>NC_138764.1:40063332-41263332 GCF_965113315.1 Podarcis vaucheri
ATAACAATCACTAAGCTCAGGCATTTAGCACCCACACACCTATAACAATTTTGTGTGTGCGGTGTGGGAAGAGAATTAATATTAGAATTTTTTTACGTCTATGGCCCATTAGTTTGCCGAGAAGGAAAACGGGCAGCAACCTCTTTCCGAGGTCAAAGGGAAGAAAAAACACACACGAAGAAACCAGGACGCACCTTCCCCACAAATCTTTGCCTAAACAGAACCACGTGTTTTCGCCACACCTCAGGCGTCAAGCCCTGTTCGAATTTTCTCCACAACATTCAAAAGGACAAAGCAGTTCGGAACGTCCACTTCCCACCGCAAAAACCCACTCATCCCTTTCCCCTCCCTTCTTATCTCTATGGTCCTTATCTCCCCACCCACCTTTAACGAACAGCGTGCTCTTGAAGGCGCGCACGCGCAAAAGAAGGTGAGTCGACCGCCGCCCTCTTTGTTTAGGGCAACATCGCTCCTCCTTTTTCTCCTCCTCCTCCTCCTCAGCCATCTCTCCACACCAGCGAAAGCGAGCGCTGCCATCTTGGTACGGGGCCCATTGCGAGTGACAGCCCGGCTTGGAGCGGTGCGGAAGGCTGCGGCCCAGTAAGAGAGAGAGGCGGGAAGAAGCGGAAGGCGGCGGCGGCGGCGCCTGCCTCTCTTGGACCTCCATCTCTTGGCGAGGTTGGCCGTGTGGGAGGCAGGTGAGGAGAAAAGGGCGAGGGCGCTGCGGCCGTTATAATGAAGCCGGAGGGCGGCAATGGGCGTTGGGATGCGAGGAAAGCGGCCTCGCAAGTTGGCCTGGAAGGCGGTATCCATCCGCCGGGGCTGCTTTCGCGGAAGAACCAGGTCTTTTAACCTTCCTGAAGAAGTAAACCCCATTCGGTTGAGTGGGGTTTATTTCACCTGAGCGTATAGGATTGCAGTCTTGAGGACTGGGGCCTCTCCGTCGGTTTATCGATGCTTCCACCCCTGTTGGAGGTGGTGGAGAACTGAAGTCCCATTTTCGAGATATGTTGATTCCCCATCCCTCTTTCTTTCTTTCTTTCTTTCTTGTTTTCTTTCAGTAGCCTCGATTTTTTTATTAACATCACACACCTGCACACTCCTTAGCTGTAAGCCAAGGATTGGTCCTGGAATTTTTTTCCCACTGCCAGCAGGTTTTGAGTCTGAAATAAAGTCTTGGATCTTAAGGGAGTGAAAAATGAAGGAATGGCACGCGAGCATGTACAGAGGGGTCCTTTCGAGAACAAAATGTCAATGCTATCCTAGGCTGTATCAACAGAAGCATAGTGTCTTGATCCAGGGAAGTCATATTGCCTCTCTGTTCTGCATCGGTCAGGAATATTGTGTCCCGTTCTGGGCACCACAATTTAAGAAGGATGTTGACAAGCTGGAATGTGTGCAGAGGAGGCTGGCCAAGGTGATTGAGGGTGTGGAAGTCAAGCCTTATGAGAATCAGTGGAGGGAATTTGGTATGTTAGCCAGGTAAAGAGGAGGCCGAGAGGAGATCTGATAGCCATCTTCAAATATCGAAAAGGCCAGCACACGGAAGATGGAAAAAGTTTGTTTTCTCCTGCTCCCGAGGGTAGGGCTTGAACTAATGGCTTCAAGTTACAAGAAAGGAGGTTTCGACTAAACATCAGGAAGAACTTTCTGACAGCAGAGCCTGTTTGACAGTGGAACATACTCCCACAAGAGATGGTGGACTGTTCTTCCCTGGAGGTTTTTAAGCAGAGCTTGGAAGGGCATCTGTCATGGATGCTCAAGTTAAGATTCCTTTATTGCAGAGGGTTGTACTAGATGACCCTTGGGGTCCCTTCCAACTCTACAATTATATGAATGACCCCTCTAACCCTGTATAGCTGTAGTAAGGGAGAAAGGGGCTTCCAGGTCACAGAAAGTGACTTCCAAACTAACCAGCACCCAGGTATTTCTCCCACCTTGGAAAGTGAATAAAAGCTATGCCTGTGTGTTAGATCCAGATATAAGTAGTTTTCTTTTTAAGGGTTATAATGTTGCTATTGATATTCGATTTGTGACGCTCAAAAGTGCTGGCGTGCCTTAAAATAGATACTTTGTTGGAGCAAAACTTAAAAACAAAAGCAAAATGTAGGCTTCCGTTCTCTTTTTATAGAGCTAGGCAGTCTTGACATAATATGTGCTGTTATGCCCTAGGGAACATTATAATCTGGAAGAAGGGGCAAATTAGGAAAAATGTGACATTACTATTTAAGGGCCATTAAGAAAATGTGTGTTTGTGTTGGGGTGGAGAGGAGAGGAAAAGAGAAAGGAGTGATACTTTTTCTCATATATCATACTGTACCTGACCTTATAGTTCAGATACTGCATTTAATAAATAATTGGGACATCTATTCTGTGCTGCAGAGCATCATAGAGAGAAAGCATGGTTGACAAACTCCACTGCAGTTTGCAGTAGTGCAGGGACAGCAGTTCTGCTGCAAAAAGATCAATCTGCAGAATATGCTGCGGGATAGCCAATTCTTTCTTTTAATATTCTTAAAGGATGTAAAGGGAGGACTCAGACAGCATGAAGCAGATTATATTTAAGAAACTTCTGTTTCCTCTTAATGTTATATACATAAGCCCTTGGAATAAATATTGTTGTTATTGAGGCATTTGTAGAATTTAATGCAAACTCTATTTTATATGAGTGAGCTCTTTTTGGAGAAAGAGAGTAGGAAGAAATCAGCTTGGATAAATGTCCTCAGAAGGAAATAAATTATAGTTGATCCTTCCTAGTTTTTCTTCTGAGTTTTTAACTGCAGTTTTGTAAAACAAAAGGAATATTAATATGAGATAATGAAATCATTCCTTATGAACACCTCTGAACATACTGTGCATTGGATTTTTTGCTGAATACAATGGATATATATTTTTAAAATCTGAAAATGATACACAAAAAACTGAATGCATATGTGCACTCTCTCTTTCTCATTAAGAGGACATATATTTGGAAAAGATGAAATTATATATTCTGTTAGTCCAAAAATGTCAAGAGAACAACAGATGGGTTATTGGGTGTTAAACATAACAGACGGTTAGCATTTTAATAGTAATTAGGAGTTGAAGATCTCTGAGTTTGTGAAATTGCCAAGAGACAATTTCATAGAATGTTATTAAGAATAATCCAGAAACAACAGTATTATGAAGTAAAAGAGACCATTATTGATAATAGTTTCTGTGTCAAGGGTATATGTTTGCAACCCATTGTAAACATACAAAAAAATTATAGATCTTTATCATTGTGAGCTTGGAAGAGAGAAATTATGTATCACGACCATAACTACAATAATTTATGCTCTACATCTTCTGTTTTATATCCTGGGCAGATGCTGTTTATATGATGAAAATAATAAATTACAATTGTTGGGAGGCTTCATGTAACATACAGCATACTTACATATGTAGGTTGTCATACAGCAGTCTAAATAAAGTTTATTTCTAGTAAGTAGGAAATAATTTGAGGGGGCAAAGCTCTTATGGTTCTCAGGATGCAAGTTGTCAAATTTCCTTTTGATACCTGATCTTTCTGCTCACTAAATTATTTAGATTGGGTTGCAATCTCCTTCACCATTTTTTCCTTTGTTAAAGAAATAACAAATATTTGCTGTTTTCTCAAATAATTTGAAAACTAGCTTCTGTGATTATTTGGCATTTGGATGTTTTAATCTATTAAATATACACTGGTTAACTCAGCACCTTTTACGATACCCTTCACAATGTGACACCCTGTTTCAAATGAATTTTTAATATCAGCCTTTGCATCATTAAACACGTCTTTCAGAATTATATTAGATGCCATGGTGTATAGCAGGAAGTTATGAAATAATCCTTTGGTCTATTTAGGGAAGCAGGGATTGAACTGGGTTGTATCCAGTTGGTCTCCCTCTACTGTCAGAATATATCTGTCAGCAGAGGCAATTTTGAGTGAGTCTGTCTTTTCCATCCCCCCAATCTGCTCCAGAGGGTTAGGAGAGTTTCTGGATTAGATTGTGACAGTCACACCAACGGCTGTTTGGGATAAAATAAATTACCAAAAATTGCCTCCCACCCCATTCCACTGCTGGATGCCTCCCTTCATTGGAGGAGCACAACTTGGATACCACCTATTGGTTTTAGTGTAAATTAGAATAGGACCTACACTCAGTCCTTGCTTTCAGACTTCCCATAAGCATCTTCTTGGCCACTGTGAGAGCAGGACGCTGGACTAGATGAGCCAGTGGCCTGACTCAACAGGCTTTTCTTATGTTCTTATAAGTATGTTCCTATCAGTAATCTGGATATCACCAGTACCACTTCCCTCAATACAGTGGTACCTCGGTTTAAGAACGATTTGGTTTACAAACTCCGCAAAACCGGAAATAGTGTCCTGGTTTGAGAACTTTACCTCGGTCTAAGAACGGAATCCAAACAGTGGAAGGGCACTAGCGGCGGAAGGGCTCATTAAGGAAAGCACGCCTCGGTTTAAGAATGGTTTCGGTTTAAGAACGGACTTTCGGAACGGATTAAGTTTGTAAACCAAGGTACCACTGTATTTTGTTTTGTTATTTCACATTCATTTTTTAATGTTAGCATAAGTCATAGTGAATGTGGTTTTGCCTTTACTAAAGCCTTTTTGCATGCTATCAGTTGCACAGACGTCTCACAGTACAATCACTATGTTTCTCTCTCAAGATGTAGATACAACCTGAATTTGGAAGAGACCACTATTAAAATGTCAGCACTAAGCAATGATTGTTCGCATTTGGAGTCTGTTGGTGAAATAACCAAGGAAGACTTAATACACAAATCACATGTGAGTTTCTGCTGAGTACATTCCTTGATGGATTAACATGGACTTATTTTTGAATTAATGATCTTCGCCTTGAATTGTGCAATACGTTTTTGTGCTAATTGTTACAACAGGCAGGGTGGCTAGCATAATCATTAAATGAATGACCACAGGAAGAAGCCTTTTAAGCTAATCTATTTAGGTAGGAGTTTAGGTATCATATATTTATGTGCCTAAGTGGACATGGGATTTTGAAGCAGTTGCTAAAAATGTTTTTTTTTAATTATTTTTTATTAAAGTTTTTCTGTGGTACAAAACAAACAGATAAAGAGTTTAAGATTGGGAGACATGTAATGCAGGCTTAAACATTCTATTTTTAAATTGTAGTCCTATACACTTTCCTGTGACTAGGTCCCAACTACCGGTAACTTAGTTGTGTTTACTTTTGAGCATGCTTTCTATAGTCCTTTTTATATGGATATAGAGCAGGGGTCATAGAGAGTAACCTGTATCAGTGGCACCAAAGATGTGGAACAGCAGCTGATTTTGTAGAAACAGAATTTTTGTGTGAGTAAATATATAAAACTTGCAGATTCTCTGAAGTAATGAACAGATGACTTTATAATATGAGAATAGGGCTTTTTGCCCTTTTGCTCCTCTCTGACAAATTTTATTAACTAACCACATCACTCTCTGCTTTTAATAGGGCACTTGCCAGGACTGTAAAGTGAAAGGACCAAATCTTTGGGCATGCTTAGAGGTAAGATGAAATTCCATTTATTATATGCAACAGGAAAGAGGTTTTTTATAGAACCTTAAGTTTAAAACTAATAATTCAATGGCGAGAGCAGTATTCACCTGCCACTAGGCTTGGCTGGATGGTAGTGGGAACTGTGTTTGTGGAGTGGATTCTTCAAGTGTCCTCTGCAGTGTGTCCTTGTGAGTTATAGGTTGTTCCCCTAACAAAGGCCACCTTTGAAACTACAGTTGGGCTGTGCTTTGAACTCAGCAATTGTGAGTTCAAGTCCAGTGTTCTGGCCACAGAATCCCATGTTGGATTTCAATTCTACCCTAAACTTGCAGTTCACACTGAATACCATAATTGAGCAAGTATGCTAAACAACCTCCATGCATGCCCTTTTGAGAAAAGCATGTTTCAAAGATAATTTTGGCTGGGACACTGTATATAATATTTTGCATTTTGTTAAATAAAAATGCTGTTTTTAAAAAATAAAATCCCTTTTTGGAGAATGCAGTTGGCTGACAAAATGGGAGTGATAGGTGAAAAAACTGACAAACACTTAAATAAATATATGTTCTTGGTAAAAGCTCACCTACTATTTTCACTTTAGAAAGAATTCTAATCAGAAATGTTTGGTATGCTATACGTTAGTTGCCAGCTTTCTGCCATATAATCATTAAACTTAGTAGTTGTTCCTGCATAAGAAGTGCCACTTAAGTCACTGGACACCGTCTCCGCCTTTTGTGTGGATGCTTTTCTTTAGATTCAGAAAGGAGCCCCAGCAACCTACTGCTTGCTGTTGATTTCTAGTGTGCTGAATTTATTTTAAAATGCCTAATTACTAATCATGTTCACTGTTTTTGTAATCTACAAAGCATTGCCATAATTATGTACATTTTCTTGTTTGAACTGCTTGTAGATCTACCAAATTGAATGAAAATGATTTGTAAGGGCTTGAGAAAGCAAGCCATGCCATTGCACTAGCTCTTGTAATTCTAGACTTTCTTGCACTGAAAACCTTTAGAGCTCTGTGGTCTGCATAATAATAAAGGTTTCATAATGTAGGTTATACAATCCATCTTGATGGTGTTCTAGTTGTTGCAATAAGCATCTTATTTAACCTTATTTAAGACATTATATGAAGGAAAAATAGCTACAGTTGCTACATTATTGACTAGATATGCTGCACAATATCTAATTTTTGTTTTTGGTTGTATCTAATGTCACCACTCAGCTGACAATAAGCCTTCATCAGCAGAAGGGGAAGAAGCACTTTTTAGTGATTTATCCTCCTCCATGCAGCCTCCCACCCCGACTAAATCTGTTCCTAAGAGTTGGGGAACCCTTCAGAGGAGGTTTGGGAGAGGCAGCGTGTGTGTGAAAATAGCTTTCTTCCCTGTTCCACTAAGGGAAGCCTTACCAACAGCTGGGTGACCGCATTGGATGCAACACTTCATTCTTATAAAGCAGAGGTTTTGAACCTTTTTGGGTCCACAGCTCCCTTGACCAACTACATTATTTCTGCTGCACCCCTTGGAGCTCAGGAGCCCTATTACATCACCCCTTACCTGAAGAGCCAGCAGCCCCTCACCCTTTTTGAACACCTTGTGGAGTGTTCCTCAGCCTCCTCTCTTCTCCCCTCTCCTTGGAAATCCTCTGGGCAGCTGCAGCAGCCGTCCCTGGTCTCTGGGGTGTCACCCCCCAGAAGAGAGGTGCCTCTTCCCACTGCCCCACTGGGGCCTGGGAAGCACCCCCTGGCCAGCCCCAGAGGCACCATTCACTTGGGAGCTTGTAGCCAGGGCTGCTGCAACAAACAACTGTGCAAGCCTTTGGGAGGCAGAGATGCAAGAGGGCATCAGAGGAAAGAGGGACAGAGGCTAGTGTTGCCCGTGGCACCCCTGACCATTCAAGGCACCCCAGGGTGCCATGGCAACACTGATTGAAAACCACTGTTATAAAGGAAAAGTTGCTTCAGTTTGTGCGTTTAAATATCTTACTCTGCTTCCAAATCCTTAGCTTTCCATTTGAATTGAAGTTATTTTAGGCTGCAGTCCAGCAGTGGTTACCTCTGCAACACTTATTGGTCAATAGTATTGATACACTTAGCATTACAGCTCTGAATTATATTTCTTGCAGCTATGGGTAATTATTTATGCAAGTCTCAGTAAAAGATGTTTACCTGGGAATTGAAATTAGCCTGAAAGGTTGCACTGTAGAATTATTAACGTCAAGTAGAGTTTTGATACTGACTTACTATGTTGATTGAATCCAATCTAGGGAGCCCTTTTGTGTACCTTTTTACATTAATAGTTTCAACAGCAACTCATCATGCCTCATCAAAAACTGCTTTTGGCGATATTCCATTGCCCTAAGTTTTAGAAGAAGCATTCTTGGTGAAGTGGGATAATTACTCTTGAGCTGATAATATAAAGTACCGCCTCATTTGTATCATACTGTGAATTGCTCCTGCTGAGGACTGAATTATGTGCCAACTACATTACTATATTTTGCATTTTGTTAATGATTCTGTTTTGTTTGACAGAATAGATGCTCATATGTTGGTTGTGGAGAATCTCATATAGATCACAGTACTATACATTCAGAGGTATGTATGTAAAAATACTTCAGTGTTTTGATAAGTTAACTCATCTATAACTTGTAAATCTTTCTGGTGTGCAGAGATTACTTATATGGATGGTTGATAAACAGGGAGGTTAGATTTAATTTAAAATAAATAATTGCTTAATTTTGGCAAATATGAACAATGATGTCTTGTTCAATAAGCAGAACCTTTAATGGCTGAATACATAATTTAGATTCCAGCATTTAACTGTATTGTTCATGATAACCTTATTTTTACATTTATTGGCAGTTGGTGTAGGAAAATGTGACGCAACAGCTAGTATTTTATACCAGGGTAAATAGCAAGTTTTGGAGTTTAAAATGATGTTTTGGTTCATAATTTTTGTTGAAAATAGTTGTGGATACTATTTTGTTTGTGAATAAATTCCAAAGGCATTGTTCTAAGTAAAATGTATTTCCCAAATGTATTTGGGTTTCATTTTAAGGAAGAAAGTTGATATGGAGAGGAAGCATGCAGTTGCAAAACACCTTTAACGTGAAGAACTAGCACAACCACATTCTTTTACCATTCTGCTGTTAAGAGCTGAAGTGGTCTCCATGGAGCCCAGGAAACACTTTTCCCTTTTTCTGTATCATGTGGAGTTCCACCTTGAACTCATTGCCTCCCAGTTGCATAGGCAGCACAGGGGAGGGGGATGAGCTCCCCCCCACTCCCCCCTGCTCCATACCTGAATAGCTGTTATTGCTGTTATTTTTCTTTCTTGCCCACCTAGAAATATATTTTGTCTCTTCTGTGCCCTCACCCCATTTTTTCCAGGTGCCACCACTTCTCAGCTGCGTATTCCTATACAGTGGTACCTCGCAAGACGAATGCCTCGCAAGACAAAAAACTCGCTAGACGAAAGGGTTTTTTGTTTTTTGAGCTGCTTCGCAAGACGATTTTCCCTATGGGCTTGCTTCGCAAGACGGAAACGTCTTGCAAGTTTGTTTCCTTTTTCTTAACACCGTTAATACAGTTGTGACTTGACTTCGAGGAGCAACTCATAGAACGCGGTGTGGTAGCCTTTTTTGAGGTTTTTAAAGACTTTGGTGATTTTTGAAGCTTTTCCAAAACTTTCCCGACACCGTGCTTCGCAAGACGAAAAAAATTGCAAGACGACAAAACTCGCGGAACAAATTAATTTCGTCTTGCGAGGCACCACTGTATATAAACTCCGCTCGTCAATCATAAGCCCCTTTGGGATACAGTTTCAAGGCAGTTTGGAGCTTTTTATTTTCCTGCCAGCAGGTGATGGATGTGCAGCCTCTCATGTATACAATGGAGTTTTCATTGCCCTAAGTTTAGAATGTTAGGCTGTAGCTAGTTATTCCTATAACAGTCTGTGCAAACATTACGTTTAAACCAAGCCTAGAAAGATATGCATTTCCATACAAGTAAAATGCAACAGTCCATACAAGCAAGACCCAATTCCTTCACAGTTGGTCTTACTGTATTAAAAAGATTTAGTAGCTGCATTTGTTTTCCAGGAAACAAATCACTGTCTAACAGTTAACCTTACCACATTACGTGTCTGGTGTTATGCATGTAGCAAAGAAGTGTTTCTTGATAGAAAACTGAAGTCTCATTCTTCAATGCAAAATGTTCGACTGTCTCACATCATACAGGTAATTAGGCAAGTTCACTATCTGGGATTTTATCTGGGATTTTAAATTGATTTTTTTGCTGTTTATGTATGGTTTATAAGATGTTTCAATTAAGAAATCAGGTTTTTAGTCTTCTTCACATAAACATTCAATAGATTATTTAAATAAATGTTTAAGAAAGCTCTTAACAAAGCTTGTAGTACAGCAATTTTGCTTTAGCATCTTTAGAGTCCTAAATTCTTGATGATTTTACATTGGTTTGCATGGCAGTGTAAGCCAAATATGGTTTACTGCGACTACACAAACATGCAGGCTTTTGCAGAGCAGTTTGTAACCACTTTGCTCTTCTACAGTTCCATTTTGCTCCTGCATTGATTTAAGCAAAGATAGGCTTAGTCTTAGTGTGTCATCCAAACTCAGGTCCATAGTTAAGCTCTCTCTTCATTAACCACGAGCTGTAGCCAAGCTTTGTTTGTGGTTTGGCTTATCACATCATGTGAGCCATGCCAAAGGCTCAATTAATTTTAGAATCTATATTCAAGAGGTTCAAAAACTTCAGAGTTCTTTATAAATGCTTATTAGGGTTCAGTCCTATGTGTGTTTGCTAGGGAGTAAGATCTTTTGAATTGTGGGATTTACTTTTGCGTAAACATTTATAGGATTACACTGTTAAACTGTGTTTTAATTTTGAAAACTGGTAGTGTAATATGTGCATATTTAAATACTTTATGATCACTCATAAAGTGGTCAGTTGCATCACTCATGGGGATCCAACGAGCCACTTCAAGCATGCTCTAGGCACAGCTCATACCCAGTGGGATTTCTGACTTTTTAAAAAATTGAACACAGTACAAATTGCTTTTGAAATTCCCCTGAGTTTTGAAAGTGCTTTGCCATATAGCATAGAGCGCTACCTTGAGAAATAGAACTCAAGCTCAGCTGGGAAACTTCATTTAAGAATTATGAAAATGTGTCCTTAATATACTGACGTTCATAACAACTATTAATTTTTAAAGTAAAATTGAATATGGTTGCTTTCATTAAGTGATACTGCAGTGGTCAACCAGATGGCTATAGCCCTTGAGCAGGACCTGAGTTTATCAGCACTCTCCCCACTTGTGATCTCAGCAACTAGCCCTCGGAACATTCATATTTCTTATCTTCCTATAAGAAACCTATGCTCTTGGATAAGTTATTTCAAAAAGTTGTAACATATACATGTCAGTAAACTATTGGCTTTCAGCGTAAAACATGCTTTAGAACTTGAAATAAATAATGTTCATAGACTGATTTTAAATGATACCCAAAGAAAAGTAAGATTTGCAGGAGCAACACAAGGCTTCTCATGCTTTGTATCTTGATCTTTCCCAAAGGATATTAGGTTACCTAGTATCCCTACACTGAAAATTCCTCTAATTGCAACATTTGATGACCTTGATGTACAAGTAGATGAAGAGGATGAATTCAAGGCAAGAGGTAATATAACTGAAAAGTTCACCAAAATATTGTTAGTTGACACAAATTGTTAGTACCATATTCACAATTTCAATGAAATTTTATCTTACCAGTGGTTTCATGTATGCTTTTATGTTCTTCTTTCACACAATTGTTTTATAGGTCCCATCTACCCCCTACATCTCAGTTTTCTGACCCTAATTAGTTACCTATTTGGATAATAAGCTTTGTCTGTTGAAATGTAAGTGTTCAGCTAGGGAGCTGGGTTGAGAGAGAAATTGGACGTTTCTAAGGGTCTTGGAGAGACGCGGGTGGCGCTGTGGGTTAAACCACTGAGCCTAGGGCTTGCTGATCAAAAGGTCGGTGGTTCGAATCCCCACGATGGGGTGAGCTCTCGTTGCTCGGTCCCTGCTCCTGCCAACCTAGCAGTTCGAAAGCATGAAGTGCAAGTAGATAAATAGGTACCGCTCTGGCAGGAAGGTTTCCGTGCACTGCTCTGGTTCGCCAGAAGCAGCTTAGTCATGCTGGCCACATGACCCAGAAGCTGTAGGCCGGCTCCCTCAGCCAATAAAGCGAGATGAGCGCCGCAACCCCAGAGTCGTCCACGACTGGACCTAATGGTCAGGGGTCCCTTTACCTTTTAAGTGTCTTGGAGGGAATGCAAGAATTTGCTTAGATCTGTGGTGACAAGATAAGAATGTGAGGAGAAATGAGGAGACATTTTTATTCAATTTATAAGAGCAGTGAGTAGGAGTTGAATTTCACAGATGTTGTCTCATTGGGTGATAGCCAAATAAGCCATACCCAGAGTAGACCCACTGAAATTAATTGGCTTGTGTCTGTTGATTTCAATAGATCTAGCTTAGTATGACTGATTTTGGATATCTCTCATTGAGTTCTGAGCTACTATGTATATATACAGGCTAAAATGTTGCTTTTAAATCTTTGTGAGAAACTGCCTACTACACATATTGTAACCTTTTTTTTGCTTGCTTAGCAGTTTTTCATTATTTGCAGGTCTGACAGGCTTGAAAAATATTGGAAACACTTGTTACATGAATGCAGCTTTACAAGCTCTTTCAAATTGGTAAGAAAGACAGTCCTCTTTGTAGGGCAGTGTGCTTTTCAGTTGTTAGAAATTCCAGATCAGCAAGAAGCTGTGTAGGGTAGAGGTTATAGCATAAATATTACTATGTGAGTTATATGGCCTATAGAACTTGCAGGAGGCACGTCCTGATCATATGCCCTTTCATAAGGCCCCCAAACTCATAAGTTAAATTAATATGAGTTTTCACTTTACAGATCGTCTCATAGTTATTTAACTAGCCTATGAAATGCAGGACTCTTTTCCTGTTTTCACTGATTTTCTGTGCTAACTCAAGGGTATCCAATTTCTTGGTGATATGAATGTAAAGAAAAGGATTAAAACCCAAAGTTTATAAAAGGCTTTTATTTTTTCTTCAATATTTATTGGTGTAGAAGCCATGTGGTCATTTTGTTACACTGCATCTCATTTTATTAGTATATTATTAAACAGATCTGTTACTGTTGCAATCAGATGCTGAAGGTGCAAGATGGTATCAGCCCTATCATGGAATCAAAGTGTCTCTTACTAGAAAAATGGAGCTTATCTAGAAAGGAGCATAGCTGTACCATATAACTGGGGTTGAAGTAATACTGACATATTTAGCACGGTCTCAAAAAACTAATGGTCTTTTTCCCTTTCTTGCCAGCCCACCATTAACCCAGTTTTTCCTTGACTGTGGGAGTTTAGCTCGTACTGATAAGAAACCAGCCATCTGTAGAAGTTATTACAAACTGATGACAGAACTCTGGCATAAAAGCAGGTATTGTGCTACTTCTGTACTGGCATAATTTTTCTAAATCAGCTTCTCACAAATATATTTTCAGTAGAACATTTTGTAATTAGTGAACTACATAAAATCTTAGAGTTTCAATGATTGTTTAGCAGAAAACATATGAAGTAAAACTGTATTTTTCATAATATGCACACACTTGAAGTCATCTTCCCAATGAAAATCTTACAGTTCCATAGTAGGTTATGACATGTAAATTATCCCACAATAATTATAATTACGATAATATAACATTAATCAAGCACCTGAATGGAAGGCCTACTGTAAGCAATTAGCATGTTCGTATGAATTTGGCTTAGTTATTGAATAATGTAGGATCTCTGTTTGAAATGGGTCGTAATTTGAGTGCATTGTAATTTTTTTCTGTCTTTAGTTTGGGGCATCACCTATTGAAACAATAAATATCCATAAAGATTATGGATTACCTGGGTTGTAGAATTTTAAGCAGCTCTTGTATAATAAAATAAGAATTGATCTGATGAAGTCAGACAAGGTGCTTTCAGCAGTAACTAAAAAGATGCCTCTAATTGAAACTCACAATTTCCTTGACAGAATTCTTATTGTTTACTTTGGTATAGTTTGACTCAAAAAATAAAAGACAGTGGCAAGCAAGCAAGATTTTGTGTCTATCTTAGATTGTTCTTAAGTCATGTGTATGGTACAGAATTAGATGTACACATGAGTGAGTACAGTCTTGTGTGAAAGGAATAAGAAAGGATGCATGAAATGAATATTTCATGATGCATGAAAGGCATATTGAGACATCAATACTACCCCAAACAGTGTACCCAATCAATCACAGAATCAAGAAAGGTGAGAATAGGCCTATAATGTCATAGGATGCTGAGAGATGAAATTCAGATTTTGTATCCAAAGGCAGTTTTAGAAACCTCTTGACATTTTGATTTGTTGGTTTAAAAACTATTGCAATTTGAATACTGTACTAGTAAACTGAAACATTTCAACCATTTGAAAAGTTGTAAATGCACTTAAATATTTTTTTCTTCCAGACCTGGAGCAGTTGTCCCCACAAATTTGTTTCAAGGAATTAAAACAGTTAATCCAACATTTCGAGGCTATTCTCAGCAGGTAAGCTTTTCTTAAGGCTTCCTCTATGCATACTACAGGGAAATTTTATTTAGTAAAGTTGCAAGGTTCAAAGAAATGGAAATTGTAAAATAATACATTTCACTTTGGGTTCTTGGCTAGCTGCTGGATGATGTTTACAATCCATGCTGTTTTTCCCCCTTCTTGATTTATGAATAAGAGTAGTTGATAAAATTCTGTCTAGGTCCAAAATTACACAGTCATATCCAACGTCGCTGTTCTGCTACTGCAGCAGATGTCTGCATGAGCAATGGAACTTCCTCTCATCTCCCCTGTTGCCCATCACACACTCTCAGAATCTGCTCCAGAGGAGTTTCCAGAGCAGACTTTGGAGCTATGTGGAGAGAGGAACAGGAAGTCTCATTGCACAAGCAGAATTCTGCAGGTGCAACGTTGGATACAACCCATAAAGTGTAATGTGAAAATTTAGAACAGTTTAAATCCAGCTACAGACCACAATAGGGAACTAGGAGCTTTTATTTTGTCATAAAATAAAATATAAGAAGAAGAAGCAATAAAAATAAAAGTAATACAGCATGTAGCATAATGCATTACATTTGCTACAACAGGCAGAAAAATCATTAATTGGTCTGCCAAGACCATCAGCAATTTTCAAGTGATCCGGGGTTTGTGGGATTTGGAATCACTGCTGTAAACCCAAAGAGCTGATTGAAAGTTGTTTTTAGCATTATTGAATGGCTAGCACCATTGGAGTACTCATCTGAATAAAGCACAATGCTGTACCTACCATTTTAAATTTCAGGATGCACAGGAATTTTTGCGTTGTTTGATGGATTTACTACATGAAGAGTTAAAAGAGCCTGTTATTGCAGTAGAGGATAGTATCCCAGCAAATGAAGAGAGCATGGAAGAAGAGAAGAGTCAATCGGATGTAGACTTTCAATCATGCAATAATACTGATAAGGTAGAAAATGAGGCTTGGTCAAAATCTGTGGCAGAGGACCAAGCAGAGGACACAATGTTAATTCAGGATGATGAAAATGCATCCAAAGACAATCAGAAAGAGAAATCCTTGTGTACCAAGATGAACAAAGCAAGCTCTGTGGAAGACATAGAAAAAGACATATACAATTTCTTTGAAACGGCTGAATTTTTGAACAATCAGGAAACAGTGAAGGTGCAAATACACAGCAGATACTCAGGTGATTGTATGGCTATTAATTAGAAAAAGTGTCGGGTAATAGTTTGGTCACATCTGTTACAAAATTCAATTCCACCTAACTACATGCTACAATGTTATTTTACTGATTTTGATCTCGTTTGTAGCTCTTACAGGATAGAATATTTTTGAATTTGTTGTTGACTTGGCAGCAGTGGATATAAACCATTTGTTTTTGTATGATCAGCTGTTATTAGGATGGGTTGCCGCAATTTCATATTAAAATGGCCAAGTTCTGTCACTCTGTAATAGAACAGATAGTACAAGACTTTGGGGAGGCACTAGTCTGAATTCTACCAGCAACAAAAGCAAGTGATAGTTACTCTGGTTTTCCCTTATTTATTTATGTAAGTGTTTCTGTACTGCCTTCTGCTAAAATATCAGGTTGGTGTACGGAAATATAAGAATATTAAAAACGTTGAAAGCAGAACAGAACAATGATTAAAATGATTGCCTACTAGGGAAAAAAAATAGTAAACAACAGGATAGGCCTGTCGGCATAGCAAAGTCTTCAGGAGGTGCCTGAAAGTTAAAAGCAAGGATGCCTGCTGAAGATACTTAAGTGCTTGACATTGGTTGAGAGCAGTTGGGCCTCTGTAACACAAAGGAACTAACAGTACTCCTCCAGGTAAAATTAATAAAATGTGTTTGGTGTTTGCATAAAATGACAAAATTTTGAACTGGAGCTCAGTGTTTGGGTTGGGATATTAGCTGCTTCATTCTGCACTCGGTAGCTCTTCCCAAGGGCAGACCCATATAGAGCACATTGCAGTAATGCAGTCTTGAAGTTACCAGTGCAGGGGCTGCAGTCACCATGCTATCCAGATACTGCAGCTAGTATACCAGCCAAAGCTGGTTGAAGGCACTCCCAAGGTCTCTTGGGCTTCCAGAACAGTTGCTAGTTGACCACAGTGGTTGGAAGAAGTTGCTTCCAGCTCTGTTCCAGGAGTGACATGTGCTTTCACTGCTTTCTCACGTTTCTCTGTCGAGTGATAGCAACATGGTTGTTTCAGTTTAAGGATAAGTGCACTTTAAGAGTGAAGTAAACCACTTGCCATGAGAAGGGGCTGGAATGGAGTGGTGTGTGTATGTGATCATTTGTGTATTAGGGAAATGAGTGTTTGCTCATTTACTTGACAGTTTCTACCCCCACGTTGGCAGAAATGGAAAGTTGTTCGTGTAATTAGATGAGCTTTTCTTTGCAAACTGAAATTGCAAACTTACATGTATGTGCATTTTTCACAGCAGAAGCTATGCATTTTCTCTAAGTTAAGATTAAAGAATGTGAAGACCCCATGGCAATATTGCTGAAATACCTGGTTGACGCTAGACATTTTAGCCAGTATGAAAGCTGCTGCTCTTGTCTGTATGGGATAAAACATTTGAGCTGAATGATGTCTTGGATGTGGCAAAATACACACTTTTTGTAGTTTCTAAACAATCTTTCCATAGTCTCCCTCTTCCTTCACTCGTCCCTGCTCTATTTTCCTTTGCAACTTCTAATTTTTCATTTGCTTAATTTTTCCATTGTGGCAGTTTTGGTTCATATCCTTTTCCATTCTTCCGTGGTTCATTTTCTACCCTGCTCATGATTCCAGGTTTTTTTCTTTTTCTTTTGAAGGGCATTGTGACTCTGCTTCTTAAACTTAATAACAAATAGGACTCTGGGCAGATAAAGTTAATTTTTAACTCCATCCTCTTGGTTCATTTTAATTTTGTAATACTTATTTGGCTAAAATGTGTTTTACAGACTATATCAATGATGTCCATATGAATGATGTGTCTATGCCACAAAGTTTTCCTTCAAAAGATGGGAATGCACGTTTATCAACCAGCCCTCCCAAATCAGGTACTTTCTGGTCTGGACTGGGACCCTTGAACAAAAAAGGTATAGCATTCCCTAATGTTACTTGGTGCTTTTCTCCTGTATTGGTCCTAACACTTTTAAATGATTTAAATAACAACATTAAGTTGCTTGATTCACCCACCCCCTTTCATCAATTCATATTGGAAATGAATTTTGGTCTTTCAGTATTACACTGTGGTCTGGTGGGTGTCAGCAGTGAGACTGGACATTAAAAACTCTATTTGTTCCCATGCCCCATACTATTTTGAGGGTTTTGGGTATCTCATTCCATCAACAAAATGCTAAGACAATAACATAAACGGCAAGCACAAGATTTCTGTCTAGGGACCATACACCAGCACCAAAGCCTCTATTTATTTACTGCATGTCTCTGGGGAGTTGCATCATTTTGGCAAATATGTCAGAGCAGCTTAAAATATCCTATTGTTTTCCAGTCACATTTTATTCCTTCATCTGCTTCGTTTCTTTTTCATACTTTCATGTAGCCAGTTCTTTTAAAAGCTAGTTAAGAAAATTCTCTTCTAGTTTGTATTTAAACTGTCTTTTATTTTGTTTCATAAGATGCTTTTGCACATTTATATCTCCATTGCCTGACACACAGGAGTTTTCTTCTTCTGACACATACATAGTAGTAGGGATAGTGCCACATACAGTCTCTCTGGATTGTGCTGTGGACACTGCATGCGAAGCTGTCTTTGTCTGGGTCTGTACATGCAGCAGAATGAGGTGAGAATTTAGTGGCAGAGGGTTTAGTGGCTGAGGTGATAGAATGGACTATGCCAGTTCAGGCTACAGGTGCAGAATCACATTCTGAATTTATTTTAAGTGTCTTTGAAAACTAGAAAACTAGCACAGCAGGAGAGGGCTAGGTCTGAATCTTTCCCCTGAATCTGTTAGTTTTCTACTTTCAGGGTGTGTTTACATGGAGGAACACTTAAAAAGGTTTATCTCCAACCTGCAGTCTGAAGTAGTGCAGTCCGTTCTGCTATCATATTTTGCTGCATGTACAAGGCAAGACCTTTGTCTCGCATCAAATCTGAAAGATCCAGTGATTTGGTCAAAGCCAGAAGGCTTGCAGAAACCATAATAGAACCCTTAAGTCATTTGTTGTCTATACCAAATTTCCTTATTAGATATAATTTTTGTGGGACAGCCCTGTCTAGAAGTTGCATTTTGTATAGTCGAAGAGTTGGCTGTGTTCTTATCACCATCTGTCATGCAGATTTGTGGCATGGGAGCAGTGAGGTCTTGTGCCAAAGACCCCATGTTAATGTGAAATGTACTTAACGTATGTTTTGTGTGAACACTGCCATCTCCCCTTGTAGAATTATATTAAAAAATCTGCTACCCTAGCCAGCTCAATAAGCAATGTTTTGTAATAAAGTGGATTTGCTTTTCGGCTCACTGTTTATTAAAAATAATACAACAACAACAACAACAACAAATAAATTTATCATTTATACCCCACCCATCTGGCTGGGTTTCCCGAGCCACTCTGGGTGGCATCCAACAAAATATTAAAATACAGTAGTCCGTCAAACATTAAAAGCTTCCCTAAACAGGGCTGCCTTCAGATATCTTCTGCTCTTAAAGTTATTTTTCTGAATGTTTGGTAGTGGAGTTCTCAAAAATAGTAATAGAAAGGGAGAATTAACTATAGGTCTGGTATTCTTAGAATCATAGAATTGTAGAGTTAGAAGGGGCACCAAGGGTCATCTACTCCAAACCTCTGCAATGCAGAACTGCTGCCCACAGCCATCCCTGGGTGGGCTTGAACCACCAACCTTCTGGTTAACAGCCAGATTCACTGACCCGTTGTGCCACAGAGACCAGAAGAAGAGTAGAATAAAAAGTTACTGTACTTCAACTCTGTCCTGATTTTAATTTTCTTTTCTTTTTCTTTTTAGTTCCAACCATATGTTCCCCCAAAAAGAAGAAACACAAAAAATTCAGAAGTGTTATTTCTGACATATTTGATGGGACTATCATAAGTTCAGTACAATGTCTAACATGTGACCGGGTAAGTGAAGGGATAAAATAAATGTTGCTACATACAGCGTTAGTACTTGTGTAAGTTTTCTTCCCTTATATGGTAAAAGACGTTGTTAAAAATGAAGCATGAATATATTTATTCATCCACTTGAAATATGCAAACAGTTCCTGGATTATTCTAGTTCGGATTTCCTCATAGTTTTAGGCCAGTCTGTTTCCTGTTCTTAATAGCTTTTTCAGCTTAGTTTAGTCCCAAGCAGCTACTGTTAATTTTCATGTTCACATAGTACTGTAGTACTTTACAGTGGGTGCATCCAGGCAATTCTCAACTTACTTTGGGGTTACATTCCAGGCATAGTGCCTAAAACCAAAATTGTGTATACTCAAAACACATTGGGTTATGAATGGGAATGCCAAAGTCTTTTTTCCTGGAAGTCCGCTCCCTTTTAAAGTTTTTTTTTTAATTGCCAAGTACGTAAAGCTGAATGTGCACAAGTTATATGCGTGAAGGTTGTAAGTTACCTGTAGTTTGCCATCTAGTGGTATTATTGGAGCAAAGCACTGTAATTAGCCACAAGTGGAATTTAATGTTGATAATTTAAAATATAGAATTTTATTGGGTCAATTAAAAAGAAGGTGGTGTTAGCCTAATCATCTTCCCTTTGGTTTGGCAATAGGTGTCAGTGACCCTGGAGACTTTCCAGGACTTGTCATTGCCTATTCCAGGCAAGGAAGACCTTGCTAAGCTGCATTCGGCAAGTCATCAGACCTCTCTTATCAAGGCAGGCTCTTGTGGTGAAGCATATGCTCCTCAGGGCTGGATAGCCTTTTTCATGGAATACTTCAAAAGGTTTGTTTCTTTGCATTGCTTGAACATTTTAAACTGATGTTTCTGCTGTACTGGCAGAACATTTGCTGTTTTTTTTGTCAATGATGTTTCAGGTTTGTTGTCTCATGTGTTCCTAGCTGGTTTTGGGGTCCAACAGTAACCTTACAAGATTGTCTTGCTGCCTTTTTTGCTAGAGATGAACTGAAAGGTAAGAAATTCATATTTTTCACATGTCTTACTAAATATGGCCACCATACCTCTTACTTTTTGTACCTATTTTCACATTTAAAAGGTCTAGAAAAGGTTCCCTTTTACACTGTTACGGAACCATCAGTTGACAATATATTCAACAGAGCAAAGGTTCAAATTAGCCAGTGTAGAAATTTTATCCCTTTAATTTAAAATAATCTCATTTTTATTGATGGGAAGGGCTGTGGCTCATTGGTAGGACATCTGCTTTGAATGCAGAAAATCCCTGATTCAATCCCTAGCATCTTCAAGTAGGGTTAGGAGAGGGTCTGCCTTTGTAGTACAGACCTTGATGGATCAGTAGTCAGACTCACTATAATGCAGCTTCCTATTGCCCAATATTACAATTTATTAACAAAAATATTTTTAAGCTATCTGGGCGGATATCTAGTAAGTGAAAGTCCATGTAGTGCATGTATTCCTGATGCTAGAATGTCTTGAATACTTAGTGCCTTTCAAAATCAGAAAAGCTCAGTGCAGGCTGTGGTGGGAATATGTTTTTAGAATAATGGTTGTGCTTTCCTTCCCGCAATGTCTGCAGGTGACAATATGTACAGTTGTGAAAAGTGTAAAAAGTAAGTGGCCTGCTCTTAAATTCTTATAATTTGATATATGTGGTTACTTTAAAAGCTGTTGGATGAGAGCCAGAATTGCAGCAGCAGATACAGTGGGACTTCCCCTTCCTCCCACTTCCCCCAAATCTTGTTTTGCAGTGAAAGTCTCCATTGCCTTTGCCTACAAAACACAGCCTGAGTATCCAAAGTACCTCTTTCTTTTCAGAAAGATGGAAGTGGGAAAAGGCATTTTGCAAGTAAAGGCAGAGTGCAGGAAAAGTTGCCTCTCCCTTTCCCATCACTTCTGCACTCCTCGCACAAGGATTTTGACAAGGTGTATAAGACATCTGCCTGCTGATCAGATGTCAAGGAGATAAAGAACTATAAAACTTTTAGAAGACACCTGAAGGTTGATCTGGGTCGATCGCGGGCCTAAGGCAGCTGGAGTACAGCATGCTCCTCAATAGATAGAAAGACAACAGTTCCAAAGCCGGGCATGAAAGAGCTCCGTAGCCCAGCTGGTTTGAGGAGAGAGAGAGAGATGTGCTGTGGGGGAGGAGGGAGGCGAGAAGGAGCCAGGTCTCTGATGAGGCAAGGCGGGATCAGGACCAGCAACAGCATCGCCTGCGCAGGGGTGGAGGGAGGCGGGGGGGGGGGAAGAAGGCAGGATTGGCATTGAAATCACCTGAGTGGCTCTCTTTGACCGGGGGTGGAGGGAGGAAGGGGGAGAAGGCAGGATCAGCATCGCCCACCCACCCTGCACCCATCCCTGCCCCCTCGGCGTAAGCAGCCAACACTCGCCCATCCACCCTGCTCCCATTCCTGCCACTTTGGGAGAAGCAGCCGGTGGTGCATGCCCACCCACCCTGCACCCATCCCTGGGTGGTAGATCACTGCCAGTTTTTATATTGGATCATAGATCACACCGTACTTGTTGGACATGCCTGGCATACAGCATCTCCCTATGTCCATAAGTGCACAGATGCTTTGAACTATACAGAAAGATTTTCTAGGCTTCCTTTCAGTTCTCTTCTGCCCCCTGGCCCAAGGTTCATGAGGGTTGTAGGGACATTGGTGCAGCACCAAATATATGGCAAGAGGCTGCAAACAGAAGCAAAGATAGAATTGTAAAATCGTAGAGTTGGCAGGGATCATGAGGGTCATCTAGTCCAACCCCCTGCAGTGGAGGAATCATTTGCCCAGCGTGGGGCTTTTAATATTGTAAACTACCCTGTGATCCTTGGATAAAAGGCAGTATCAAAATTTAATAAAGAAATAAGGAAAATAAGAGGTTGCTCATGAGAATCAGGGGACTCTCTTGAATACCTTTCAAGGCAGTGTTGGGGGACTGCCACTGAGCTGGGAGAAAATGGCAGAATTTGGCAAATTCCCTCCTTGCATAAGTGACAGTACCTTTGGCTTCTACAAGGGGCTAATTTGTGGTTTTTAATTAGCTGATACTAGCAAAAAAATAACAGGCATTTTGTTCAGAGGACTGGTGTCATCAGCCTACTTTGATTCTGGGCCTGCAGTCAAATACAATGTCCTCCCCATTTTTTCTCAGTACAAAGTTTTACTCAAAGGAGACCTTTAAAATTAATGGATCTAACCTAATCATAATAGTTTCAGTATGTCTTCTCTGAGTAAAACTTGAGTACCCTTCAGAGAGGCTAGTTGAGGGCATACTGTGACTTCTCCTTCCACAGCTATGCTTAATGTTCCTCTGAGTGTGCATTTGCTGCATGTTTTTTGTATTAATAAACAGGAGACCCATGTTGCCTTTTCTGATATATGCTGACTACATCGGTTGCCAAGAAGGAATGATTGCTTATGATGTACAAATTGATCATACCTATGACTTATGCCTTGTGTCTGTGAAAATAAGATCTAATTAATTTCTGATCACTTCCAGCCTTGTGATTTCTTTTGAAGATGATAGCCCTTTTTCTAGTTAGCAATTTTGAAATATCCAGGGTATTGTACAGTATTTAAAACGTCATTATTTTAAATGTTTGCATTGGATACTTTTTTACAACTTTACTAAATTTGCTTTAGGTTAAGAAACGGAGTAAAATTCTGCAAAGTTCAACACTTTCCTGAGGTATTCCATTTTTTTTAATAATAGTGTTGTTTTTTCCATAATAGATAGTTGTGAATATAGTGTGAAAGCTGCATTCTGGCTTCCCAAAAGATGCTTTTATCTAGTCACGTTTCCACACTTACTCAGATGAAGATATTAAAAATGGTGATGCACCTACACAAATGACTAAAAGCTGATGACGTGTGATCAGATATCCACTTGTACAATGGGCTTTCCTGTACTCTCCCTCCCCCACCCCCCTGCATGTACTCAGATCTGGAGCATCCTCCAGCCCATTGCACAAGTGTATATCAGTTCCTCAGGCACATGGACGCAACTGCATGGCACTCATTACATTTTTTTACAAAGCATCTGTGGCTGCCTCTGTGCACCCAAAAATCTGCTCCAAAGCGTCCATCAACCATCCAGCAGATTTTGAGGGCATGTAGTAGGCTGCGTGGGAGAGGAGAGGAAGGTGAAGTTCCATAGTGCAAGCAGAAGTTCATTCTACTTCCACATAGATGACATTGGATACAACCCATAATCTTCCATTATAACCAGTTACATAGGGAGTTTTTTCTACAAAAGTGTACATCTGTGCAGGAAAATGTCCTTATTCACCGAACTAGACACAAATCTTTGGTAGCATTATGTAAAGTGGCCCATGGAACATCCCTTTTTTGTAAAAAAAAATAAAAAATGAGAAGGCAGGACAGAACGCAATAAATTTAATAACAAGGTAGCAGTAGTAAAATGCTTGCCTTTTATATTAGTATTAAGTTGTGAAGCATCAGTTTTTGAATGAGTGTCTACCCTTCTTTATAGATATTGTGCATTCATCTCAAAAGATTCAGGCATGACCTTATGTTTTCCACAAAAATTGGGACTCATGTATCCTTTCCCTTGGAAGGACTTGATCTTCAACCTTTTCTTGCCAAAGACAGTCCAACTCAAATAGTGATGTATGATCTCTTATCAGTAATCTGTCACCATGGAACTGCCATCAGTAAGTATATATAGTATATATTCTCTTTCTGGATCCATATTATGCAACTGGTGGAATCAAATAGTTGTGTTAATATGTTTTAGTTTCGGATTGCCTTACAGTACTTTGACAAAAAATTATCTTAACTGTTCTTGAATTTAGATGGACATTATATAGCTTATTGCCGGAACAACTTAAATAATCGATGGTATGAGTTTGATGATCAGAGTGTCACAGAAGTCACCGAATCAACAGTTCAAAATGCAGAAGCTTATGTTCTCTTCTACAGGTGAGAAAACAAGGGACAAGGATTTGAAATACTGTCTTGAGTAAAGTTCTTGTTAGTACCCAATGCATGGTAATTGATCATATTAGCTGTTAACTCTTGCCTGCATGAGTTTCAGGAGAGTATTCCAGAGAGCTGGATAATACTTTCCAATGGTTAGAGTTTCTGATCAGCTGTAATTGTGGGCCAATACAGAAAGCGTGACTTCTTTTAAGATGCTACTTTGCAGTGAGGTAGTGTATTTTCCCACAGTTTTCATGTTTTTCAACTCATTCTGCTTCTTTGTCTGGGCCTTTCTGCTGACTTAATTTTTCCTACCCCCCCCCAAGCATTTTTTACAATACAATATTCTTGAAACATACTGAACCGTGGCCCCAACATCAATCCATGTAAAAGTAGAGACCTCTTGTCTTCTGTAGTATTTATTTATAATAGGAACTGGGAATTTGTGGCCCTCCAGATATTTTTGGACTCCAGTTCCCATTATCTTCAGCCAGCTTGGGCAGTAGTTAGGGATGATGGGATTAGTAGTCCAATATTCTCTAGGACCACAGATTCTAACATCTCTGGAAATATTGTTTTGACAGCCATGCATTTTTATTGCAAAATTAGAAAGTAACTTAAATTGACTTAAAACCAGAATATTATTTATTTCATTTCAAATAAATTGTAATATATTTGATGAAAATTCACAGGTAGGTTGCCACAGTGAAACTGGACACTGTGCATAGTTCACTTTGAATTAATAGCTGATGTTTCCTCATTTAAATTCATAGGAGAATGTATGTAGGATGGATTCTGGAGTCAGATAGAATTCAACTGCAGTAGAAGGAACACTTCACAGTTCAGCAGCTGAAAGCTGGAAGACAAAGGGATTCACTGTAGTAGCTTGAAATTTATGAGCTCCTGCAGCTGAGCTTTTATTGAAATGTGAATAGGGCTAGGGAGAGAGGGAACTACTCTTCCAGTCTAAAGAGCAAAGACATTCTAATAAATGGGACAATAAATTTAACCTCTTAACAAATAAACAGTAGGCAAATTATGTAAAGAGCTAAACATGTTATTAGGGAAACTGTTATGTGTTGCAAGCATTAGACCTAGATGTTGACCTCAAGTACATAGATTCTGATAATCTGGGGGGCAAATTTTCAAATTAATTGTAACTGTACTTAATTGACATCTGTACCGGTAATGTGTGCAGATCAATTCCTTCTAATAAAATAAAACTCAGGAGTTACGTATGCTTCTGATGTGCACAGAAAAATATAAATATGTGCTACCTTGTTAGGGTATTCATATTTCCAGTTACTATATCCTAAATATTTTTTACTTGGAACACATCCATATTTCAAACACTGCACTTTATTTTATTGGCAGATTTTCCAGTGACTTACAATTAGCATAGTGTATAAACTTGCATTTTATTTCACACAAATTGAAATAATCTCATATGGATATAATAATGATTATTGATGTTACTTAATGTTCTCAGTATTACTTCTTTTCATTATTGTAATAGAAAAAGCAATGAAGAAGCTAAAAGAGAGAGACAGAAGGTATCAAGCCTTAATATAATGGAACCAAGCCTCCTCCAGTTTTATATTTCCAGACAGTGGTTGAACAAATTCAGGACTTTTGCAGAACCGGGACCTATTTCAAATAATGATTTCCTCTGCATACATGGAGGTGAGAGCATAATTATGCATCATACATAATTGAGTATGTTATCTAATAAGTTATCTCATCACGTAGTGTGACAACTTCCTGACTCTCTACTTGGCAATCATAGCCTGACTTCCCTCTTGAGTCCCATCTATTTCAGAAATGGCTTCTATTTGAGCTTAACTTCTTCGGGCAGTCATCTTTGAAATGTGAAGAGGGATATTGATGGTTAAGAATTACAACCATAGATATAAGTTGTTGAGCTTGCTAGCTGAATGGTGCAGCAGTTGGTATATCTTTACTTGTCAGCAATGACTCACTGATAATAGTATTTAATTTGAAACCCATAATAAAATCAGCACATTATTTACTGCTTGTATTCTTTTTTCCCCATTTTCCTTCCTACTGCTTCAGGCATTGACAGGCAGAACATTTCTGATTTTATTTGGGTCTTTAAATTTTTGCATTCTAAAAATCAATTGAAGATGGTCATTCCCTCTAATTTTCAAGCAGATTGACAATAAAACTGGCAGGGGTTAGACTTAGGTTAGAGAACAAAAATACAAGGCATCCTAAAATTGTGAGCTCCTAAATACACAGATTTCTTTAAATCATTCTTTATCCTGCTGCCATCAAAGCTTGAATTTTGGGGAACAGTTTGTTTGATTTTGTTTCCCCATTCCTGAAATTCTTACATGATCATTCAGATCATATCAGTTGTCTGATTGGCTATGGCTGGTATTTGCATAAGGAATCTTACATACATGATAACTTGTTTCTGCTCTTTTGACGGATTGACACACTTCTCTGTGGAATAATATTAAGGACAAGCAGTATTAGCTTCCACATTTGCTTTGGGTCATACTTTCTTTGTTTAAAGTTTGAAAATCAGACCTTTGTTTAAAGTTTGCAAATCAGACCTCTGTTTATCAAATGTTGATGTGAAGGACATTTTTTACTGCATATATACTGTGTTTTTCGCTCTACAAGATGCACCAGACCATAAGACGCACCTAGTTTTTGGAGGAGGAAAACAAGAAAAAAAAATATTCTGAATCCCAGAAGCCAGAACAGCGAGAAGGATCATTGTTCTGGCTTCTGGGATAGCTGTGGAGCCTCATCAGGGCAGCGGGATGAAGGCTCCCCGTGCCCTGAAGAGGCTTCGGTGGCTAAGCCAGAAGCTAGAACAGCGAGAGGGAGCACTCACAGCGATCCCTCTTGCTGTTCTGGCTTCTGGGATAGCTGCGCCGCCTGCATTCCCTCCATAAGACGCACACACATTCCCCCTTACTTTTTAGGAGGGGAAAAGTGCGTCTTATAGAGCGAAAAATACGGTGCTTGTGTTCACAGGGGTAGGAAGAGAGCTGGGATGGGGTGAAAAATAGGTGTGGGACATTTTTCTTAATTTTTGAGAAAAGGCACAACACAGTTTTATTGGGTTCAACTTACAAGTAGCAAGGCGGACTGCACAGGCAAGGCAGAGCATACCAGCAAGGATACAGCTTCTGACAACCTGCATCCTGCCTGAAAACCCATGGCCTGTCATGGCTGCTGTGGGCAACCTTGGAAGGTGGAAAGCAGTGACTACCTTCCAATGACTTGAACCATTTCTGCAACTGATATCCAAACACCCACAAATGTAGCAATGGGTGTCACACTCATAAGATGGATTGACCCATGCTGCCATACCTCCATGGCCCTTTAAGAGGGCTTTTCCTTCATGTGAGGGATTTTGGAAACCACTTTCACTTAAATCTTACTGGGGGTCCTGCTAGATGCACCAGGTATAAATGACAGCCATAGTTGTGGTACAGGAGCAGCCTGAAGACAAAAATAGAAAGGGTAGATACTAGAGAAAAGTTAGGGATGAGGAAATCTGTTGTGCAGTTGTTTGAAATATTCTGTTTTGCAATTTGATAACTATTGTGCAAATTTAAGATATTTTGAATCTTTGCATGCATATTCATGTCACAAGTGTGTTTCAAGCTCAAATCTAGCATGAGCTCCCTTCTCACTTCTGGGAAAGCTATGGCATGCATTTGTTCTGACAATTAAATTGCACAAGTTGCTGAAAGCTGGTTGTGACAGAAGTTGTATTCCCCCTCCCCTGCTCAAACTGTATTCATTGGTAAGGCTTTTTGAAGCATATGATATTCTTTAATAGTTAACATGACCATATAGTAAATAGTTTTGCTTGAATTTTTACTATGTCTGCTTCTCAGGAGTTCCTCCACACAAGGCTACTTCTATAGAGGACCTTGTAGTAGTGCTACCTCAAAATATATGGGACAACTTGTATAGCAGGTAAGCTGTTGTTTACAAGATGAAATGAATTGCTTTTGATGTTTCGTCCATATACTGTACATAAACACAAGAAGTTATTTGTTTATAAAGTCTCTTCACATTTTGATACAGATTTTGTGTTTTATCCAGTAATGGTGGTTTGCTCATGGTATGGTGTAATCCAGCAGAAGCTTCTGTGTACAGAAGGAGAGTGGATTATTATTATTAATAATAATAATATCATAATCATCATCTCTTCCCCTCACAGCTCCCAGAAAAGGGCATGAGGTGATACTGAAGGAAGGGAGAATGGGCAAAATAATATCCCTGCCTTCCATTCATTTAAGCCTTTGCTGCATTAAAGAGCCTTCCAAGAATTACACCAGTGAATACCAACATGAGAGAGAGAAGCTATCTTTCAGTAATAGTTGTGCACAACTAAAATGTGTGTGGCTTATTTTTCAGGGAAGTTGCTCCTATTGATGAAATATTACCTACATAGGAAACTGGTGCTGAACAAATTACAGCATTTATTGTTAAAGCAAAGAACAACTTGGTTCAATGCACAACTTTTGATCCTTCTAAAATGACATTTAATATTCTGTGATTGCAGGTATGGTGGAGGACCAGCTGTGAATCATCTCTATGTTTGTCATACCTGTCAAATGGAAACAGAAAAAATAGAGAAAAGAAGGAAGACAGAACTGGAAATGTTTATTCGGGTAATACATTCCTTCTCCCTTGTTAAGTTCTTCTTCTTTAAACTTCATAAAAACAGTGATCCGGAACCTGTGAGTAGAATTTTGCTCACAAGACACTCCTATGGTTTTCTCCAGCAGCCCCTGAGCCTTCTGCAAATCTGGTCTGGCAAGGCATATGCCCTTCTGGGACAGTGTGGCATGAGGCATGGGTGTGCAGAAGGGAGAAAGTGAAAGTAATCTGTTCCCCATCTCTTTTCACTGGCAAGATTAAGAGCCCTTCCCTAAATAGAAGGAGCCCATACATTTAAAGACTGCCGACTCAGGATCCAGTCCAATATTTTTGTACTGAAGAAAAGTTAGCCTTTTACATCAGTGGATATTCTATTTTCATGAAGACTCTTTCATATTCACATAGCAGCCACATTGGAGTGTGGGGTAGCAGTGGTGATATTTGAATATTGGGTCAGGATTCATAGAATGCTTCAGATACAAGCTCATGTGTGCTTTCGTGGTTAAATTGTCAAAACGTTGTTAAGAATATTTCAGTTGCTTCTCTTGAGAAGGCATCACAATTTCATCAAGTGCTTTAGAGCTTGCTTTGTGTCTCTCAGCTCAACAGAGCCTTCCAAGAGGAGGAGTTTCCATCCATATTCTATTGCATCAGTATGCAGTGGTTCAGAGAATGGGAAGGGTTCGTGAAGGGCAAGGACAGTGGTGAGTAGATTTCAAAATTCTTATCAAGTAGGTAGGACGTACCTTTTATAGCATGCACTTAGAATTTTATCACAGTAATTTACTAATTAAAAAAAACCTGTCAGAAGGCATATACCAACTCTTATAAAGAGCTTTTAGTACAGGCATCCCCAAACTTGGCCCTCCAGCTGTTTTGGGACTACAGTTCCCATCATCCCTGACCACCGGTCCTGTTAGCTAGGGATGATGGGAGTTGTTGTGCCAAAACAGCTGGAGGGCCAAGTTTGGGGTTGCCTGTTTTAGTACCTAAAACAAAACAGAGAATAGGAAATAATAGAGCTGTTGGCATGCAACAGCATGTAGGAAGCTACACCACTAGCTAGCTTATTAAGGCACCAGAGGAGAATCTGCTTTATTTGCAAGCATGATTCTAGAGATCAGTTCAGAAGACTTCGCGACAGTTTTAATGGATAGTTTGCCTGTAAGTATCATCTAAAGTTTTGGGAGATGATTCAGATGTATTTTTAAAGGCTGTTTTACAGTGCAGGGTGGTTGCTGTGCCAAAAAAAGGAAGCAAAAGCCCATCTGAAGATGGGCAGTTCTTTTGCTCTTGTAGATGAGTTTTTGAATTGTGCTCCTGGATATGCTGTCTCCTTTACTAATAACTTTTAAGTGTGTAATGTTTTGTTAGCTACACCTCCAAAGGAGAAAAAATGGAAAATGAAGAAAGTACTAGAGTAGTTTTCTGAGGCGTTTTTGTTTTAAATAATATCACTTCATTACTACCTTACATGCTAACATTTTTCTATTACTAGATCCTCCAGGGCCCATTGACAATGCCAAAATTGCTGTCAATAAATGTGGATCTGTGGTTCTGAAACAAGGTATGACTCTATTGATACAATCTCTTATGCATGCAGTTTTTCTTTTTCTGCCAGTGACTACTTGCATGTCTTTCTACAGTTTTGTTTCTATTTCTGTTCATTTATTGATTGATTAGTCCATTTTAAAAACCCCTTGCATTACATAAGCTCCCAGGGCAGATGAAACAGATACAGATAAAAAAAACAGAAAGTCAATAAAACCTTAGGAAATATCAAAACTTGGCAGTTTTAAAAATTGTTTGTTCCATCATTAAAAACACACTTGCACTGACTTTGAACACATATATGAGGTGTTTTGAGATGTTGTTTCAAGATTGCTAGCTTCCATTTAAAACAGTAGTATTGTACTTCAGCTCTCTATATTCTTTTCGTTTTTGCTTTTTTAAAAATGACATTTTATGTGGAAGGCAAAAATTAAGGACTGTGACTATGAAACTTCATATCTAAAAGTCTGTGCAGCATGGATTTACCATCAGTTGCTGTACAAATCTTTGGATAACATGCAGCTTTTTGGTCCACATGATTATTAAGGGGGTGAAGGGTTGAAAACCTTTGAAAATGTGCGGGTAGCTGTTCCAAGATGTTGACTTAAAAATGAGAGAGTGAGAGTGAAGTTTATGCATAGCAGAATTCCTCTATAACATTAAGTCTCCTTGTAAATGTCAAGCCCTTCAAGTTTTATAAAATATTTACTTGTAAGAACAAAATGCCAAAGTATGTGGAATGTAATTGGCTTGAGTTGCATGCACTGTTGCAAAAATTAAAGTAATCTTAAATAGTTACCCTGATCCAGTTAATGCCATCTGCAGAGTTTGCTGTTCTTGGATTTGGAGCTTGGTATTAAAATATATCACATATAAGCAGATTGTTTTCAAAAATCATTAGTTGAATATCGGCTTCACCTTCACTGAAATGTTTTTTTAGGAGCTGATTCTGGACAGATTTCTGAAGAAACATGGAATTTTCTACAGTCCATCTATGGGGGAGGACCAGAAATCATCCTGCGACCACCTGTTGCTCAGATTGAACCTGAATCGTTACAAACTGAAGATAAGATTGAGTTAGAAACACGTGGTCTGTAGCCACCAACCCAAGGATAAATTCTAATGAGATAGCATCCAGTTAACAACATACATTCCTAAGATTTTTTTTTGTCTGTTTTTCTGTTTTGTTTTTGTTTTCCCTGTGAGATAACAGGAGGTTGGGCATTATTGTGTCTGTGAAAAACAAACTGAACCTTGTAATATATAAATTCTAACAATGTTTTAGAACCTTTCAGAGATCTTAGGGTAACTTCCTTGTTCTACATTAACTGTACATATGCAAAGTAGAGATGAAGGATTTAACTGTTCTTTTCAATATCTCTATGAATTTCTAGGCTCTTTCATATTGGGTCTTGTCAAGGCAAGATTTAAAGGGTCTTTAACACCACATGGTGGAAAGATGGGATATCAATTTAGCATATATATAAAAATGAAATATAAATATTTTAAGCTGTTGGTGAGATTGTAAAAAAATGGTTCTAACATCCTAAGAAAACTCAGGAAAAGTTATGCTTCACTTTTATTTGCACTGCACTATAGAAAAACATAATGAACTTTGCATTAGATAATTTTCTTATTTGAGTGTATCATATATACTAATGATTCAGATGAAACATTGGTTTTGGTCAACAGCGTAAGTAACTTCCTACTGTTTAAACTGTCTGATAAGTTGTTGTTGAATGTAAGCTAGTATAATCAATAGTATGTGTAATTAAACAAACCCATAGTCTTTAGGAGTGTGTGTTCTGAGAGCATGAAGTGGGTATGTTAGCAGCTTGCACACCTGAAAATTTTCTAGTCTTTTTTTTTTTAATTAAAAGCATCAATAGTTTAATGTGGAAAAATCTATTGTACAGTTCTGCAATGCTCATTGGCATGATTTATGATGTCAGATGTTGAATGATAACACAAAGCAAGATTGCAAAAGCATTCTAGATTATTCATATTGAAATGTTGAATGTCACCCAAATGTGTTTCTTCCCTAATATTGCTAACGTATAAGCAATATTATTTGCTAGTTCAATAAAAACCAATGGTAAAATGATAAAAAGTGTTTGAACTTTAAGCAAGTGATTGAACTTTAACTTCAAGATATATAAAATGGCAGTCCAGAGGATGAAAGTGCAACAATAATTTCATTCTAGTAAATGGAACATCAGAAGCTGCCTTATACTGAGTCAGACCATCTACCTCAGTATTATCTACACTGCCTGGCAGCGGCTCTCCAGTCGTACTTGGAAATGCTGAGAATTGAAGCTGGAACCTTCTGCATGCAAAGCAGATGATCTACCATTGAACTGCCTTCACACTAAAAAAATAAATAAAATCATTTCTTTGGGAGAACAATGCTAATTGTTCTAATATGAAGCTTTGGATAGGGACTTTGCTCCACTAGGTTATAAAATTACTATTGAAGCACAAGATACCTTGATCCCAGGATAGAAGTAAAATATTAGTGGGGGGAATCCGTTGTTGCTTTCATATCATACTTTTGCTACTAAGACCTCGAGATTCTTCATATGCAAGAGACAAATGAGATCTTGCGTTGTTTAATATTTTTGTGTTAAACAAAAACATTGGCCATTTGCACTGGATCTACCTTCTGCCTGTTTTTTTAAAAGAGCAGCGAAGACTTCAAGAGCTTGAGTACTTGGAATTGTATTTACAAAGTAATGTCATAGCTGCTGTAAAAGCAGTTTCTCAGCCCTTTAAAATAGTGGCATTTTGGTTTTACAAAATCCTTAGAGGCCAATCTTTTATCTGAAGATAAAAGTATCCTAGGGTGTCGTGGAGAAGGATGCTGACCTTAGTTTTGGTAGCTTTCTGCGGAAACTCAAAGCATATTGGTTGTTGTTCCTTCCATAGTGAGAGAAGTAAAGGACTACCTGCAAGAACTGCTTGAAAAGCCCCATTTGCACATGCAGAGGATAGGTATAGAAACCTCTGTGTAGGTGAACAGGTGCCAAGGACCCAGCTGTAGAAGATGCTGGCCCTCCCCCAGCAACTGAATGGCTACGTCTCCCCATCACACCACAGCCATACCAATTCTGTATCTGTGCAGCTGACTGTGCGCTGTAGGAATGAGGAGTGGTTTCTTTTGTTTCTCATGTCTAGGGCTGATAAAGTTGTAAGGCAAATGTGACAAACCTGCGGCCTTCTACAAGTTGCCAGATTCCAACTCCCAACAACCTGAGGCATACCTAGGCTCCCTTGTGCACTTGGCAAGCAGTTGTATTGGTGTCCTCCTAGCCACTCTGAACCAGAGTGCAGAGGTGTGCTTTTTGTACCCCCTGGGCCTGTGACCTTGGTGGTTGCCAACCTAACCAAGCCATCGTATTCCTGATCACTGGCTATAAGTATAAGGTCTGCAGCTGATTGGAGTTGGGGGGTTCCACAGTATCTGGAGGGCCAGATTCCACATTCCTCTTGTAAGGTAACTAAATAAGCAAGGACACACAAAGGAAGTAGGAATATACTCTTCTCCATTGATCTTGAGTTCTACCTTGGGATCAAATGACATTTTTTAAAATAAAAAAACCACAAGTTCTGTCTTCTGAGAGGAGGTGGCAGACTACTTTTTAAAATGTGTATATGCAAGTAAGTTTCTGAGTCGGATAACAAGGCTATCGGATGGAGCCTGCAAATAAACTTGTTTAGAACTGAACTGTTGAACATTAAAATTTGCATGCCATTCTGCATATTAATAGAGGTTCTGTGTGGGGATTCTTGAGACTTTCTGGCAGTTGTGGAAGGTTGCCCGTGTTCTGCTTTATATTTCTCCATATAGGAGCATGTGTATCATCTACTTTGTTTGGAAAATACTGTGGGTAGACTAAATCATTTTCCTGCCTCTGGAGAACCCAAACTTTGAGAAACAAGACTCTTTACTTCCCCATTTATCTTTATTTGTATCATAATCTCATCTTAATTCTAGCTTCTTGGTCATTACGGTGTAAAGTTAGGACATGTTTTTTATCAAGAGGTTCTCTTGTTGCACTTGGAAACTTCATACCCTTCTCTTTAGATCCCCCAAGATTTTTTTGCATTAAAGTTAGTACACATTCATAAGCACCACTCACGTTTTACTTAAAAACAATGGTTCTGGTCCACAGAACATATGTTAGCCTTTATGGTTATAGAAAAAATGTAGGAATAGCCTTTGCCAGTTGCAAATACTATGACTATTTGCAAAACATAGTTGCCTTATCTAATGTAGATAGTAATTTGTGTATGTACCCAAATGCTTTGGGTGTAATTCGTGAAGCCAGAAGCATTTGCTTAAATAAATGGCTTCATAAATATTTTAGGCTTGATAAAATGAAAATTGAGAAGTGCTTGCTATTTTTAAATATGACAAAAAAAGGAGATTTAGGATTATTGGGTTATCTGTGCATCATACAATGTGTGAAGATTTAATTTCTCAGGAAATTAATTCCTTATTTGGCTTAACCTATTCTATTATTTCTCAGGAAATAATTCCTTATTTGGCTTAACCTATTCTACCTTAACCTATTTTACCTATTCTGGGTGCATTTCTGTATAATATGGTATTTCAAATCCAGATGTCCTTGTTGCCATAGCAACACATCCCTCTCCTTTCTCCTCCTGACTTTCAAATGGTAGATCAAACAAACTGAAATATTGCACAGACTGATGTTTTTACTTGTGTGTCTCCTTCATCCTAGCCAGGGCCAAGTATCTACGAAAACAGGCACAAGATTTTTTATCAAATCCTGTTACCAAGCCTACTCTTTAATGCTTGCTAAAAATGTTAATTGCCGTTTCATTCTGTGGGTTAAACAGTGACTATGATTCAAAATTTGAATTGAAACTTTGATCTATTGTTTAAAAGTATCCTTTGATTTTTGACAGTGTATCAGAGTTAATTTTGTATTTAGTGAGCTAAGAAAAAGTTGTAATGCATACTTTTTATTGACTTTAAAGTAGAATCGGTTTAGGTAGATGTTACTACTGAAGGAGAACACAGACCAAATACAAGAGACTAAAATGATGTCAGAATGGTTGATTGTAAGCATCAAAGCTTCTATTAAATAGTTTAATGACACAGGCTTTCATCAGCATCCAAACATAGCAATTTACATTTTCAACCTGCAATTATGTGCTTGAAATCATGGAACCTCAAATGCTAGGTTTTTCATTTATGTAGCAGTATATTTGGTGATGGTGGGGAGAGCTGTATGGGTCACACAGTACCACACTTCTGCCATTCTAAAGGCTACTTTAATAGCTGCTTTTCAGACAAATAAATACAAACAATGAAGTTCCTTAGTAAAGAGGCAATCTGAAGAGAATAAACAGATTGATGCAAAGTGTAGATGCATGTTCTAACTAAATGTCCCAACACATGTAATGCCTTGCTTTCGATTGCCCAGTAATATCTAATCTATATTAAATAAATTAAAGTGATAAAGTATTATTGTAGTGTGAGGTTTTTCCCTACAAAAGCAGCAGCCAAACAAGTGTCACAGAGTCACTGTTTATTTTTTAATCATGAGCTATTTGAAGTAGACGCTATCCAATAAAACCACTGCTAGCGGCAGAACTTTTAGCTGTACAGTATAATGGAACTTCCCTGCCTTTTCTCCTCTCCTGCACACCTCCTAAATCTGCTCTGGAGGGTTGGGAGACACCCCCCCCCCAGCAGTTATTTAATGAGCAGTCCGGGGGTCATAGAGAGGAGGTGGGGAAGTTTTATCAAACAGCAAAGTTCTTGCAGTAGTGGAGCTATTTAGCTGGATACTGCTCAGTATGTCTAGTTCTACTCTCAGTGACCATCTGTTCTAATTAAAACCAGAAAACTTCATAAGTGAGGAAAGCAACAGCGGAACAGCACTAGAGTTGCATTGACACCCTTTTTGTTGATAGGTCTGTATTTAACAACTGAATTAACTGTAAAATTCAATGGTTGTTTTTCTGGAAATGTTATATTAACAAATCCTGAAAAACAGATGTTTAATTTTAATTTGTACCGTTTCTAAGTATGGGGGGAAATTATTGGAAGAGGGTATCCTACTACTACAGGATGCATAGCTAGAACTATGTGAACAGTGAAAAGTAGCTGAAATGGTAGCAACCCATGCAAAAGGTGCACGTGTATGGTTCCAGGTTAGAAGTCTTGCCTCACTTTCAGGCTGATTTGATCAATAATGCTACTTTGGGAGTGATGGTGTATAACTTAACAGTGAGGCCTACTAATTTTATGGTGGAACAAATTACACACCTGAGGTGCTTGGCAGACAGTTCAACAGCTTAAACTTTTACAGTATGTAAATACAGTTTTGGGAAAAGCTTCACCATAGTAGTATTTTGTGACAGGTATTCCCTGCACTCCCTCAATACTCAAAACGTGCCACTGGTCTAGAGAGCCTGGTGACCCCTGCTGTACACCACCATTGACTGGCAAGAGCTTAGTCAACAGAGCATGAAACTCTTGAGGTTGTGGGTTCAAGCCCCACATTGGGCAAAAGATTCCTGCAATGCAAGGGATTGGACAACATGTATTGGGATGTTTTTAATGTTTGATATTTTACTGTTTTATATACTCTATTTTTCCATATATTGGACACCCCCTTGTATATTTTTGGGGACTCAATTTTAAGAAAATGAGGGGAGATGGCCCAAAGTTGTTAAGTCTCTCCTCCCAGGCAGCTGTGGGCAAGAAAGACTCCCTAGATTGTTTCCCGTGCGTGGCAGCATTAGGGGAATTTGTGCTCCTGCCAGCCATCTGGTGGGTAGGAATGCAACCTCCCCCGATGCCGCCGCATGTGGGAAATGACCCAGGGAGCACCCCCTGCGCAGCGGCTTCCAGGGAAGTTGCACTCCCGCCAACAAGCTGGCTGGTGGTGCCTAGCTTCTCCCTCCCATGCAGCTGCAGGCAGGAAACAACCCCGAGATCATTCCCCACCTGTGGCATTGGGGGAAGCCATACTCCTGCGAACCGGATGGCTGGCAGCGCCCCACTTCTCCCACCCCATGCCACTATCCATATACTGGACGGCCCCAGTTTTTTGACGTGATTTTTGAGTCAAAAAACCTTGTCCAATACACAGAAAAATACGGTATGTTGTAAGCCACCAAGAGTGGCTGGGGAAACCCAGCCAGATGGATGGGGTATAAATACTAGAATAATAATAATTATTAATAATATTAATGACCCTTGTGCTCCCTTCCAGCTCTACAGTTCTATGATTCTATACCATGTGGCAATATTTCCTCTGGGGGCAAAACTCCCCCCCCCAACTTGCAGACACAGAGTACTTTAAACCCAGACTTTCATAATCTTATGCTGCAGAGTGCACTCCCCACCCCCCCAACCGATAAGAGCCGGTTAATCGGGACAAACTAGTTAATATCTAACTTTGGAGTAAGACGGTGAGCATCATCCCATTACCATTGTGGCAACTTTCCCTGTTATTACGGAGCTATCCAAAACAGGCATTTCTCTCAAATCAACGGGTGATTTCCAGTTGTGCCTGCCTGAATGAGCAACAATATATTTCCTTGTGGCAACAGAGACTTCGGGTTCAACGAAGCCCAACTGGAAGTGGCTCATGGGCAGGGGTACCAACTTGAATAAAATATTGGGGTGGGGCGCACCCTATTTGAATGGCAATGCCTATCATATTTCGGCTCCTATGTCAACAGGAGACGCCTGAGCCCCATTTCCGCCAACTCACCCCCCCATCCCATCCCCCACCTGATGGCAAGAAGCCCCCCAAGAGACCTCTGGTGGGCACAAAACTGCGGCGCAGTGGGAGGGTTCTCGCCCCAATAATCTGTCATCTTGGGGTGCTTCCAGATTTTGGGGGGGATGGTAACACTGAAAACAGGTCACTGGCAAGAGTTACGAAGAGCCCCAACCGCTCAGTCCACCGGCTCCCAGGCGGCTCCGTCCCGAGCCTCTTTCCCGCCTCCGTCGCCTCCCTGCGTTAACCAGCAGGCGGAGCTGCAGGGAGCGGCCCCCACTCGCGGGCTGCGCAGGGAATGGGGCTGGGGGGGGAGGGAGGCGGGTGAGGGAGGGAGACAGGGAAGGAAGCGGAAGCGGAGCCGCCGCCGCGCGGCGCTGAAGGGAGTCAAGCGGCCGTTGGGTAGAGTGGGGGGGGGGCGGATGAGCGAGCGAGCGCTGACGTCTGATGCGGCTGCCGCTGAGAGGGACCGAAGTGAACAAGAAGCCGCTGCTTCGGTCCCACAGGGCTGAGTTTCGCGTCTCTCAGCAACCAGGTCAGGCCGCCTCCCTCGAGGCGAGCGCGCGCGGGGGAGGGGGTGAAACTGGTGAGGCGGAGAGACCCGGATGGTGCGGCGGGTGAGAGGAGGGGGCCGGGCGAAGGAGCGCGGAGAGGGAGAGAGCGCGAACAAGAGGAGGAGGGGGGAGGTATTATATCCCCATGTGACCTGCGCGTGCGGGAGCGGGAGGGGGGGAGAGGAAGAGGCTCGCGCGCCTCGTTCGAATCCCAGCTGCTGAACCGAAAGGTGCGGCGTGCGCGTGCGCGGCGACGTAACCGCTCCTTTCCCTCAGCCATTGACCATCTTGCTCTCCCTCCTCTCTCTCTGTCCGTCCGCCCTCCCATTTTCCACGTGCGCGGGGGAGCGCGCACGGCGTCCTGCGGGCGCTGTTGTGTATATACAGTATATCTGGGACACGCAGACACGTGCGCGACGCTTCCGCCATGTTGGGGCTCGCAGGAGGCAGGGGGGAGGGGTGTGCGCGCGCGTTGAGGTGGGAGTTCTCGCGAGGTCAGCCCCAGTTCCCGTGGGAGCTGGCCGGAGGCAGGATGGCGGCGCTGCGCTGAGAGTGATGGGTAATAATGGTAACGGGCAACCGGGAAGCGAGGTGGGTGGGAGGGGGAGAGAGAGGGAGGGGGCGGCGCGCCGTGAGCTCCTTTAGGCCCGGCCTCTTTAAGTCCGACGCGTGGGGGCGGGGCTGAACGTCACGGGGAGTTAGACCTGCGAGAGTTTTGTACGCGTCGGGCTCCTCCCCTCCCCCCGCGCTTTCCCCACAGTCAAAACTGCCGCTCCGTGGCGCCCCCCCCCTCACCGCGCCTCAGGTTCTCACCACAGGTTCCCACATAGTCTTGAGGGCGCCCCCATGTCATCTTTTTGTTGATGCTCCTTCGGTCAGCCCACTTGGCTCCTCAGCCCTTTAAAACCGTTCCATGGAACCTCTTCCCGCAAAGTTCGACCACCTCCAATGCCCACCTTTGGTTCAAAATACCTTAGTCAGGGCCACATGGCTACTTTCGACTTGCCTTAGTTGAGTATCTTATAGTATTGGGTGTTAATGTGCTCAAAGACTTGTAACTGACACGATCAGCTCTGGGAGACAATTTGGCCTGCAAGGCAAGTTCCTTAGGAAAACTAGACCCAGCAAAATAAACACCATGCAACAGCCCTAATTTGGAGCCCTGTTTGCCAATCTTGTTCTCTGCTGCACTGCCTCACAAACTTTGGTTATCAAACTTTTTTTTTTTTAAGCCCGTAAGGTATTCTAGAAAAAGCAAAGGTAAGCAGGCTGGCAGAGTACATTATTGTTAGTTTCTGAAAGCACATTTTGCACCACTTGCTGTTGACTGCTGAGCAGGATATTACCCACAGTAGATTTTATGTAGAAAACGAAGAGGGAGCCTGTGGCCCTCCAGATGTTACTGTGTTACAACACCCTGGCCATGCTGATTGAGCCTGATTGAGTCTAGGAAATCTGCAGAGCCACATGGTTCTACTTGTAGTCACCATTTTCTTTGATGAAATGGGCTTTTGCCTGCAAAGTACATGCTGCAATACATTTACAAATCTTTGCCTTAGGTACCACTTGTGCAGGGTTGTGCATTCCTCTGTAAACTTGCACAGCCAACCTGGTTTGTCCCGGATTGTTTGAATCTCCTTTTCTCTTTGGCGATCCCTTGTAGCCGAGTAAGATTACCTTCCATGAACACGGTCTTAACAGTGAGTTCGTAAGTGTGGAGGTCAATTCTGGATCCACATGTCCTTCCACTTCCTCTTAGCACATTTCTCCCTTTCTTCCTGAGTTCAAGCATCTTCAAAGTCCATGACACCTTTTGGTAAAGGCTGTTCTCCAGTTGGGACTCTTGCAGGCCAGTGTTTCCCAGTTGTTTGTGTTTATACTACAATTTTTTATATTTGCCTTGAGGGAGTCCTAAAACCTCTTTTGTTGATCACCAGTATTACACTTTCAATTTTTAAGCACTATTCCCCCCCCCCCAACAAGTTTTAATGTGAGTCTGTTACAAGATCATTTGTATTATCTTGTACTTTTGAGATCTTTGTTTCCTGGGATTGGGATTTTACCTCTGACAAGCAAAATATGCCTAGAATAATTTTATATAAAGTTTGTGAGGGAAGTTCAAAAGAATGCATTTTCTCTTTGCAATGTGTTTTAACTGTCACACATGTTGCATATTAGTTGCAAATTAGGTATTTTGAGGACTGGATTTTAGTAGCACAATTTTTTTTTGTTCATTTTGAATTTGTAGATTGCGTTCCTTTTACAGTAATTTTATTAGCAAGTATCCTTAACTGCAGTTCTATTTCTGCTGTTTATGGATGATCTCCAATTAAGATTATGAATTGGTTGGTGACAACTATGCCTGCAATTATATGAATTCTGGTTTTGTTAAATTTTACAGAAATAGTTCAAATTATTGAAAAAGTTGGTGACAAGAAAGAACAAGAAAGAAACGAGTGCAATTGCTTGTTAAAATATAGTGCAGGCACCCCCAACCTTCGGCCCTCCAGATGTTTTGGACTACAATTCCCATCATCCCTGACCACTGGTCCTGTTAGCTAGGGATCATGGGAGTTGTAGGCCAAAACATCTGGAGGGCCGAAGGTTGGGGATGCCTGATACAGTGGAATGCTGAGAATGCTAGAGTTCTAAAAGCTAGCCAAATTCTCTAAATAAGTGTCATACAGTGTTGGGATGCTATCTAAGTTTGACCCACAAACACAATATTGTCCTAGATGTGTTTTTTCTTTGCAAACACACATTTGCACCTTGCAGAATAGGGGAAGGAATTTGAGAGGGAAAATGGTGTTAAGTATCTCATTCCCCTACTACTTCAGTCCAATTTGCTCTTTTCTCACTCTTTTTCTGTGGAAGAGTGGATCTTTAGGAGCCAATGGAAGGTTACATACAAATGCATATAATAATTCCTATATTTCTTAAACCAGGTTCACTGAAAAATGCTTGGATTGGTGGTGGTTAGGCTTGAATTCCTACAAGATATTTTTGCTTTCTTTATTTCACTTTGTACTGTAGAAAAGCACTTTGTAGCTCTCATTGTATAATTTTCATAAACAAGTTATTGTACTCTATCCTAAGTAGTTATTTGTTGCTGCAGCAGTTCTTGGCCTTGGCTATTGCATTGTTCTCTCAACTTTTTATAGCTTGTGTATTTAATGGGAGCTACTCCCAAGTAACTGTACTTAGGATTTCAGCCTTCAGAAAACATATATAGGTCTCCAGAGTCTCAGCTAATATTAAGAAGTTTGATATTAAAGTATCTTAAAAGATGTCAATAAAATGTCAATGTATTCCCTTGCTATGATATTGTTCTCACATAACACAAAGCCATGGTTTGTTTAACAGACCACAAGTTAGTTATGAATTGTCTCACAGGTGATCAGACCAGCCCTAACTTATTTCTCCCAAGTTTGTTTTGTTTTCCAGCTTCTGTTGCTTCATGTTTCATTAGCATCTAGGATGGGGATTACAAAAAAAAAAAAAGTTTAAGGAAGGGTGCCAGATTCACATGTAATGCTGATTAAAATAAATCAAGGTTGCTAGCATTAAGCAAGTGATAGTTAAGCTGCTAGGTTTGAACAATCAAACAAACCATGGCTTAGTGTTATGATCATAGCTAGCTGCCTTGGTCTCCTTTTTGGCAAAATGTAGGAAATAATAATAATGTGTGAACCAGACCTAGGTGTAGTGTGCTAGGGATGGTGCAATAATTTTTTGTTTGTTTTGGGAAAATGCACAAAATATTTCCTAGGCAAAACTTAACGACAAAATTATCATTAAAATAGCACAGTGTGCATGTTAGGCGTGTAATTAAGCAGCTGGTATATATTACCCAGAGTCCTCTTTGGATAACCAAGGAGGTTCTTGCAGTATGCCTGGACAGACTTCTGTTTTATCAACTGTGTATGTATATCTATTTTACACATTTTTAACATTGCATGAAGTTAGTAAGATTGTGAGCCATCATTCCCCCATGCTTAAATTTTATATTTTAATGTCATTTCTATAATTTAATCATGTTTTCAGAACTAGCTTTAATGCACAGTTACCTCCTAATAGAAAGCATTTTATTTTACGTGGCCCATATATTCAGAAATAGCTGGTTATTTTTTGCACAGGCTATGATTTTAATTTAACATTTCTAGCGTATAGTAATATCCTATTAGAGTGGCCTTTCACAATTGTGTAGCAATATTGGTTATACATGTAAGCTAATATATATAAAAATGTTTTTAAGTTGCCATTCCTACTATTATAGCCTATCTTGTTTTCTTACTTTTGGCATGAAACTTTCTCAATATGTGTTCAAATAATAAAAATAAATAAATTCATAAGCTACAATGCAACATAAAAGTTATTTCAAGGTTCAGAAAACAGGGCAGCAACCAATACTATAGTTCCTCACCCTTGTATTGGGTTTCATTGCTGTGTTGAGAACTTATTGTGGCCAAACTGATTACAGCATCAATAGAGGTCACTCCTCTATATTGACATCATTTGAGCATAGCTTGGATTGGTGTTAATATTGGATAAGCTCAAAGGACTAACAAGCAATTGGATATCCCAATCTATGAAAAAAGCCAACAGTTTGGGTGACTTGTTCCTCATTTTGATTCTTACCTTAATAGATGGAAGACAGTACTACTAATGGCTATGACTTCCCATAATTTAATGTGGCATTATTTTATATTCTTTTGGGTTTAGATTATTATTTGGAAATCTAAGAAATTGTCATGGGCACTACAGAATACCCATTTCACAGAAAAATAACTTTCCCATAAGCCGACAAAAATCCTACACTGCCCTAAAACAAATAAAGCAGACTCCACCCCCAAATGTATGCAAAACATTCACAAAATAACAGAAAATCAAAACAGCTTACTATTTTTTCTGTGTGTGTTTTTTTAAAAATATTAGTGTTGGTGTGTGTTATGTGTCTAAGGGTACTATGGTGCCCCTGGGTGTCACTTTGAAAGTTAAGACCAACACTTTGAATTGAATTCTGAAGCATACCAGGAACTAGTAGAATTCTTTCAATACAGATGAGATATGATCTCTTAAGAATCTAGTTTTGGTTCCTGAAGCGACTCAAGTAGCATGTACATTTAAAGCCTGCTGTAGTAATCTATCATAGAAGTTAACAGGGTTATGGGTAACATTTGGCTTCATGTGATGTGAGATACACCTTTACAACTATCTTTTAAAAATAGGCAGTCATCTGAGAAATAATTTCTCTCGCTCCCTCATATGGCAGTGGTACTTTGGGCTCTGTAAAGATTCCTATTCATTTCCAGCACCTATTACTTCATATGAGGATTAGGAGATGTCACTTGCTATTTGCAACTGTCCTTTCAAGGTGGAGTGACAGTTTCAAAACAGGGCGGTCCCCCACACCTCCTCATTCAGCTTCTTCATACTTGATTGAAGGAGTGCCTCATGTGACCTATGGAAGGCATTATTTTATATTTGTATTGCATTTGTGAGGAATGTTGCTAACGGCTATTTGATATATGTTTACATTTGTATTTGGGGAAATACAAAGCAAAACAAAGAATAGCCAGTTTATTATGATAACATCGCTGATAGTGACACTTTGACATAAGTTTAAAAAAATCATAAATGCCCACTGAATCTCACAAAGGCATGAAGATGTAACTAATAAATACTTAGATGTTTTGTAAGATCAAATGAGTTACTATTCAATCTCTGGCAAAAGAGGCTGGAATAGAATTAAACTCTAGTTCTACTTTTAAAGTGTGTGGAATTTGGATGTTTGATTTCTTATGTTGGTTTATCATGGCAAATAATGTTGTTTATTTCCCCCCTTCTCTCACATTTAGAATGTATGACACAAAACTATCTTTTGGAATAGAGAACTTCCATAGGATGAGCATATTTTAGAAAAAATCCCCCAGGCAATCTGAGGAGTACCAGCTACATATTGCCAGAATGTGACTAATCCCAACCCACCATTACTTCTGTATAAACCTGTCTTGCCCAGCAGTGGGTACAGAAGTGATGCACTTAGGTTCCTGATCCAAAAAAACCATCCATTGACAGTTCACAACTTATTTCCTAATCTGACTTGGTGTAAAAATGTGGTTATCAAGTTTCTGCCAGCAACTGTTCTGCACATTACTTCCAGGAGAATATTGTAGTCTCTTGCTCTTGAAGGTGATGAAGCAAACCTTACTTTATCTATACTCTACTTAGAATACTGCATATTGATGAAGGATATTAAATGAATTGAGAGGTAAAAAATCACATGACTTTCAAGAACTGTAGCTTATTATTTCCAAACTTACACAGTTCTAGTGCGCACTGTGTACTTAGGTAGCCCCATACTGGCTTAGTTCTATGCCATAGCCCTGTCCCGGCATGGCACAAATTTGTGGCGTTTGTGCTACCTGTGGTATATCTGATAAAAGCAGGACGTTGGTTAGTCATGGTTTTGACTACCGGTATCCTGAATACTGAAAAGAGGAGAAAGCCTTCTACACATTGTTGGGGTGAATATATTGGAACCCCAAGGAATGCAGTGTTCTGTGACTTACAGTGGTACCTCGAGTTACAAACGCTTCAGGTTACAAACTCCGCTAACCTGGAAGAGTTACCTCAAGTTGAGAACTTTGCCCCAGGATGAGAACGGAAATCGTGTGCCAGCAGGGCAGCAGCAGCAGCAAGAGGCCTCATTACCGTAAGCACGCCTCTAGTTAAGAACAGTTTCAGGTCTTAACCTTATTAACAGTTTCAGGTCTTAACGGACCTCTGGAACGAATTAAGTTCATAACTAGAGGCACCACTGTATTTATTTTAACTGTAGGTAGCATGGAGGCTACCTTTGCTAATTGGTTGTAAGGAAAACAGAATCAAAACAATCCATTTACGGACATGTGAAAAAATAATGCTTTCTCCTAAACTACCAAATCTGTGATTTATGTATATTTCACACCACTTAGGAAATGATAGTATCTTTGGCAAGAGTGTCTCTGGGAATGGTCATATGATAGGGAGAGGCTTTCTCTCTCTAATGAGGCTACTTATTAGAGGAATTGCAGGGAATTTTTGTGTCCTTGCTAAAGTTATTGCTTTTCTGTTTGTGTGAGAGTCTGAGAAGCCAAATGCCATGTTTTTCTCCTGTAGTGAGAGGTTTTTGTTAGTTTAAGACTATTATAAATATAATAGGGAGGTAAAAATACTGTGAATTGGTGAATTGAACAAGTTCACTCTAGGGAAAAATGTGTGTGTGTGTATATATATATATGTGTGTGTGTGTATATATATATATATACACACACACACACACACATACATATACATACCCATACCCATACCCATATCCCCACACACTTAACAAGTATCCATGCTAACTGATTGCTGTAACAATTAAAGCATGATTGTGATAATATAGAGCACTGCTTTTCAACTAGTGGATTATGTCAACTAGATTATCCACCTGCATTGGATGTCTTAATGAATATCATCCTAAACTGTTAGAAGGCATTCTGTGCCACATGTGCCACTTGAGCCTTCAGTGAAAATGATGGCTCTAGTAGCAACCTCAGCCTTGGTCATTCTAAGGCAGTGTTGAATCCCACTCATCTAAGCTGAGGAACATCTTACAAACTGTGCCAGTTTTGTCTGGATTGAATCTCAGTTTGTTTGCCCTTGCCCATTCTATTTCTGCATCCGCACACTGGTCTATTCCCACCAGGCTATGAAGAGAATGTCAAATGGAGCTTTGTGTCATTTCCAAATGGATGACAATACACTCCAACTCATTGAACTACTTCGCTTAGCAGATTCAAATAGGTATTTAACATCATGGGGATAAGATGAAACCTTGTGGGATCAGCAAATATGCTGTGGGGTAAAGCAGAAATCCCATGGGACTACATTTTGGAATTGGCCCTGTAGGTAAGTGTAGAACCATCATAAAAAAGTCGCCGTCCCTCCATATTCTTTTTTTAACCTCCATTGTTTGCAAACAGGAAAGAGTGAATACTTTGAAAGTTGTCATATGCCATGCCATATGGACAGTAAATACACTGACTTTTTCTTAATTCTGTTGTCTCTTTCCTACAGTATCCTTGTTAAAAGAAATGTAAATTGCTTGAAAATGATGTCTGGCATGCATCATGGACATTAGCAATGGTGACTATTAAGCTTAGTGGAGCTACACTGGAATTCCTCAAAGCTCAGAAGAGAAGTTCATATTCTATTCATTTTTGCAATGGTAGGAAATGAAACATATTTGTTTAAAATTATTGTGGTTTCTTGTATCATTAAATCTTTTAAATGTTATTGTATTTATTCTAATGACCAGTTAGATTTACTCTGAAGTCCATGTAAACACCAAACATTTTGTGATAGGATATATATACACCTGTCAACTTACATATACACACAGGTCCTGTTATTCAAATGCATGTTATACAAAAAATCACTTATCCAAACACAAGCAATTAGTATCCAAAACTTGCTGTACATATGGCAGAATCAGATAGCCAAACAGCCGGACCTGCATGCAGGACTGTAAGCAGTCTTAAACAAGATTAACTTTTTGCATTTTGTTGGTCAGACAAATAAGAGAGCATTTCTTTCCTTCCTTGTTTGCATTTTGCAAGTTTCAGAATGTTTTCCTGGGTTTTCCCAGGTTTTTTTGTCATTTTGGGCTCAAAATTCAGTGGTTGGGGACACATTAGAAATTGTTGCATAGGAATCAATTGGCTCATTATGTGAATGCTCACCTAACAAACAATTTCCTGAGAATGCATTATCTTCAGGTAGTGAAACCTGCATTTATATAAAAAAGAATGAATATTTAGTATTATGAATCACTTTCTTCTCCTATTTATGGATGAATCTTTTGAAGTCTGAAACCAGACACCCAGGAATGTGATATATCCTCTAGTACAGGCATGTCCAACTCCCAAGAGACTGTGATCTATTCCCAGTATAAAAAAAAACAACTGGCCGTGATCTACCCATTGTCATTGATGGGAGGAAGAGCGTGCGTGGGATGAGTGGATTGTTGAGCTTTTTTTAGGAGGGAAGTTCCCAGAGTTGTTGAGCTTTTTGGGGGGAGGATTGCACAGAGTTTTTTTAGCTTTCCCCCCTTAACTTTTTGTACACAATAAAGATCCAGGGATCTGCCAGTAGATTGCAATCTACTGGTTGGACATCCCTGCTCTTTTAAATATTTCTAATTATGATGCTTTATAATTAGAAATTTTGTCTTTTGTGGTATTTTGATTTCTGTAAATTGCCTTTTGTACATTTATGGAAAAGTAGTGTATAAATTGTTAAATAATAATATTGTATTACCATTGTCAACCATTAGTATAGAATAGATTATTGTCTTCTCCAGTACTCCAAACTATTTGGAACATGTTAGGAGTCTGTGTATATATATTGGTGCATGTGTAATTGAAATACATGTATGTTCCTCCCACCTTTAACTCTGCCTCCATTTGCTTGCCCTGTGTCAGGAGTTTACATGAGTAAACTCATGTATTTTGTAAATCACTGTGTTAATCAGTGACTCTACAGTGGTACCTCTGGTTGCGAACAGGATCTGTTCTGAAGGCCCCTTCGCAACCTGAAGCGTCGTATCTGCGCAGTGTGATTTGGCGCTTGTGTGTATGTGCAAAGTGCCATTTAGTGCTTGTGCACATGCACGAGCGGCTAAACCCGGAAGTAACCCTTTCCGGTACTTCCGGGTCACCGCGGGATGCAACCTGAAAAGACATAACCTGAAGCGTCCGTAACATGAGGTATGACTGTACATGCCTCTGAAACTCAGGTGGTGAGTGCTGATAGATACAGAGGCAACATGGGTCCGCTGAAAAACAAGTAGAATATTGACATGCTCAGGGGAACCATGCAGAACTAAGGTGCAGAAAACTCCAACCCCATGCTCAGAAACCACTGGAAATAGAGTACAGTAATACCTCCGTGAATGTCCTCCCCGTTGACCATCCATTTTGGTGAATATCCGCGGCAAACCAAGAAGTACCGGAATGGGTTACTTCCGGGTTTGCCGCTCGCGCATGTGCAGAAGTGGTAAATCGTGCAGAAGCGTAAACCACTCCGCGCGTATGCCCAGAGCAGCGCTTTGTGGAGCGTCCGGTGCTCTGGAACTGATTCTGGATTCAAAACAAGGTATCACTGTACCAGTTGGAAAAATAAAATGAGTGTGGGTGTATGGTGGAGAATAGGGCTAGGCGATATATAATATATCATTCAAAACCGGTTTGAAGTCTATATCGTTATATCAGTTTCATAATTTTTGACCCAGCAATATACTACAAATCTGTGGTATATTTTGCACTATGCAAAAATTACGATGCAAGAAAATCTTTATTTCAGACATGGTGCTACATTGCGATGTTGAAAACCAGATATTGCCCAGCTCCACTGTTCGCCTTTGCATACTTCCATCCTTTTTTCAGACATTGTGATATATCAGTATACAGTGGTACCTCAGAACTCAAATGTAATCCGTTCCAGAAGACTGTTCGACTTCTGAAATGTTCGAGTTTCGAGGCGCAGCTTCCGATTGGCCAACAGCTCTGTTTTTGAGCAGTGGAAGCTGCGTCAGACTTCCATGTTTCGAATAACATTTGAAAATCGGAGCACTTCCAGGTTTTCGGCGTTTGGGAGCCGAAATGTTTGAGAACGGAGCCATTCGAGTTGCGAGTTACCACTGTATGATGATGTTTAGCTAGCGATATATCAACATGTTGAAAACCAGATATCGCACAGGACTAGTGGAGAAGAGGAATGCCCTGAGTTAGGAGCTCTTTGTAGCTTATAGAATCCTGGAGGAGGTCATGCCTGCCTAGCAAGAACCCCTGCCTGGATCATTCCTGTTAGGAGACAAGGATGCACTGAAAAATTTGTTTCAGGTTTCACTTGTTTGCTATAACTTATAATGCAATGTAATATAATCCACATATTTCTCTAATCTACATAGTGCCATCATTTACTTAAGGTGACAACTTGTTTATCTTTGTTCTGTTTCATTTTTAGTGGAAATAGAATCTCTTTTTATACAAAACCCAAGGAAAATCCCCAATGTATGGGGTTGCTTGGATCATAATTGAATTGGTATTGCCTGCTGTTTAGTATTTAAAGGCATGGGATGTTAAGAAGAAAGGCTGCATTTCTTGCATAAGATTAGTCATTTCAGGGAAATATATGTGTAGCACCTACCTCTGCACAGATGTCTAGGGATTTGTGCTTTTCTACATTGTGAAATGCAAATATGTATGTACTGTACCTTGTTACCTATGATTGCTTAGATTGCCATGATTGTGATAGCTTCAGAAAGACTTTTAGCAGTCATAGGAATTACATGTGACTGCTTGCTTATGGATTCATAGGAATCCACATGCTGCTGCTTGCTATACCAAGAACACCTGCATGAAGATAGTTATTTAACATCTCAACATATCTGAACCAGCCCTTCATAAAATATAATTGTGTGGAATATGAATTATTATGGCATAGTCATAACTTATGAGAACTAGTTTTTATTCTAATTTGGTTAATGTGTGTCAGTTTTCTGTCATAGAGCTTCCCTATAAATTCCACATCCTTTCTCTACTTGGGCATTGTTCCTTTTAGACAGAACTTTAAATTTATCAGGTATCTTTCAAACAGAATGGATTCTAATAAAAGATGGATGCAGTTGGTTCTAAGGGCAGAACCTTCGCATGCTCTTTGCTGTGTAATGTTGGAGTTGGTTAGTGCATGTTGCTGATAACGCCACATATGGGACAGCTGCATATTCCTTCATTGCAGAGGGTTGGACTAGATCGGGGTAGTCAATCTTTTTATACCTACCGCCCACGAATTCATCTTTCTTGATGGTAAAATTTCCTTACCTCTGCTTGATGGAAGGAGGATTCAGCTTGTGCCGTAGAACCCCCTACCACCCACCTAGAATCCCGAAACACCCGCTAGTGGACAGTAGGGACCAGGTTGACAACCCCTGGGCTAGATGATCAGGGTCTTTAAAATGGGGTTTAACTTCATTTTCATACTAGTCTTTTTCACATTTCCAAAACTGACTATCATGGGGAATTATGTCATCTTTGGAGATTTATTTGAATCTTTGTGCCCTGGCTTCTGCAATGAAGATCTTCAAGCTGGCTGATGGTATACGTGGTGATGGTACATAGTCACCCCTCCCCAATGCACACACATCCCAGTTGTCATTAGAATGATGGATCAGGGTACATTGTACTTCCCTTTAGCCCTGCAGTTGCTGGACAACTAGCAATTATAAAGCGGAGTGAACTGTTCTTCTGGCAGAGAAGCCAACACCATGCAGATGGCTGGGCCAGGCTTGTTTCCCCTGTGTCATTACATTCTTCATGGAATGCATCAGTGGTTGTGGGACTGCAAAGGTTGGAAATGTGTGACATGATAAATCCAGAAATCCAATTCAGTTACAGCTTGATTACTAAGGATAGACCATTTGAAGTGTACAAGAATTTATTTTCTTGATCAAAACACCATAGCATTTGCTTATTGCCAAACCCAGTAACTTTAGTTCAGAATCCCTTGTTAAATTTTCATGAATAATGTATACTCCCAGTTTTAGGGACAAAGAATATTCCCCATCGGTGGTTAGACTCCATGTAGCAGGGATGGGGACCTGTAGCCCCCCAGATGCTGTTGAACTCTCACCAGTTCCAATTAATGTAATAGTCCAGCAACATTTGGAGGGCTATTTGTTGTCCATCCCTGCCACATAGTATGCTTCGTGCACCAGACATTTAGGATTATCTCATCTAGGCTTTGCTTCCTTCATATCATGGCTTTCTGGAAGATAGGAAAACAAACATTTCATCCTCCCAAATAAAATATTTGTATTAAGTATTTCAGATTTTGCTTTTAAAGCATGCTTACATTGATGAGCAGAATACTCCTTTAAAACACCTCACTAAACTGGATAATTTGAAACAAATGTTCCTTTCATTTGCAAGGAGTTACATTAGCTGTTTTCTTAGCATTCATATACAAGGTGTTGTTGTTTTTTTGTAGGGCCTACTTTGTTCCCACTAAAAGAACATAATTTATCACAGTTTTTTATCCTGAAAAAGGGTATGAGAGTAGTTATATCACATAGATCAAAATAACGAGCCTCAACTTTTGTTTTCCCAGCAGTCCATCTCTTTAATGGAAAAAAAATAGGAAATGGCTTTAAAGCTTGGACAATTTTTACAATTTAGAAGTGGGTATAATTTATTTTACATTAGAATTTGGTTTTGTTTGTGTACAGATCCATGATCCATGTTCCCTAAATTTATAAGTTACTTCCACTATTATTCCAAAATTCTTATAATTCTAGTATTTATAAGTCAGTAGTGGTTTAGGGTAGGGACGCGGGTGGCGCTGTGGGTAAAAGCCTCAGCGCCTAGGGCTTGCCGATCGAAAGGTCGGCGGTTCGAATCCCCGCTGCGGGGTGCGCTCCCGCTGCTCGGTCCCAGCGCCTGCCAACCTAGCAGTTCGAAAGCACCCCCGGGTGCAAGTAGATAAATAGGTACCGCTTACCAGCGGGAAGGTAAACGGCGTTCCGTGTGCTGCGCTGGCTCGCCAGATGCAGCTTTGTCACGCTGGCCACGTGACCCGGAAGTGTCTCCGGACAGCGCTGGCCCCCGGCCTCTTGAGTGAGATGGGCGCACAAACCCCAGAGTCTGTCAAGACTGGCCCGTTCGGGCAGGGGTACCTTTACCTTTACCTTTTAGTGGTTTAGGGAGCCTCTCTGTTGCTTAATATGTTTATATTATTTAGCTTATAAAACCTTCTGAAAATGAAGCAGGGACTACCATCTTATTCCATAAGATATCGGAGTCAGTGTAGTTTAGAATCTGGTCCTAGTTTCTCCTAGGTTTTTTTTTTTTAAAAAAAATCTTGATGTTCCATTTGATTATGATTGCGTCTTATCCTGCTAAATTATTTAACCCATTAACTTTGGTTTTTAGTGCAGTTGATTGTACATGAGGCTCAATCAATTAAGTACATCTTGATATCTATCAGTTTTAACTTAGAGTGAAACTGTGGTATAAAATAGTAACAGTCCAGTCTTGTACAGGATTACCCTGAAGCAAGTTTCACTAAGTTTAATGAGGTTTACTGCTGAGTAAATGTGCATAATTTTTTTAGCCCCATTTGCTTTATTTTTCCATAGTCTTTATTTCTAGTTTCAGTAGACAAGTTTTGAATTAGAGGCATATATGATCTTCTACTTATTCACTGTTGACTTGTTGATTTGTTTTTGTCAGCAGCTCCTCCTGACACAAGCATTAATTCAGTTTTCCAAGGATTGACCTTGGCACAAGGAAGAGATGTGATAGCATATCCCACATGGTCTTAGGCTTCTTAAATTACACCAGTGGCATGGGACTTGTAGGCACAGGGAGTCACATGCCACTGAGTTAACATAAGGACCCAGCATAGGAGAGATGACTGAGGTTCTGTTTCAAGAACCCACCAGGTCTTTGTCAGGAATCATGTAGCCCAGTTCCAACATACTTGAAGCCTGGGAATTTTTATCCCCAAAGGTAAAACCTGATGCAACTTTTAGGGATGATGATAGACCCTGTCATTAGTGGATGAGATTCTAGTTGTGAATAAAGTGAAGCATTGTGAAATATATTCCTGTACATTTTTAAAAGCTTAGCATTAGCAGTGAATTCAAGCAGACTGTCTTTGATTAGATAAATTTATATCCATATGCTTATTTCCTTTACTTAGGCCAGAGTGCATTGGTTGACTTAGTGCTGAGCCATAAGAGTAGACAACTTTTATGGGTTGGGTTTTTTTCCCTACAGTCAAATGATGAAAGCCATCACTGTGGTTTTGCTTGAAATGAACAAATTGTCTTGGGATATGAGTACAGTAATTGACTTTCGTCTTAAAGTGAGTGCAGAAGTGATAAGCATGTTTGCAACATGCCTTTGAATAAAATTTTCAACTCCTTCTTTAGTCATAGGATATCCTTTTGGGTTATGAGTGTAGAAGTAGATGATTCACTGCTTGAGTTGTAGATTTTTAGTCCTTTTTTGAATTATAAATTGAAAAATACTGTTGAAATTAGATAGAACTTTTTTGTATGTTCTCTTAAATGCATTAGAATTCCTTCCTGTTCATTTAATGCCAGAAACAATGGTTTATGTAACTTTTCTGTTTGGCTTAACTGAAAGAAAATGATTTTCATTTTATAAACCTGCTTTAGTGTCAAAACCTTTTTCTGACCCTCTGTTATATAAATAGTAGTGTCAATATTGAGCAGTTAGTGTTAACATCTGCTAAGAAATTTAGATGATTGCCCTGCTGTCACAAGGAAACTACCATAATAGAGATCCTTATTTAGTCATAAAATTGAAATGTTAGCATATTTTCTACTACAGACAATGCTTTTTCTCATTGTTTTATTTACCTTTCTTTGAAGGTTTCGGAATGAGTGGATCATGAGGAACATACTTTAGGGACTTGCCATAGTATGGCTGCTTCTCGATCTACTCGTGTCACAAGATCAACAGTAGGGTTAAATGGTTTGGATGAAAATTTTTGTGGCCGAACTTTAAGAAATCGTAGCATCGCTCATCCAGAGGAAGTTTCTTCTCTTCCACAAGTAAGATCAAGATCACCAAAGAAGAAGCCAGAATCTCTGCAGACTCAAAAGGGAAATAACAGTGCACGAAGTAACACTGATGTGAAACAGCAAAGTTCTAGGGAATCATGGGTAAGCCCTCGAAAGAGGGGACTATCAGCTTCAGAAAAGGATAGTGTTGAGAAACAAATTGTGGACAATTGTGAGAAGAAACAAGGGGAACCTCATTCACCAGTTTTAAAGCGAGTTAAGCGCTGCCTGCGTTCAGAGGGACAAAACAGTTCAGAAGAAGTGTTGTCCTCTAAAACAGGGAAGGAACGATTGGAACGCAAGAGTTCAGTACCAGACAATGCTGCAGTCAATCCAGGAGCTAAACGAGCCTGTCGATGTCTTATATTGGACGACAGTGATAAAAGGGAAGTTAAAAAAGTGAATTCTTGTGCAGAAAAAATTAACAGTTTCTCAGTATCCGAAGAACTTGCAGGTTGTCAGACTGTCAATGGAGTTGATGGGAGAGGTCCAAATGCTGCAAAGTGTGACAACTGTCAGCCTGATGGGAATACTGCACAAAACAATGTTGTTTCCTGTTCATCTAAGGAAAAAGATGTTGCAGAAAATGGAAATTCATTGGCCCACTCATCATTTTTTCTCAACAGAAATAAAGAGGACAGTTTTGTTGACCACAGTGTGCCTTGCACAAATTCACAAGAACAGTTAACATTAGAGGACCACAAACAATTAAACAACTGTTTGCCTGAGGAAACTACTAATCAGGCACATGAGTCAGGTACGGGTACGGGGTCCTCTTCTGAAATCCAGTCACCTTTATTAAGGGATTCTGAGGAGGAAGTAGACGTGGTGGGTGATAGCAGTGCCTCAAAAGAACAGTCTGAAAAAACCAACAGGAACCTGGGCAATTGTCATGACAGTACATCAGTCTCAGGTGAACCTGAACCACCAGTTTCTGTTTTGGACTGTGTTTCCACTCAAATTGCATCTGTGTCTGAACCTCAAGAACACAGATACACACTGAGAACATCCCCGTGGAGGGTGGGCACAGCAAAAGGTAGCCCTACTAAACATAACTCTCCATGTAGAGAAAATGGACAGCTTGAGGAGAACAATCACAGTGCCGCTGAAACGAATGTAGAATCAAGTATTACCAATATCAATGGGTCTTCTGTAAACACAGATACTGTTCTGAATGAGAAAGAGAGAAGTTGTGATTCCGGGGAATATATAGATGAAGGACTAAGTAAACCACCCCCAGAGGCTAGACTTGTTACTGGATCCCTACCATCTGCCAAAGAGAGTGCCAATCTTCATGCTGTAGAAGAGGAAGAGGAAGAGCCTGATGTGTATTTCTTTGAATCAGATCATGTGGCATTGAAACACAACAAAGAGTATGTGTAACTATGGTAACCATGGATTCTGCTTTTTGTTTGTTATTCAAGCCCCTAGTTTTTCAAATACTATTACATCTGCCTTAGTGTAATTTCATTTAAATAATAGTTTTCTTTAGAAGACACTTGAATTCTGCAAGAACTATGATTTAAGTGTATTATTTTAGTGTGAGAGTATAGCAGGAAGTTGACTTTAAGGCTGCAGTCTTATATCTGTCTATCTAGAAGCAAGCCCCATTGAACTCAGTGGGTCTTATTGCTGAGTAGACATGCATAGAATTTCAGTGTAAAACTTCATTGTTTTTGTTTTTGAAAGCTAATTCAAAAATTAGAATTTTACATTTCAGGTTTTATTGCAAGTTTGAGTGAAAATTTCGTTTAATTAGTATGCTAAATACAATGTAGTCTGTAGAATAGTGATATTAGTGTACATAGCAGAGTGTATAAATTGTCAGTGAGTTATTATGGCAGTTACATAGTATTGCAAAAGAGATTAATTTATATAAGCTTCAAATTAATTGACCTGGTTTACGTTGCTAACTTATTGTGTAGCAGTTTCTAAACTTACTCTAAAACTGTCATCTGTAAAATCTAGTAATGTTGCATGGAATTCAGCATTGTGAATTTCAGTTTGCACAGATGAAACAATCCCTTCTCTCCTCTCCCTGTGCGCTGTTGGGGTTCTACAACTTCCACAAGTCAATTTTGGGATGCATGCAGTGGGGTGTAGAGAGGGGTGGGGGGGCCCCACTGCATAAGCGGAAGTCCCCATTTGTGCAAGCAGAAGTTCTGCTGATCAGGCTTCTTATATGAATCCCTCTCGTGATAAAATCATATGGTTCATCAATTAGGTTTAATACATTATTAGCTGTATAAATATATGCTTGTCATTTTGACAGGTGGAGGTTGGGAAGGTTTGTGAACTGCATATAACCTTCAAGGTATAGAGATAGTGCTTTTCCACGTGAATCCTCAACAGCTGAACATCCAACAGTGAATTATTCTTAACCGCCCCCCTGCCCACATTTGGCCTTTGCTGGGTATAGGAGACTGATGAAGTAGCAAAGTTGATGAAGTAGCAAAGTGTGGCAGGCTTTGTGGTCTAGATCAGTAGTGGTTTAGACAGTTGGTGTGGGCTGGGAGAGAGAAATTCAGCTTCTGGATCTTAAATGATAGCCCTTGTATAATGGAGTAGTCAAATATGTAAATAACCCAAGACCTTGTTTATGCAACAAGAAATATTAAGTTACTTTGAATTAACATGTACTTTTGAGATTTGGAGTATGTTAAGAATGTCTTCCTATTCTTGGAGTTAAACATTTTGTCACTGTTTATTTAGTTGCATTCTCAGTACTGAATAGCTAAAGTATTAAAGGCCAGTTAAAAGGCTAATTTTCTGATGAACAGAGAAACATGATTATTTTCTAGCAATAAATATGGTTTTGTACATTCAGTTGTAACTTTGGACATTGTGACGCAGAAGTAGCAGATGATTGTCTTTCATCTCTGGGATCAGTGACTGTATTATTACTTTTGGAGTCACATCACTTAAAATGGATGTTTTTACTGCTGGAATTAGATAATGTGCTTTGAATAAAAGCAATTGGATTAGAATAGTGTTTTTTCCTGTTAACATTTTGTGGAAATAACTGCAATAACAACAATTGGCTGAAGTTTATTTTTCCTCATAAGAATTTGAAACATATTTACAGCTTGACGTTTTTAAGTTACGCTTTCTGTAAATGGATGTTTCCCCATTGTGATCTTTTCTCAGTGAATGCATAATTTTGAAGCGGAAATGAACTGCTGGAAGTCAGATGTGGACTGAAAGGCCATATCAAACCTTGTTTGTGTGCTAGATATGTTTTAGTGGTTAACAGTTGTTGACAAAGTGAAGTTGGATTTATGTTTATTTTTTTAAAAGAACAGTGTTGCACCTTACAAAAAACTTTAGTTTTTGTTTGGGACATGTTCAGTCAGCACATAAAAGTTGAATACTTGTTCCAAGCCAAAAGCATTGCCTTTGGTGAAGCTGGTACTTGTATATCTGATGATTGTGCTGTCACCAAGGGATTTGCGTGTTTACCGGTATACCTTTTTTGTTGATGATGATATATTTTTTTATATCCCACTTTTCTCCCAGACTGGGATTGAAGGTGGTTTACACAAATTAAAACAACACAGAAAAAATATATACCGGTAGTTAGCTAAAAACATATAAAAGATAATACTTATTCCCAGAACATGCAGAGAAATGAAGACAAAGCCTTAGGCTGCTGGGGAAGTAACCAGGTGAGGAGCCTTAGAGAGCAATGGGAAGGTGGGGACCTCTAGTCCTTGCAACTGCCTCATTGGGGCAAGGCCTCTTGGGCAGAGTAGCTGTGATCACTAGGCCTGTGCTGTTTTGGCTTATTTGAATAAAGAGTTAACTTTACTGACACCAGGTGGTTTATTGCTGACCTAACCCTTACTCCAGCTACTTTGAATTGTGTCCAAAAACAGACGAGTGCCTGGAAGTAGTCAGTGGAGTTATTGTAACAAGGGAATCATATGTTCCCTATAACCGGCCCCTGTTAACTGCCTGGCTGCAGCTCTTTGGGCCAGTTGGAGTTTATGAGCACTTTTCAAAGGCAGCCCCACATAGAGTGTGCTACAGTAATCCAAACACAATGTAAATAAGGTGTGTGTCTTACTGTGGCCAGATCAGACATCTGCAGGAGTGGGTGCACCAGCTTTAACTGTGCAAATGCACTTCTGGCCATCTGGGCATCCAGGCTCAGGACTGAATCCAGAAGCATACCCACACTGTGAACCTGAGTTTTCAAGGGCAGTGTTACTCCATCCAGTACAGGCTGAATCCATATTCACTGTTCTGGCTTCCGACTGATCACGCGTACCTCTGTCTTGTCTGGATTAAGTTCCATTACTGATGGCACACCAGTTTATAACTGAGACAATTTAGAACAGTGTCTCCAAATCCCATCCAGCAGAACCAACTGGGACATACACTGGGAATTGGACAAGGGAAGTATGTCAAAAGCTGCCTCTGTCCTATAACTAGGCCTAAAACCAGATTGAAATTGATCTAGGTGTTCCATCTCATCCAGAAACCCCTGGAGCCTGAGATGCCAGTATACACTCTAGTACCTTGCCCAGAAATGGGATATTGTTGAATTGTTTGAAAGGTTGGATAAATGGTAGCTGCTGCTTTTTAGAATGTTTCATAGATACTGTACATATGGATTAATATCTCATAGTCATCTCAGCAGGCACCTTTTATTTTAGCCTTTAAACATTTGCTGAAAACTTTTCTATGTCACTAGGCTTAGGAAGCCAATTAATAGCTTTTGTAATAGCTGATTATCTGTGATTTTATTTTTTATATGTTTTTTATTGTATAGATATAATTGTTGTAAACTGCTTTGATATTTATTAATGAAATCACTATAGAAGTATTTTTTATACATAAATATTTTTTGGAATATGTTGGTTACAACAGCTCTGGCTGCTCTGTAGAAGGCAAAAAGAATAAAATGTGTGTATTTTTTATGGCCAAATCCTTTTTTTCTGATTTTATTTCCTCTAGATGGAAAAAAGATGCTTTCTTCCCCCCCTTTTTTTTGTAAAAATAACTTTGTGTGTATGTGTAAAGAGAGGACTTGTTACTTCATTTCATTCTTGGATTAATTTCAAAGATTCTCCCTCCCAATAACCCCAACTTTAGAACCAATTGTGTGTGCCAGAATTCACTTTGAAACACATGAAGTAATAAAAAGGATAATGGTTTTAAACATGTTCAGAGTACTTTGTTTCTCATCAGTAAATGAACAAAATGCAATAACAGAACTAAATAATTTGGGAGGGCAGGATTCTCAGTTTGGGCCTAATGAAGCCAATCTTCTCATAGGCAAAAAGCTTTGGAATAAGTTATCTATCATGTGACTAATAATTACTGATTCTTATTCCACTTGTCTACTAAAAGTTCTCAAAGGCAAGTCCAACTTAGTTTTCCCGACTAAACTGTTAAAAGACTAGAATAGCAAATATCTCATAAAATATGTTTCCTTGATCAACAGCCTGGTTTGGATGGTTATATATCTGCTCTCTATATTCTGAATCATCCTCTAAATTTCTTTTAGTTCAGAGAGACCACTACACCTGGAATTGAGCTCTGCTCTTCACCAGCTCATATAACTTTTAAACACCTTTTCCATTTGTTCCTGTTTACAAATGCTGGTGCTGGAGTGGAGCATTATTCCAGGGTTTGGCTTCCAACCCAGCCTAGCCCAATTTGCAATGTTTCTTCAATAGACATGCATTTAACAGGGTTATTTTTCCGATAACCAGTAATGATTGTCTGGAAAATACTGGAACTGATATATATATTTACTAAATTTTGAAAACCGACTGCAGACAGAATGTTACTGATTTTCTAACTACGGTTAGGAAATTATTGACACCCCATAGGCTTCTACATACCTTTACCACTTGTGTGCAACTTCCCCTCACTTCTCTTTTCAGAATTACGTCTATACTGGTGTTAATTCTAACATCCCACTTCTAATCACGTGTATGCTTTTATCTCTTGTTTTGAGCTCTCCATGGTTGCTATTACCATGAATGCAACCTTAAACTGCACTATAGTCATATCTGAAAAGGGAATGAGGGAAGGGATTTTGGTGTGAAAGAAGATGGTGTGAGAAGTGAATGAGCCTACTGGGAGCTTTCAGTCTCACAAATGTGGTAAAGGGATCAGGAACACTATGTCTGTCCTGGTACCAGTGGTTTATCATCCTCTTAAAATGCTCCACAAATTGTATTTTCTGTTTTACCTTGCTGTCGTTGCTTATTGTTCTCCAGTCTCGGTTTTAAAGTGTGTTAAATAAATAATTAGTGTATACACAATTAATATTGTGATTCCACAGCAGGAAACAAAATAATTGCTTGAAATAGCAGAATCAACTAAAAAATAATGAAACATTTCCCTTGAGATACAGGATGTGCCTTGTATAAACTTATGCAGGAAGTTCATGACTCTTATGTTCTAAGTGAGCCACCTCTGTGCTTTATCAGAACAAACACTACATCTGTCACATTAGCCTGTTAGTATATTACAAAAGATGTTATGTTTGTTCCATTTTAAATTTATAATACGCTTGGTCTCATCATAAGAATAAAAATAGACATTCATATGTTGCATTTTCAAAACAGGTTATACCCTAACTTCTGATTTATGAAGTATGAATATTTTAACAGTATAGAGTCTTATCTGAGCGCGGCACCCCATAATCGCCTTTGACTGGACTTAACTGTCCAGAGGTTCTTTAGCTTTTTCCTTTACTCTGTTAGTTAATGTTGAATGAGGAGAATCTTATTTTTCTTGACTAGAGAAGCAAAGATTTATTAAAATGGGCATTCAGTTCTACCATTGATAGATTAACTTCATACTGTCAGTATGAAGACAATTTTTGAAGCATTTACTTGTTGGAGATAGTGTTTAGCTTTCTTTTTATGGGTTTTTCATCTATCATCTGTTATCATGATGATACAGAAAAAAGACTTATTTAAATGTCCTGTTGTGATAATTCCCTACATAAATATATGAATCAGAAAGTGAAGCATAGAATTCAGTTGTGCTGCTGATAATATAGCAGTAGTTTTATGAGTCCATGCAATTTCATAGCAGTCCTTACATATGTATGGTTCTTTTTTGGTGTTGCCAGGATTTTGATTCTCGTAAGAAAAAAAGGCAGTTGTAATGAGTTAAGTATTTTGTGTTTTAAACTTCGTTTCAGTTGCATTAGTATTTAATCGTTATGTGAGCCACCTGTGGCAGATGTGTGGTGGAATGGCATAATATATATGTATTCAAAATGATGTTTTGAGATTAAGTTTGTTAGCTTTTGTGTTGGCAAAAAAGTTAATTGTGTTACAGTTGTAAGATTGGAAACCTTGCCTAGGATGAAAAAAGAATTTTATTTAGAATACTAATGAGGTTACTAGCTTTCAATACTTACCATATGATTGTGTGAATGTATCTTTGAGGTGGATCCAGAGATATACCCGTGGGTGAGGTGGAAAGTGACTTTTCCACCCCATCCTCTCCCAGACAGTCTTCTGAAAAGGCTTCTCAATTCCTTTGCTGAATGGGGTTAGATGTGGTATGGGAGACGAAGGGGAAAGATTGTGGAAAATCTCTGCTCACAGAGATGCTTTCACACCTTTCTGCAATCTTCCTCTTCTGCCACACCACATTGGGGATCACTTAGGGGCTCTCCATATGTGGTAGCCACTGCAGGGGGACCTCTAATTTTTTGTTAACCTCAATGGTTCTTCAACCAGCAGGTAGGCTGGTTGATCTTTGCAAAACACACCCAATGCCTATGCTGAACCAGTTGCATCTGTAATCATTAAAGTTGTGGCCTAATTTGAATCCAGCATGTGTTTCCTGTTCCCTTTCTTTTGTCTGTGCACTCCACCTCTGCCTCACTGTGCCTGGGCCCACAAAACAGTAGACAGCAGTGTAAGAACATTTTAAAGGAAGCACTGCGGCAATAAATAGTTCAGGAGTCCCCTGGCCCATGTATGAGTGCCTACTGGGTATGTAGCCTTGTGCTTCTCTGTAGATTCAGCTGTCTTCTTTGGCCCTAGGAAGGAAACACATTTTCTATCTGCCCTTGGGGCAATCTGAAATTATTAGTATAATGAAAATGACTAATTATAAACAGATTTTAATTATTTGGACTGACGGATTGCTTTGTAAAAATAAAGTTGCCTGATAGACCGCTTAACCCACAGCAGCTTAAATATAAATCACATAAAATAGTTTATTGAACTAAGTCAGCTGAGAAACTAATTCTTCTACTGCAAACTATGTTGGAATTTTGACTGTAAAAAAAGGACTATATGATCTTTCAGATAATTAGAAGGCAGACTTAAAAATGCAAAACATATGTGAAATCTTTACTAGTTCATTTCATGGGTTGTTAGACCTGAGAACTGTGGTATTGCTCATAACAAGCAATCAAAGAAGACGGTATTACTTCTAAGATTGCTTTCAGAATCCCTATGTGCAAAACCCCTGTGCAAATATTAGTGAGTAACTAATTCAATGTGCATGTAGAGAGGCTGTGCATGAATTCCCATATAGACTTTGTCAGACAGTAGTTTCTGTAAGGATTGAACCTTATATGGAAATCCAGAACTGGCTATTTTTTGCGTTCTTTTCTTAGTCCCCTCTTCTCATTCCTCTGTGTCCAATGTGATAATGAGGCATATCCTACATTCCAACAACTTTAGGATCTCTCATTAGTGATTCACTTTTTCCTTTCCTGTTGACTGCTCCTGCTATGGAAGGAAGTGAATGCCTATATTAGGAATTCATCCAGTTATTTAAATTAACTACCCTTGGCAAAGGCTTGGCCAGTAGCTTGTCTGGGAAAGCCATTCAAATGTCAGCATATTTCTTCTCACATGAGATGGAAATCAAATTGTTGCATAAAACATTTCTAGCTGGACGCACTTCATGTTTATTTAGCTACAATGAACACACCAAGATTCCTGAGTATTCAGCCTAAGATGTAAATATGTTGATTTTTTTTTTCCAATAGTAATGGGAAAATATTCCAATTTTGCACCATTAGGTATGTATTCCTTGTTGGGTTTGTTTTATCATATGTTTAGACAATTATATATAGGAACAATTATGCACATGCAAGTTTCTTTTCCTGTTGCTTCAGTGTCATAATTATTCAGGCCCGTCCACACAGGAGTTGTATATGTTTGTATAAACTATAAAAAGTAGCTACCCTCTGTGAATATGTATTTGCAAGGCTTGTAGTCTAACATATTGTTAGAAAAACAGTTATCCTCTTGGGATTTGTGCCTATTAAGCCAGTTAAGTACTGCTTTTATTAATGTGCTTAATAGTATTGCTAAGCAAAAACAATGCTTTCCTTTTGCTAAAAATAAATAAATCCTGTGAACATGTATGAACTCCTAAGATGTCAATGCAAAAGAATTATTCTTTCTGTGAGACAGCAGTGTAAGCAAGAACTCATTATTCTTGCTTTAGGAAATAATAATAATAATAATTTATTATTTATACCCTGCCCATCTGGCTGGTTTTCCCCAGCCACTCTGGGTGGCTTCCAACAAAACATTAAAAACACAATAAAACATCAAACATTTAAAACTTTGCTAAATAGGGCTGCCTACAGATGTCTTCTAAAAGTCAGATAGTTGTTTATTTCCTTGACATCTAATGGGAGTGCATTCCGCACAGCGGGCGCCACTACCAAGAAGGCCCTCTGCCTGGTTCCCTGTAACCTCACTTCTCGCAGTGAGGGAACCGCCAGAAGGCCCTCAGAGTTGGACCTCAGTGTCCGGGCTGACACATGTCAGAACTCTGCATTTGTGTGGGTGTGAAGACATACACTCACAATAATACTGAAGATATGAACCATTAACGATGCAGATAGGAAGTAACTTGAGGCATGTCTTTGGTAAGACAAAGCAAAAGAAATAAGATATAATAGCTTTCAGTATAAATAAGATATCAACATGAATTGCATCACTGAAAAGTGAACTATACCATCCATGCAAATGTGTATAACAGAGCCTTGGCTCTGTCCTGAGGCTGCTTTATCATTAAAAGAAACACAAACAGTGGACTGAGACCTGCAGTAGGCCTTGGACCGCTTTCAGATGGGGCTCAGTCCACAGCCTGCCCAGTGCCTGCTCACTTAGTCTGCCCCACCCCCTAGCTATGCCAAAATCTTTTGCCAGGCAAGGTTTTGTGGTATATTTTTGGGAGTGGGGGAAAATTAACTCAGATTAAACTCGTTGACTATGATAGATAGATAGATAGATAGATAGATAGATAGATAGATAGATACTTAGATACTTCCTTTGCCCAGGTATCAGAGTGATACTAGTCTAGTATGTTGGAACCATATTTATAGTGGCAGGTAGAAATAAACATACTGTGCAGCAAGAAGAAAAAAGTCATTGTTTTATGGCTTACTCAGCATCCAGTTTTTTATACTCATTATGTGTTTTTGCTGATATTTCTATAAAGCAGTCAATCCTACCACTATTTCAGATTAAAAGAACTTCTGACACACATTCTATTGGTGCACTTAAAAAATTACTTTTAATATATGCAGTCCTGTTTAAAATAATTTGCTTTGTTTGAGTCTTTCAGATAAGTGTGCTGAGGTTTTAGGGTTTCCCCCCTCCTTTTGCTTTGGTTATTGTGCATAGAAATCTGTAGTGAGTTGTTTCCCTTTGTCTCTGTAGTTATCAGAGACTGTTACAGACGATTGCGGTACTCGAGGCTCAGCGCACTCAAGCAGTTCAAGATCTTGAGAGTTTAGGCAGACACCAGAGAGAAGCGCTGAAAGATCCCATTGGATTTGTGGAAAGTCTCCAAAAGAAGGTATTGCAGTGGGAATTTTTAAGCACCCCTGAGAGATGTTTGATAACGAATAATTCATCTCCTGTAGACAAGTCCGTGTAAATGGTAGAATTAGGGGAAAACATGGTCTTTCTATAAGACACAGGCAATTAGAGCTTCTTGAGTCTGTTACCTTCTCAAATACATTGTTTGTTCAAAACTGTGCTTGTGAAGATTTTGTAATGAGGTTGTAATGTTGGTTGAGGGCCTGTCAGATCTAATAGGTAAGGGCAAGAGTTTCCATTCTTCTTCCCTTAACTTGTCTTTTCCCAAATTCCCCACTTGGGGCTGGTTCTTCTGATTCAGGGCCTCCCGTGCACTCAGGTAGCCGAGGTATGAAATGGTTCTCCATACTGTGCCCAACTCCCAATTTGTTTGGCAGTTTCAATTAAGCTGTCTATAAAAGCCACCACTCTCCGTAACTGAGGGGCAGAGGCAGCCATTTCTCCTGACTCCATACCTCCTTTAACCATCAATGACATGTTCAGTGGCCTCCATATCCTTTCATGCTATAGACAGCGCCAATGCTTCTTGTTGTTGGGTTTTTAAATGGCCCCTTAACATCCCAGCTACAATTCACCCAGGGGTGACACTGAAACATTGTGGTAGAAAATGGAGTTTATGCCTCTCCCACATCCATGTCCCTCTCCAGATAGCTTTCAGTGTAAACTCAGCCCTTCACTCCTGATCTTATGAAGCCCTCTTACAGCCTGGGCACACGGGCACCAGGAACTCGATATTATCAGGGTTCCCGATTGTAAGGTTCCTGAATGGAAGCCCCTTACAGACTTCTGTGCTAAAGGCTAAAAGGACGAGTGTGGTGGGAATGGGCACTCTTGACATGGTTCAGGATTTTGGGGTAATGGTTGGTACAGACACCTAGTCTCTTCCTGCTCCCCTTGCCCTCACGTATTTAGACTGAACATTTGAAGAAGGCTTCTCATTGCAAAATTTCTGCAGAGAAAAACACAACATCTCCATGTGACCAGGTGTTCATGCATAGGATTTGGTTCACACTGAAAGCTGTCTGCAGGTGGGGAATAGGTTGCATGCTCACACCAATGTCCCACCACGCTGTTTTAGGGTTATTTGCCACCCCTCGTTGAATGTATGCTGCAGCATTGTAACTCCTCCTGCTTGTCATTGACAGTTAATTTACTTCTGATTTTGCAGAGAAAGTTTAGATGTCCTAGCAAAGAGAACTAGCAATTGAGCTGTATGATGCAGTCATGAGAAAGCAGAAGTGTCTGTTTCAGGCCAGTCTGTAGATGTTTTTGTGGAACATACTGCCATTGATTACAATTGAATTATTAAGGGAAGAGCATATAGTGAGTGAGTTGTAGGGGGAAATATCCACACACATTCTGAAGATGTTTTTGACCAACTGTGGTATGTTCTTTAATTTCTATTTCCTGGTCTCCTCCCTGTCTCTCTTAATATGCTATATTTGCGCACAGACTAAAATTTGATGGGAAATCATGCTTTCTATTTAGCTAACAAAAGACAGTAAGAGGAGATGACTGTCACTGTTTTAAACATGATCTCCAACAAGCCATCATTTCCCATTCCCCTACATATTTTATATGCTTCCCTGTGTATTACTGTGGACGAGTTCCTTTTAAAATGTGGAAATACAGTAAAACATGGGTTACTTTAAAACAGGCTCATATTAGTTTCATATTGCATCATTTGAAAGTGTGCTTTGTGTGTATTTGTGAACTCTTTTCTTCATAATTTTGACTTTTTCAGGTTGACGTAGGGCTTCCATATCCACAGAGAGTTGTTCAGCTGCCAGATATATCCTGGGACCAATATACTACAAGCCTTGGGAATTTTGAAAGAGAATTCAAAAATCGAAAGCGTAACAGTAGACGAGCAAAACTTATTTTTGATAAAGGTAAGTAAATAACTATGTCATGGTGGTGGGGCACTCTAATGCTCTTTAATAATTATTTTCTATTATTTTCAGTAGGTTTACCTGTAAGACCAAAAAGCCCTTTGGATCTCAGAAAGGATGGAGAGGCAACTTCGTACTCTGTCTTGCCTTTCAGTGATTGTCCAGAAGCTTCAGCAAACAACCGTCCGCAGGTAAATACTACCAAAAATAAGACAGAAGCTATTTTCAGGATTTTATAAAACAGCATTTTCAATAGTTGTACAGTGGTGCCTCGCAAGACGAAAAGAATCCGTTCCGCGAGTCTCTTCGTCTTGCGGTTTTTTCGTCTTGCGAAGCAAGCCCATTAGCGGATTAGCGCTATTAGCGGGCTTAGCGGATCAGCTGTTAAGCGGCTTAGCGGATCAGCTGATAAGCGGATCAGATGTTAAGTGGCTTAGCGGATCAGCTGATAAGCGGCTTAGCGGCTTAGGATCAGCTGTTAAGCAGCTTAGCGGCTTGGGAAAAAGGGGGGGATGGAAAAAAACCCCGCAGGAACTCGCAAGACATTTTCATCTTGTGAAGCAAGCCCATAGGAAATTCGTTTTGCAAAGCACCTCCAAAACGGAAAACCCTTTCGTCTAGCGGGTTTTCCGTCTTGCGAGGCATTCGCCTTGTGGGGCACCACTGTAATGAATTCAAAGGCACCAGTTTCAAATACCTGCCCATGGGGAATATTTATTTTAATGTGAAAATTTAGATGATTTGCTTAGTCATTCATTGAGTAAACTCTGGTTTTGTTTGAATTAAATCCAGTTAAATGAACTTCTCTAAAGTCTTGTCCCATGTTATGTACTGTATTTAAGCAGATGATAAGAGGGCGACTTTGTGATGAGACCAAACCTGAAACTTTTAATCAGCTGTGGAGTACAGAAGAACAGGTAATGGAAAATGAGGCTAGCAGAATCATACAATTCTATAATGTTAATTTGGCTTTTGCATTGTATTCCCCACCCCTGCCCACCCCCATTAATGAATAAGTGGAGCTCTCTTTTGTGAAACATTAATTGGTATTTATGACCTACTTTGTGATTGCTTCAGAAAAAGCTTGAATTACTACTCCTGAAATATCCACCAGAAGAAATAGAATCTCGACGATGGCAGAAAATAGCTGATGAACTGGGAAACAGAACTGCGAAGCAGGTAATAGGGAGCAACACTTGTTTGAGGTCTGTGCAGCCCAACAGGCGGGTTTTGTGCCTGTGTAAAACAAGCCAGAGAACTAGGGGTAGATATCCAATCCCTGGTGCAGAAGCTTGAAGAAGTGCAACAGGTGCCTTCCTGCTCAGTTCTCTTCTCATTGCCCCAACAGACTCTCATCTGTTGCTTTTGCTAAGAGTTGCTTTCATAGGTTATACAATTTCTTCTGGAGTGGTGAGAAGAATACCAGTGGGTGGCAATCAATTTTATCTTGAACCATATTTTCAACAAAATCTACTCAAATTATCAATTTGTCTCTTCCCAGTAATGAGCTACTATCAAAGCTAAACAGCAGAGTTCTTTCATACGAATAGCACAGAGGCTTCAGAATTATATTCCTATATAATGTCCACCGAGAACCTAGTTTTTTAACACCGGTATTATTAGTTTGTTGTTCTTTCAAATTAATTAATGAATTAGTAGGTATTAGTAAGAAAACTCTGGTCCTAAGCCTTCACTGCCTTGGGGGATCCTGTTGTCTGAGCAGGACCTCTATGCACACTACTCTGGCTTGCGCCCCAGGGAGGTCACTTAGGTGCTGCTAATGCAGCAGCTTGACGTCATCCCTGGAGGCGTACTCCATTGTCTCATGAGACTGACAGATGCCAACAAGTTAGGTATGCTATCAGTGGCAAGCATCCCCCCCCCCAATAATCCTTTAATGGTACCAGCTCTCTAGTAAACTTTGTCTGCAAAGTACATGAAAAATGGCAAATTTCAGATTTTCGGGTTGTTGCATTGCACCTAGAGTAAAATTATAAATGTGTGAAAAGGATTTTTATCCTAGACTGAAGAAAATTCATTTATCTCCTTTGATTAAAATTAGAGTTGACTGCATACCACAATGCGTTATAATTACATTGGTACCTTGGGTTAAGTACTTAATTCGTTCCGGAGGTCCGTTCTTAACCTGAAACCGTTCTTAACCTGAAGCACCACTTTAGCTAACGGGGCCTCCTGCTGCTGCGCTGCCAGACCACGATTTATGTTCTCATCCTGAAGCAAAGTTCTTAACCTGAGGCACTATTTCTTGGTTAGCGGAGTCTATAACCTGAAGCGTATGTAACCTGAAGCGTATGTAACCCGAGGTATCACTGTAGTTTGAAGGCGCATCTGGAATATTTTTTAATTTGAAACTTGCATTTTCCTCACTTACTCATTTATTAAATTTCTATACCTTTCTCAAAACGAAGCCCCGAAGCCCACATTTTGCTGATGAGCAGAGTACAATTTAATATTTCTTGCAATATTTTCTCTTTTGTAACCAGATTCACAACTAAGAGGCAACCAATAATGCCCTATGATATGAATGCAATGTAGCATTATATTAGGAACTTCTAGTCCTTCCCCCTTAAGACATTTTATATGTCCTAGATCTTTTCCTGGCCACAATACATTCATTAAATAGGTTTCCTCATAATCTGAAAATATTGGTATCCTATTAAATAGGAATTTAGAGAGAATATTTCATATTTTAAATAATCCTGAATTGAATATATATTGTTCTGATCTTGTTGAAGGACAGAATGAAAAATAATCTGTAACCTCTTACTTTGCTAATTTAGCAAATTAAAAAGCTTTATTCCATAACTTTTTGGTATCTGTGGCTCTGTATGTTCACTATTTAAATGCTTTTAAGCACTAGCAATATTGGGCAGATATCGCGGAACATGGAGGTGACAATGTCTTTATACAAGTTACAGACAAAATTAAGTAGGGGATTAGGGAGGAGGAGTAGAAGCAATCTGGGAAAGTGAGTGACAAATGGGCAAACAGTGCTCTGTAAGGGCTTTGCAAATGAAGCTGTTCTTGATGACGGATTTGAAGAAGAGTGCGAAGTGTTCTTATGAATAGGGAAGAGGGCATGGCTTTAAGTGTATGGAGCAGCATGGCAGCTAGGAACTTACGAGTGGCACATTTGTAAAGTAGATAATGTTCACTATGTCTCTGTTAAATGTTTAAGGTAACATTACCAGCTGTCATCCATCTCTCATGTTTTTACCTTTTTAAATACAAAACATAGCTTACTAATTGGTATTAATGTTTAGAATTAGTGCCCATATGTATTTTTAAAAATCTGTTTTCACTCTTTCAGGTTGCCAGCAGAGTGCAAAAGTATTTTATAAAACTGACTAAGGCTGGTATTCCAGTTCCAGGCAGAACTCCAAACTTGTATTTTTACTCCAAAAAGGTAATTGCTAGAATATTTCACATCTGTTTCTGGCGTTTAGATAAAAATACATTTGTGGAAAACATGAATGGTGCTTTATCAGCACATTTTACTTGTTTGTTTGTTTGTTTGTTTGTTTGCTTGCTTGCTTGCTTTGGAAGAAATTTTCAGAAAGAGTAGCCTCTCCATAGTGGTCAAAGATACCAAATTTCAGACTGATCAAGGGGCTTTTGTGCTGGACACCATTTTATTATGATTAAAAAACAAAACCCCAAATATCAATAACTTTTTTTTTTTGAGGGGGGATTAGATGCAATTTGGAGACAAGACCCCCCCTTTTTAAGGATGAATCATGCCAAATTTCAGAAGGATACCTTCAGAGGTATCGCACAATGTCAACCGTTACAATTGTAGCAGATGGCTTAAAAAGGAATCACTTCATCTTACCTAGTGCTTTGTGGACAATTAGACTGAAATTTACAGACATAGAGGTGTGCTGGGGCAAGAAACCCACCAAATTGAAGACAAATAGAACCAGGGAATTTTCGGAGTTAATCTGGGGGGATTAATTTTCCAGACTGACTTATTCCCTAGTGGTATAGAAGCAGAGGACTGGGAAATTTTCAGCAGTGTGTCACCAGTATGTTGTGTATTCACATTAAACCATAGTTTGTTTAAGAGATAATGGTTTAAAGCGCACTGTTGTATGTCTTGTTCATGTGTGTAATAAAACTGTACCATTCCAACACAAATTTATCCATGGCATTTTTTTCTTTCCCGCCTTGCTGTTTTTAGCTTACCTCTATTTGGTTTTTCCTTTCAATCCCTTCCCAAAATCTGATGATCACCAACCTGTCTGCTACCATAAATATCCAACAAATGGTTTAAAGTGGACATTCAGTGGAATATCAGAGCAGCAGATCCACAGTTTCATACCATGCCCAGCCAGGGTAGGAGGTGGAGGCCTTTTCCTCACCCCCTCACCTCTAGGCTAGTATGACTGAGAGGCTCTTCCTTCTGTGGATTTGTGGAGCTTTGGGTGCTACACAGTGGCATTTTCCCTTCTTCGTTACTTAAATTCTGTTTTTAAACCAATTATTAAACGTTTTGGTTTAAAGCACCCTGTTTGCATTGGTTCTGAAGAGCCTTGTTGATCGCTTACACAAATCGTTTTATTTGTGGGATTTTGTAAATAGGGAAGCGGGAGTGTTCCACTTAATTACTTAATCAGATTTTCAGCCAGTTTTTGGTAAAACGATTTCTTGTTTTCAGAATTCATCAGTGTTTTGACCATATGTTGTAATAATGTCTTTATAATGAAAATTAGAAGTAATGTGGTGGTTCTTTTTCACTGCATTTCAAACAGCATTTGTTTGTTGTACTCGTCAGCAGTTTGATGTGTATCTAAATTGCCTGTGAATGTCCACAGAAGTGGGCCGAGACACGGCGAGGATGCCTTTTCCTGATGAGTATTCAATTCATGTTGAAGCTGGTTTGGGGGAAGCGCATCAAAATGCAATATTTAACAAGAAACTACATGATAGATATGGATTGTGGCTAATGCTGTGTGTATACAGCTTCCCAAACCGATGGTGAGAACACATTGGATACTGTTAAAATGTTACGATGGTGGTTTCTTAATACCATTTCATAGATGGTGTGTTCTTCTGTTCTAGTCCTCCAGTAGAAGGCAACATCCTCTGAATAAACATCTCTTCAAGCCCTCAACTTTCATGACATCCCATGAACCTCCCGTGTATATGGACGAAGATGATGACAGATCAAGTTTTCATAGTCATTTAGGCAATGCAGCAGAGGAGGAATCATCGGTATATTTTTTATTCTAAGTAGATGATTATGCATGAAGGTGCTGAGAGTTAAGACAGCTCAAGGAATGCCTGTGTTGAGTAAAGCAAAATCTTCAATATAATAGGAACAGGTTTTCGGTGCCAAAAGTGTTGGGTAAAAGTGTATCTGTTTATTTTTCCTTTCCTTTCCAAACCCCCATGTGAGAGCTGAAAATACTTCTGCTTTAATCTTCAGCATCTTGCTACATTTCTTATGTGATTATTATTATTCAACAGACAAGGACAGATCTTCTTTGTACATGCAGGTCCTGCTGTCTGCCCACCCGCTATGTGAAAATTCAGTTATTACATAAAGAATTACATAAAGAATTATGCCCAAACCTTGCTATACACACTACAGATTCAGATATCCAGACAGCTGGAGTTTGCCTACTTGCTTACTTGTTTTGGGAAGAAACCATGCAGGGAGGAAGTGGGGAGAGAGATCAGATAAATCAGGGAGCAGGAGGGAGTGGACAAACCAGTTTCCCTTTTGTCTCTCTCTTGCTGGTTGGCTGCAGCCATTTCAGGAAGAAACTATGGAGGGAATGGGAGAGAGATCAGATAAATCACAGATTAGAAATGTTCCCATAGAAATCATTAGAAATTGTACTCATTTTGTGAACGCTTGCCAAATGAATGATTTCCAGAGAATTCATTGTGGTTGGTAAGCAGGATAACTCAGCGCTAGAGCTTTGAATTCACATCCCTCAGATACAGCTCTATAATTATAAGATGACATTGACTTTACTGTGAGGATTGCCTACAGTGATTCTGTGGCATGCAAGTGTAAGCGGTAGTCAGATAAAGAAATTTATCTTCCACAACTTCTCAGCTTGGAAATGGTTAGGTGCAGTCTTTCCAGCTCGACCAGACACATTGTTTTCATTCATGGCATTAGTTTATTTTCTGTCTGGATGTTCTGCTTCTATAAGAAAAAAGAGAACTAGGCCATTGCTGTAGTCCTAGGGATTGGATTGGATTTGATATCCCGCCTTTCACTCCCCTTCAGGAGTCTCAAAGCGGCTAACATTCTCCTTTCCCTTCCTCCCCCACAACAAACACTCTGTGAGGTGAGTGGGGCTGAGAGACTTCAAAGAAGTGTGACTGGCCCAAGGTCACCCAGCAGCTGCATGTGGAGGAGCGGAGGCGCGAACCCGGTTCCCCAGATTACGAGACTACTGCTCTTAACCACTACACCACACTGGCTCTCTCCACAAAGGCCAACTTACATCAGAGGCCTGGAAACAAAGGGTCACATCTAATGAAGCCCACCCACCTGGGCAATAAAAATGGACACTTTAGTCCATCCCTTCTGCTTTACCCCACCCTTGTGAGGAGCCAGAGGAGGCCTTCCACTTCCCTCACAGGTAGCGTCTCCTGCACGTACCTTCCACAGCATCTTCCACAGCATCTCTGCACTTTCTTGGGAGATAGCTCCATTGAACTCTGCCATCGGGGAGAACAAAGTGTGTTGTTTCTCAGGGCTCTCTCAGCAAGACAGGTGGCTTTTTTCAGAACATGACTTTTCTGCTTCTTCCTCTTCTACCGCTGTTCTTACTTCCCATGCATTTGTACATCCTGGACTACTTTTTATTTTGTAATAGGCAGCTTTGGTCAGAGATTGTCCTGCCTACCCTGAGAAGGGGACATAGAACAGGAGGCTGAAGAAAGCCACACAAATCCAAGTGTAATGTGATTTTGCTTTATGAGACATCTTGAGGGCTTTTAAAGGCAAAAGTCAGAGTAAAAATAAATCCCATAAACCTTCTCCTATTCTGCACCTCACATTGTAAAACTGCATTGAAGGATTTTGTTTGCTAGGTTTATCTTTAGTGAAAACAAATCTGTTCTCTATCACATTTCAAAGATTACATTAGAAGTCATGCAATACCCTATTAGAATTTTTCATTCTGTCTTGGTTGCATCTCTGCCTTCAGGGGACATTCTGTTTCTTCCTGTCTCAATAGTTCTTCAAAGCTTTCCAGCCACATTTCTCTCCTATTCCTAGCTATCAAAGGGTTTTTAGAGCTGATGAATGAATCTGATAACTTAAAAATCAAGCTCATGTTAATTTTTAAGAGGGAGAGGGGGAAATGTCTTTTCAGTAATGAAGCCATTCTAACATTTCTATTCTTAAATTTTGTCTTAGAGAGCAAAAAATAACAAAAATACTATTTTCCTTTAGCATATGTGGATCTGCTTAAACGGTTTGGATTCTTAATATTATTCATTCTCTCCCCCCCCTCCCTCCCTCCTCTTTAACAGGATGAAGAAAGTATCCCTGTAGCATATCGAGAATTACCAGAATACAAAGAGCTGCTTGAGCTAAAAAAGCTGAAGAAGCAGAAACTGCAGCACATGCGTGCCGAAAGTGGTTTTGTGCAACACATAGGCTTTAAGGTTAGTGAAGCTGGAGGGCTAAGTGGGAGCTTTCCTGCCAATCCTTTAGTCAACTTGGGTGGCAGGGTCATTGGATTAGAACAAGCGTAGTGTTTTAGAGTGGTCCATGCAAGATGAGTAAAACTAAAGAGAGATTGAGAAAAATTATAGCTGTTTTCGGGACCTAGCCTTCATGTTAGAAACTGGTTATATTGCACCTAAGACTGTTGTAAGCTGCCCCGGGAACTGCTGGTAGTGACATTTCCAAAAAAGTTTTCCCCCTTGAACATTGTCAGAGATGAAACAATGACGTTCGTAGGTGATCCTGAGCTTTTTGTGGAACTAGTTACCAATAACTATAGTAGTTGCATTGCATCCTAGCTCATAATTCTGAAAGGGGAGATGTTAGACAAAACTGTGTATGATGTAAACTAGCTCTTAGCAGCAGTTTAGCGTCGACTGCGGGACCCAAGGTGGGTGCACGCCAGGTTGTGGTGTGTGTGTGTGTGTGCCAGCCTTGCCCACACTGCCAGAGCGACCCCCCCCCCACTGGAGCAAAGCAGGGCTGCACTGAGTCACCTGCCCGCCCTAACTCTCTCAGCCAGTTATATTCTCCTATGTGTTCTTTCAGTATTGAGGGCGAGAAAATATTCCTTAAATCACAATTTTTGATGCCCTCTGTAATCTGTAGAGACTTACATTTTTGAAAATTGCTTTTGGAAATGGTTTTCCTGAGTGTTCTCTCCTGAATCTGTTTTCAGTGCGATAACTGTGGCGTCGATCCCATTCAAGGCATTCGGTGGCACTGCCGAGACTGCCCTCCAGAAATGTCTTTGGATTTCTGTGATTCTTGTTCTGACTGGTAAGCAACATGCATCTATGACAATTACTAACAATAAGCTCAAAGCGGAAATCCAATGCATACTTGTCTCAGTGGGTCTTGTCTCTGTGTAGAGGACTAAAATCTACCCCCTCCCCAAATTTAAATCATGATATGAAATGCGTACCAGAAAGTTATATAAATTCGCTGAGGATAAAATATTGCATGCATAGGATATAATTAAGATATTTTGTAGGGCATTTTTGACAAATGTTTAGTGTGAGAATTTTTGACAAATGGAATACACACATGGATTTCTTTGTGCGGAATTTCATACTTATCAAATAATGCTTCTTCCTTTTCTTTCAGTCTGCATGAAACAGACATTCACAAGGAAAGTCACCGATTGGAGCCTATGTACAGAGCAGAAATGTTCTTAGATAGAGACTACTGTATGTCCCAAGGCCCCACTTATAATTACCTTGACCCCAACTACTTTCCTGCAAATAGATGACATGGAAAGCAAATCTGCAACCTGAAGCTTAGTATCCTCTCTGAAAACCAACCGTGGCACTGTTGGCGATTCTGTGTCCACCTTGGGAAGACGTTTGCTTTCCCAGGAATGTCATCCTCAGCATGAGAGCGTCCCGAGTGCCCTCATCAAAATCCTGCTCTCTGACCTGTCATGATACTAGATAACTGAACAGAGGTTGAACATTCCTAGTGTGCGGAAAGCTTTTGGGGGAGATTTTCTTTTCACTGCGTTAGTTTGGGGGGGGGGGCGGGGGGTGTAAGTTGGTTTAATCTGAAGAGAGGAGTTACAAAAGTGTGGCCGGAAACGAAAGCACACATTAAGGTTAGTCATTTCCAAAGAACTTGACTACTAGGCGATGCAGAGATGATGAAGTGCGTACATTAAAAAACAGTTAAGTAGTTTGCAGTTTTGTTGTGAAAATAGTTTGCAGCACAGAAAACTGACTTCTTTAGGCAGAGTTTTAACCTAAGACAGTGTTTGCGTCTAGAACGTATTCTTAAAACAATCACTGTCTCTGTGATGGTCGGTAATAGGCCTTTATAAAATTGGAGCTGCTTAATCAAGTTGATGTTTCTTTACTTTCATTTCATTTTCTTTTTTTCTTTTTACCACAACAAAATTTTATTTACCAACAGTGAAGCACTACAGGAGGCAACAGTGGCACTGCTTCCTTAACCAGCTCATGGTGTGTGAATATTATAAAATTGTCACGCAAATATATTTTTAAATGTAATGTTATATAAAATGACCATGTGATGTGTACAAAAATATGGTGAAAAGTGCCAGTGGTAGTAACTGTGTAAAAGTCTCTAATACCCAACATTAACTCTTATAAAATAAAATACACAGCCTTCTGCCTCTGTATTTGGAGTTGTTAATGCAACTCATCAAAGAAAACTGCCTAATATAAATCATATATGGGAATAATTTTCCTCTTTTGTAGTATGCACAAGATCCATGAAAGATTGTATTTTTATTACTATTTAAACAAGTGATTAAATTTAGCCTGAGCAGTGAGCAAGGGTTCACATGCATTCTTTTATACTGCTGGATTTTGTTGTGCATCATTTAAAGCATTTTGTATGTTTCTTCTTATCTGTGTATACAGTATGTTCTTAAATAATGTTCAATTGTCAGGAGAACTGTGAGAAATAAACTATGTGGATACAGTCTGTTTATATATAGAATGCTTACTGTGACTTTTTTTTGAGGTTTGACTATTGAACCAACATTCAGAAATCAAAATATAATTTAGCTCTTAAACTCAAGGGACATCTGATCCTCTTAAGGGGCTCAGTGTGTCCTGGTAGCCTTTGCCCAGCTATTTACTCAGCCTCTTCAAAGATGATGCACAAATACCCTGATCCTGGCACACCCCAGTTCCGAGCAGTGTTTGTTCCCACTTGCAGATAGACCTTTTGCGCATGTGCTACTCTATTCACTTTGATGGAGGATGTAGGTTTGCACATGTGTTAATGCTCATGCACAGCTGTATACTTTTAAAATGAATGGAGCAGCGCATTGGGGTGCATGTCAGAATTACCGTGTCTTTAAGAAACCACTGGATTGGATTGACTACATGGGAGAAGGTATCAAGCAAATAACTAATATTTCCATGTAACTTCTCTATGGCTATGATGCAGTCGTTCCCCCCCAGTATTATAATTGCAGAGTAAAAAGGAAAAGCATTTTGGTACGCTTTATTAGCCTAAATATAGCAATGATCGAAAAAGCTTTGTAATATTTGTTACATATTTTTAGCTAATATATCATTTTGACATGTATAACTTGTGATTCAGAAATAATGATTATTTTAACTGTAATAGATTTCCACTTGCTTAAAAAAAACTTGAATTTTCAGAATGACTTCGAGTACATGTTTAACTTAAATATGGCAGTAAACAACTAACAAAGAATTGGCTGGTGCATTTGATAGCAGTTTTGATTTGTTTATTCACAGTGTTAATTTTCACAGTGTTTGTTAGGTGTAATCACTCTTTGTTAGAGGAGCTTGAGCATTTTTTTAATATATTGAGTAGATGATGCAGTACCGTTTCTAATGACTGAGCAGTATAACACATCGTCTGTAAGCATATCTCATTCTTTGAGAAATTTAATAAACCAAAATATATATAACGGAAAAGAATACACCTGATGTATTTCACTTTTCTCTTTAACAAAAGCAAAGGCAAATTGCTTTGGGAAAGACAAATAACTAATTTTGCAAATATAAATTATGTCCTTTTTACATATGCAAATGGTGTAACCCATCAGCCTTGATCATTCTTTTACACTGCAACATTCAAAGTTTGTGATGTGGGGGCAATCGGTTGCCATACCAGCCGTGACATTCAGAAAAAGGATTGGTTCTGTAAGCCGCCACACTGAGCAGGTGTTCTGTAAGCAAGGCAGCCAATTTGATGTTGGACCCATCCTAATACACTTCCTGTGGGATCCCATTTGTGCCAAACACAGCTGGGGAAAACTAATAGGCGAAACACAACTAAATCTCTTAGTTGATCTTTTGTTTTAATTAAATAATTGGTTTATTTGTTACATCACCCGTTTTCTAAGAAGCCTGAGTACATGCTCAAATTGCACATTACAGAAAGTCTAAGCCAGCAGCATACCCATCAAAGCCATATAGAATAGGTAGTTAACCTTCGTCTAAGTTTGTTTGGATGATCTTGATAGATTTTAAAATCAGCTTTTTGGGGGAATGGGGGGCTAAGTTTCTGACTATATTTTTCCTGATAATCCAGAAGTAACAAACTTTGTGTACATTGAAAGTTTAAGAAAGATAAAATGAAACCAAGATAAGGGTGGCCTATTTTGGAATTTTAAAACCTTGTGGTCATTTCCCCAAACTTTGATAAGTAGTGGAGATCAATGTGCAAATCAATGTTTTACGTGAGTTTCTTCAAATTGGCGATGAAGTTTAGTGCTGTGCTTCCTTATATGTCCTGACAAACTGCTCCCACATGCCTGACTTGTTCCCACAGCAGTTGCCATAATATTGCATTAATAAAAATTCCGGAAACATTTGTAAACATCCACAGTTGCAGGGAAAAGAAAAGTGGACTTGATAGTTCAGAGAGTAGCAAGCTGTTTATTGTGCAAATTTAAAGCAAGTTGAAAAATGCAGAAGGATCTGCAGATAATGAAGTAATAATATTTAAAACCCTCTCTGGATGGTTGCTTTTGTTTAATGAAACCAAAAGTGCAAAGTAAAAATTATTACTCCTAGCGTTTGTCCATACATTTTATTTGTTTTACATCTTCAGTACAAGAAAAGTAGCTTGAAAAATACAAATCTGCTTCAAAATGCAACTGTTGACAGAGATGAATCATGCAAGAAAAAATAGTAGATGGTCCAGGAGAAGGTAGGAGCCAATTCTGAAGAAATCAAATATGTTTTTATCTTGTTCAGAAAATATCAGCATTTTTACTTATTTGTGAAATCAATTTTACTTGTGTCCAGAGATACCTTGACTTGAGTGGAAAAGTACTTCTACTTATGAAAGGCACCCCTACCAACATCCTCTAATTTCCCTGAGCCCCTATGTCTCATCCTGTACCAGGAGTCAATTTTAGGGTGTGCAGGGGTTTTTAGTGAGGAGGGGGAGCCAGGGAAGCTCCACTGCATCAGTGGCATTCTGCCCAGTCTTCTTCGGCTCAACCCATTGTGTTTTGTGCAAAGAGTGTGCTTGCCGATTTATAAACACAGGCTGAGTAAAACACATCTCTTTCACATGTTCCTCAGGCAATGAAAGACCTAAAATTGAGATTTACAGTTGAAATACTTGTCAGACAACAGAAAACAACATGTACTGATGTGATGCCCCCATATTCTTTAAAGGGTGCATGTTAGCTATCTTAACATATGTATTTTGACACTCAAATACTATAAGTGCTTATACATTAAGTGCACCAGCAATATTTGGCACTGGTTTGTTGTTGTTTTAACCAGACCGCAATATCCTTACATTATCACATTTAAGTACATAGGCTGTTTGTACCCATTTTGGTGTTGACACAGCAGCTGATCCCATAATCATATTTGTTAACTGCTTAACATTTTACTTACTACATTGTATAATAAGATACCACTTTTTCAGAAGATTTCTTAACTTCTGCTGATTTGTGTTAATGACTGCAACTCAACTGTAGGCATGTTCCGCCAGTAAGATAAAATGTCAGAAAACAGATTTTTTCAAGCATTATAAGAAAAAAAAGCAAGCTTAAATAGTCTCAGAATTGAGCTGTTCATTTACAGAAACAACATTTCTGTCAGTTCTGCTGACTGTCAGTTAACTGGAAACTCGGATGCTGTATAGTATACCAGGTAATAGTGAAATGCAAGACATGATTTCTAGGAATTAAGAGTTGTTGTTTACCATGCTGCTTTTTAACCTGCAAAGTGCAAACCGTGTGATAGACAACAGACAGTACTTGAATGTTACTGTACTGTATGGGTTATACAGATTTGAATTTTTTTTACAAAGTTTACAATCTTTCAAGGCAGCAGCTGTGGCTTTAGACAGCATTTTTGATGACCACCGACTGTGCATATGAGATAGAAAGCGTTGCAATTACACGGAAAGAGATGATGCCGTTCCTTCCTTTTTCAGAAAAGCATCGACAGAAGCACATGCTTCAAGGAAAACCTCTTCTGGTGTCCCTTCTGCATTTATCTGTTAAAAAAAGGAGATTTTATGCATCAGATAGTTGAACCTCAAAAAGGAAACCATTCTCGTATTCTATAATTATTCCCTCCGATGCAAATTCAGGAGGTGAGTGCCTACAGGATTAGTCAAAATGCTGCTGAGAAGCAGCACCATGCCTGAGATAACCTTCAGTTCTGTTGAAGTACAAAAATCCTAAGGGCAAAAACAAAACAGCCTGAAGAGGAATGAGCATGCTCAGCAGCCGCGAGATGCCCTGTGGGGTAGAAAATAAAGCTTGCTTTCCTGGTTTTTATTTTTGGTTAAGTTTTATGAAATTCATTTCAGGACAGAATGTGTGTGTGTGACCTTTTTGAATAGTCCTGCAATAGGGCATTATTCAGTGCTTTAGTTAAACAGTGCAGTTGAGTATATCAAGTACTGAGCTATTTAACAGGCCACAGAGCCATTTTCAATATTTTCTTAAAGCTATGCACAACTTGGAACCAAGTTACCTAAGTGACTGCCTTCCCCTATACTAGAGGTTGGGAGCTGCCAAAAGGAAACAAGATGTTTCCTTAAAAAACACACAACAACCACCCTTATTTCTAAAGTGCCCAACACAAAAATCCTGAGACCTAGTTGCTTCTAAGTTGGTGGGCCAGCATGCTTGCAAATGTTACCCACTTCTGTCATAAAAGAAAAAAAGTTACAGCTATTTCCTCATTTTCTAGTAGTGAAGGGGACTCACTTATGCCTCCGGATCCCAGTGGCTGGGAATCACAAATGAGGAAGATGCTTCTGCACTCAGGGTGCTGCTTGTGAGCTTCCCATAGGCATCTGCCTCGCCAATGTAAGAACAAGATGGGCCTTTGGCCTGATCCCACTGGGTTCTTCATATGCTCTTAGGAACCAGGCAGCCTCCAAAATGCTTTGGACCATGACAAAACTGTTTCCCAAAGTGCCAAACCAATATTCAAACTGAACATTGTGGTTGGTGCATATGCCCTGGTGCAAACCTAGGAGAGGATTATGGCCTCTTGGAAAGCTTACAGCACATGTAAATTAGCTCTTAGCCTTTTGGATGTATTCAGAAGAAGGTGGTACCATAGTCCAGTTCCAAAGCCTAGCCGGTTTACCTTAAACAATGGAATTTTGTTTTCATAATAGGTGATCACAGGCTCCATTGCTTGGTAGTAATTTTGGATGCTCTTCATGATGGCTTCTTCACTGCCATCCGAGCACTGGCTGCTCTGGCTTCTTTTCAGAAGGCGGCTGCTCATTGTTTTAGAGGAGCAGTCCATGCAGAGCATCAAAGATGGTTCACCAATCTGGAAAAAAATGAGAAAATTGACTGAATATAAGAGCTGATCACAGCATAGCATTCTTCCTCATGGGAGTGAGGTCAGAATGCAACATCCACATGGATTTTGTAGGAGAGATTGAGACAGGTGACTCAAGAACAATCTAAACAGGAATTGAGCAGATACTCATCAAATCTGCAGATGACCCCAAACTGGGAGGGGTAGCCAATGCCACAGAAGACACTCAGGATTAAAGATGACTTTAATAGATTGGAGAACTAGGCCAAAACTAATAAATTAAATTTCAATAGGGACAAATGTAAGGTTCTGCACTTAGGCAGCAAGAACCAGTTGCACAAATATGAGATGGGGGCAGCTGGATTGCTAGTACATGTGAAAAGGATCTATGGGTCTTAGTAGACCATAAGCTAACATGAATCAACAGTGTTGTGCAGCAGCAAAAAAAGGCTAATGCTATTCTAGGCTGCATCAACAGAAGTATAGTGTCCTGATCAAAGGAAACAGTAGTACCATTCTATTCTGCCTTAGACCCCATCTGGAGTACAAGGTCCAATCGGCACCACAATTTAAGAAGGATATTGTCCAGCTGGAATGTGCAGAGGAGGGCGACCAAGGTGATAAAGGGTCTGGAAACCAAGCCTTTTGAGGGTGTTGGGTATGTTTAGCCTGGAAAAGAGACTGAGAGGAGATATGATAGCCATCTTCAAATATCTCAAGGGCAATGATGCAGCAAGCTTGTGTTCTGCTCCAGAAGCTAGGATCCAAACCATTGGATTCAAGTTACAAGAAAGGAGATTCTGACAGTAAGAGCAGTTCAACAGTGGAACAGACTCCCACAACAGGTGGTGGACTATCCTTCAGTCAACGTTTTTTAAACAGAGGTTGGATGGCCATTAGTCTTGGATGCTTCAGTTGAGATTCCTGCATTGCAGGATGTTAGACTAGATGGCCCTTGGAGTCCCTTTCAACTCTACAATTTGTTGATTCTAGGTTTATGCAATATTATGTAAAGTAAAAGGATTCTTACAACTAGCTTAACCTCCTGCCATGTTGTAGACTCCTGTTTGTTTCAAAAGAAGCTTGCCCATTTAGCATTGGAAGCTGCTGTTTGAGAAAATAATAACTAAAATAGTGTAGAAGCAGAGACTCTTGAAGCTGCAAAAATGCAACATCTAAATCAGCCCTGTGATGATGTTTTAATGGAAAAACACCTCTCCATGCAGTGTTATATAGCAGATGATGACATAATTCATTTCATGCACAAGGAGGCACCAGTGTACCAAAAATTAGTCTCTGACCTAGTGAGGAGTTATTCTGACACAATAACACTCTTGCTGTGAACTGAGGAATCAACTATGCCATATTTTAAAATGCTACATCACAATGACGAGAGAACAATTTAATAATATCCTGGAGGGAGCCGCTTATTTAAGGGGAAGAGGCCATTTATGCCAAGATGAGGAAGTGAAGCCCATGACTCTTGGTGATCTAATGACAGGATTAATCTTCAGTACTTTGTACAAAAAGTGCTTTATGACAAGGTAAAAATAATAATGTTCTCTTCATTGGTATTTCCTAATTAAAAGATTAAATGAAATCCCGTCAGCGCACTTTGCATCAGGTGCACAGAGATAAGACTCCAAGGAGCTACTTGGGGGAGGGAATATGTATGTTGTCATTCCCCTGAACCCATCTCAGCTAATTATTTAGGGTATTTTGAAGTAGCTGGCAAGTAATGTGCTACCTATTGGACGGCTTTAAAAGGGATTGGACAAGGGATTTGTGGAGGATAATGCTATCGGTGGCAGTTATCAGGGAACAAAAGTGGGAAGGAGACTCCGGTCCTGCCTGCAGGCTTTCCATGGACATCTTGTCTGGCCACTGTGAGACCTGAGGACTGTATCAGAAGGCCCTGATGCAGCAGAGCTATTGGGTTCCAGCTCTCCATCATGGAAAACATAGGGATCTGTAATGAAATAGTCCAGTGCCTTTTCTCACTGTCTTGGCTATATATTTATATCTGGGTTTCTTCTCTCTTTAAACAATTCTGTGGCAAACATAAACTGCACTGCATATGTATCGGTTTCTAAATCATTTGTATCAGTGCATTCCTAAATTGATATTTTGTGTGCTTTGTCTGCATAAAAAGTGATATGCAATGTATGAACATTAAACACAAGAGTTCAGCAGGCAGAGCTTTTCTGAAGGGTCTCTGCATACTAAGACATCATTTTTATGGATTTCAGCATGTTGCAGAGCAGTACGAGGCACAGGTCGCTTGCTGAAAAAAAATCCTGGCAGCCCTAATTAGAAGATAGGGAAGTGCCCTTTCCTGAACCAGACCATCAGTCTCTCATGCTCAGTCTGCTCAGCCATGCTGGGTGGGTTGATGGGAGTTGCAGTCTAAAACATCTGAATGGCACCAGGTTAGGGAAGGCCGATCTACCCAGACTGACAGTGGCTCTCCAGGGTTTTCAGATGGAAGTGTTCCCCAGACTTCCGGTTTGACCCGCGGACAGTGAGGAAGCTTGGAAACCTTGTCAGGGGTTTGCCTGCAACACGGGGGCTTGGGGGGAGTCGCTAGGCACAGCGCACCCCAGAAATCTCAAGGGGGGGGACCCTTGAGGGATAGGCTTCCCGGCAGCGGAGGAGCAGTTTCGCTGTTCTTTCGGGATTTTCTCTTGGAAGAGCTCGAGGATGGCGAGACTGCGAACGCAAGTGCTCTGCTGTTAAGCTGCAGCCTTTCCCTTCACAATGTGGTAATGTTCACCTAGAATATAAGTTTCACCACTCCTCTTCCTCTCCTCACTTCTTCCCCAACCTTATACTGTAAAGGTAAAGGGACCCCTGACCATTAGGTCCAGTTGTGGCCGACTCTGGGGTTGCGGCGCTCACCTCGTTTATCAGCTCAGGGAGCCGGCATACAGCTTCTGGGTTATGCGGCCAGCATGACTAAGCCGATTCTGGCGAACCAGAGCACCGCATGGAAACGCTGTTTACCTTCCCGCCGGTATCTACTTGCACTTTGACATGCTTTCGAACTGCTAGGTGGGCAGGAGCAGGGGCTGAGCAAAGGGAGCTCACCCCATTGCGGGGATTTGAACCGCCAACCTTCTGATCGGCAAGTCCTAGGCTCTGTGGTTTAACCCACAGCGCCACCCGCATCCCTACCTTATACTGTAGTCAACATTAATGTCTTGTAACAAATGTAATTGATATGTAGGAAAGACTTTACATCCTGAAAAAAATGAGAATGCACAGACTTTTGTAAACCAATAAAATCTTTTAAAAATAATAATAATAATAAATGTTCACCTGGCTCTCAAACTCTTCTCCTTGCTTCATCTCCTGAGGATAACCATCAATCAGGAACCCATTTGTGCCTCCCATATTGGCGAGTATAACTTCTTTTAGGAGATCCGTAACAATATCCTTAATGGAAGAAGATTAAATAATTTTTGTTTAGAAACCACTTTGACACTGCAGTGCTTTGGAGTGAGACACAGACAAAACTCCCAATCCTAGTGCATCACTTCAGGCCCATGTGCTACGCCCCCATCCTTACCGGCTGAGGATGTGCCAACATCCTCATTGCACATTTTCACAGGAAGTAAAATGCTTAGTTACTGAACTACTGGATTTAAAAAAAAATATCTCATCATAGTCAGAGCTGGATTAACATCTGACTCAGCACGGGACATTTGTAAATATAGTATGCCGAGAGAGCTTCTAAAATAGCCTAAACCAGTGTGAGGGAGGCAAAAAAGCCTATGAAGTAAGCATGCTTTTTGTGCCATACTGCAATTGAATTTTAGGGTGCCAAAGGAATCTTTGGCTAGTAACAAATGATCTTCTGAAATGTGTTGTGGAAAGAGGACTTATTCCAGTAGCAGAGAATGTGGTGGGGCTGAATCTCTTGCCTGATCTCCCTCTGGCCAAGTCACTACTGCACAGTCAGATGAAGATGGGGAGAAGCAAGGCAGCAGCAAGGTCAATGTGGTGCCAATCCAGTGTTCCAGTGTACATTTGCATTGTCACTATATTGCCCCTGCTCCTCCCTGTCTCTGTGTCTTAGAGGGAGGTCAAGTAAATGGCCCAGCCCCACTGCACAATCCATTCCTAACATCCTTTCAAACAGTAGGCCGTCATAACTGCACTAAATGTTCTTTCCTTCTTTGGGTTTTGTGTCTGTGTGATGCACAGATTCTCTGTCAGACACATCACGTCTCCGGAACACAGCTTACCCCTGGTACAAGTTTGCCGCTTTCCAGGTTATCTCTGATGATCCTGCTCCTTTCTGATAATGATGACATTTCACGTTGGATGAGACCATCCGTCGACAGATGCAAAAATCCATACTTCTGTGCTAATTTCTCGCACTGGGTTCCTTTACCAGAGCCTGGGCCTCCTTTGTGAGCAAACACAAGTTCTTAAATTTGAGACACATCAACCCAATTCATCATGAGACAGATCAGCAAACAACAAGGTGCTGCAAAATGGCGTTTGGAGTGGTGGAATAAAGCTCTCCTGAATTGCTGAACCACTAAAGCCCATCAACCTTTTTTTAAAAAATAAAAACTATACCAGTGCCCCAAACAATATCTAAGTAGAGGTCCCTAGAGCAGGCTTGTAAACAGCCACTTGCCTGACTGTAAGAAATAAGAATAGCTGACAGGCAAGTACTTTTGTAAACTGGATGATAATGAGACAAGTCTATAGTTTTTCTTCCCTTGCTTCCCCTATCTCACCCTTAACACACCCAGGCTGTTGACAGACACCAAATAATAGTAACCTTTTAAAACCCATCTGCAAAGCTGCCTTAGTTTTGATACTAATCTGCCGCTATCACTGTTTCCATCAGCTGCGTCAAGTATTGCTGCTGCAGGTGAGTCCCAGTAAACAGCCTGATACACTGTTCAGAGCAGTGACAACAAGGAAAAAAACACGACATGCATTACTGACTGTCAACCCAGTGAGAATGTGTGTGAGTGCACATCTAGACACAAATAGGGCTTTTAAAAAGGGTGTTGTGCTTGGCTTGGGAGGAGGCTGCTGCTAAGGACAGTCCAGTTTTGTTAGTTTTAACTTATCCTTTTTTACAACTAGAATGATGTGGGCCACCAATCTTTTGTTAGCTCTCTTCATATGAACTGCTGAATGGATTCCACAATGTGGGTTTAACATTGGTGTTCTTAGTACTGGATGTTGTTAACTGACTTTTGATGTGTTTTAACTAAACTGCTAATCGTCAAACTTTAAACTGCGTCATAATTTGTATTTACTCTAGCTATTGTGCATCTCTTGTAAGCACAATGTGTTTGTGGAAAATGTGGAACATAAATCAAATGACTATGATTCTTATGACAGCTCCTCCGGCCTCCTACCCATTTTGAAATTAGGATTTTAACAATGAACAGAATGGATGACAGAAGAAGAGACTGGTGGCCCAGAGGCAGGCAGTCACCATGGGCTCATTCAAGCTGCGGAAAAAAAGCCCTGCCAGATTTATGTGACTCTCTATGGTACCTCCATTCTCGTCTCTTGAGAAACGCATCTACTCAGTAATCACCATGAGCAAAATTATTGCATATGTCAGTTTTACAATGTTCCAGCAGAGGAGAGATTACTGTCTTTTATACATTTACTTGTGATAAATCACATACACACTTCTATAAATACTAGTCACTTGCTGAGAAATGATGGTCACTGTGACTCTATGTGGTGGTTATATAGGGCGGCTGCTGGTGCCCGTTGCTCTCTTGGACAGATGCATTGTAATAAAAAAACCAGTAATTGCAAGTGCCCAAATGAGAAACGGAGACCAGCAGAGAGGAGACAGCTAATTGCTACTACTGCATGTCTTGTTACAAAGACTAGATGTGAAAACTTGCCTCTTCTCTTCTGGGAAACGAGGAACCTGATAATCAAGAAACAAGATCTAATAGACAGAATTATTTTATGTTTTTTGTTCCCTCTGCCAGTTCCTTTACAGTAATAATAACCTGTACCTTAGAAAAGAGCCCAAAATACTTATCCACAGTGTGATTTAAAAAAGCGCAAAAGCTCTGTCAGTGCTGTGGAATTGACCTTTCCTTCTCATTTCTTTCTTGTTTCTGCAAAGCATATGCAACTTTTCAGTTATGGAATACCTTCTCCTCTTCAAGAATATAAGTAAAAGAGGATTTGAAACTGGGTCTATGTTCTATTAAAAATTTTTCACCCCCTCTTGCTTGGAATTGCTTGAGGTCAAAGATGGATGAATTGACTAAAAATAAGGTCAGCAGGACTGAGATGAATCCTGTTCTCACATGACAGGACTGATGCATTCCTTATACCTATTCGGTTTTGCCAGCATCTTCTGCTTCCCTCCACTTTAAGGGTAAGGAGTCTGTAGACACAGGGATCCCTTTTATGGGTTTTTTTTTCCTTTCCTGTTTGGACTGGAGCTGCCATCCCACTTAGAGAAAAATCAAGCCTGCAATGCTACATGTACCCACTAGAAAGCTGAACCCAGAAAAAGTAAGTGTGCATAGGTTTAGACTCTTAAGGCCAGTTGAGATGGGGGAACCCCTAGAAAATACACAGGAGGGGGGACAAGACTGGGCAAAAGTTGTGCAAGCGTAAATCCTTGCACTGATGGGACACATTATTCAGATACCACTCCTGGTTCCTTTGCAAGTTTCAGGAATGCAGACCCGAAATAAAGATGTCTATGCAAAAGCAATGGGTTGCTGGTGGCCTTGTATGATGTCCCTGTCAGGTATGCTGCTGTGTGAGCATAGTCCTTGCATACTGACTTGGGGACTAGCTGTTGTCTGCAACTTAGCTCTTTGGAAAATAACTTCTTGCAATAAGCCTGGCACAACAGAGTCTCCAGCTGCTACTAAAGCATAAATAATAAATAGCATACATCTGCTCTGAAGGTTTAACTCAGCTGGAAATCTGTTGCAGATTTGGCATTTCCTTCCTAAGGCAGTGTGTGAATAATGACCACCAACCAATAAACTCGTCATGACATTCACCTGAATCTGAAATATAAATAGAATACTATGCTGTTGTGGTATACGTTTTGCAACGCACCCTTGGATTTAGTTCAACAATGAAGGAGAGCATAGAAGTAAGAAGGATGAGAAATGATACACTGAGATCAAATAGACAACAGATTAACATTTAAGATGAAGCAGAAACGTATTGGTTTTTGATACGTTGTATGCTCTCTCCTATATTATTATTATTTTGCAAGGAAATAATTGTAAAGAAACAATTGCAAAGAAAAGGGAGAAGAGTTGACTGGGCTGGCTGAGAAGCTGTCATGATGCTGACTGAAGCTTTGACATGCAGAGCAAGGGTGTTAAGGAAGCTGTCCTCCTGTGATGCATGTGATAACTTTGGAGGATGGCTTAACACATTTTTTTCACAAGGTAGACTATGAGTGGATCCTAGCTCTGGGCCCAGTCAGAGCAGCTCATTTGGTGAGGGCCATTTGTGATAAATGGAGGTAAGATTACAATGGGCCACTAGGGAAATAAAATACACCAACAATTAATGCCTCACTATCTTGCTTTTACGCGGGTGGCGCTGTGGGTAAAAGCCTCAGCGCCTAGGGCTTGCCGATCGAAAGGTCGGCGGTTCGAATCCCCGCGGCGGGGCGCGCTCCCGCTGCTCGGTCCCAGCGCCTGCCAACCTAGCAGTTCGAAAGCACCCCCGGGTGCAAGTAGATAAATAGGTACCGCTTACCAGCGGGAAGGTAAACGGCGTTCCGTGTGCTGCGCTGGCTCGCCAGATGCAGCGTTGTCATGCTGGCCACGTGACCCGGAAGTGTCTCCGGACAGCTCTGGCCCCCGGCCTCTAGATGTGAGATGGGCGCACAAACCCCAGAGTCTGTCAAGACTGGCCCGTTCGGGCAGGGGTACCTTTACCTTTACCTTTATCTTGCTTCATATACAAGCTAAGTAGCTGAGACTCAGTCATGTTGTCTTGTAAGAGCAAAACTAGCAGCCAGAACACCTGGGATGCTGAGCATTTTCCTTGTACTCTGAACTTTATATAAATAAGGCTGCTCCAGTCTCTTGGAGTGCAGCAAGGCTACTACCAATAGTATGGATTAGACTATTGCCTGTTAATTTTGATTAAGCTCTGTTCTTGTTATACTATATATAATTTCATTATAGTAACTGAATTTATCTGATGCTTGCTGAACTGATTATTTTGTCCTATTTGAATTTGTTTGATGTGTTTTGTACTGTATTGAATGTTGTAGGTTTTGATGAGTTAATGCTTAATTTGAGCCTCTTTGCTGTGGGGGAAAAATCATATCCATAAACGAGGCTTAAACTGGTTATTAGGGGAGCCATCCCAACCCTTGGATGTTGATGGCTGGGTGGGGGAGAAGGAAAGGCGGGCACCTCTCTGACAGCTACTGGGGGGTGGGGAGGCTCTGCTGCACTGCAGAACTGACCTCTACCCAGGGGTCTTCCCACTGGCAGAAGCAGAGATGGGCCAGCCAGGGATCTTCTAGATCCTTTATGCTGCCCCATTCTCAGGTAAGGGACCTGATTCATGCCCCTCAGCTGTCCAAGCCTGAAACTGGTGCAACAAATAAATTCCACCTTTTCCTCCTAGTTGGCAGGACTTTGGATACAGCAGTGGCTGTTCCCCAGGCACAGAGTTAAGATTGCTCCATAAACTCTCTTTTTTAATAGTATTATATTGATATTTCTACTGAAGTGTGTTCTAGTTGTTGTAAGAAACCCTGGGGGGTCTTTTAGGTTCAAGTGACATTAATGAATTAGTTAGTGAATCTTCCCACTCTTCTATAGCAGCTTCCCACCCACGCAGCAAAAGCCAGTCCACAGACATAAAAGGTGTTTCAGGGTTTGCAAATATTGTTAATCGTGCTCTGGCTGTTCTCCAAAGCAAAGCGGAGGAGAGGTTTTGTCCACCTATCATAAACTCTGTAGCCTCTGCTTATCTTCCCTTCTGCGGCACATAGGTAGTCTAGATTGAACCTTGGCTCTGATTTATGATACAGAGCCATTAGAAGCATACCTGCTTATATCAACATCCTAGTGATACTTTTATTAAAGGAGTGATTAAGTGGTGCTATTCTGTTATATCCTCATGGATGGCTCTGACCTGGTGTGGAGAAGCAGTGAGTGAAGAAATATTTAAGCAACCCCTTCCCCTAAGCCACCTCACTGCTTCATAACAAGAAGCTGGTTTGTGTGGTGGGAAAAGTGCTGCCGAGTGTTTGTAACATGCAGTTGCAGTAGGTCATGGGTCAAGAAAACCCTGAAGGCTAAATCCCAGTCCTCTGCTTTAGACCCAAGACCATCCAACATATGCATGTGATCAATAAGGCAAACATGAAAATATGCACCCAGGAAAACCTACTCTGCATTGCAAACAGGGATAGCTTTCCGGTAGCTCAGTTAACTATGGTAAATGATGCTCTATTTATTCATTACCCATCTGTGCTAGAAATCTGAGGCCCCTTTCACACAAGAAAGGGAAAATCACAATAAAAGCATCTACACAGAGCACAGCAATCAAAATTGATTTTCCTAATAATATGCCCTTGTGCTTTAGGTACCAGAAAGGAAGCAACAGGCAGTCGGTGAACCCATGTGCAGTATTAACAGGCTCTCATTGCAGTACAAATGTTTAATCCTTGCACTTTATAACTAAGATAATAGATTTTCTTTCTTAAAAATACTGAGCATCCAGCATATAAACCCAATTATGGAGTTATAATTGGGAATGCAATCTTTCCAAGGTTCAAATAAATAAATGCCCAAGAGCAGATCTTTGGATTGTACTGACACTACTAAAACATCACCCAACACTCTCCAGAAATCTTCTGCTAGGAGGCTATGCACGCTGTTATAATGATTTACTATGGGATTCTGTGTTGGGAGCAGGCAAAGCCGCAATGCATAAAATGACAAGAGTTATGCATATCCTCCTTGGCAAGGTGCTGAGTTTGTGTGGCTGGTCCATAATGGGATGGTTGCCAAGCGGAACAGCTGAGAGTGAATCACTATTGACTCCTTGATTCAGGCTCCTGATCATTAAGAGATAGGAAAGCAGCAGCAGAAGGAAAGAAATATTTTCCGAACAAACCCATCTCAAAACAGCCTGTTCTTTCAAACAAAGAGCAAGCTTGTCTTGACAGACAGCCCAGTTCAGGTTTTAAAGAAAAAATATTTCCGATGACTTTGTGGGCTGCTTTAAAAGTTTCTTTCACTAATCTTCCCTTTGGTTCAACAGCATCTCAATTAATTTCTCGCTGGAAATGCTTTCAGAAAGAGAAAGAAAGAAAGCACAGATAACTTTTGATCATCCAGAAAAAGCTTTCAAAGAACCCCAGATCCTTTCATGACTCACGTGAATTATTAGCATTCTGTGAAAACGACATATATTCTGTCCTTTACAGCCCCTATATTAAGATCTGCTCTTTTGGTTTCAATAACTTTCTAATTATATTGGAATAATTTTAGTAATAGATGGTCCCACTGATATTTGTAAAGCGAATGCTCCGTGTGCATATGCAACTAGCGCATAAAACATGGGTAATCCCTAGATGTGAAGGACTCCTGAACCACGTAGGGGGGAGCTCTGGCCCTCAAAACTGACAGGATCTGCTGCTTCTTGCCTTTGCACTACACTGAAAATATTTACACAGAACAATATGCAGCTACCAGAGGGGGGGCACACATTCCCACAGGTCAATTCTGCCCCATCCCGAGATTAATGTTCTCTGAGACACTGGGAGGGGGAACTGCACCTCAGCAGTTTAAAGGACTGCAGAGTGAGGACTGGCTTCTGGGAATGTGTGCCCTTTTGCAGGCAGGTATTTTCTGAGCCCAACACCTAAAGTAGGATACTTTTTAAACTGTGAAGGCAAATCCTTTCCCAGCCCAGCACACAAGATTAACAGCACACATATCCAAGCACAGATGTGGTCTATCTGCACTGCATTTCTGGGAATGAAGTTGCGCCTACATACACGCTGAGATTGGGATTGGGATAGCAGCTCAACAGCCACCATGCTTGGATGCCAATTTAGGCGTTTGTTCTGTTTTGGCTTGCAGTTTGTGATGCTCAGGCATTCTCGGCTGACTGGGGAAAGAGGCATAAGTGGGAGGGAAATCGACTCCTCTTTTCTGGTGCGGGCTTTAACAAAAAACGGTAGGGGAAAATACACAAGCTTTGAACATTTGGATTTGTGTGCGTAAACATATGTGCCTGTTATAATTGGCTCTCTTATATTTGCGCTTCCAGCTTCAAGTTTTACACTGGGTTCTTAGACTGGAATAGCAGGACAGCTGCCTAATTTATTTGGCTCCTAGACTGCATTTTCAGTTAATTACTGCCAAATCTTTTAATTAGCCCATCTCTCCCTTAACATCCAGAAGGGGGAAAGAATATTTATCAGTTTAGTTTTAAAACTTCTTCCTAAAGTAGCATCTCATTATGAAATCATTTGCTCAACTCTTTTATCTTAAATTTAAATGTGCATTTAAAAAAAACACACCATTGCCTTCTAGTTTTTTGGGGGTTTTTGGAAACCACTGAAAATGCTGGTTTTGCCCTATAAAGCTCTAAATGGCTTCAGATCAGAATTTATGAAGGACAACTTTCTCTTGTACAAACCTAGCTATTTGTTGAGACTAGCTTCTGATATCTTGGCTCAAACAGCCACGTCCTTTACTGCTTGGGCATGCGATGGGGAGGAATGGGTGACAGGGATTTTTTGTGGTAGCATCCTGTCTGCACAGCACCAGCTTTGCCAATTTATAACTGCTTTATTTGCCTAAGCATTCCCTGAAATATCTTTTCTCCTTTCTTTTCTTGTACTATTCTACTTGAGTTTCATTGGGATTTTTATCTTTATATTGTTCTTTCAATACAGTAAGCTGCATTAAAGGCTTAACAGTGGAAGAGGGAGACGTTAACATTTCTAAATAAATAATAAGGGAAGTTCAACTGTGACTGCCCCAAGAAGCTGTGCAGGGATCCCAACCTAATACTCTGTCTAACCAGTATACCGCACTGGCTCTACAATTTTGCCAGTGCATTATGATATGTGAAACTATGCACAAGACCAGGAACAAAGAGAAATGGCCAGAATTGACCAGCAAGGATTGACTAGGGAGGCAAAAAAGCAGAACTTTAATTCTAAGCTGATTCTAGAACATTCTGAAAATGTGGTTGACAGAAACAAGTTGGTGAGTTGCTATGGCAACACATGCCATCAGCATTCCCAGGACCTGTCACCATAGCAAAGAGTTCTGGTAGCTTCAAATGGCCCATGTGCCAAAATAGCTACTGTTGCAGTTTAATATTTTACAAAACAATATTTTGGGCAACAGTATGTTCAGTTGAGCAGAGGTGTCTCTCTTCCAGCCATGGGTGGGGACAAGGCCAAGACAGCCTGGGATCTAGCAAGCCCCAGGGGCGGAGGATGGTGGGCGGTGGGGAGACACCTCCCCAGGTGTCTTCGCTGAGGGGGGCTGACATTTGGCACGCCACCTGGCCATGACTCCCAAGCCTACCCCGAGCCACTGGGGAAAGGCAGGGAGCTGCGCCGCTTTGCTGGCGGCATCCCCCCATTCGTTTTGACAGCTCAAGGGAGACTTGGGAGTTGCAGGCGGGCGGTACGCCAAATATCTGCCATCACCGGCTCACTCCGCTCCTGGCTGCAGGGCACATGCGCTGCTCCGTGCACCCGAGCGGTGCCTGGGAGGGCACCCTCCATGCCCTGCCCCCCTTGGGAGCATGCCCGCCCTGGGCAGCGTGGGCATATGCTCCATAGCTGTCAACTTTCAGATTTGAAAATAAGGGATCAGCAGCCTTGAAAATAAGGGATCAGCAGCCTCACCTGTCCCGGGGACAGTCTACGGGATATCTAACAATCTGGGATAGCAGCAGGAAGCAGCGGGAAACGGCACTGGAATAAGGGAATTTCCCGCAAAAAAAGGGAAGGTTGACAGCTATTATATGCTCTGCTGCTGGCTAGCTCTGCTGCCATCATGAGTTGTGATGGCATTGAGGCTGATCACTACACCAACTCTGGGCTGGTGCAGTGACCTGCCTGTTCCCCCACCTTGCACTCCAGATGCTGGGCAGAGCAGGGCTGCAGATGTGGCTGAGGCCCTGCCACTCTAAAGCCATGCCAGCTTAGTGGTGGATGGTTGGAATTTGGATTGCTCTAGACAACAATTTAAAATATCTGGATATTAAAAGAAATGGCCAGTCACACGAGATGCATGCCAGAATTGCTCACAGAATAACAGTGCACGTCCACTCAGAAGGAAATAAGTCTGGTTCAGTTAAAGCAGAAATGCAACATACCGTATTTTTCGCCCTATAGGACGCACTTTTCCCCCTCCAAAAATGAAGGGAAAATCTGGGTGCATCCTATGGGGCAAATGCAGGCTTTCGCTGAAGCTTGGAGAGCGAGAGGGGTCAGTGCGCACCGACCCCTCTCGCTCTCCAGGCTTCAGGAAGCTATCAGCAAGCCTGGGGAGCCCGCAGGAGTTCCCGCAGGGCTCCCTAGGCTGCGGATAGCAGCCTCGCGCCCGGCAGACATCTGCAGCGTGGGGAGCCCTGCGGGAACTCCCCGCGCTGCGGATAGCAGCCTGCCGCCCGGCATGCGGGGCGCCCTGAAGCAGAGCGCCCCACGCACCGGGCAGACATCGGCCAGCCCCACAAGCTCAGGGGACAGCGGGGAGGCAGAGCACCGCCATACCGTTGTTCCCCGACCTGGTTTTGGGGGGGAAATAAAGGAAAAAATTTGTTCCTTTATTTCCCCCCCCAAAAAAAACTAGGTGCGTCCTATGGGGCGGAGCGTCCTATGGGATGAAAAATGCGGTAGTTTCTAGGGGGAGGGGACAGAATCACATTTCACTGGTGAAATTTCTGGAGTTACTTGCTGAAGATGTGTGTTTATTTTCGTCCAAGTAATGCAAACATGGTTCCAGTGAAACATCTCCCCCATTCCATTCTGAGACACAAAACATGCTGCAAAGCCAGGACCGTTCTTCTACTGCATACTACAGCATTTCAGGTGTTTTCCAAAGAAAAGGATGCATATTCCCACCCCCTTTACGATGTGTTGGCAATTGCCATAGCAACTTCCCCATCTTTTCAGGACTTTGTATGCCCGATGCATCATGGAATTGTGTGAGGACCAAAAAAAGTAAAAATAGTTGAGAGTTTTAGCATGAATGCCACATGGTGCCTTTTGAGAAAGAAGCAGGTTAGGTTCTGAATCATGCTTTCTCCAACCAAAGCAAGCCCATCTTGACATTTTCTCTAACAGCAACCAGAGTCGCAGGCCTGTTGTGATGACTGAAGCATCCAGTGACAGTTACCATATTTGTGCAAGCAGAACAAACACCACGGAAATAGTTATGATATCAATCTCCCACATCAGGTAACAATCCAATGTTGAATAATCAGGAGATACATATGCATGTGTGAACTGGACCTCATTCTCTGGCTCTAATATACTAATATACTAACTATTCGTTATAGCAAAACAAAACTTTGGGGTCTGGTTCTAAGTTCATTGCCTATTCATGGCCACCGAGACCATATAACACTGGTCCTGAAAGACCTACATTGGCTCCCAATACGTTTCTGAGCACAATTCAAAGTGTTGGGGTTGACCTTTAAAGCCCTAAAGGGCCTTGGTCCAGTATACCTGAAGGAGCGTCTCCACCCCCATCATTCTGCCCAGACACTGAGGTCCAGTGCTGAGGGCCTTCTGGCAGTGGCTCCCGCCCTGTGGAACGCCCTCCCATCAGATGTCAAAAAGATAAACAACTACCTGACATTTAGAAGACATCTGAAGGCAGCCCTGTTCAGGGAAGTTTTTAATGTGTGACATTTTAATGTATTTTTAATCTTTGTTGGCATCCGCCCAGAGTGGCTGGGGAAACCCAGCCAGATGGGCGGGGTACAAATAATAAATTACTATTACTATTAGCTATAAAACAACTACCATGTGGAGCATCTCACTCTTGTATCTCACACAGAAAAATTATGAAGTTATATTTACTTTTATGATTCACAGACAATCTGTCTGGATTTTGTCTTTTAAAAAATGTGGAATGTTAAAAAGCAACATAACGTATAGCCAGCCTTGGTTGGGGGGAGGGGGGAACTGATCGAAATACCTACTAATAACTCTTTCTTCATAAGCACTTTGAGGGTTGTTGTTTTTTTTACAATCAAGCATTGTATAAATTTTATGAAATAAACAAATAGCTATGCTCTATTTATGGAATGACACAACATGATCACAATTCTCCTGTAAATTTAACCTAGAGTAGTCAAGCTGCTCACAGTGTAAACAGTTCAGAGAGATGGTTGGTTCTAATTCAAGATACCCTCTTCCTGCATTGTAAAAGAGCTAATCTGGTTGTCTTATATGGGGCCAATCCTAAATCGGACTGTTTAAGGTGGTGCAAGCCATGACAATTTCCATTATCATTACTAACAATCACTTCTGAAATTATCAACCACCTTAGCAATAAACTCAGAGTAAACAATTAACTTTTGGCTTTAGAAAGCAATACTATTACGTTCATTTTTTAAATCAGTTATGGAAACTTTTTTTGGGGGGGGTTAATTATATACAACCTCCCGAAAACCCCTGCATAAGCTCTCTGTTTCCTTCTCATGCTTCATCCTCAAGCCACCCATCATCTCCCACAAATGTAGTACAATGAAAATTGCCAGGGATTTTTTTCCAGCCAGAACTTAGTTCCGACACATCTCAGATGGGTGCTACTGTCATTATAAGAGAACAATGGAGGAGTTAGTGGTGAGTTCCAGCACCTCTTTTTCTAGAAAAAGCACTGGAAATTGTTATGACACAAGTTTCAGCCATGTGCTTTATGATGTAATTAACGGTCCCCTTTCAGAAATTATGTATACGATTCCCTAACAGATGCAGTTTGTTTCATCCATCTACCATATGATGTAAGTATTGCCCCCAGACAGGAGAGGGTGGGGGCTGCCACCACTAAACAGTCCAGCATTTGGAAATGCCTAGTTATCTAAACTAGCTGTAGACCTATAATTTCGTGGTACCTGCCAGAAGAATTTTTAATGTGGTAGTGGGCATTTGTATACAGAAATGCTAGCTGCCTATGGGAGAGTGGTGTATGAAGTTCCTACTTACCTATTACAAAAATTATTTTTGATTTCTTCAGGTCTTCCGTAAAACCTAAATTAAGTGGGAAAGAATGGAAAAGACTTCTAGCAATAAGTGTCGCTACGTATAAAACTGTGTATAATTATAACACACTTAACAATATGTTTATGCTTATCTATCACACTTTATAATAAGATTATGCTTACTCAGAAACATTGAATTGAATGGGAACTATTCACAGACAAGTGAATATACAAATGCAGCTAAAAAATTTTTTAAAAAAACAAAACACCAAGCTTGAATTTCTAACTAGAAATTTCTTTTATTGAAGGAACAGTTCACAGTCATAGTTTTGTCGCTGTTACTGTAGCTGTGATAAAATACATATTTAATGCATGAGAACACTCACAGCTCTTTTGTGTGTGCACAAAATATTAAAATGAAAAATGGCCATCCATGAATAAAGTGTTCTTGAGTTAAGAATAGTTCGTAGTGTGTGCCTCCCTTTTAAAAAAGCTTTGTTTACATTTGTCAGAGTTCATATTCATTTGGTCACATTTGTGTATTGTGTGTGTTTGCGGGGGGGGGGGTGGTGCTTTTGGTTTAAGTTCAGTCTGACATCCAGACTTCACTGGTCACTAGCTGCATTCCAGACAAGTGTATCGAAAGAGATCTATACACAACAGCCTTTTCTTTTCTTGAACAGCAGCTCATTCTTTACTCAAGCAAAGGCACAACCACAGCTGTTCAGAAGAAACCTTAACCCTATGCATACATGAAGAGGGACTTACTATAACATAACCAGCCTCAAAGGCTCGAATGGAACCAAGATCTTACCCTTAATTTCTTAAGCCGAATTAGGAACTCCTACTGGGCATCAACAGGTGCATATCCTGACACCCACAACTCTGACCTTTACGGACCTCTTGGTATTAACGCTGGAGAATTCTGATGTAACAGTGTGCTCTACAGGTTGCTATGTGTGTGCTCATATTATATTGTCTCAATTTTATATATATATATATTTATATACTGCCCTTCCTCCTGAGGAAACTCAGGGCGACATTGTCTGATAATACATCAACAATCAATGGATTAATACATTAAAACATATACAGTATCTTAACCCCCCCCCCATAAATACAGTCATCCAATTTCCACAATACAATATAATTATGCTGAAGTGTGGAAGCTGCAGTGTGCAATCTTCCAATGTAGCCTAAATTTCTCATAAATTGTGGCTTACAGACGCGGGGAACATTCTACCAACATTTATTACAGTAGTCTAGAGGATAGCTGGTAAAACTCACCTCCCATATTCTCGGGTCCAGAAAGGCATGACTGGTCAAATGCCTGTCAAATAACATATTGGAAAATGTTATTTATGGTTTACATCTTCATGCATCAGCATCTATTATCTATTCTTATCAATAGTAAAGACCCTTTTAACATATTGGCCACAATGCTAATCCCACTCCACTGTCCTATATTTGCTTTTAGAGACAGCACCTTCAAATGAACGTCTGCTGAGTATACTTATTTATTGCTGCAGAGCATGACTGCAACGTGCGTCGTGTCAGAAATTCCAGCATGTCTATTACAGTGCAGTTGAGTGGCACTGAGGCAGTCAGTGTGCGTAATGATTAGCATCCCACAAAAAAGTGCAAAAAAGGCTGTTTCTAGGTCAACCATGCTGCATGGAGCAGCAACGCCCGTATTATGAAGTTGAAAGCAGCACTATTCTTTAAAAATGTATCAACCAATTTGAACATTATCAACTGGAGTTCACGGACTAACTTTCCCCTCTGGACCTCTAAGAACTAAAGGCCAGGTTATCTTGTGATGTTCTTCTCTTGACAATTTCTGTGTGGAAGCAATTAATCTGGCAAAACCACAAAGGACTGCCCAGAGGTTTTGTGAATCAAAGAAACTGATTTAAACTGAACGGTTAAAAATAAATTCTATATATGAACTATGAAAGCTGAGATAGGACTCTGCTGTTGTTAGGTAAAATACTCATCTTATAATTATTTTTTTAATATAATAATATCTGGCTGAAGGTATAAAGTACGTCAGAGAGGTATCTTATAGCTTCTCTGCCATCCTCAAAAGGGTTTCATCAAGGCTGCACAAGCACCTATCCTGTTCAATCTGTATGTCAACAACACTGTTGAAATTTTATCATCTCCTGTAATCATGTGCCCAAGTCAGTCACAAAAAATGTTTCTGCTGTACTGTACGCAGATGATGGTGTTCGGTCCCAGATAAAAGCAGGCCCTGGAAAATTGTTGGCAGCATTTCTGAATACTGTCAAAAACAAGCCTTGAGGTGAAGTACTGTAAAACTCAAAGTTCTCTATATGTCACTCCCTGCCTCTCAAATAAAACAGAATTGGGAGGAAAAGGTAATTAAACAAGTTAGAGGGTGGCATGTGGCTAGGTTATATGCAGAGCAGACCCCCTGAAGTCAATGGACTTACGTTAGTTGTGACTAACCTAAGTTCATTAATACCAAAGGGTTGTCTCTGAATATGGCTTTGTCTTATACCACCTAGTGTCTTCAAATACTTTTGCATAGTTTTTCAGTCATATCGAGCATGGTTAGCTCAACAGGAATATGTGGTAAAAAAAGCTACGCAGAATATCACAATTCTAATGTATTTTTCTGAACAAAAGGTTAAAATGTTATACCTGCAGTGCTTGAAACTAGATTCTTAAATACTTTAGACCCTTTTTTCTATACCAGGATGTGTTTCAAAAGCTGATTTTTAGCAGAAACTGGTTATCTCTCTATTTTCACACAGGCTCAAATATTTCAGAATATTTAAATATTGGCTTCAGTTGAATTTATCCCCTTTTGTCTAGTTTCCCTAAGTTATAATTGATTTACATGAGAGAAGCTGAGAGAAAGCCATTAAGTCTAAGGCAATGTTTTTCTGACTTTTCATCACAACCGTTACTGAGTCTAGGTGTTAGCAAAGCAAGGAATCTATTGAGGCTGCACCTATTTGATACTAAACAATCTCTCTGCGCTAAGAAACTTAGGTCCCTGGTATGGTAGTTTCTGACCTTGTCTTCCTGATACAATGGTACTGAATCCACAAAATCTAACCATTCTAAAATACAGACGATTGAGTGTACTGCCTTCAGCATTTTAAGAGAATTCCATTCCAAAATTGTGTTTGTTTGTGTGCAGGTGGAAATACTGAAACACTGCTTCATGCACTGCTCTTTTGCTAAAACAGCTACTTGGATATGGAACCATGTGCATAAAATAGCTAACATCATTATTATCAGCTCATCCAAAACAAACACCTGACTTCTAAGTGACTTTTCTCCTTGCACACCGAAACAATCAGGCACTACCAATGAAGCCTGCAAAATTTCTAGGCGCTGACATTAAAATAAGGGTGACTATGGTGCTCTCCAAGTCTTAATTTGTATAGTTTTCAATATGATAATTGTATCTGTTCAGTTGTGTTTGTATTTTTTATGAACTCCAGCTGACACTTTGAAGTGGAATGCATGGGGATGTACTCAACAAAGTGCTAAGGAGATTGCTCAATCAGTGCAAGCTTCCCTCTATCCCACCCCCTCCCCACCTGCTGTTTGGGTAGGGGGTTTCTCCTGACAGCCAGGAGAACTGGGGAGGACAGGGGGGGGGCATGCAGCCCAAGGAGATAGCAGGCCTCATTGCATTGGGTTCCTCTAGTACAAAGATTAAGTTGAATATGGCCCATAGTTTCCCCCTAATGTTGTGACCGTAGATGTTTTTCTTTTGAAGGTAGACATAAAAACCTGGTACTACCAATGATTCTAATTTTGAACAGGAAAGCTGTGAAAGAAACATAACTCTGTATAAATCACAGAAGCAAGGGCAATTAACGTATCATGCTCTCACTGTTCTCATGCAAGCTCTCTTTCTAATTGCTTATAAAAAACTTGATGATTGTTCCTTAATGTGACTAATAGATAACATGCTATTGAAAATAGCATAGTCAGAGCACTTTCTCCTCCAACAGCTGAAGCACTGCGTCCATGAAAGAATAGTTCTGTCTATACTTACTGCTAGGCTTGATTTACTAGTAATTCTATTATTTCTATTATTCTAAAGCACGTACAAAAACAAAGAATGTACATAAGATAAAAAGACACAGGCCTTGTCCTCAGGCTTACACTTGAGGGAAGGAAAGAGAAAGAGGGAGAGAAATTAAAAATTAAGTGTGAAGAAAGAGCTTTAGCTGACCTTGTTTTTAAAAAAGTATATAGTAAAATGTACAATTTCAAAAGCAGCATAGATATGATTCTGTCTTTGCAGCTATGCTGATGATGAGGATGGCAGAAGAACTGTTGGCAAGCTAAAATAAATTTTAAGCTTCAGTAATCTATTTTTCTTTTGGCCATAAACCAGCCCTTTTGTTTTACAAACAATAAATACCTTATAGCACTGCCCTTTTTAAACTGCTGCATGAAATTTGAGTTGCCTTTTATTGTAACCAGACACTGAGAGCAAGTCATACATGTTGCGGTGAGATGAAATACAACCACTCAGACGTTGTAGCTGGTTTCATAGAATTGTAGAATTGGAAGGGACTCCGAGGGGTCAATAGTGGTGATTTGTGTGACTCATAACCAAATTCACAAAACAAATGCAATGTTTGCAGAAAACTTGTATGGATCTGTTTTGAACAGAGGTATTAAGCATTAGCAAATAAATGTCCATTATTCTAACTTTCACTTTTGCATACACCTTTCAAATTTAGGTATGAAGGTTCATGAGAGCAGACAATGAGGGCAGTCCTCGCCAATCTATTTTTCAGGCACGCAAGATTTGCTCTCATTGTAACAAAAACACATAGCAATGGGATACTAAATACAGATCTGTAAACAGCAGACTAAAAGTAATGGATAAGTTGAATGACAGAGAAAGGAAGCTATAAAACAGAGGAGGTGATGACTGAGAAGGTTAGGTTCAGAGAGAAGCCACTATTTTATTCTTTTCCAACTGAATAATGGAGGGAGCTCCATTATTCAGTTGGAAAAGAATAAAATAGTGGCTTCTCTCTGAACCTAACCTTCTCAGTCATCACCTCCTCTGTTTTATAGCTTCCTTTCTCTGTCATTCAACTTATCCATTACTTTTAGTCTGCTGTTTACAGATCTGTATTTAGTATCCCATTGCTATGTGTTTTTGTTACATTGAGAGCAAATCTGACCATAGGTTCATGGGCATTTGACTTCAAAACAGTGAAAAGCTGCTTGAATTTAGTTGCTAGTAGTTCTAGAAATAGCTGGAGGTCTGCCTCAGGCAGAGATTTTATTATGCTTCTGAGCTCAATAATTGTGTCATTTGAAGGATACAAAAAAATCTGTGTTGAATACCTAACAACCACCTCTAATTCTACAGATAACTTTGGATTAAAACAATGGTTTCATCTTGCCATCTGAATACATTTTATTTGACCATAGGATGACGGTCCTGATACAGGCACCACAACTATAAAAGCCTAGGTCTAGTCACTGTCTGGATGGGAAACCATTAGAGCTGCCTTGAGTTCCATGATAGAATAAAAGTGGTTTTTATTTGCATGCTCAAAATAAAATAAAAATAAGATAATAGGATTTTTCAAAAGCAGAAGATCCTGTAGAAATGGGTACATCAACAACCAACCAACCAACCAACCAACCAACCAAACACCAGCATAGCCCACTGACTGCTTCTCATTCTCTGTTACCCTTTCTATATTATTCCCCTGGCTCTCTGCCCTATCACTGTTTAATTCCTGCTATTCCTCTTCAAGATCCCTAACCTCTGTTTCAGACCTAATTCAGAAACTGAGTCATATGGAGTAACAGCTTTGCCACAGAAACCATGACATAAAGGTAGTTCAAGTTGCTCCTTCATAGCTGTGTACACATTTCCGCCCTCAAAGAATTATGAGGACTGTGGTTAGCTAAGAATTTCAAGAAATTATAACTCTGTGAGAGGTAAACTACAGTACCCAGAATTCTTTGAAGGGGGAAAGTGCTTCAACTGTGCTTTAAATGTGTCGTGTGTGCAGAGCCTACATCACACCAGTAACTTTATATGTTGCGTGTGTAGGTCCCCAGGCCACCCCTCAAATAACTTCACACATAAGACGTAATTTTAGTTTTGGTTTTGGGGCACTATTTTGGCCACAACTTTATTAAAATACAAAATCAGTGAGTGGTTGTTTAGACATTGGTTATGACTATCTGTCCCCCCGCCTGGGACAGAACTGACATCCCGAGGTCTGATCGGTAGCCAGTAGAAGGGAAAGTCAAACTTGGGGGTCATTTGAGCTAAGCGTCGGACCCACGCCGCTCACCCCAGCAGCTCCCCGAAGGCTTGCCGGCCCTGGTCCCATGACAGGGATTGGACGAAATCGTGGCAAGCCCCAGGATTCCTTTAACAGAATTCCCTTCAGCGCAATAGGAGGGGCAGGCACAGCCTATCCTGACCCCTCCACCACCAGCATATTATAACCAATGCCTAACCGCAACCTTACAAGTTGTGACGAATTGCTGAGTAGTAGGCAAAAACCAAATGGCACAGCCAATCACCAAATGGCAAAATTCCTACTAGGCCCCTGCACCAAGGCAGACGACCCCATGACAGGCAAAGCAAGGTCAACCAGAAAAGAGGGCGGGCGGGTGATCCGATGCACTCTGCAAAGAGAAAGAGAAACCAGAGTGCCCCAATATTTAAAGACTATGGTCCCACCCAATTTGCAACATACAATTTGCCCCAGCAACCCGGTTATCCAATCAAAATGCCAGGCAACAACTATTAACCTGTCTGGCGACAATAGGGCTGGCCGGGCGGCCCACACCGCAACTTGCACTCTCATTTATTGGAGAACACACTTTATCATGCTGGATTGCTTGGGTCATGCATGTGCATCTCATGCAAGGTGTCAGTAGCTCTCTTGCAGAGGGAGGTGATGATGTGGGAACTATCTATGTGTCTATGCACAGAATCAGAACATCAATTCATTACTGCACCAATGAAGTGCAGGAGACAACCATGTAGGAAGGGTACTAAGTGATGTTAACAATGCTGTAAAGATATCACCTCAAACACCACCAGAAAAAACTTATTTTGGTATGTACTCTCTCATTCTAAATTTCAAGCACAGATCTCATTCCACATGATGCTTTATTTGCTAACAAACTCTCAAATGGAAAATGTCATTATTGAACAGCAGATACTCCACCACAGCACTCCATTTTATAATGCCCTAAGAGCATTATAAAGCGGTATAGAAATGAAATAAATATTAATAATAAGAGCAAAAACAAAAATGCAAATGCAGGAAACCCACAAAACTATGATGCCTAAGTAAAATTAAAAGAAGAATTTCTCCAAGGCAAACTATAGTTCTTTGCATATAGAATTCTCTTTTTTTGTCTTGCCAGTTCCCATGGTAACTTAAGACGAACAGATTGTTTATGCACTTTAATAGATCTTTTACCATATTTTAGTATTCCAAGACAGGGTCTGTTTTGTTTTTGTTTTTTTAAAGTGCCTTATAATATATTTATAAAGGTATTTTGTCTTGGCTGTCATTAATAAGTGTCCCCTGAGGTTTTTATTTTCTAGTCAAAATGTGGTCTGCATTCTGGTTAGATAATGGCTGTTGTGAAAATAAACAATGAGGTTGTGAAAACTAGAGAGCTATACTGTATACTATATAGAGAGTACATGGCAGGGGTTAGAAGTTGCTTATGATGGCTAGAATCTAAGATACCGCCATTAAGTACATGTACAAAGAGAAACTTCCTGAAAGAATTCTCCATGCTGCTCCACAAGCTTCTCTTGAAACTTGGAATGGCCTTCAATGCACACTAATGCGCTATGTTCTGGGAGGAAATGTGCCCCAGTTTACACAAGAAAGTACTTCTATGTGCTAAGGGCCTTTTAGCTGCAAAAAGATCTGCAAAAAGCTTGCAGAACACCCAAGAATATCTGTACATGGCCCTGCACTCAGCGTACTTTATTTGTTTTCTGATCACTGAGATCAAAGCTGCTGCTGCTGCTGCTTCTTCTTCTTCTTCTTCTTCTTCTTCTTCTTCTTCTTCTTCTTCTTCTTCTTCTTCTTCTTCTTCTTCTTCCAGTTAGATTATTGAATGGGCTGACAAGACCCTAACCTAGGGCCCATTGTTTTCATAATGCAGCACTAGTCTGGATGATGTTCCCAACTCTGACTATTTTTTAATAAATAGAAATATGGATAATTTATGTGCTTTGATTTTTTTTTTAAAAAAGTTCTTCCAAGACCTCCAACAATTTTCAAATGGTATGATGAAAAACAAAGTTTGAGAACTGCTGCTTTAGGAAAAGGATGCAATCTAGGCTGCATGGTTGCACCAAGCTGACTGCTCAGCTGGAATCCTTCACCAGACACCAGGTCCTTTAAGGCCAGTTTAGCCAAGTTAGTTTGTAGGTATGAGGACTGCTGGGAATAATGCTATGTGGCTGTATTCAACATCTAGTTTGGTCCTAGGGATGCAATCCTAGGTAGGTTTACTAAGAACTAGTAGTAAGTCCCATTTAACTCACTGAGACATGTTTCCACTAACACAGGATCAGGATCAGGCTGCAAGTGTCCAATTTCTTATTCCTATGCTAGGTCAGCATAGGGGTCATTCCAAGTATTCAGATATATGGATTTCATATTTCAAAACATCTTATGCACTGCTTGCCAATCTTGTTACCTCCAGGGCAGAAACAGGAACTGAATTATCTTCTGAACTATCTTCTTTGCAAAGTCTCCTATGTGTTTGCCTGGTCAATGTTTCCATTTGCTGAGTAAAGCAACTTAGGCCTGCCAACCCCAATCAGGTATTAGCTAGATCTTTTAGACTACAATTCCCATCATAACTGAGCGTTGGCCATGTTGCCTGGGGCTTATTTATTTATTTCATAAAAATTATTACCACTTGATTATATACCGCTTTGCACTGTATCTAGCGGATAGCAAATTGGATAAGGCTCTTGAAACATTTTTATGAATGTTTAAAATTTAAGGCTAATATTCTTCCAACTTAACAGCAACCGAGAGAAGCATCTTCAGTCCTTAAGAAAAAAATAGCACATCGTAAGTACATGGGTACTATTTCTTGTTGTTTCTTCTTCTTCTTCTTCTTCTTCTTCTTCTTCTTCTTCTTCTTCTTCTTCTTCATGTCTTATCTTACTCTGTGCAGTAATGTCAATCTTCTACCCAGAACAGCTCCTAAATTCTTGCCCTTCACATCACACATTTTGACAGCACCATGACTGACAAGAACAAATAATGTCTGCCTAGCAAACCAAACAAAAATGTGTCGACCTCTTTCCTTAAGAAGCTGCTTCAAAAGCTGCACATTTTCTGGATGCATTTTAAATTTCAAAACCTCTAAAGGAGCAAGATGATGGCCATTACATAAGAAAATGAGCTAAACCTGTTAGTAACTCGAAGTAGTACTGTACCATACAGTTTAAGAATCGCTGCTTTGCTATTGCTGATATTTTAGAAGCATCACGTGCTTAACATATGGATGCCTTTAGCTTCCGTTGGCTGTCAAAGTGTTCTGATAATATCTGCTAGCTTTCAGCTCCTTTGCTGCACATGGTTGCTTGGAAACCTAACCCTCTTGGCCCGATCTCTCTGACAGGTGCTTTATCTACTCTCAGCTACATATGACACACTGATACCTAGATACGCATCTTCTCCTTATTTGATATTCTTAGCAGAAAAGTGCTTGGGACAATTCACAGTTTGAAGATGGCCCTGAGTAATGAGAAAATCAGCGGAGCATTCAGTTTCTGTTACAGTCACAATATTCTCAGGCAGCGACAGCAAACTTTGAAGATAGGGCACTTTTATTTGCTGTTAGCATGGGGAAGGGTTTTAGTATTGCTCAGATAAAGGCTGCAAGTAGGTTTCATTCAGACAGAGGCTGTAAACAGGTAGTATTCTAATTATAACGGTGTGATGCTAACCTACTGCCTGTCATTCTCCTGCAAAGTCCATGTGTTCAAGCTACATCAGGTGTTATACGTACATACTGATTTGCAGAGCACATTTATTTAAAGAGGGGCCCAAATTAGGCCACAGTCTGTCCAGATGTGGAGGAGCTCTGCACATATACATTGGCATGCAAGTATAATTCCTTCTGGCACATGTACATTAAAGGAGCATGACAGCGGCATGCACTGGCGAAGCAGGACTTGCCCCTGCGGTCATCATCACACCCCTCTTTCAATGGGTGGAAGGGATTGTATGACAATGTTTCATGGCATCATACTCTAAACCAAACATTCTGGATGAGGGAGTATTCTTCCTCTTTGCCTGAGCAAAACGCAAGTCAAACTTTTTGCATGTATGGAAGCATGCAAGAAAAATGTATACTCAAAATCCATGCATTAGGAATCTAAAACAACGAAAGCGGTTGCCCTCTTGACTATTCTTGCTAAGTTCAAGAATTGTTTAATCAGCTTCTTAAAATTGCAGCAAACACTTCTGATTTCTCATGCCTGTGCTTCTCCACGTAGACAGTGAGATCTCATTACTGCCAACCATAATTTGCTGCTCTGTGTAGGGCCGAGAGTCAAATAAAACTATCTGCATTTGGTTCATTTCATCTAGTAAAAGATAAGATCTTGTAACTGACAAAATTAATCAAAGCCTCATGACTTCCTACTCTGCCAATTTCTATTTGAGAAGTAAATCTCTCTTAGACTAACACCACCAGTGGTGACTGCAATTATTGTTTGATTGCTAACCCCTTAACAACACCCACCATGAGCTCTCACCATGGCACCCTTTTGAAACAGTGCAGTTAAAGCCCTTAACAAAAATGGCTATAAGAATTATTACCATGATAAGGAGACATTTGTCCATGTATTTTAAAACTTCAATAGAACACAATAGCTGTGGCCCAAATAACGTGTGACACTGATATTTTTTAATTTTTCTTTTACAGAAAGCATATGCTGAGGAAAAACTGCCTCAGGAGATGCATGCTAAGTGGGGGAACTGTTTTATTAACAATTTTCCCTCTGGATCTTTTCTGCTAAAACTCACTCCCTTCCCCAGCTGCTTCTTCAACCACATGAACCAAGGACAGCGAGCCTGTGATCCTTCAGATTTTATCAGACTCTACATCGCCAATAGTGAGGAATGATGGGAGTGGGATTCCACTAGCATCTGGAAGGCTGCAGTTTCCCCATACCTGATATAAAGGAAACATGGGGGACAAAGCAGCTCAGGGAGTAAAATGAATGAAGTACTACAATTCGTGAAAGGGCAAGTCTGGGTCCATATACTAAAGCTATACCTCATAGAGTGACCTGTATCATTCATTATAGCTCAAAAATGCTTCACACAGCAAAATAAACAGAATCTCTTCATACCCTAAGGATAATGAAGTCAGTGTTGGACTGGGAGAGCAGGGTTTGAATCCCCACTCAGCCCTGAAGCTCACTGGGTGTCCTTGGGCCAGCCACCATCTCTTAGCCCAACCCACCTCACACAGTTGTTGTGAGGATGAAATGGGAAGGAGGAGAACTGTGTACACCACCTTGAGATCCTTGGAAGATAAAGGTGGTATATAAATGTAACACATAAAATGAATAAATAAATAATACAATGATAGACTTGTAAGGTTCAGAATTGTACACCCACTTCTAAGAGATGTGCCCCAAATATATTTACATCTTCACCACTGATGAGTAGAAGTCTTTTCTAATGGAAGGTAAGACAAGGCTCAGGGTATAAAGCTGAATACTAATAAAGAATTCGACCGCAAAAGCTGGTTTTGCGCCGTTTAATAAAGCTCTTTATTCTGTGAAGCTGGTAACTGAGCATAGCTCAAGTAATTTCATGTTCTCGTCCACTTATTTTGAACTTCCAGTGTTTGAAACTAATGTTACTGTCTGCAACTTTAGCAACATGTTTCGATTTTATGTGAAGTTGCTGGTGGATGACTAGAAAATTCTACAGTGCCTTCTGGTTCCCATTTCCTTTTCCAGATAATTTCATCAGGCTGCATCCAGATTTGACGTTCTGAAAACAGAGGTCTTCCTTCCTCAAACAGAAGGGCTAAAGATCCAGTGGAAGATCCTGCTGGATGGAGAGTCAGAAGAGGCCACAACTTCTGCCAGTTTCCCCTTCTTCCTGCAGCCCTCATTTTCTTCCCAAAGGAGCTCACACTTGCCACCTCCCACTCTGTTCCAGTGTGGGTCTTTTCAGGGGTCACAGTGAGCTGTAGGAGGAAAGGCAAAAACAGCCCCTCCTGTCTTCCACAAGTGTCCTATGAGCAGAGTCCTACTGATGAAAGCTCTGGAGCCAACCAAATGTTACGAATTCTTACTCCACTTTTCATTAGGGCCGCCATACATCTGGGAATCGCTCAGAAAAATAGCGTCTGGGTGGATTTTTGCTGAATCAGCAAAATGTCTGGGAAAACTCAGACGTATGGCAAATTGGGCTATTTTTGTTTTTTAAAAAATGAAAGAAAAGCCCCCCAAAAGCTGTCATGGTATTGACCAGTGGCGTAGCGTGGGTTGTTAGCACCCGGGGCAAGGCAAGTAATTTGCGCCCCCTAACCCGTGGATTTGCACCCCCTAACCCGTGGATTTGCGCCCCCTAACCCTAAACCCCAGATGTTGCGCCCGGTGCGGCCGGCCCCCCCTGCACCCCCCACGTTACGCCACTGGTATTGACAGAGAACGCAGGGGAGGAGTAGTAGATAGGTAGCCGTGTTGGTCTGCCATAGTCAAAATAAAAAAATTCCTTCCAGTAGCACCTTAAAGACCAACTAAGTTAGTTCTTGGTATGAGCTTTCGTGTGCATGCACACTTCTTCAGATAAGTGTGCAGGGGAGGAGGAGAGACAAGCAGAGGAAGGGGGGCAGGAAGTGACAGTGGAGGAAAGGAGGGAAACTCAGGAGGAGGGAAGGCTCTCAGATGTTGGAGCAGAACCTCAACACTGCACAGGAAGCTTTGGCACTGATAGAAAGGCAGTGCCGGTTCCATCTGCCCAGGAAAGGAGAGTGTTAAAGAGGAGGGGGCAGAGACATCAAATGAGAATGCTTCGCCTCTTCTGCTGGAAAAGGGGAGACGTAAGTCACTCCGAGAATCTGACTCACAGGATTCGGACGCATGATTATGTGTGCTGCTTGTACATGTGTAAAATAAAGGATGTATATATGTATCTCTGAGTGAGCAGAGGCATTTCTTGCGGAGAGCATTCACAAGCCATCACAAAAGCTATACAACTTTGACCAAAAAAAACCTCTGACACCCCCCCACACACCCCAAAGAAAGCTCAATATCTCCATCCAGTTTTTCACTTTGGGGAATACCGCAACTCTACTTTTCACTTTTTGACCTAATGCATTCAGCAATTCCTTAGAAAGGCATGGGTTCATTGGATAATCAGTATTTTCACATAGCTGAAGGCAGTTTGAAAAATAGATCACTGTTTATGGTGTAGCGTTCTTAAGTGAATCCCTTGCACAGCTAAATCCCTTGTACATCTAAACACACAGTTGCACATCCTTCTGTTAAAAATGTACCTTGGCAAACTCCAGGAAAGCAACAGAAAAAGAAAAGCAATAATGGGGCTGCTTTTCAAGGGGTTTGCACCGCCCCAGTATTTTTTTCTGTTCTTCTACAATTTCCCCCCAAGCCTACTGATACCTCCCTTTTGTGTTTGGATCATATAATGTTGGCTACATAAGCGACAGCATCCTCCTGGTGAAGTTGGGAAATAGAGGGATGATGCTATAGACTGAAATAATGCAATCCTGGGCATGTCTACCCGGAAGTAAGTGCCACTGAGTTTAGTGGAGCTCATTCCCAGGTAAGTGTGTATAGGACTGTAGCCTTAATGCAATCGCTGTGCTGAAGAATTGAAAGTGAACCTTGTGTTCTGAAAATTCACTGGCCTAAAAAAACTGACAGTACTTCCCCTCAGAAACCAGAACAAATTGCGCAACATGAAAGGGAAAATTTGTTTGTAACTGAGGGGAGTCTGTAAAAGAAAAGAATACAAAGAACATAGGAACACAGTACTGAGAAGCATTAGGTTTCTTCAGAATAATAACAATATGCTTGTGATGAAGAATGACATACATTCTGAAATGTGGTGGAAGTGCTTTGAATGCTGCATCTATTATGTTGTACACATAAAACAACATTAAAAGTGGTTTACACAACTATTTCCATCATTTGTAGAATACGTCTGCCTTCACCCCTATATTTAAGAAATATCACAATTTTTTAAAAAAATCTGTAACAGTATGTTGAACAATGAAATAATTTAAGTAGTCACATGAATAATTTAACCCTCTATATCACAGAAGTCTATCCTTTAGTGTACAAGGAGGCTAAGGCTCTGTACACATTACCTGCTTAAAACACAGCCAGCCCATCAATTTGGATTGATGCTGGTTTGGAAGAAAAAGCATCAAAATGCAGTATTTTGTAAGAAACTAAAGGACAACAGAGGTGGATTGTGGTTAATGTCCTGCGTGCACCACTTTGGAAACCAGTGTTGTGAGCACACTGGGTGCAGAGCAAATGGTTGAGTAAATTAGGTGCAGATTTATTGGTGCAGATTTATTGGGTGCAGAGTAAATGCAGAGTAAATTAGGTTGTGAACACAACCTGAGAGAAAAATGGAAGCTAAAGCAAGTGACCTAAAAGATGATATGAATGAGAGAACGCTTTTAACTGATAAAATCCATTACCTGGTCTTCAAAGTCAAATTCATTATCAGCAATATCTCCAAGGTCCACAGTGAGATTAAGGTCAACTTCACCTGGACCTAAAATAGGAAAGAGATCTTCTGAAAAAGGATTGATAGGTTTCACTGTATGTACGGTTGTATGTATGTCATGATTTACACCCCCACTCCACTCCACATATACTAGTGATGTTCTGCTCTGTCAGTGGAGACTGGTGATGAACAAAATATGTACCACCCTACCCTCAATCCCTATCAACCCAGGGCTTAGGACTGCACCGTCCAAATAAACACGCATTGGGTTGTATAACGTATTTTATAACTAACGTGCTTCACGTCTTTAACATAAATGAAAGTTTTGAAGGTAATTTTCTTTCTTACTTTTCTACTGTTCAGACTTAGTTCCAATTGTAGTGAAGCACAGAAAGGCTTTTTTTAAAAATTCTCATTAATTGCCAAGGGGAACTACTAGTGTACTCAGCTTTACTCTACAGAGGTAGAGACTGTACAAGTCAAAGTATGCATAGTTTCAGGGGGTCAGGAAGGAGATTCTGGTCAATTTAGACAGCGAACATGTTTTCGGTGTCGTTAGGCATCTTTCTCAGCCTATGTGTTTTTTTTAAAATCAAGCTGCTTCGTATTTATCAGAATAATCAGTTCCTTAAAAGAGCATAAAAGGAGACCATTTCAGATAGGATAACACTAAGATTTGTGCTGAAAAATAGAATCATTTTTTCTTGCTCCTGCTGTGTGGAACCTTCTAGCCTCCTTCATCCAGCCAACCATTATGAGCATTGGGCTAGTTCTCATGCATTGCTGCATGTCCTGCTTGGAGCTCTAACACTCCTTCATAAACCTCGTTCTGCACTCTCCTGCTTTCTCAGCTGCAGAATGTTTGTCACCAAGGATACGTCTTCATGAACAGATGCTTCGGTCGAACAACTCCTTACCATGCTTTAATGTTGCTTCTCTTGTTATTATCAGACGAGTTCAAATGTGAAAGGGGGAAGAATGTGGAAAGTACCCCTGCTCCTCAACGTTTTGCTCCTGGAACGACCTGCTTTGAAGCGAGGCCAAGATATGTCGCTGCCCAAAAAAGGGACCAAATGGATCCGCCTCCCCTGCTAGGGCTAACACTTCTAAGACATCTTGCAGCGCCATTCAGACACTAATGTCTGCTGTCATCGATCACCCTCATCACCCTCTACTATCTAAAACAGATCGCTTTACCATAACTGTATCACTTCACCTTAACTTAAGGTTACCAGATTTTTTTCAAAGTATCCGGGGACACTTTTTTAAAAAAAGAGAGAGAGAAAAAAAAGTTATTTTAAAAAAGTTACTTAAAAAAGAAGTAATATCTTCTCTTCTGTGGTCTCCTCTGTCGCGCAGCCTTCCCCTGGGCCTTGGCCTGCTCTCTTGAAGAACTAGCCAGTGGCGGAGCAGGCAGGGGTGGGGGGCAGCCGTGATGGCACCCTGCCCGGATCGCGCTGCCAGGGGCGGTGTGCTCCCCCCGCACTCCTCTTCCTCCGCCAGTGGAGCTAGTCGCCATGGAGTAGGCTCGGGTCGGGCCTTGGGTCAGCCACGTGTCCTTGCCCTCCCGGTGCTCTCCTACCTCTCCTCCTCAGCAGTGGCAGTGGCGCAGCAAGGTTGGGGCTCCCCTTTTTTCTCCTTCCTCTCTCTCTCTCTCTTCCTTCTCCTTCTCCTCTCCAACTTCTCCCTGCGTTGGCTCCGGGGTTTTCCTGGCCCCGGAGCACCACTGGGCAGTCAGTCGGGTGACCAGGCGCTTTTGCTCCTGGCTCGATTTGGGTCGCGGCGGGCCGGGGGTCAGCGCTTCCCCCAGTTGATGCGCCAGGCATCCCTGGTTCCCCCTCAGCAGTGGCAGCGGCAGTCTCAGCCGCCTGGAGCCAGCCTGGTAGCACAGTTGGCTCTGGCTGGCTTCAGGAGCTGCTCGCTGCCATTTTGCCATTTTGCCTCGCCGGAAGTCCCCGTATGATGTGTCTTGTGCCGTTGAACCGATCACGCAACATTCATTCCCTACTAATAAATCTACAACACTTAAAATATAAATCCTGGGACAGATTTGCAAATCTGGGGACTGTCCCCGGGAAACAGACGTCTGGTAACCATACCTTAACTGCACAATCTGCTTCCCAAACTGTCTTTATCTACCATGGATAGTAAAGGTGGATTCCAGTCCACAAACCAAAACAGAAAACAATCCTCAAATATATTGACACACTCACTGGCCCTATCTCCTCCAGCTATGCCTGCTGAAATTCCCTCTCCTACACAACAATTAATGTGCAAGAGTCCTGTCCTCTTTTTCAAATGGTCAATCTGTTTCTATGTAGTGGCAAGGATTCCTCTATCCAGCTGCTACAACCTCTGACTCTGCTCCCCTTCAAATGCAGTGGCAACAAAGGGAGTTACAATGGGGCAGGTGTACCTTAAGGGGCCTCTCAATAGTCTACAATCCTCTCCTTAGTCTGCTGCTCTGAGAAAATGGTATCATCAGCTGCTGGTTTCTAATATATAATTACTATCCACCTAGACAGCTTAACTTTTTCCCGGCAACCAATATTTCGTTGCAAATATTCTCCAGGTTGTTTTGAACCTCCCCCCTCCTGTCCCTAGTACTTTGGAGTCCCAAGCCAGAAGCCCACCAGGGAGGTGGAGTTGCAGTGGGGGAAATGGGCAGGGATAGGAAAAACTTTTATTAATGTTGGAAACCATACATCTGGGAACTCATGATCACTGACATGTGTATGTCTGCCTCACACAAAGCCAGTTTATTTTTCCCTACACAGTTCAGCACTACTTTTGTTTGTAACTTATACTCTGCTTTTGATGGCAAGTCTTTAAGGAATGTTTTCAATTCTATCTTATCTGTTCATTTTTTGATTTGAAATAACCTCCAAGAGAGATACTGCTCATCTATTTGCCCTTTTTGTTTATGGGCAAATATATAATGAGATACATATAAACAGCTTTAAAGTTTAAAGTGTTGTATTGACACACAGAATGCTAGAAAAGTGGTTTTAAATTATGAAGACAGCAAGACGCTGTCTTGTTAAGACAACAATTTCCTATAGATTGATTGGCATCAGAATGATAAAAGTGTTTCATTCTTATCCTCAGGTATTTCTAATTCCTTTTTTTAAAAAAAAAATATTTAAACTGCAGAATTTCATGACAAGTTGTTGCCCTTAGCAACAGCCTTATTATATGTTAGGAAGCAACAATGAATAAGACTATATTGTCGTCTTTGAAGACTGCAAGTAGTTTTTTCCTTTAAAAAATCATTTCTTCCTACCAATTACAGTATTGGAATTTAAGATGCAAAGGCTTGGATATGCTACAAAAACACTCTGCTGAAAGTCTGCAGGTTGGAATAGATACACTGCAGGAAGAAATTATATTAATAGTGGAGGTAACTGAGTTAAAATATTGCTTTATTAAAATCTTTGATGTAAGCAAAGGGCTCTTTGGCTTTTAATTCTTTTGTTCAGCTTTTTATAGGTTTCCCTCACCCTAATAGGAAAGGAAGAATCATAATTAAGGATTTCTCTTTAATATCTTATTTCTGTTTGACAGAAGAAATAGTTCGAATAAAATAGAGGTAGAGGTTAAAATGATAGTTTGACTGCTTGCACGTGGGACCTTGGGGCCCCCACAGCATCTGGAGGCTGGGCATAGCCTGGTTGTTTCTGAGGTGGTCCCACGATTGCGCCAGTTGCGAACCCAATCAGATTGATTTGCGGGTTGGGGGAGGAGGATTATTTATAAACGGCAGTGTGACACATCAGAGCCACTTGCTTCGCGTGGCCGAACACCCACCCACCCGCCCTCTTTGGTTTTCTGTGCTTTGGCCTTGCTTGGGATTTTGGTTGGTCACCTGTTTTGTGGCAGGGGCCTGGTAGGAATTTTGTCCACGTGGCAGATTGGCACTGGCCATTTGGTTTTCGCCTACCTCCCAGCAATTGTCACAACTTTGTAAGATTGGGCGGTTAGGCACTGACTTAGTTGTGGATGGGGGAGGTGAGGTGTGGCCATCACCTGCCCCTCCATGAAAAGGGTATTCCGTTAAAGGAATCTGGGGGTCCTGGATCTCGTCTGAAGTCTGCTTGAAGGGCTAGGGCCATGCCAGGACCACAGGAACACTGGGGTGAGCTACAGTCAATTTGCATTGATGTAGCTCCCTTGTTTGGTTTACCCTTCCAGACCTCCTGTGGGGTGGGCAGGAGTCAGTTATAGTTTGTCAGTGCCTAAGCCAATACCGCTCACATTGTGTAATCAATAAAGTTGTGGCCTAAATTTTGCCCATCAACCTTAAACTAAAATATGAGTCTGTGTGAATTTCTTTCCGGGGCGTTAACCTGAGGTCCTCGAAGCACAAGACCTGCTTAATATATATATATTAATTTTTTTTGCATTTCCTATGTTTACAAAACTGTAAACAAATCACACAGTGCACATGTACACACATACAACATTATAGTATGCTAATAAATACCAGTGGGTTTTTGTGTTTTTAGTATGAGAAAGGCCTGCTACCAAGAAAAAATATTGTGGGCTGCTTTGCACACTGCTAAATCTTACACACAAATCATATTCAGGAGAAAAATGGGTCAATTCATCCTTATACACTGTAATGTGTGATGATAACTTAACACATTATGATCCAAATGTGGTTTTAAAAATCCTTTATGGTAGCACTTTTCAAGTATGAATTTGGGAATATGTGAACCATCCCTGTCTCATACATTATATATTGTATATCAACAGAACATTAATAGCACTCAGAAAATGTCACATATTAGTGCAAGTAGATAAATAGGTACTGCTCCGGCGGAAAGGTAAACGGGGTTTCCATGTGCTGCTCTGATTCACCAGAAGTGGCTTAGTCATGCTGGCCACATGACCCGGAAGCTGTACACCGGCTTCCTTGGCCAATAAAGCGAGATGAGCGCCGCAACCCCAGAGTCGGTCACGACTGGACCTAATGGTCAGGGGTCCCTTTACCTTTACCTTAATAGACATGGAACCCCCTAAAAACAATGACATTTAACTTTTTTTATTAATATACTTTTTCTGAAGCATTAATATATTTTGATCTTGAAAATACTGGGCCTACAGTATTTGGGGGTTAATAATCAACTCACCTTCAACAGGTTCTTTAGGAGGAAACAGTTTGTTGTCAACTGCCATGCTTATGTCTTTGAATACTTCTTCCTCATCTCTCTCAGCATCAAACTAGTAATAAAACAGAAGGCAATCAGACATTCCAAAACAGGTTTGGTTATTTATCTGAATGTTATGGTATTATACAAAGTCTTTTAGAGCCAGGTGGAATATTCCTATAAATACCAAACGTCATTGAAGCATGGAACCACAGTAGAATCTGCATTGGCTTCCTTTATTCCCTACAACAAAACACATCAATCACACTTCTGTTTTACTGTAGTGAACCAACTGAGTAGGCTTGTGCAGAGACACCGCTACAGAAAATCATTCAGGCGCATAGTGCCCCATGATTCCAAATAGAGGGGAAAAGAACGCTGCAAGAACAAACGACAATTATCCGCTGACATCAGAGGCACTGCAGCAGTTACTATTGTCATCCTTATATTATTGCCTGCACACCTGTTTTGCTTTCTTGCGTTGCTGAAGTACCAAGACATAATGGTGCAATCCCATGCCAGTTTACAGTTTACAGAAGTACAATAAATGTAAGCCTTAGCCATTAAGCCCCCAACAGCCCTTGTCCTGCCTCTCTCTGAGCCATTCCTTAACTATTTAAATGATGGAGCAGGCATTGCATTCCTTTATTTTTTCAATGGTTGGTGCAATCAGATTAAAATGACAATATAGCAAGCTATTGATATGAATAATATATTTTTCAAATATATGTGCCCAAATAGGAATATTGTTTAAATTTGTTACCTACCCTCCCAAGAAGATACTAAGGATACCGATGATTTACACTGGGATTGTGCCATTATATTCTCACAACAATGTTGTGAGATAAGTTAGACTGAAAGGTAATGATTTTATTTTGGGCTTCATGGTAGAGTGAGGATTTGAACTCAGATCTCTTTGGTCCAAGTTGAATACTCTATCCATTATACCTTACTGGTTTTGTTCAGTGGGCTCTCAAAGAAACTTATATTAAAGCACAATTAAATATGTCTATTCACGCAGAAATCTTTCTATTTTGCTAACATACAAAATGGGGAACATGTTGTATTTTATCCATTACAACCAGCACAAAATCCCTGTTTCATTTCCTTCCACCACAATGGGCAATATACTTTAGGAATGGCCCCACACTCCTATTTCATCAAGTCATTTGTGCCCCCCTGTAAAAAAAATAAAAAAAGTGGAAGCTCCTGTATTCTGTGGGAATCATAGAATCATAGAGTTGGAAGAGACCACAAGGGCCATCGAGTCCAACCCCCTGCCAAGCAGGAAACACCATCAGAGCACTCCTGAGGAAGGTGTGGGGACTGATGTAGACAGAAGGAGAACAGCAAAGGCTTGTGACTGCCAGATATTACCTTAAGGATTAATAGTGGTTTGTTTTTTTTAAGAAAAAATGGTGGTGGTAGTCACCATGAAGCTATTACAGTAAATGCAACATTTTCATCAGTTGGGGATGGAAAGGGGGGTGTTGGTACTGCATACCCTTGAGTATACCCAGAAAAAGCACCGATTAAAGAATGTAATGTGTCCAAAAGTGGAAGGATGAAGAGGTCCCAAAGAAAGAAGATTGAATGCAGAAACCAATGGAGTATGCAGAAATGGCGAAACTTACCAGAAGAATAAGAAACCTTTTAGAAGGAATGGAAGTGGTTTATTGAGTATTTATAAACAAACTATAAACAGATCGAGACATTGGCGGGATTATTGTAAAAACCTGCACTTTAAAAAATAGATATGAGATATATATGAGCGTAGACGATTAAAAGAATAAGTTGAGGCAAATTGAAGTATGCAGGAAAGGACGAAAATAAATGTAAGGAACTACAGAAAGAGGGGGGAGGGAGTCAAAATTGAAAATGCTAAAACTTGGTTAAATAATTGTTGTAATGTATATAAATGAAAACTATAAAAAATAAAGAGTAAATGCTGCTGAAATGAAGAAATTTGGGGAGGGAGATGGGGGGGGGGAGGAGCCATACATGAATTTTTATGTGAAAAACTAAGAACTCACATTTGGTAACAAAAACAAATTCCTGGCAGAGGATGTATTCAGAAGTCCTCTTTACCTTTATTTAAGTGAATGTCTCCCCCACTGAGTCCCTGTGCAAACACTTGTCCCCCAGCTGATGGATCTGAGGGCTCTAGTAAGCAAACAAACAGATCCCACATACTTGAAGCCCGTCCATCCATATAATACACGAATCTTACAGAAAAAATGAACTCAGATGGAAAAAACAAAATATAAACCTTTGCAACACAAATAGTCAATGTGATACTTTCAGGTAACTAGTCTCTGGGAAAGCCTCAAAAGATCACACCTTTCACATTTTTAACAGTATTCTAAGTAACTAGTGTGAACAAAAGAATCAATGAGCAATTCAGATTCAAACTGATGGGGAATTTGTTTATTCCCACTTTCTGTTAGGCAGGGGGCATAGAATGACAAAGTAATTTTCCAAGAAATTGAATGGGAGGAAGCAGGACATAAATCCACCCCAAGTCAACCTCCTACTTATTCCCAAGCGGAAGTCCGAAGCACACTTAGTTGAGAGTAAGTCTCAGTCCACAAAGCAAAATTGCCAAAGATCAGGCTGCTGGTCTTGCATGGCACTATGCATGTCCTCTGCTGTGTATGCTTTCATCCGACAAAAATAATATTCCTTAGATTCCTGTGTTTGCCTTGCCCATCAACCTTGGATCAGCTTTAATTTCCAGCTGACTCCATCTGGCAGAACCCCCATACCTGAGGTCGTTCTTCATTTTGGATTAATGTTTCGTTTCTTGAAGAATGATTCCAAAGGGCAAGCAGCTCGTTTATATTTTAGTGGGCCTCTCCTGCTTTTCCTGCTAACACTCCACTGTGCAGTTTGATGCAGACCTTAATCCCAACACTCTGAAGCCTAGCTTTGTTGAAGAGACAGACGAGTGCTCAGTCTAAAGCAATGTCTTGTGCTTTTTTTAAAAAGCTTTAATTTTAGTTGCTAGCAGTACTAAGCAAAATTATTTGTTTTAACCCTCCTTTTTGCATATATTAAGGTGTTGCTAGGATATGATCATATTCTGTAACACTTCACAAATGAACAGGAACAATCTTGTGTATTTGCACTCCAATTCTCCCACCATGGAGCCATATTCTCCCACTATGGAGTCACTACTTTCCTGTTATTACAGAGAATAGCCTTCTCTGGTAGCTGCATCATAAACTCAGTCAGTGCGTGTCCTGCATTACTTTACAAGAAAATAGGTTAGCGGGCTTTGGCTGGAATGACTTTCAAGTACATTTCTCTTACAACAGCTTACCAAATGTTTAAATCAGGTACAGGGAGTCTGTTGCCCTCCAAACGCCTTTGGACTACAACTCCCATCATTCCTCACCATTGGCCACGCAAGCTGGGGCTGGTGGGACTCACGAGTCCCCCATTCCTGGTTGAAATTAAACCACAGCAGTTGCAGCATGTGAAAGGCCACATAAACTATGGGGCCATCTCTTGTTTATCTCAACTGTTTTCAAAATGAACAATAAAACTTGGCCAAGTCACTGAGTAATAAATACATTCTGAATTTTAGAAGCATTAATCCAAAAAGAGTTCCATATTTCCAGCTGAAATCTGTTAATAATTCTTTGACAGAATTGTGTCTAACTAAGCAACATTCCAGAGGCACAAATACAAGATGGGTGACACCTGGCTTGAGAGCAGTACATGTGAAAAGGATCTAGGAGTCTTGGTTGACCACAAACTTGACATGAGCCAACAGTGTGACGCAGCAGCTAAAAAAGCCAATGCAATTCTGGGCTGCATCAATAGGAGTATAGCATCTAGATCAAGTGAAGTAATAGTGCCACTGTATTCTGCTCTGGTCAGACCTCACCTGGAGTACTGTGTCCAGTTCTGGGCACCACAGTTCAAGAAGGACACTGACAAACTGGAACGTGTCCAGAGGAGGGCAACCAAAATGGTCAAAGGCCTGGAAACGATGCCTTATGAGGAACGGCTAAGGGAGCTGGGCATGTTTAGCCTGGAGAAGAGGAGGTTAAGGGGTGATATGATAGCCATGTTCAAATATATAAAAGGATGTCATATAGAGGAGGGAGAAAGGTTGTTTTCTGCTGCTCCAGAGAAGCGGACACGGAGCAATGGATCCAAACTACAAGAAAGAAGATTCCACCTAAACATTAGGAAGAACTTCCTGACAGTAAGAGCTGTTTGACAGTGGAATTTGCTGCCAAGGAGTGTGGCGGAGTCTCCTTCTTTGGAGGTCTTTAAGCAGAGGCTTGACAACCATATGTCAGGAGTGCTCTGATGGTGTTTCCTGCTTGGCAGGGGGTTGGACTCGATGGCCCTTGTGGTCTATTCCAACTCTATGATTCTATGACCCCCCAAAATAATTGGTTTATTTTATAATGGTGGCTAAATAATGTTATTATACTTCTAATACTATTTAGCCAAGAGATTTCAAAACTGTGTTACGACATGTTAGTGTGTTGGTTGCAGTGTGTAGATGTGTCATGCGAGTATTCACCACACTCCTCCCGGGGCAGGAAAGGGGTTAGTTTGCTAGTAAAACTGAATTACTGTGTCACAAAATGATGCATGTCTAAAAAGTGTATCACCAACATGCAAAGTTTGGAAAGCTCTGACCTTCTGTCAGCAAAGCTATCATTGAGCTACAGTCCCATCCTCTTAGCAGTTTATGGTTAACAAAAATAACTGTTTTAAAAATGTGCCATTGTCGCCTACTCCAGAAATACCATTACAATAAATGTTTCCTGTTTTTGAAAACCTTTATGAACATTTTAAATTGGTTTAACCTTTACATTCTGATGGCTCTATTTTGATATTTTGAAAGTAACAAAATAACAGAGGAAACCTAAAAATGTTCATTTTCTGGCACCACATGCTAAGTTAGGTGGCTTGCTCACTCCCTTTCCCTCTCACAGTGCAGGCTAAAGCCTGTGCAATCAAACATGGTTCTCAAATAACTTGCCATCAAAAAGTAGCCACAGACGTGCTTCTTATCGCTATAGTGAAACCCGGATGCAATATATGACCCTCTTTGGGCAGTCCTCCTATATGAATGATATGAAGCACCATAAATACAAGTGATCACAGGCAAAAGCATTCCTCTTTAACCAGGCCTTTGGCTTACTGACATCTAATGCCCTTTTAAAATGTGCTGTGGAAGGGAGGGTTATTTTTAAAAATGTTTTTTTAAAAGATTTTCTTTGGTTACTAAAGTACATACATCAACTCAATTTTCAGATCTTTCTATAGATCAGTCATATTTGATGTGAGTCTTTAATACTGTATACAGTAAAAGGTTGGGGGAGAAGAGTGGGGGAAGAGAGAAGTGGGGGTAGCACACTTTTGTTCTTTCACATAGTGTATGTGTCAGGTTTGTGTCAGTGTCGTATAGATAGGTTTTTCATTGAGTTGTCTTTGTTTTTGTTGTGCTATGTATTTTGTGGTGTTTATATTGTAATTCTGTGCTGTGAACCGCCCTGAGATCTGCAGGTATAGGGCAGTATACCAATTTAACAATTAATAAAATAATAAACATAATATTTGGGTTGTAACAGTACATATACATTCTCTCTAAAAGTTAATTCACAATATAATTGAAGGAGATCATTGGAGAGCTACTGAACTGACTCTTATCAGTTCTTCCTATATGGTAGTTTAATAATTTGCTTGATGGCGTTAGATTATCATGTAACTAAACTGCATTCGTCCTAACCCGGTAGCAACAATAGTACATTTCTCCAGTCCTATTAACATAGTGGTCACATAACCCAAAACAAATGCTCCAAAAATTCAAATTCCTCACCTATAGTCACTTTATCTAGGCATGCAAAGACATTGTGTCAATGTAAACTTGCAATCTTTCATGAATCACGGTTGGTAAGAGACTAAAATAATGAGCTGTGTCTCAGTTAAAGCTTTGGATCCACAGCCTGGAGGTATAGCACCTGCTTTGCATACAGAAAGCCTCTGGTTCAATCCCTGCATCTCCAAACAGAGCTGGGAAAGAGTATTGGCTTCAAAAATAAGTAGCAGATGCCTAGGGACCACTGAATAAAACTGGTCCTCTCAGATGTCGTAGTTAACAACTGCATCCTAACACTTGTTCATTTGAAATAAGTCTCCCTAGTAAGTATCTGAAGGACCACAGCTTAGAGTCCCATGATATGCAGAGTTAGGCATAGCTGAGCACACCAAAATGAAACGAAATCCTCTGCATACTTACATAGAAGAGCCACAGAGCAATGGGACGTACTTTCAACTAAATATAAACAGAGTTGGTCTACACTGCTTTGATTAAGTCTGTTCATTAAACCAATTTTAAAACATGTTCCCGCTTTGTACAAATCAGCAACTGGATGAGTGCTGTGTGTTCCCCCCACCCCACCCCCCCAAAATACTCTGAGAAAACTGCCATGCCTAATTGGAAGTTCTCTTGCTGTGAAGCTAATATGTGAGTAATGAGAAGGTTTGCTTTGCGCTGAGTGGGTGACTAGTTAGTATTATGTGATAAAAAATGAAGGAGGAGGGCCATGCTGTCAATCTGGCTTATGAATGCATTTTAACTGCTTTTAAAATGTAATGACAGTTGTGCTGAGCGTTTTTGACAGAAGAAATCTATTTACTCCTCTCCATTTCTCCTCCCCAAATCAGTTCTTAGACATTTAAGTTCTGTGTTGTTGTTTCTCTCTCCCCCCCCAGCATTGCCAATGATGCACTAGTCAAGTTGTTTTGCTCTGTCCCTCAGGCTGTCATCAGTAACTATAATAGAAGTGGACAGTAAATACACAGGTTTCTTGGCCAAGGGAATTACAGTGGTGGAGGAAAGTGGCATAGGTATTAAAACTCAGCCTAGTTTCTCTCCTTATTTTGAATCCTTTTCAAGACAGCTAATAATAACTAGAGATGTAGGGTGGTTTACTAAATGTACTGGAGTCACATAAGAATGCAGTAAGACATCTTACACTGAGCCAGACCAAGGGTCTAATGGTTCAATCTGGCAGCAGATTGTGGTCTCAGACAATCCTTCTCCCTAATGCTGCTATGTGACGTATTTTACTTGAAGATGGAACCTATGTACAGCAAGTCCTCTACTACTGAGCTATACAGCCCCTAAAAGGTACAGTCTGAGTGTAATCTAGTGACCTCTGGAACAGGCCCTGGAGATTCAGCCTTTGGTTTCCCAGTTGTACCCATATGTGAACCCAGGACCTTGAATAGAGTACTTGAAGCACAAATTAATCAGGCAAAACAGCTTATGCCCCACATACTTTACAGCACAATCTTATACATGTCTATTCAGAAGTAAGCCTCCCTGTTTAATAGGATTTACTCCAAGGTAAGTAAGTATGGTATTTCAGTTTTAAAGATTATCTCTTCCATTACTAACTTGTAGGTCAATCTACCTATTGCTGTCAGATCGCTTTCTCATGAAGACAAATGCTTACAAGGCTACCTAAGATAGTTTGCCTGTTCAACTGAAGGTAACTACTTTGGTCATTCCAGACAGAAATAATTGGTTAGAGCCTCCTTATGAAAAAAGTATTAATTGTAATTACTCCCTTACTCAACGATCACTGAATTTAAGATAGTGGATATAAGAATTGCATTGCGGAGAGAAAATGTGTTTTTAAGGGAGGGACCATAAATTACTCTGTAGGGGCCATAAATTACTCTGGAAAACTGTTACATGTGAACATATTAATTAATTGGTTGTTTCAAAGCACATTTTCTTAAACTCTCTGGGGCTAAACTAGTCATGATGTGATTGGACCATTCAATGTCTTATTCTTTGCTTAGAAGCATCCATTGGGAAAGGATGATTTGGACTTGGGATCACAGTGCTGGGGCATGGGGGTTAATCTTAGTGCCATTTCCTCTATCAGAATTGCCCCTGCCTTCTAAACTGCTCTTAGTCATAAAGGGTGGGGGGAGTCAGGTGCCCAGTATTTGAAATAAGTCTCCCTAGTATCTGCCCTTTCCACCCCTTCCCTAGGGGGCTAACAGTAGCTTTGGATAAGTCCAAACTGAGCTCCCCTGAATCTACTTTCAAGCAAAGAAAAAGACATAGGCAATCAGCTCATAGATTTGTTATGTCAGCTAAGCCTCAATTCACAAATGCAACAACCTATGTGTAGCTGCTGGTAACAGAAACAAGCTTCTTAATATGTGGAACTGCAATACCATGCAGTTCCATCATGAATCGTAGGCATAGGTTGTAGGATGTACAAATTGGCTTAGATAACTAGCATACTTCCCTTGTATGTATCCAAGCAAAATGTTCCTCTGCTAACCATTTCAAGCTTTGGTCGTTTAAGGAGGATAATGCCAAACCTTCTGCTATCAGCTGTTGTTTGTTTCTACCTGAGATTTACTGGTTACAACAGTAAAAGCTAACCTTCAAATTATATGCCTTTAGGTGAGCTATGTCGGTAAAGAAAGGCATTAAAAGATTTTTAAACCAAACTACAATTGCTTCTTAAAAATATTAACTGCAGGTTCATAACTGATGTCTAGATGGTTTACAAGAGCTCCCCAGTGTTCATTTTCATGCCCCAAAATACATTAGACCTAATTTATTTAATTCAAACTTATATTTATGCTTCTTGAATCATATTCTCAATTTAAACTATTTTGTTATATTGGCTTTTCGTTCATAAATACAATAAAGATTATGGGCATTTAAAAAGTTTATGGACTTTGAAAATTGGATTTGTTTCCCTATAGCAATGTTTGAATTTAACAAGATTTGGTCCAAGGGCTTATTTCTGAGACAATACAAAACAACAACAGTGTAAACTGAAAGCTTGGAAACTTGATATCTTGTAAGACTGCAATACACTGTCTCTCAGTTGGATCTTTCTGCTGCATACCAATTTTGCAAAGTCTCTTTTTCTCTGCTAAGAATAGCTACAATCCCTGAATTTGCCAAGATATGAGGATTGAAAAATGGGAAGCGCAACCCATCAAAAGTGGAACACATGTTATGCATGCAGAAGTCACAGGTTTGATCCCTGGTATGCCCAGGTAGGACTGTGAAGGATCCCCAATATAACCAGATGAGCCACTTCTAGTCAGTGTTGGCCTGACTCAACCTAAGACAACTCCTGTGTTCCAAATCTTTACTTCACCAGCTGATTCTCACCTGCAAATGCCTCCCAACCATTTATCCCACAGCTGGACTCACTTCTGCCTTTGAAAGTCAGCTTGGAGGGGGGTATTAAAAACTGCCAGGCAGAGCGAGTGTTAAGAAGCTAATAACTTCTAGCCCCACCCTGAGTTTAGGCTACAAAAAGCTAAACAATCTGTAGGTGGGGGAATGCAAATTTCTAACCCAACTACAATATACGTTACTTCATCATTATTTACATTAATTCTTCAGTTCACGTTGAATAATTTTGATTGCCAAAAATTATCTGGACAATTGGCTGGTTATTTTTGTCTAACTGAAAGTACATACTAAATGTATTTTTTTTTAAATCAAAAGTACAATCAAGCCAATAGGTATGCAATGTAAAGTCCCACTGACTTAAGTGGGAAAGTAAAGCAGGGTGTAAATGTTAAATATGCTCCCACTGTATCTATGGAAATTCAGAGTGCTTAACTTTGGCTGGATATTGCCTTTTTATCATATGGTACAAAGGAAAAGGAAGTGTGGGGAGGGCTTCAGATGTCTAAGTAACGCTGTTAAGTGTTTAAAAAGTGGAGTAATGTGATTGGATTACGTTACTACATTCTTTATAATTGTTATTGTGGAGGTGGAAAACTGCATAATTTCTCAGTGGCTTGAGAGCGTTGAACTCTAGAAATCAAAGGCAATATAACACAGCATGTCTCACTGGAACTAAGAGGAAAGAAAGTTTGTTGAGAACTAATGTATAAAGCGCTTGCAAAATACACAGTTTAAAGCAGAGCCTCTTGGGTGTGTTTAATTTTCTATTGCATCTGCTGTATCATATATACTTACTAAGCTCTTTCCTCCTAAAGCAAGCTCTTTGATAGCCGCAAGTGAAGCAAGTGAGGCAAATATTAGCACTGAGACAGTGAGGGGGAAATATGCAGTGCTTTGTAATTTCAGCTAAATTTCCTTCATTTTATATATATATGGATTCTGCACATTTAATAGGCAAGCTAAACATAAAAGTAAACATAAAATGTTGCACCGGGCCACTTAATGAAGTTATAGATATTGCATAGCCATTCAAAGTATTTATGGAATATTGTTTTCATATTGACTGAACAAAACAATTTAGGTTATGATTGCATTTGGTTTCTCAGCTGCTCTACCACAAGAGGCCAGGAATTACACAGCTATCCAAAGAGTCTGTGCTTTGATCAAGACAACAGAAAAGAGATGGGCTAGGCAGGCATGTCCAGCTCCCAAGAGACTGTGATCTACTCCCAGTATAAAAAAACTGGCAGTGATCTACCCATTGTCATTGGAGGGAGGAGGAGCGGGCATGGGGTGGGTGGATTGCCCAGGGTTGTTGAGCTTTTTTTAGGAGGGAGGTGCCCAGAGTTGTTGGGCTTGGGGGGAGGGGAGGATTGAACAGAGTTTTTTTAGCTTTTACCCCGTAACTTTTTGTTACACAATAAGGATCCTGTGATCTATCAGGATTAGTGAAAGCATCAGTAGACAATTCTTCTGTAAAGTGGAGGGGCAGAGGAAACTGATATTGTGGAGCTTCTGAAAAGAGGTTTGTGTCCCTACCAGACATATAAATTGTAGCACTATTGTTGCTGTCTTTTTTAAAAAAATCCATGCGTTTCCACATGACCTTGTTATTATTCCATCGCTATTCTGGAATATTGCAGTCATCAAACCATCTTTTCTTCTATAGCCAATTTTTTTTGTCAAAGATCTAAAATAGTTCTGCAATATTTTTATTGTGTTGAAGCTGTTTTATGCAATTTCCCACATTTTGTGTGGCCTTTGGAGTGTGTGGTTTGAGCAACTTCCATTTCACGCTTCCCCCCTTTCATCAACCTCTTCTGACAAGTTATGCATATCTCAGACTAAAGCAGTTAACTCAATAAATTCTTGCCATCTAACACCACCCCCAAACATAATTCTGGAATAACAGGTGTTAAATACCCCAGCATCACAAACACACAAAATCCCTTTTTAAGGACTATACTGCTCTGTGTCCATGCTCATAACTCTGACCACTTACTAGTTCGTGTGGACAGGAAATAAGGCAATCACATACCATGAAACAGTGACATACAAATTTAGCTCCAAAAAAACTGAAACAAATAGCTACGGCACTGTGAATGGTTTGTGTGCAAGGGCTCTTGGTTTATTGTAAATTTATATTGTAAATCGTCACATATATAATTGCTCCTTTTTCTTGTTGTGAAGTACCTACATAAGCCCTGAACCAAAAAGTGACTTGGTCAAAAGGAAACAGCCCTCAAATATTCCAAGACACCTAAAGAAGGGAAGTTCTGAGCAATCTGGAATTGGAGGCACAGTGTATCATAAGGGCACATAAACTGCCATGAACAGGGAATTCAGTGAGAGATGAAATAATTGAAGATGGTGGACAGAAATGCTTGGCAGCAGGCATATAAAAGAGGGAAGGGGAAAATAACAAAGAGAAACCACCTTGTAAAACTGCTGTCTCGTACATGCTGAATACATTGTGATTTTTACAGTATCTGGCAAGAATGACCATATTGTGGGCAAGGTAGGAAGAGAGTAACGACTGAAAATCAGGCAATCATTGTTCTTTAGCAAAATGAGTGTTTTTGTAACTGAAAAGAGGTTCTAGAAAAGCACAGTAGAAAGATTAAAATGAAATGGGAAAGATTAGGTAGTTAACATTTTTCCTGTAAACCACTAGACTGGTAACAACTCCAGTGGAACAACACCAAATGTTGCGTCAGACTAAAGAGAGAGTGTTCTTTCTGAGTTATTAAAATGCAATCTCAGGACAGAGAGTGAAAGTTGTGGCACTGACATCTGAAGGCAGCCCTGTGTCAGGAAGCTTTTAATTTTTTGTGTTTTGTTCTGTTCTTTGATATTCTGTTGTAAGCCAACCAGAGTGGCTAGGACAACCCTGTCAGACGGGCGGGGTACAAGTAATAAATTATTATTACTTCTATTACTTACTACTACTACTACTACTACTACTAAAACTATTTTCAGTTTAAGGACACATTCCAGCCAGGCAAAAGCACTCAAGCAAAATGGCTGGGAAAGAGAGGGTGGGTACACACTGTATATTCCCATGGTTTGGTCTGAAGGGTATAGTTTGAAAGCACATGAGGCCACCACCTTGCCGATGCTAAAGAGGTATGGCTCTGGTTGATGCTTAGATGGGTGACTGCCTTGGTTCTAGGAAGAAAGGTGGGATACAAATATAATAAAATAAAGGTAAGGAAATAGGTAAGAGTCCTGAGGTCCAGACAGAGAGGCCTGGCAGACTGTATTCCCTACCCCCATGGTTTCCTAGTCCTGTTTTAGACTGCTAGAATTTACATGTCATATGTTAAATGCATATGAATTACCCCAGAAAATCATGGGAACCATGGTTTACCCCTCACAGAGCACAATGCCCTGCACCCTTAACTAATTACAGTTCCCAAGATTCTTTGAGGTAAGTGATGTGCTTTAAATGTGCTATAAATGTATGGTGTGTACACAGTCGAATTTGTGTTGCCACTACAGGATGTGAAACCATTTTGCAATCTAGAAATCCATATCTGTTTTCTTATAGTTAATAAGCCCCAGTGTTTATTTTCACCATTTGATGACACACTAAACTTAGGCATTCAATCGTATAGATAAACTTTGGTGTGAACTGTCCACTTACATAGGGATCTCAGCAGCCATTTTGTGATTATAGTGGCTTGGAAAAGGGCACTAATGATAGCAAAAGTAATTCTAGTTGTTATGACGTAAGTGGATGGTTTACACTATTCTCGGTATAGGTGTATATACCGAGAATAGTCCGTCTCCATCAAATAGTGAATTTAAGCATTGCGTGCTCAAGACCTTAACTGATTAGTTTAACTATGGCAATAAAAATATCATTCGTATTTATTAACCTTAGAAATGCAACTGTATGTAGTTTCTGACTTTTAATTATGAGAAACCTTGCTGGGTTCAACAAAGACAGCTAAACTGAAGTAGTACAGGGAGTAAATTAGCAAAGCCTGCAGGAAATTAAAACCTGTATGACAAGCTGACAGCCTAACAAGCAATTTAAATAACTGGATGAACACAGAGATGGAAACAGCATTTCAAAAGTATTAAGGAAAGAACCTGAATGCGTTTAAGTATTAATGGGAATACATTTCATTCCCTAAATGAATCTACATCATTCCATAAATGAATCTACATCAAGAACAGAAGATGTGGCTCAACTGCTTTCAATACTCTAGACAGTTGTCTGAATTGCCATTCTTTCTGTTTAAAAACAGCCATTACCGTTGATGGCAATTTCATGTTTTGTAGAGTATTTTCATACATAGCACATGCTTTCAACACCTCTGGTGTTCCACGTGAGCATTCGCTAGCACTTTGTAAATAGCTAGAAGCTAACGTTTTGCCACTTGAGAGTTATTTCATAGCTCCCGAGTTGCAGGTCACCTCACTGCAGAGCTGAGTCAGGAATTGAAATAGCCATTCTCCTCCTCCCCTTTCTGGATATCTAATGCATATAAATCGCTTTTTCTTTACCAATCTAGCTGAGTCCAGAGATAATGAGTGTTTTATGCTAATTAGTGAAGAAAGCTTCAAAAGCTTCTATTCTTGCTTGCAACAACTGAATTTCTAAATACGCACGGCAAAACAGAAGGAAGAACAGATTTTCAATTTGTCCTTAGTGATGGACTTCCTTTGTTTTGCCGACAGAGAAATCCTATAATTGTATTATGCCAGAGTGGGGAGGGGAGATACACTACATAAGAATGCAAAAAAACCCTGCTGGATCAGGCCAATGGCCTATTTAGTCCAGCATCCTGTTCTCACCACAGCATGCAAAGGGAAGAAAGGAGAGGCTGCTGAACACACAGAGCTGCTTAGACAGGACGCCTGCGGAGAGCCCTCCTTGGGAGAAGGGATCAAGAGGAACCCAAGCAGGAAAAAACTATTGAAAAGTAGCAAAGGGGGAGGGGAGTTACTTCGTACAGATACAGCTTTGCTTTGCCTTTATTTTTTACTTTATATCAGCAATTTAAATAATAATTTATATTTGCTTAATTAAAATTATATATGCCTAATTATATTTGTCTCTGAACAGTGTACAGTAAACTTGATGCAATAAAATTCAGTTAAACTATAAAATCAGAATTCAGTTAAAATACTTGCTGGATTTTAAAAAAGTCTTCAGTTGGTGTCAGAATTCAACAGGGAGGGTGCCTGTCTGACCTGTTCCACAAAATTGGGCCCACAGTATTGAACACGTGGCTTCTAGCTGACATAAGCTGTGCCTCTGAGCCACGGGTGACTCCCTAAAGCCTCCGTGATTGGGAAGGGATATAATGGATAAGGCAGTCCTTTAAGTATTCTAGACCCAAGTTGTTAAGGGATTAATACACAAACCATGAGCCTGGCCCAGTAGTATATGCACAGCCAGTGCAAGCTTGAGTTATGTTGAATTCAAGGAATGCTCAATATAATGTTATAAGTGATAAAAAGTACAATCTCTGTAACTATCAGAACAAGAATAGAACCATAAGGAGAGAGTTATTTTCCTCCCCGTTTAATAGCAATGGTAAATAAAGAACCCAAAAGAACAGAAGCAATCATATGTGCAGGATTTAAAGATCTCACAGTTTGATCAGAAAATGAATTTCTGCACCTCACTGAAGGACACAAATAATGAAAGTAATGAAAGAGAACTCTGAATAAATTTTGCTTGTATTGTCTTCCAAGGAATCGTATTTAAACTCACACTTTAACTACAAAAGAACCAATCTGGTTTCACTCATGGCAATGACAGGTCTGCTTTGGATTAGAATAGATTCTGTTGACCTGCAGAAATGATTTCCTGAACAGTCAAAATATTTTGCAGTTGCTCCAGACTTTTGCAGCAGAATTGCCCATATCCATCTCCTACATGATAACGAAGTCAGCTCTGCATCCTATGCAATTTTTAGTAATTTAATAGGAACTGAGGTTCTATCAGTAGCAACTGGCACAGAGCTGGGGGTGGCTGGGGGCAGTGGCAACAACAGGGGTGCATGGACAAAGCAGCAGAGCCAATCTGGAGTGCTCCTTCTGGTGCCTTTATATGGTCAGAGTACAAAAATTCACTTAAGAAAATGGCATGCTAGACCTTCAGATTAAGGGAAGATGAGTAATAAACTGAACGGGCAGTAAAAAGTTAAGAACTTTTAATGAAAAAAGGAGACCTGTGTTGAACCCTGTAAAGTTCATAGGAAAGGTCCAGTACCTGTAGAGAACAAGACAAAACAGGACTGCAAAGTTACAGCACTAGCAGATGGGAGAAATAGGGGAGGCATTAATAAAAGAGGACGATCAAATCAATCCTTGGCTTCAGTGTTTGTATAAAGGCTCAAGAAAAGTTTGCAAGCTGAGAAAAATTTCCCAGAGGACAAAAGAAATCTCAGTATGAAAGCAGAAACCTAGGAGGAGGTAGTGGATGAATTAGCATTTCAGAAGACTGTCATATAGCCATGAACACGGGCCAATGATCCATCTAGCTCAATACTGTCTATTTTGACAGATAGTAAATCTTCAAGGTCTCGTGCAAGTATCAGCACAGCAATATCAACAGACTGTAGGACTGATAAAATACATCTCAGCTGAGCTAAAGGAAAAAGCATGGAAAAGCACTGGGAATATCCAAAAATAATTGCCTACATTAGACTCAAGTTATGTACTGGTGTCATCAAAGGTGAACAAGATGCTGTCATAGCATCAGCTGACCCTGTAAGTCCAGGGGTAACCAACGTGGTGCCCTCCAGGATGGCTACTCCTGCTGTAAAAACGAGAAGGGCTTTCCTTGGGAGTCATGAAAGCCAAAGGACTCTGAGCTTAATGTTGTGTATCCTAACCCTGTATAAACAGTTGAAAAGTCTACTTTTCTGGCTGTGGCAGAGGTATTCTGAAATGTGAGCCTGAACAGGACTAGGGAATGCTATCACTGGAACTTTCCAACAACCCTAGACCACAATATTTCCCACCCTTTTCTAAGCTCAACAACACAGCATGTAGCATCTGAGTTTTCATATGAAGTCTTCTTGGTGGAAACATTTCAGCCTTTCTTATGATTTATGGAAATGAAAGTGTGTTGCTTCTTACATATGTCAATAAAAGCCAGCTCTATCCTACCAGCCATGAAGGCTGGCCTGCCCAACATGTGATTCCCTGAGACAAACGCAACCCATCACTAGTCATGATGGTGCCCTGTTCTGAGATACAGCAAAACAAAGCAAGACAGCAAGTACATGGTTGCATTTCACTTGGTAACTCACAACCTCCACTGGCCTCTTCGAAAGTGTCAAACTTTCAGCATTCACTTGATTCACTTTCTCTTCATCTTTTTTCTGTCATTTATTTTTACATGCACTTTTTAGTTTTTAAAAAACCCTCAAAGAATTTTATAGCTTCCTTTATTCTAACAGTAAAGGTATATTTATTCATTGTTGCTTTTTAAAAAATAAATAGCGTTCAGAGGGATCACAAATCGGAGCTAAAACCTGTTTAGTTTAAATGCTGAATCCCAAATGAGAAAGAAAAAACCTCTGAAATTTAACTAAAGGGAAGGAGTTGGGCTAGATTTATCTGTAAAAGTTGAAGCAAGACTTCATGAGCAAAATAGGTTTTTGTGACGTTACAAAGAAATCATAAAGTACATTTCTGCTCAATAGCATTAAAGGAATTACTAAAAGGCCTAATGCTCTCATCCTCCCAAAAAGAGCTCACAAAGAAATACTGGGGGGAAATGAGTGTCCTTGGGGAAATCTAATGCCATCTCCGTGGCTTTTACTTGGCAGACTGAAATGTGTAACTGCTGGAAATATATTCTTAGAAGTAATGCCTACCAAATGTATCTTGCAATTTAATGGTATTATTTGGGTTTTGCAAGTATAATTCTAGGAAGGAAAAATTGCTGTGGAAAAAAGGAGTAAAGTATGTTTATTTAATTTTTTTATAGAGAGGCAGTATTATCTTATAGCTTGTCATGGAAATACATAGCATGAACACTTTATGTAGTATGGTAGTCTCTCAAAATGTTTTGATCTACAATTCACATCAGTCCCAGACAGCGCGGCTATGGCTGGGCCTGACTGGGAGATAGATGACATAGATCAGGCATAGGCAAACTCGGCCCTCCAGATGTTTTGGGACTACAATTCCCATCATCCTTCACCACTGGTCCTGATCATGGGAGTTGTAGTCCCAAAACATCCGGGGGACCAAATTTGCCTATGCCTGATATAGATAGATGATAGATAGATAGATACAGACATACAGACAGACAGAAAGACAGACAGATGGATGGAGATAGATGATAGATGATAGATGATAGATGATAGATGATAGATGATAGATGATAGATGATAGATGATAGATGATAGATAGATATAGAGATACTTGCAAAATCGATTGATTGATTTACTTGCAATATTTTATGTCACCCTTCATAAATAATCCAAAGCAGATTACAACAGTAAGAATATGAATCAAACAATAGAACAAGTGATAAAATATCAAAAACAAAGTGAATACAATAAAATGCAGCAGAATTACAATAAATGAGACAATCCCTCAACGACTTGGTAACAATGACCAACAAATGATGAGGTAAACAGGTTTTCAGAAGGAGCTGAAAATTCTGGAGATTTGGCTTTTGGGTGTGAGTGGCAGGCAGGAAGATATTTCTGCAGGCACCACAGCAGAAAAGCCCTGTTGTGACAGATTTGGCAGGTGATGCTTAAGACAGGACTGGCATGCAGGGATAACTCCAAAAGCCCTTCCACAAGACAAGCTTGTGCCAACAGTGTCCCTGTAGTTCTTCCCCCATCACAGAAGCCCCAGTTACACAAGTCATCCCCCACTGCACTATGTCAGAGCAGAAATATTTCAGGGCATACTTTTGCCCAGAAGATAGTTCTCCTTGCTTTAAATCCTTCTAAAACTGTCATGCAATCACCTTATTTTCCTAATAATATTTCCCGGAGCTCAGTTTAGTTGCTTGCTGTACAATGCTAAAGCTTCTTTAAAAAATAATAATTAAGAATTGTTGTGCAATAACTAAATGGAAGTTACTTCTCTGCAAGCCAGACTCTTTTCACACACTAGATCAACATTATTCTTTCTTTCCTGTTTCCTTCAATTTCTCACACAAATATTCTAATTAAATGAATCCTACATTATGGCTCTAGTTCCTCTCTTGCTTGAGATGCTTTAGCTGCCAAGTATGAAGTAGTAGCTTGTAAAGACCTGATGAGTCTTTTTTTCTCAACCTTCTGGCTGTAGTTGATAATACCCTAATTGTTGCAGGAAACTATTGCAGTGGCAAGCAGATGTTACATTAGTCAGATAAGCTATATAACCCTTTCAAGTAGATTGCCAAAAAAAGAAGTAGAAGTGAAAATGGACTGCATTATACCCTGTTACGAAAATTTAGGATACAAGTTGTGGGCTTTTTGCCATACATTACTTTTCTAGAAATCCAATAGTCTTATGACTATGACATTCCCAAGCCTTACAGTTGATTGATATGTGCCAGTTCATATATGCAATTTAACCTACACGGATGTAGTCAAACACACCATTGATGTACATGTGTAAATATCATATATATGTATGAGAGTTGGAAACCCAGTGCCAACTGTGGGCTCCTAACATTCACACATACATAATAAAATTGATATTACACACAATCCCCTGGTATAGTCATAAATGTAAAGTGCCCTTAAGTGGACTTTTGTAAATGGCTTTGATGGAGCCTACAAGTGAAATTCATTGTGTATTAATACTTCCAAAATCTGCAGAAATATTTATCAGATGAATGGCTCTGGCAAAGAGTCTTCATAAAGATTTTTAAGCAAGTCTGAAACTTACATAAAATTATTACTTCATCCACACCCAACATAAGAAATCACTTTTTTAAAATCAATAGGAGTTACTCCATAATATTATATATGTTTACAATGAAAGGGGTAGGAAACTGTGGCCTTTTAGATTTTGGACACCAACTCCAATTAGATCCAGCCAGTACTCCAATGGCCAGAGATGGCATAAATTTGAAGTTCATCAACATATGGGGAACATTGGGTATTCTTGGATGACAGAGTTAAACATGCTAACTATGCAATCCAATGCAGAAGCAAGTGCTACTGAGTTCAACGAAACTTACCGAGGTAAGTGTGTGGGATCACAGCCCTAACCGTATACTTCATTGCAGTATACTTTTATATTGAAAAAAGGTACATAGATGTCACTTTACTTTGAAAGCAGAGTTCATCTCAGAAATGTTAGCAAGAGCTATCCGGGCCACTTTAGTATGCATCCTGAGTGACTCAACAGAAATGCTGTTCATTTATACTAGTGAAGAACTGATGAATCACTAGCCCTGGCATAGCATGGAAAGTTTTTCTGAGATTTTGAAGACTCGTTTTCCCAAGGGTTTTTCAAATAAATGACATTGTTGCCTTGAAACAAACCTCACCACTTTCTCCAACTCTGAGCAGAGAAACTAAATGTGAATCAATGGCAAAACTTTATAGTTCTGAGCCAACCAATACAGAGTGCCACTCTACATGTTCCCAGAAGTTCCAAGATTATTTTCACCCAATATCTATTTTAGAATGCAAAATAACCACAGGTAGCTTCAGAAATATACGGATATATTTTCCCCAAAGGTGGGAAATCATTTCTAAAGACAAACTTCTAATAATATTTTATGAATGTGCATATCTGTACCTACAGAAAGAGCATCAGAATAGCTCTACACTATATGGAGCCTTATCAGTTATCTAGGATAGACAAAGAATTACAAAACCCAGACTACCTACGGTATATTTGGAATGGAAAGATACATACTTCTGTAAATGAATGAAAATCTTAAAAGTCTCCAAATGTAAGATAAAAGGCACATGTCTATTTGTCTTTTTTCTAGAGAGAAAGAAGCATTTTAAAGGCTTATTTTTGAATATGTGCGGTGGTATTTAATCAACAGAGACCTGAAATTAATAGACCTAACATTACATTGGCTATTATGCTATGCCTCTACTTACATGGAATTCAACAGCAGTTACGATTTGTCTACCAAGCATATACATTGACTGAAGACTTACAGTCATGATCAGCCCCCTTTCCTGGAAATATTTGACCAATGGAACTGTGTTCTGCTTGAAATTCGTTAGGCGTCTCTGCGTAGCTTTGAGGTTATCGTCGGGTCTCCCCTGCTGCTCGGCACGCTTCATTAACCGCTCTTTCAGCCGCTGATTTGAACAGGACAAAAACACCACCAAATCTGGGGTGCAGATCTGTGGAGATAATATGCCAAATGAATTAAATATTAAAATTAGCTTTTGAATTGATGCTTTTGAATTATGGTGCTGGAGGAGACTCTTGAGAGTCCCATGGACTGCAAGAAGATCAAACCTATCCATTCTTAAGGAAATCAGCCCTGAGTGCTCACTGGAAGGACAGATCGTGAAGCTGAGGCTCCAGTACTTTGGCCACCTCATGAGAAGAGAAGACTCCCTGGAAAGACCCTGATGTTGAGAAAGATGGAGGGCACAAGGAGAAGGGGACAACAGAGGACGAGATGGTTGGACAGTGTTCTCGAAGCTACCAACATGAGTTTGACCAAACTGTGGGAGGCAGTGGAAGACAGGAGTGCCTGGCATGCTCTGGTCCATAGGGTCACGAAGAGTCGGACACGACTAAATGACTAAACAACAACAAAAATTAGTACTGTAGGATATACAGTGGGAGCAAGGAGACAGAAGAGTGTCCTTTTCTCTCTCTGCCCCACACCCATAGTGTACTGCTATAACATGGCAGAAAATTCCAGATCTGTAATTTCTTTATATATATAAAAAGAAGTTATTTTCTAAATCAATTTCTTTCTTTTTTCAATTTAAGAGCCTTTTTTCTCATGGAAATTGAGTGCCAGCTGGTAAGGAAACCATAGGACATTATACCACTTGTTGCGCACACAAATTAATATTCACCGTGACCAGCACCCAAGGAAGAGGTAGATCAGAACACTCATAAAGCTTCAGAAATGTGATCTTGTCACTTAGACGAAAAGGCATCCATGACCAACTATGACACTCCTGTTCTCAATAATAAAGTTTCTTCATAATAACACATAGCTGACATAAACAACCCTAATTTAACTGTTATTCTTTTACCAGCATAATTGTTGTGTTAAAGTCTTAAGACAGATATTTACTTTTCACTGTCTATGGTGGGAGTAATTATTTTCTTTGAAACTATTAATATGGCAGCTGTCACACATAATTTGCCTGACGGTTAAAGTGTACATGGCAGGGGACAGGACAACCTAGTTAACTACATAATTAAAACATCCTGAACTGTCCTCCTCCCCCAATTTAGTTCACATTGTTTAATTGGGAAGATGAGGATATGGCACAGAGGATGTCCTATGGAGAGCAACGTCAATGTTATTAGCATTTGGAAAGGAAGTGTTTAAAAAGGGGGTGGATTGCTGGCATAAGTTACTTAATATTACAAAGGGGAACACATTCAGAATTGACGTGTACAATTAACTCAATAGAAGTCTGTATCACATTTACACTGCCTCCTCTTGGAGCCTTATTCCCTGTCTATAGCTTATATATATCAGCCTGCATAAATTTATACAGAGTGTGTATACATATACACATTCATTCCCTCTATTTTATGCTTGTAACAGAATGCCTGGAGGCATGAAACAACCCAAACTCTTATACTGTATATATTTTTTGAAACATTTTTTGTACTTCTGCAGATCTTGGGGAGTTTACTGATACCTTCCTCTTGTGGAATGGATAGGAATGTATTGGCTACATAAGTAGCACCTGAACACAAGAAACAAAAGTTTGACCAGAAACTTATAGAAGTTTATAAATATTGTTGGTGTCTTCAGGCTTGATTCCAAATGCTGGTTTTGACCTACAGAGTCTCATGCAGTTCCGGACCCCAAAATCTCAAGGACCACTTCCCCCCACATGAACCAACCTGGACCCAATGTTCTTAATCTTCACCTTCTCTGGGGAGGTACGGAGGGTGGCTCCCCTAGAAGAGGACTTCTAGGTTGTGACTTCCCAGTTTTGGAATACAATCCCCAGGGAGGTGTGCCAGGCATGAACAGTATGTTTTTAGCTGCCAGGTTAAAATATTTGTATCTACCCAGGCCTATGGAGTTTAATTATCTGCATATTTTTAGTGGAGTGGGGTTGAACTAGATTTGCTGTGCACAGTAGTGTGAGCATTTTAGGTTGTTCTTATTCTTGTTTTATATCTATTTTTAATCTTTGCTTTTGTAAGTTACTTCGAGGTCATTTTTAAAGCAACAAATAAAAATATTTATAGATAAATAAAATAAATAAAATCTGTCCTACTGTTTCTTATGAAATACTGCATTTTGATTAATTTTTCCTAAAACCAACTTTAATCCAAATTGAGAAAAATAATGACCTTGCTGTGTTTTAAGCCAGTAATATGTACACAGCCCTAATTAGACATAACAAAGCACTTCAAAAAATGGGCATCCTGCAGTTTCAGATTAATTAACAGTATGTGTGGGTTCCTATCATTATATACCAGGAACAGTAACAGCACAGAAGCCAACACAAAACCAATACATAAGGGAATCAAAGAAGTTAGTAAACAAGCCTTTAGTAAACATCTGTGATCCTAAGATTCAATCCAGAAAGGGCCTCTCTGGACATGTGTGTTTTCGTGGATGCATTCTGCAACTTGTCACTGATGTACTAATAGTGAATTAGTGGTGGATGGATTCAGGACCATCCACACATCAAACCACTTTGTTAGATATTTCAAAAGAAAGGGGAGGCTCTGAGAATGAAAACAGATTTTAAATATGGAAGGTCAAAAGGCTTGGTTAGGTTATCTTCTTGGCTGCAGGGCCAGCTGCCAGGTACTGAGTAACTCAAGACAAAGCTGGCCTAGAATGGCCGCTCACCACTTCCACAGGGGTGGGGCGAGGGTTGCGGCCCCTCGTGCTCCGCCTTCATCCTTGGCAGCAAGAACGTGTTCGCACCCAGCAGGATTGAGGGGCGTTCTTCCCGCCAAAGAGGGCAGCTTCAAACGGTCCAATAAGAGATCACGATCAGAAGGAGTGAAACAATGTTTTATTGTGCTTTTCATTCTGTTGGGAGCCACCCAGAGTGGCTGGGGAAACCCAGCCAGATGGGTGGGCTATAAATGTTGTTGTTGTTGTTGTTGTTGTTGTTGTTGTTGTTGTTATTATTATTACTACTACTGAATGGCCAAACATTGTGACAACACAATATGAGATGCCTGCCCAAGAAGTTTCTCATCTGTGTCCATTACAGGAGAACAGGTCACACAGCCATTGTTACAGCTTTATTTATGTGTGGTAGGTCTGACAGAACTCCTATTTACTCTCCATCCAGATCGCTCCCACCACTGGTTTGGGAATCATTGTACACAAAATGTTAGCCACACTCCATATCTATCCTGCTGTTTCTTTAGAAATAATGGGTTTTGATGCCCCTTTCCCCAAACCAGTTTTGATCCAAACTGAGAAAAAGGAACAATCTAGCTGCATTTTATGCTGGTAATGAATACACAGCCTTATTCTGGTTGCAATAGTGTAATGCGCAGCTTTCCAAATTGTGTGTGTCTCCATGAATTATACCTGCAAAGTGTTAATTCCGTTCGAAACGATGCAGAAATGTGTGTTTTGAGATAGCTAACATTTGATTTTCATTCACAGGCTTGAGCTGGAGAGTCTTAAATCCTATGAAAAGGTGATTCAATTACTATAATATAAAGCTGGTAACTCCCAAAATAAATATAACCTATGCTGCATAGCATCATAAAACTTGGGATTCTTTGACACATTTTCACTTCCCTTCAGTTGTGAAAGGAACAATAATTCCCTAGGGAGCCAAGCAAGAAAGTTGTCACGGCTCATGATTCATCCAAATCCATTAATGTTTGTTAAGCACTTTCAGAGTATCATCGATTCATTCCCTATTGAATATAAAGTATTCATGGGATGTTAAGAAGAACTGTTTTAATCTGATTTGACTGCTTTTTGTAACTCTTTCCCCCTTCAATCATGTCTTTTGTTCTCAGTTTAGCAGGCAAAATCAATGGGAATTCTTAATAATTTTTGTACAGCAGGCCTAAAGCTTACTTTGATAATACATACAGGAAAACCTCTGAGAACAGTACGGAGAATAAACAGCAGGGCATTGCATTCTTGAGTAGAAAACATCAAGACAAAACTTGCTATGTATTTATTTTTGTGTGACACAGACTGATAGATGAATAGGAACGAACAGGAAATAAGACACTTGGACATCACACAAAGCTGTTAAGGTGTTTTTAGAACCTGTATAAAACTGAAGTTTGGTGCATATGCTACATAATAGTGCTAATATTCTCTGGAGAAGGGGCAGGCTGCATGGACTGCAGCAAAAGGGGTAGGGTTGTTGTTGTTTTTAACATAGATTTTGGCTCCTCCCCTGTGCCCCCAATCCAGATCCTCCACCACCCCACACCTGCACTTTGCATTGGGAGGAAAGCTTCCAATTGTCCCCCAGTGTGAATTGTAGGTGTGGGGCTCCAATCAAGCTTGAAGCCACTTCAAGTTGCAAGTGTTAATTCCCCTATCCTTATTTAGGTCAGCCCCCCTGCACTGGCAAGTTTTGAAAACAATGGCCTGTACTCAAGGCAAATTATCCTGCTCTGGTTCTGTGAAGGCACCCATGGGGCAAAGCAGGGTGTTTGCTCACAGCACTACAAATGACTTGCTATACGGCTTCTATGCTCTGCCCCTTTTGAAGAACTGGAAATTCTTAAAGGGCCAACCAACGCTCTGACACTTCTGTGCCCCATGGCCCTTTGCACTGTTGGACTAGAGTTGCAGTTCCTCTAGGGGCTCAGAACAATATTCTGGGGCTCAGAACAATGTGTCCAAGACAGCCTTGGCTCTGGTTCGATGGGTCTCAGGCCTGCCAGCCTCAGGTTCAGTGGACCCCTGATCGCCAGCAACAGGCTCAGATCAGGAAATTCATTCCAGTCCCCAATATGGTGTCCTGGTCACTCCAGAGCCTTGACACAAGCAACATTATTAATATAGTTTGGATTTAAACTATTTGTAAGCTAGAATTGTTTTAGTGACTTGTCTGCTTCTCAAGTAACCTATGCACATTAAGAAAAAAAATCTGCATAGGAAGGAAGTAGTGATAAGGTCAGCCACGTTTCCTGAATCTGTATATAGATAGGCTGCTAGCTATCCAGAGTAGGAGTTTATAGATACATTTTGTATCCCCCTCTTGCTTTATAACTGCAATTTGCACTTCAGACTTTTTCTTTATTTTACAAATAACATGCATTAGTGTGAGGTGCCCTGGGGATAGGTATGTTGACAAACAGCACGGCAAACAATAAGAAAATAATTGTAACAATAAAATACTACAAAAGGTCAAAAGAAGTAAAATAGGAGATAAAACTAGCAGCAAATTGTTCTTCCAAAGAACAATTAAAAGGCCCGGCATTTTCATGTATGTTCAGATTAATAATTTTGCTGCTTATTTGACAGGGTAGTCCTTATTTTTCACAGGACCATACAGCTGGGCTGGGGAAGCTGTGAATGTTGTAGCCAAAATTCCAAAAGCCCAGCTACCATGGTCAGTTCTGGTCAGGGATGATGTAAATTGTAGTCCAGCAAAATCTGGAGGGCCACTAGTTGCCCATCAATGCTGCAGGTCATGTAGTCTGCTATATTGCTGCAAGGCAGGGCCCTGCATTCACCATCCCACCACAGATTAACCCACTGTGGTACAGGACCAAAGATATGCATGCTGCAGGGGGCCACCAGGGGGCGCATTGGAAGATGGCCGACAATAACATCTCTCCGACCCACACAAGGTAATTAAGAGGCTGCTATGGGAAGTATGCAGCCTTCCTTGCCCCCCCAAGGGGGGGACTGCCTTGCCAGCGGTGTCCATAATTCACCCCCGGATTCGAAAGAAGGGGAGTGAAGTTGGCTCTTCCTGACGCTATCTCCAATCAGTGCACTGGTTCGCATTAGTTCGAAATATATAATTGGAAATTTATAATTGGAAAGAAGCTAATGCACATACATCAAGTGAAGATCGGGAGTAAAGTGCTGAATAATGTGATCTCTGTGAGCAGAGCAACGGGTGGGACAATAAATCAAGTGAAGAATCATCATCGAAAGACTGGTATGTTGGAGTTAAACGGAACGAGGGGGGAGGAAAAACTTCTCTTTTTTTGCCTTATGTGAGTACCAATAATCCTCCCCTCTAGAGAGAAGAAACGTTGTCATTACTAATCACAAGCAGGCGACTAAGAACTGTGTGGGAAATAATTACTGACTAAAGAAAGGACTGGTGGATGGAAGGAAAACTTTATGACGCAGTTATAAATTGAGTCTCGAGAAGACAGGCTTGCCTAAGGAGAACGAGAGCACGAGAGGGAGGAGGACCAGGGTCATTGGAATGCGAATGTATGGTTATCGGAACGTTATCTTGACCTGGCAGAACCCTCTGAATTATAGATTGGCAAGCCTGTGAATCAGCGGACAGACTGTGGGAATGTTTCTAACGGAGGTGTGGAAATGGCGTCTGTCCTTTATGTGATATGACTTTTGGAGAGTGCAAAACCCACGCAGGAGATGTTTGTCTTTCACCCGCTTGTGAAGATTATCAGAGATCATAAAGAAAGGAATATATGATAACAACAAGAAGATGAAGAAATAGATAGAACTGTTTAATCAAAGCAGCAGCAGGAGTGGTGTTTGGTCCCCTTTCGGAGCTTGGAGTATGGGTACCCCCAACAAAAATTTTAAAAATCTGGCTGTATAATTTGGAATTGATGTGATTTGGAATTAATGTGATTTGATTGGCCTGTTAATAAAAATTATATTTAAAAAAAAACAAAGATATGCTTGCTGCAGAAAGGCACCTGCAGAGATGCTCCTCCAAAATGACTCTTTGTCATCAAGCTCAAATGGAACTGAATTAAGGCTCCTTCTTTTAGATGCCACAACTGCAAATTCTTTTTAAAAAGAAAGGCTATGCTTGCAATGCCCACATGGTAGCTTCACATTTACACAAAAATGAATGGCACAAAACATTTTCCATACATAGCCCTACAGATGTATCACCCGTACATTATTCTCAGATCACAGTACATCGATAGTGAATTGCTGTGATCCACCTTCAGAGATGTATGTCCTTGAAGTCCTCACTATGCCTTAGCTAGCATAAATAAAAGAAAGCACACTTTGTGTGTGGCAAAAGATGGAACTCCGTTTCTTTCTAAGGCGTTTTCTGTTTTACCTCTGCATTTGAGATATCATTGCCCTTTCTGGGAAGGAGATTGCTTACAAAGAAGAAATTATAATGACTACCATGCTGTAGTAAATTTCCTTAGGCAAGTATAAATGATCATTTATATTCCTATTCTGCATGTAACAGTGACATTAATGGAGTCACTGCAAAAATTAGAATCTATTTTGTATTCACACAGCACAGGTTACCATTCAATGCACCACTGAATCACTTTTCCCTCCATATATATATTTAAGCCCTTCTTAGTCACTGTTTCGTTTTAAAATAAGCTTAATGTCTTCAGTATTTCAAACTGGTGACATTTTCCTTTGGTGAATCAAATGACAATCCGAAGAATGAACAGCTAAAACAATGAAAGGGATAACTATAGCTGCTGGAGCTTCTACATGTTTACAATATGATACACAGTGGGAGACTTGCTAAACCAGGCATAGACAAACTCGGCCCTCCATATGTTTTTGGGACTACAACTCCCATCATCCCTGACCACTGGTCCTGTTAACTAGGGGTGATGGGAGTTGCAGTCCCAAAACATCTGGAGGGCTGAGTTTGTCTATGCCTGTGCTAAACCTTGAGCATGGTTGGAAGAATTCAGAAGTGTTTGCTTCAGTTTTTGATTAAGTCAAAATTTAGTCCTGCACCCAAAGCAGGATAAATTGTGGATAGTCTTAGCCATGCCTTAAACAAGCCAACTTCAAACCATGGTTCTGTCTTCCTTCAATATACCTTAGTTAAGATGAACCACTACTTAGTGTTTTAGACATAGTGCTAAACTATGCTTAATAAAACATGGAGACAGAAGCTTCCAGGCTCCTCCTAATCGCTTATTGTAGTGATACTTAGCAATTATGTAAGTTATATGTTCTATGTGCAACCAATTACTTCTAATTAGTTAAACTTTAAAACTCCCACTGGTTTCAAAGCTGGGTGAGGAATTTAGAAACAGGTGGATAGCCCACAGCCCTTAATGTAAGCAACTCAGAGAATCTTTATTATAAGCCACCAAGAGAATTACAGGGTATTATATAAATGTCATTAATGCATAATAAATACATTTTAAGGAAACTACTCCTACTCAGTTATTCAGAAGGGTCAGACCAGAAAAATAATATCCGCTAATTAAATATGGGGGAATAAAATGACAATCCATCCTCAAAGTGGACATTCTGGTTTATCTTACAAACAAACTAGATCAGTTCATCTTTGCATATACATCACTGGATTTGATTACTCTGAACTTGTTAACTGTGAGCTGAATATGTTAAAATTTCTGCTGAAAATGATTAATGGAGATGGTGTGAGATCATATGAAAGATCATGGAAGAGAAGGCAACCAAAGGCTACTAGTCATGATGGCTACATGTTGTCTCAAATATCAGAGGCAATATGCCTCTGAATACCCGTTGTTGGGGATAATTAGTGGTGGAACGCTACTACACTCATGCCCTGCTTCTGAGAGTCCCACAGATATTTGGTTGGCCAGTGTGGGAACAAACTGATGGCCACTGGTCTGATCCAGGACGACTCTTATGTTCATATCTAGGATGCTTGATCTATGTTAGATCTTTCCTGCCTGGAAGTCAAGACTTGATACTGCAGTCATCAACTGATAAATCAGTTGATATGAATTTGTGAATCCATCCAGACATGGAATATTAAATTCTCTGATTAGCTGTCAACAGGGAAGAGAGAGGCTGATAGCTGTCTTGAATAAATATGAGAAGCCATGACTTCCCTTGTAGGTTGCCTACATAAGTGGGAATCGTTTTATTGTAAATACAGAGTCTTGCCCCAACAGGATATATGCTCATTTCCACTCATGCAGACATATGCCCTAGTCAATGATCCCCTGCATGTGTGGGGTTGTGGTAAAAACTGCCTACTAAGGTTTCCTTGTTCACTACAGTGAATTGAGCAGTCTACATGCATTAAAGAATATAAGCTTGCAGCTGTCTTATGTCATTGAGAAGAACAGGGAAAGTTGCTGATATAGAAACTCCATGTGTTCATAGAAGTGGGAAGGTAATAAAAATGATGTGAGATGATATGTTAGAGTGGTCAAAGCAGCTTGCCTCTCCTCAGGGAGCTGAACTAGGAGATTGGAGTATGCTCTGGCTTGTGGTTTTGTCAATATTTACTATTGCCTAGAAAACTGGGCAACAGATTGTTTATTTCTCCTTATTAGCCCTAAAATTTATCTTTTTATAAGTAACTGCTGCTGTTTGGTTTACAATAGGCCCTCTGTCCTTTGCACTCACATTTATATAAGATAACTGTAGCAGCAGTAAATAAATTCAAGCCCATTATAATATACAGACTTTTATACTCGTTCCAATGGATGAATGTAACACAGGAATGGGGAGGGGTGGAAATGGAGTAAGAACATTTGAAGAAAAGTGCTATTAAACTATAGTCAGCCCACATCCACTTGAGAATGCTTGGCTGACATTGAAGGGGGCCTCACTGGAGCAGAGGATGGTATTTAATATGCTAGTCTTGCAGGTGATTCACTGACTTTCAGCTTGGATGACAGGTAAATGTTAAGCCAGACCTCTTTCTCAGCATTTTCCAACATGCATTTCAAATTTAAAGAGCTTCCTAATATTTGCTAACTCTCTGAAATGTGTTATGCTGGAGAGGTGTTTGTTTACCTAATGCTTTTGAAGAAAGGACAAATCAAAATTCAGTCTTTGAGAAATTATATGTTAATCAAAACTGTTCCAAGAATCCAAAGGTCTTTTTCAATTAACTAGCTGCTTAGGTGCTCTATAGATACTGTATTACAGAAGCATTGTGTGTCACATAATAACGTATATGGGAAAAGTAAAATGCTTTCTTTTGCTTTCTGCTGCCTGTTTAGATCTATGATATTTATTTTTATGATGCCAGCCTATTTCTGTTTCAGTTTATTAAGATTTATGTTTACTGTTTATTTGTGCACCACTTATCCATAGCGCTACCATTAATAAAATAAAAGGCACTTATTTATATTTGTTTGAATGCTTTACAGATTTTATATTTGTATTTAGTTATGATTATTCAATGTAAGTTTGTTTTCAATTGACTTATAGCTTTGGACATGTCTTCTATACTTTTATCTGGACACTTTATGGAGATTTTAAAAAATCAAGTGGTCGGTTGGTTGGTTGATTTATTTATTAGCTTAATAAATGAATTGCTGTTGAAGACTATGCTGCACCTACATTGCAAGAGTAAGGTTGATTGCATAGGTCCCTTTCAAAAAAAAGTCATGTCTGACTGGGATCTATTCTATGAACCTGAGGAACCTGAGGGGAGGTGTCTCTGAGTGACAGATTACTGAGACAAACAGCTAAGCAGATAGATGCGTTAAGCATATCCTCAACTTTAGCAAAAGGGCAAGGAAACCAAAGCACGCAACCTGCTCACCACTGATTTTCATAACTTAACTTTCAAACAAAGCAATCCTCGAAAACAAAAATAATCCAAATATCTTCTTCCAGAGCTTTTATATAGAATAAGGTATAAGATGGAACCTTGTGGAGCACTATACAGTGGTGCCTCACAAGACGAAATTAATCCGTTCCGCGAGTCTCTTCGTCTTGCGGTTTTTTCGTCTTGCGAAGCACGGCTATTAGCGGCTATTAGCGGCTTAGCGGCTATTAATGGCTTAGCGGCTATTAACGGCTTAGCGGCTTTAAGAAAAAGGAAACAAACTCGTAAGAACTCGCAAGACGTTTCGTCTTGCGAAGCAAGCCCTAGGGAAATTCGTCTTGCGGAACGACTCAAAAAACGGAAAACTCTTTCGTCTTGCGCGTTTTTCATCTTGCGAGGCATTCATCTTGCGAGGTACCACTGTACATTGAAAACCAATACTGTATGTTCAACATAAATCATCAAGCACCACAGCTGAGGCCTTCCAGGAAGTTAGCAGAATCTCTGGTCACCCTAATCCCACCTGGCATGGCAACCGTCAAGCTCAAAAGTGATGAGCCTTACACCTTCTATGATTTTGTTAACATCTTTAGGACTTCACAAACTAAAAGCTATTGATAACAGCCGACAAGCAGCTTTGGAAGGTACATTCAACATGAAATCCAGTTCAAAACAGACACAGTCACTTGTTTCACCAAAGTGCTTTGCAAATTTGTCACAGTGGGCCACTGAAAGATCTTCCACTTTAATACAAGGAGCAAAGTGTAGAATGCCCACTGCCACTCAGAACAGGTCTGCTAACCAATTCTGCATGGACACAATGGTGCCAAAGCACCATTGCTGCTATGGTGTGGTTCATAAGATGAGTTCTAATCTATGTTCCATCTGACTCATCACAAGTATTCCTGCACTGTTGGTCTAGCCATCATAAGTAGGAGAGGGTGCTCTGGAGCAATTGTATTTTCTCATTCCAGAGGTTAGTCAGAATTTGGTAAAACTCCCAGACAATGCACTTTTGAAATGTAACCTTTGCTTGTGTCTTTAACCAAACGTCATCTTGGTTGTTTCCGTATCTGGCAATGTGAAATCAATTCAAAACACAGGATTTTCATCACTTGGCTTGCTTTCATATAAATTAATGAAGCATCCTACTAAACAACTGTATTTCTCAAAATGTATTTTGGGGTAGCCTTTGGTCAAGAATATGAAATGTCAGAATTGAATCCCGATGAGCTCAAAATAAGGACAAACTCTGAAGAATCTGTTCTACACATGAATTAGTCATTTTCCCTGCAAAAGCAGCTTGTACAAAGATGTTCTCTAGTCAATATGTCCTGCAGTACAAATCACTTTCCATAACTATTAATCGGCATCTTAAGTGATAAGACAAGCAAGTTTCACAAGACATCTTTTGCAAGCACAATAAAAATTTAATAGCAAAGTAAACTGAGTTAAAGCAAAATTTGAGATCACACAAAAAGCTAATTCAATAAAAGGTGTACTATTACCTAACACGTTTGTCTTACAAAAGCTATTGTATGAATGCTGTATTCTAGTTCAGAAGCCCATAATAACCTTGAGGCTGCCTCTCTGTGTGAAAAAAATATGCTGATGAAATTGTGCTCTTCCTAATGAGCACTGAAAATGTGTCATTAAGGAATAACCTTTTCTCTTTGCTTTTAAAATCAGGAATGTATGAAAAATATGATTTGTTAAATAGGATCTTTTTCTTCCCTTTGGAGCCATTTAATTATATAGGAAAGAAAGTGCTGTCATTGTTCGATACATGACAGAATTCTGGTTGTTTTGAAGAGCATGGGATCATGATACTCCCAAAATGTATGTCAAGAAAACAACCTTTGATCTGCATATAATCAAGCATTTACAAAGAATTTGGGGCAATGCCTACTGATCTGAAAAGAGTAATATTTAGTCTTTCTGGCATTCAGCTTCTTAACAAAAAGAGCTTATCGTATTTTTCTTTAAACTTGTTAAGTTGTATTGAATAACAAATATCTTACTTGGTCCTCAAAGGAAAGAGCCTGAGCAACATCTCTTGGAAATCCATCAATAACAATACCCTCTTCATCAGGAATCTGCATTAATCTCTGCTTTATCTCAGTGATGGTTGTTTCCTTGCAGTGTGAAAAACAAGCACAAGAAGGTTTGTTAGTTTGTTAATAGTATATATTAAGAATGCATACAAAAATCTTGCCACAGCAAGTAATATGCCATTGCCATGTTTATACCTGTGGGGCTAACTCTCCAGTGGTAATTATCTTGGCAATCAGGCTCCACTTTCGATTACTACTTGTGTTGTGGATCTTCTTTCTTAACAATTCACCAACAGATATGTACTCAAATCCATAGCGTTCAGCTATTTTCAGACTCTGGGTTCCCTTTCCACTTCCCGGGCCACCTATTATTTATAAGAAAAAAGGCAATTATATTTTCTCAGATTCATTACGAACTACCCACCACCTGTGCCAGTCTGCCAAAATCTTTCCCAAAGATGTGGAATGTAACATTCTCCAAATTGCTAACTAGCTGCACACTAGGATATTTCTTAGACTGCGGTCCAATGGAACCCTGGAGTGCCACAATGCAGCCCAAGGGGTTCCACAGAGAAAAAACTTGTTAAGTGTGGGAAAGTGCACGAAATGTGTGATTTCAATTGAACCGCAGCCATGGGAATTAAATGCACTACTCAAGCAATAGTCCTGGGAATCCCTTTCCTTTCTTTCCTTCCCTGACTGCTATAACCAAGGGTTAAATCAGAAGCTACTAGTGGCACAGGGAGGGTGGCATTTCCTGACATTGCACATCACCTGCAGATAGGGAGTAGGGTGAGGCAGAGGGGAGCATTGTGCAGGTGTGTCAGTGGAGCCAATCCAATGCACCTGCCCCCTCATCCCTCCCAATCTCAGCATCTGGTGGAGACACTTGACACTGGAAAGTCAGGTAAGCAATGCCACTCTACACTGCTATTAGGTTAAATGTGTTGTTCAAGCACCTGTCATGGGAATCCCTCATCCTCCTCTTAGCACCTAACACTGAGCTGCAGCCTCGGGAAAGGGTTAAATATGCTGCTCTTTTAACACTTAAGGCAGAGGTTTTCAACCTTTTCAAGTTCACAGCTCCTTTGACCAACTGCATTCTTTCTGCGGCACCCTTGTGGGGCTCAGGAGCCCAGTTATGTCACCTCTTTCCTGCACAGTTGGCAGCATCAGTGGCGTAGCGTGGGGGGTGCAGGGGGGGCCGGCTGCACTGGGCGCAACATCTGGAGGTTAGGGTTAGGGGGCGCAAATCCACGGGTTAGGGGGCGCAAATTACTTGCCTTGCCCCGGGTGCTGACAACCCACGCTACGCCACTGGGCAGCATCTCACCCTTTTTTGAAGACCACCTTTGTAAAGTGTTCCCTCAGCCTGCTCTCCTATCCCTCTCCTTGGGAGTCCTCCGGGCGGCCGCTGCTGCCACCTCTGGTATCTGAGCTGCACCCCCTTGCCCCAAAGAGAGGTGCCTCCTCACACTGCCCCACAGGGGGCTGGGAAGCTCCCCCTGGCCAGCACCAGAGGCCCCCATTCACCTGGGGACCTTCTAGTCGGGCTGCTGCAACAAACAGCTGTGGATGCCTTTGGGAGGCAGAGATGCAAGAGGGCACCCGATGAGGAAGGGAAGGAAAGAGGGAGAGAGGCCAGTGTTGCCTGCAGCACCCCTGACTATCATTCAAGGCACCCAAGGGTGCCACGGCACACTGGTTGAAAACCACTGAGCTAAGGAGAGCTAAGAACTCTTTCTGATGAGAACAGAACCCTTAAGAATGGCAATCAAAACAAAGGCTTCTCCCATCAGTGGAGACCAGGAAAAACTTTCTTGTCGATGTCGCTGCTTTTCAAAGTTGCCAGTCCAGCTGTGCTCTCCAGTTAGGCCACTTGCTCCCTTCTCTTTTCAAAGGGAAAGGTTTAAAATTGGCGAAACCTTGCGGAGGGAGGGATGCTACACTGTCCCCCATATTTGGTGAAGGGTTTTCCCAGTTGCAGCCTTGTCCCCTACCAAATAAAAGTGAAACAGCCCATTCTGTATGGAACATGAGAAAGAGGCGTGCTATTAGGAAGCACATAGGGTGTAACAATCCCTGGTATCCCAAAGGTTTGGATATGAAGTCTGATGGTTTCTCCTTTTTAGCGGCTTTTTGGTTATTCTGGAGACGCTGGAGGCACTGCCACTTCTGCCTATTACATCTGGCAGTCCCTGGCACTAATAACAAAACACTTCGACATTTGGGCAACTAGCTGAATATGGTTTTCCAAACAATTCTTTGTTTATGCCGGTCAATCAATTTGCCTACATCACTTAACCCTCATCCTCCAAAATTATCCTATGAATTGATACCCATTTCGAGCAGTTAATACATTGGCTAAACAGTTTTTTTTAAAAAAGCCACACTTAATCCAAGAAAACTATTTGTTCTCCTTGCCTTCTTACCTATGACAAGGATGATCTTAGGCCGAGATCTTGCAGGATCAAATACCTCATATTCTTCAATAAGTTCGGCTGTTTCTGAGAGATCCGTGTCACTCTCTATGGAAAACTGGTGGATTGGAGGAAGTCGCTCATACCGCCGGAAAGGAAAGTTGGGATTGTCTGGGAGTACTTCATAATAGTTAAAAGAAAGAAAGAAAAGAAAAAGGAAATATGAAAACCAGAACTCTTCTTACATTTACCAATAATGAAGATCAGGAATATTTTAACAACCCAACTGTTGGCATGAAATTCTGGCTGCCTAAAAAATAATTAAAAATAATAATGAGGGGCTTCTTAGGTAATGTTTTCAATCCATCTGTACAGTGGTACCTCGGGTTACATACGCTTCAGGTTACAGACTCCGCTAACCCAGAAATAATGCTTCAGGTTAAGAACTTTGCTTCAGGATGAGAACAGAAATCGTGCTCCGGCGGTGCAGCAGCAGTAGGAGGTCCCATTTGCTAAAGTGGTGCTTCGGGTTAAGAACAGTTTCAGGTTAAGTACGGGCCTCCGGAACCAATTAAGTACTTAACCTGAGGTATCACTGTACTGGGATGCAGTAATGTATGCAGTGGCAGCAAAGGCACTGGCTGCTCTAACATCTCACAGGCAGGTACTGCACGTCATTCAAGCTGTTAGAAAAGTAAATTGTCCCTTTAAGAAAACTTTGGGTGGGATTCAACTAATTTTTTTAATCAGAGCCAGTGAAATTAATGGACGTGATTAAGTGAGGTCCGCCGACGCCAACAGGGCTACTCTGAGTAAAATACCACTTTTTACGTTTTCCTCACAGAACCAGTTCCAGCTGGTTGCGGCTGGAATATAAAAATGCCTCATGGCAAACAGTTACGTTGTAGTACTTGAAACAATTATCAGTTTAATTTAAAAAAAAAAAAACCTACTAACATGGGCCTAGCAAAACAGGTGTCAGAAGAATAAGCAGCCAGCAGGCCAAAAGAAGCCAATGGAGGCAGGCAGTTCCAGGAGGTGGTTTTGAAAAGCCATTGGACAAGAGGCCCCGAGTGGGCCACAGTCTTCCTCGCTGCTGCCATTGCGGCCTATTGGCTCAGCCTCTCGCTTAGGCCCCAATTCACAGAGTGTGCAAGATGAGCAGAGAGTCTTGCTCCTTTTTCGTTGTCGTGGCTTTCTTGCTTAGAGGAGGTATATGGACAGGCAGAGGCCGCAAAGGAGCAGCAGAAGCTGGCCTGGGGAGGCCAGACATTGGCAGTGGGCTCCCTGCTGAGGTGTGGGCTTCAGGAGGGGCCCAAAGATGGCGACAAAGAAAGACAGGGAGGTAGCTTACACTGAGTCAGACCCCCCCTGGTCCCCTTAGCTCAGTGTCGTCCACACTGACAGCAGGATCTCCATGGCTTCAGTCTGAGCAAGGAAAATTTTCTTTGTTCCTGAGCAAAGAAAATTAGGCTATGAGGAGAGGCCCTGAGAGTGATGAACAGAGGGAAAGGAGGAAGCCAGGAAAAGTGGAAGAAAGGCCGTGTACACGCACGCCGTAAATTTAAAGCACATTGTAGAATGGTCAGAAAGATGAGCTACATATTGCCAGAGACTGAAGAACTGACAAATGCCACACAATTTGAAACAACTAGCCAAATATTTGGCTGCGGTCTTCCAATACCTGGTTTGTTGTGTTCTGCAAATCCAGCAGACAAATGGAGATTAAATGACAATCACAGATGGTTTATCAAAGCTAAGCAAACAAACTGCCATGGCTTCCTAAGGAAATAGGGATAGAGTTCTCTCTAGGGATAAAACAAAGCTTCCATACTGAAGAGACAGTAAAGCAAATGAAGCTACAGGTTGCAATTTTTACTGGACATCACAAAGTTTAAAACTAAGCAACTCTGTGCTTGAAGTAAGCCCCTGAGAGTGAGTGGTTTCCTGCAAATTAATTCCCTGCTATTTTGAGCTTCCTAAATGGACTTCAAGCAACTGGTACATTAAGGCAATACATTCTTCCAGTTATGTTTAGTAAGTAAGATGCTGTCTATATGAAACTTTTAAAGATATGCCTTGCAAATTGGTCTACAGCAAGTAACAATTCATCTTGGGTAAGCAGCTTGCCAAATCCCATTATTCAAGCTGTTGAATCACATGTAGCATATATAGGCAGGTGGGCAGATTTAAAACCCATGCAGGCTGATAAATTTATTATAGTTACAGTTGTACCTTGGGTTAAGTACTTAATTTGTTCCGGAGGTCTGTTCTTAACCTGAAACTGTTCTTAACCTAAAGTACCACTTTAGCTAATGGGGCCTCCTCCTGCTGCTGCACCGCTGCTGCACGATTTCTGTTCTCATAATGAAGCAAAGTTCTTAACCTGAAGCACTATTTCTGGGTTAGCAGAGTCTGTAACCTGAAGCATATGTAACCTGAAGGGTATGTAACCGGAGGTACCACTGTATTTTGTAAGTCTGATTTTAAATTCATGCTAAGACATCATACCAGAGTTGTTGTTTTAAGACATTATGTGTACATTTCAATCTAATTACTTCCTTTAACACATACAAGGCATGAAATGCCTTAATTGCGTAGGAAAAACTACAGCAAGAAATTGCATAGAATTCTAGTAGCTTTATAGGAACATTTACAACAGCAAAATAATTAGGTACTTTCCCTATGTATCCTTTGTGTATAGACATTGTATGTTATCCCAGTCTGATTTTTGGAATGGCTTAAAATCCAAGCTGATTTATACCCAGCTTTCTGGGTGTTCTAACTAATCCATATTAATTATATCAGCAATGCCAATCAGGTTATTGTATATGATGACTAGGCACTGGGTATTTCTGAGAAAATACACTTGCTTGTATTTGTTTGTTATGTTTGGCACTAGTAAGGCTTTTCAGAGCATTCCAATTTCTGCATTTTTGCCCATCGTAAATAAGTTGTTCTTTATATAGCTTTAGCAAACTTTAGAAAGCACCACAGTTCCTCAGATTGGTCAATGCCAGTCAACTGAAGATAAGCAGATCATAAGTCTTTTCATTGCGAGGGAGTTGCTAAATAGGAAGAAAAATTATTTCCCTCCTCCAACTGTAAAGACTGCTCCATTCAACTGGAATTCCAACAAACCTGGCATATTTTTCCACAGAAATCATGGGTCTCACTCACTTGCCCCCCATCCCCCACCCAGGTATTGCTGGTCTCCAGCTCTCATTAGCCCTAGCCAGCATGGAACAATGGTCATGGATAATAGGAGTTGTAGTCCAGTAACATCTGGAAGCCACAGCTCACCACTCCTGCCTATTCATATGGCCCACTCTGTTTTACGGGGCTTAGTCCCAAATAAGTGAATAGAATTTCAGCCTTATCTAATTAAAGATTATTCAGCAATAAATCTAAATTAGAATCAAAATTCAAATGAAGATGGATCCTTCTACAACTGTTGATTGATTTATATTTGGTGTGGTTCCCATTTATGTAATGTGGCCACATATCACTAACAGAAGCCACAAGGCAGCAAATCATGACCACATCACAATTAATTAATGTGCTAATAAAGCATTAAACAAATGTTCAATGTGCCCACATCACTACCACCTTCAAATCATACAGTGAGTGGCTTACCCATTCTACTCAGCTTGTCAACTGAATCCAAGCTGAAATGTAAAATTGATACAAAAATAAATAAATCTTACCATTCCTGAAAAAGGATCTTCTTGACTGGCTGCCATTCAGTGCAGGTAGTGTCCTTTTTTCTGGACTGACAAAAGTGTCCCATTTTACTTTTTCTGCTCCTCCCAGCTCCTTCACTTTTTGTAAACAACCTTCCAGGTATTCGACTGGATCATCGGGTTTGTAGCACATTAATCCATTCAGCAAACTCTGAAACATAATGCCCCAAAGTGATTTATAAGCCACTGAAGTTGAAAACAAGATTGCAGTTTAACAATTAACTTTGTTATATACCAATCCCATTTCCCCCTGTTATTTCAGGTTTCCATTTTATGGCAAACTTAAGAAATTACACAGGTTTAAGCCTCCTAAAATTACAAGTGTGACTTATGAAAACATAACATTGCTGCACATGAAGACTTGATTTATTAGTTGCTTTTTGCTTTTAGGAAAAGCATGAAATATGAACATTTTTCGTTAAACAGTGCTTCCAATGAACACTCATAGGGCTTCTTAATCAACAAAGCTAAGCAAGTTAAATGCCACTGATTTAAATACGACTACCTTGGAAACAATCCAAACATACCAGTTGAATCAATTTGTAGATTAGGGTATTGTAGGACCATTGCTAAGGTACAAAATTGCCAAATGAGTTGGTTTCCCCCTATTTCTTTATTTCAACCAGCTCAGTGCGGCTGAACTCTTAAATATATGCCCCAAGGCTTATTTGCAATATTTTGTTAGGTTCATAAAATCCTGAAGGACACAACAATAAAAATTCAGAAATCCCATTCCCTTTCCCCACCCAGATAGTAGTACACATTGGTAATTTATACATGTGGTAGTATATAATGAAGCACTTGGTGATAGAATAGCAGAAAACTCACTCCGAATCAGAAAACTCACTCCGAATCTGACCGGACACAGGTTAGAGCTCAACGTCGAGCCTACCAAGTGGCGATAGCGACGGCGAAGAAGACTTTCTTCACCGCCTCTATTGCATCTGCAGAAAATAGTAGCAGGAGACTCTTTCAGGTGGTCCGCAATTTAACGGAACCACCTTTACCACCGGGGCCTTGTAAAGACCCCAAGATCTCCTGCAACGATTTTGCAAAGTTTTTTGCAGATAAAATCACTCATATTCGGAAGGAGCTAGACACCACCGTGGGAGCAGGGCTGGGGCGGGAGAGTGCTAGAGCCCTGTCTGGTCAAGTTGCATGGAATCAATTTCAATCCGTTACCCCCAAGGATGTGGACAGGCTGCTTGGACGCGTGAAACCAACCACCTGTCTCCTTGATCCTTGCCCATCCTGGCTTATAAAAGCGAGCCGGGAAGGGCTGGGCGATGGGCTCTGCGGGGTGGTGAATGCTTCTCTCTGTGAGGGAACATTCCCAGATCCGCTGAAAGAGGCGGTCATTAAACCGCTTCTTAAAAAACCATCTTTAGACCCGGCCAGTATGGCCAACTATCGCCCAGTCTCAAATCTTCCATTCTTGGGCAAGGTGATTGAGCGTGTGGTTGCTGAACAACTCCAGGCACGCCTGGAGGATGCGGACCATTTGGATCCCTTCCAATCAGGGTTCAGGCCTCATCATGGGACTGAAACTGCCTTGGTCGCACTGGTTGATGATCTCCGGCGAGCTAGGGACAAAGGTGAAAAAAAAAAATTGTTTCCTAGTTCTGCTGGATCTCTCAGCGGCCTTTGATACAATCGACCATAACATCCTTCTGGACCGTCTAGAGGGGTTGGGAGCTGGGGGCACTGTTATACAGTGGTTTCGCTCCTTTCTCCTGGGCCGTGTTCAGAAAGTGGTGGGGGGGGGATGAGTGTTCAGACCCTTGGGCCCTCACTTGTGGGGTGCCTCAGGGTTCCGTCCTCTCCCCCATGCTTTTTAACATCTATATGAAGCCGCTGGGAGAGATCATCAGGGGGTTTGGACTGGGTGTTCATCAATATGCAGATGATACCCAGCTCTACCTTTCTTTCAAATCAGAACCAGTGAAGGCGGTGAAGGTCCTGTGTGAGTGCCTGGAGGCGGTTGGAGGATGGATGGCGGCTAATGGATTGAAGTTGAATCCTGACAAGACAGAAGTACTGTTTTTGGGGGACAGGGGGCGGGCTGGTGTGGAGGACTCCCTGGTCCTGAATAGGGTAACTGTGCCCCTGAAGGACCAGGTGCGTAGCCTGGGAGTTATTTTGGACTCACAGCTGTCCATGGAGGCGCAGGTCAATTCTGTATCCAGGGCAGCTGTCTACCAACTCCACCTGGTACGCAGGCTGAGACCCTACCTGCCCGCTGACTGTCTGGCCAGAGTGGTGCATGCTCTAGTTATCTCCCGCTTGGACTACTGCAATGCGCTCTACGTGGGGCTACCTTTGAAGGTGACTCGGAAACTACAGCTAATCCAGAATGCGGCAGCTAGACTGGTGACTGGGGGCGGCCGCCGAGACCACATAACACCGGTCTTGAAAGACCTACATTGGCTCCCAGTACGTTTCCGAGCACAATTCAAAGTGCTGGTGTTGACCTTTAAAGCCCTAAACGGCTTCGGCCCAGTATACCTGAAGGAGCGTCTCCACCCCCATCGTTCTGCCCGGACACTGAGGTCCAGCGCCGAGGGCCTTCTGGCGGTTCCCTCATTGCGAGAAGCGAAGCTACAGGGAACCAGGCAGAGGGCCTTTTCGGTGGTGGCGCCCGCCCTGTGGAATGCCCTCCCATCGGATGTCAAGGTGATGGACAACTACCTGACATTCAGAAGACATCTTAAGGCGGCCCTATTCAGGGAAGCTTTTAATGTATGATATTTTAGTGTTTTTTGGGTTTCTGTGGAAGCCGCCCAGAGTGGCTGGGGAAACCCAGCCAGATGGGCGGGGTACAAATAATAAATTATTATTATTATTATTATTTTCAAGTCTTCTATCTTGTTATGGAACAAGTTTTCCTGATTATTTTGCTACTTAGTCACACTTAGAAAAGAACCACTGAAATCAATGGGACTTTAGTCATGATAAATGCAATACCCTTTAAGTTCAATAGGTCGAATTATGACTATATTTAGATTCAGTAGATATATTGGTAACTTATCACATAGACAACAAAAGCTGCTTAAAGGCATCACTATGGCCCTGCTTGATGCCTGGAAGAGTATTTTAAATAAATGGAAATTGTAGGATGTTTTCTATTTGTTTTACTTCATTTTTCACCCACCAATGACACAGTAAATTATACCCATTTTATAGAGCATCTGCTCCACATAACAGTAAATGCATCAATTTTTTTTTTAAAAAACTCCACTTTTACTGAATGAATTCATGAATGTTGGTGAGGAACATCCTAGCAGGATGATTCATTAGATCTCTTCTAATCATATAATTCTGTGAAATTCATGATCCAGGTATCAATACACATCACCTTCCTATTAATAAATACACAAATGTTCCCTAAAAAGCATATAGTAGTGTTGGCTACAGGCTATACCACTTTAAAAGGCAGCTGGCAATTTGTATTTGAAAGATGTGGCATATTAGATTCTTCCTCCGTGGGGAATGCTGCATCATTGATGTTTGATGTTTTTAATGTTGTTTTCATGGATGCTTTTTTGCTGATTTTATTTTTGCTGATTGATATATTTTATGAAAATGTTGATTATAAATAAGTTAATGAATAGGTTCATTATCTTCCCAATCGGGTACATAGATATTCCACATGCATGGGCTTTCTGATTTGAGAGATAGTTCAATTACATGATTCCTCATTTGCATTCCAAAGCAATATGGTGCTGGTGGATAGTGCCAAATCTTTTCTTGAATGTTTGAATGGTCTAAGTATGTTTAAAATCACAGCTACAGGGTGTTCTTGAAATAAAAACACCCCTGATGTGTACAGTAAACAGTGAGAAGTGATCAGTAAGCCCAGATTTATTTTGCTCAAGTCACCATGATGTAAAATAATTAAACTGTTGCGTATTACTGACATCTTTTCACATAAGGCCAGTTTGTCCAATTGAACAGATGTGTAAACACCTCGTAAATCACACTATTCATCATAGTAAACAAAGACTCCATGGTAAATGTGTGTGCTCTGTAATTCCACACAGAGAAAAATGTGCAACTCCAGAAATATGTGACCCGAAGAACCTAATACATTTTTATGATGTGGCAACATCTGTTAAACAACCACTTTACATAACTGCTGTACTGTTACAGTTTTGTGAAGTAGATATAAACTGCTGTGGCCTCAAAACTGAAGCTGGCAGGTTTACTCATAGCACCGTAGCAGCCTTGTGGTGGATGATCCTTGGTCTGAAAAGCATGGTCGAAATTAAAGTGTTCAGGAACTCAGACCAGACCAAATTTCATAAAATCATACACCAACTTTACTAAAACAAAACCCTATGAGAAAAACTCTCTTGTAGAAATAATTACACTGATCAAGGTAAATAATCACACAGATAAAAATAGCTCAGAAGGTAAGAAGACAACAAACACTAACATCCAACTAATTAACAAACGCTTACACTTAAATCTCACTTAGGCTGAGCAACGGAACAAGATGCTGTCAAAAGCCCAAATAGATGCAGACCTCGGTTTGGCTGGCTGCCAAGAGCTCCCACCAATCCAGGTTTATGGGAACTTAAGACCACCCAATTACCTTGTGACACCGGCCTTGAAGCCTTATCGGAAGACAGCTGTATGTAAGATCATTATTTCTGAGGTTCTAACCCATTCCCATAAACCAGTCTTAAAGGGGCAGTATCACCATAAGCCTCTTTGGAATATTTCAAAAGAACAGTTTACACTTTAAAGTTCAAAACGTCTTCTCATATGTACAAAGAATATATCTGTCCCATAAACACTGCATAAGATATAACTATGGTATATCTTGTGTATAACAAATAAAGGTCAGCCCAAGGCATGTGGTAGGCCATGCTCTGAATCTGGTTGTCTTGAATGGGCAGAAAGTGCTTAATCTGGGATAGTAATGGCCACTTCCCTGGTACAGGGGTGGGCAGAGGTTGCGGGCCAGCAGTGCTGGGGCTCAAGCACCCCTGGAGCAACATCTGGCTGGGAGCCAGCAGTTGGGAAATCTCTGGCCGGCTGCATGGTGTGACAGGAGATCCCGCCAGCCAGCAATTTGAATTCTGGCAAGGTGGGTCTCACCGTGGGTGGGACTGCAACATCAGTCCTTTTTCATGGTTGGGTTGGATCTACTCTAGCTGAGATTTAGGCTTTCAGCAGCTTTCCCCCACCACAGAGGTGAGGGCCTATTAGGATGGTCTGCCATCAGAACATTCTAGTCCAAAGGAGGTGCAGAATACACAGTGGCCTGCTGTGACTTTTTTGCAAAGCATTTTGAGGATAAAATTGTTTGCATCTGCAGGGACCTCAACTCTGGTTTTAAGCAGATGAATCTAAAAAGGGATCCAAAGCATTCCTTAGCCCTGTTGTGTTGGATGAGTTTCAGTTAGTACAGCTTGACCAGGTGCTTGGTTTGGACAATAAGCTGTGCACCTTGCTTCTCATGACTGATAAAAATGGGGGATGATGTTGTTTGGCTCCAATATGAGGTCCCGCGGGAGTCTCCCACTGACCACATCAGTCACTGAGTGGGGTCATATGGAGATCTGGAATGTACTGTCAGCAATATACTGATGACATGCAGCTCTATTTCTCCTTTACATTTGCAGGTGTGGTGGTGGGTGTGCTCTCCAACTACAGGAGCAGGTGCAAAGCCTGGGACTACTTCTGCATCCACTACTGTCATTCTGGACACAAGTAGCCTAGATGGTGCAAATTGTCTTCCATCAGTTTTAGCTAGTGATTCAGCTGCAAGCCTATCTAGACAGGCTTAGCCTAACCTCTGTTGTCTACATGCTGGTAACTGAAGGGTGGCAACATGAGAACAGGCCTTTTCAGTGGTGGCTCTCCATTTGGGGAATGCATTCCCCAGGGAAGCACACCTGGTACTATCACTGTCTGTTTTAGACACCAGGCTGAAACATTTATGTTTACCCAGGCATTTGGTTGTTAATGTGGAGCGCATTGGCCTATCTGTAATGCTTGTAATGGGGTGGGTAGGATTTGTCCCTGCTTAGAGATTTTTAAAATATTAAGTGGCTTACAAAAGCCTTTAAATAAATAAATAAATAACATGGATGCATTACCTTTTTCAGATAGTCTCTCATTCATGACTTTTAAAATGTGGTTTTAATGCCTTTGATATTATTTGTAGCTTAATTTGCAGGTTCCTTTGAGACACATTTTGTGTGACAGCCATCTAATAATAATAATAATCTGTATATTTGCCCCCCTTTCTCTCATATTCCCTTCTTGCTCCCCAGGGAGCCTACTTTTCCTTTTGCTGTCCTGCCTTCTGTCTGCCCAGAAGACAAACAGGTAATCAGTACAATTGTTTCCAGGTTGATGGTACTTGCAAGGACTCTAGGGCACCCAATAATATGTTAGCTACTGTGTTTTGCATCAGTTGCAACTTTGGGACCATTTTCAAGGGCAGCCCTGCATAAAACATATTACAATAGTCTAAACTACAAGTTACCTGTGTGTAGATAACTGCAGCACACTTGTTGACACTGAGTACAAGCACTTTTAGCCACTGAGGTCACCTGGGCTTCAGGTAACAATGATGACCCCACAAGTACCCCCATACTATGCATCTGTTCCTCCAAGAGGAATGCCTGTCTAGAACAGCCTGTCCTACCAATTCCTGGTCTTGAGGCTGCCACCCACCCCAAACAAAATTCATGTTTGGATTCAGTTTTACTGTAGTTTATTGACCCACATCCAGACCATGAGTGTCTGCAGACGTCAATTCATCACTTAGACTGTCTTTCTCAATTCAGATGGTACAGTGAGATGAGAGTTGCTTCAAATCTCCAGATGACAGCTGCCAGCAGAGAGAGATATTATATCCTGGGCAACAAATTCAAAACGGGGCATGATGCTAATCAAAGGGAATTTTAAAAACTGAATTTTAAAAAAAGTTTTAACTTGCGTCATTGATTAACATCTCCACTATGGAACCAGCTTGCATTAAAGTATATAAGAAGTTGGTATGTTGCAGAAAATAAAATGGGGAAAGGGATGGAGGGGGAAGAACACACACACATCCCAGCCCAAACTGTTTGATTGCTACAATGCAACTTGTCAAATTATTATGTCAAATCTGTATAACAATTCATGCTAACTATTATGAACAAACCTGTGCGCATTCTGCTGTTCAGTGTAAAAGTCAACATCCTGTCAATGTCCCTGTTTGTATTGGTTTTTAAAAGTTTCCAGCCCTTACAGCAGTGTGTGGAGGGGAATAGTCTCCCCATCCCTCCCTTCTTCCTCCCAGCACAACAGGATGCCAAAGGAAGAACATACCATTCTTGCCAAAGGTCTACGCTAATAGCTCCCTCCTCCTTCCACCCTTCTATTTATTTCTGCTTTCCCATTTCCCATCCCTACTTCCCTTCTCTCCCACCTAAGACTCCCTCCCACCTAAGGCTCCCTCCACTCCTACCTGTATGAGATCAGATCTTGGGTTCCCCACCTGTGTCTTACAGCTTTGAAAACAGTAGAGAAAGTGTGGGGGAAGTGTAGTGAAACATCAGAAGCATAGGTGAATAGTAAGACAATTGAGCAAGATAACTATTGGGCAAGTCTGTAGAGCCTTACTTAGTTTCTCACTCTTCTCTATGACCAGAAGGGAGAACAAATAATGAGTGGATATTTGCAAAATAAGCAAATATATCAAAATGTGCTTCATTTGCATGAATTAATGTACATAGCAGAATCACCTTTTTAATTGCAGCAGAAACTATGTTGTCCTGGCACAAATTTAGTCCTTCTGTATCAAACATCAAAAGCTCCCATGTAATCCCACTACCTCATGTTTATAATGTTTAAATGGGAGTAAGAGTGACCTATCATCCTGATTTTTTTGTGACAACAAGCAAGAATATAGATTGTAAGGCATTTAGATATTAGATATGTTGTATAATGATTAATAACATAACAATAGCATAGCAATATCATAGGCACCTTGAAACGATTAGAGTGTTAGCTTGACTATTATACACACTTTCCATTGAATTCAATGGAGCTACTTTCTGAGTAGACATGTATAGGACTGCACTCCCCAAAACTATTCTATCAATAATTTTACTATTTATAATCTATAACTGAATACACAAAAATAGTGTTTGTATAAAAAAATTCTTACAGTTTTCTAAACTTCTCTGCACGTAGCATTTGTGATTTACTGTTATGTTCAGATACTACAAGTGGGTTAATTATAATTAACCCATTTAAACATTTAAATAACTCACAAATTCATCTTAGGTATTTTCAGTCATTTGCTGAAAAGAAAGAAATATTTCTTACAGAATCCCCTAAAGTAAGAATTCCATGAGACAAATGAAAACACCAGCAGAGGGAAGGGAGAATTTATGTTATGGGTAAAAATTCTCATTAAACAGATTTGACGCAATGACAATGAAAATACTCTTTGGAATGGAGACTGGGACCCTAAGTGTGCCAAAATGTTCAGATGAACATGCTTGAGACCAAATCGCTTTAGGTCTCAAGTAGCACAAGCAACTGACTTTGTATTTTCACTTTAGCTACCCAATCATGTTCCCTTTTAAATATCACAGTTTTGATCACAGGAAGCATTCATGGCTGCATGAGGCATGCAGCCTAGGAGAAAATAAACTGCAGCAGCATCTCCACTGACTGCTCCATCCATTCACCCTGGAGTCAAGATATGTAGAGCTTTCAGAGAATGCCATGGGAGATGACACATTCCTGCCTCCTGCTTTTCTGATCACCAATTCCACACATATTCACATCTCACAAGGTCGGATCAATGCTGCCTTACAAGCAGCTAGAGGAGCCAAGGCAACCGGAGGCAAGAAAGCTTCCAGATCCATTAAAAGTAGAGTGGGAGGACAACGTTAACTCCTCTCTGCTCCGCAGAATGAGGCTAGGTGAGCAAGGCAAAAGGAAGCAGGCAGGGGGCTGAGAAGATGCACAATCTGCTCTGTAAGCGAAGGCATCTCTTTGGGTACCCAAAACAAGCAGACAGGGGTAGGAGGATGCCTTTTCCCTTGCCGTACTAACTACCCCAATTCCCCCCCTTTGCCTGTAGGGTCTCGTATGTCTCCCAAATCACGGATACTATGGAAGGGGCAAAAGACCGCAACCATCGTTTTAGATCTTGGAAAACTGTGCAGGAAGAAGGCGAAAGAGGTCAGAGGCGAAGTCTGGAGTAAGTGACATTCCTCCCTTCGAAACAAGCCTTGCCCCTTCAATATGCCGGGCAGCTGCCCTTGCTCCGTGCTCTCCCACCTTGCCCTAGATCCCACAGCCTCGCCCCCCCCCTCTCCTTCCTGTGAGTCTCCCCTAGACTTCGTGGGAACTTGCTCCACCCAGGGTCCAGAGGCGAGAGGTGAGCGGCTGCCGGGGTCCACCGGCTGGCGAGGAGGTTTTTTACCTCGAAAAGCTGCGGGATCTCCCTCTTGGCCAGATACTCCTTGGCGTCGCAGGTGCTCATGCCTCCTGGCGGAGAAAGGGCGGTGGCGCGGCCGGGGCTGCTGGCTGGCTGGCTGCTGGGCGCTTCTGCCCGGCTTTACCGCGGGGCAGGGAAGGGGGGCGGGTGTTTTCGCCTCGTCCGCCCCGCACTCGAGAGCCTTCGCTGTCCTTGCAAAGCGCTCGCTCCCGCGGGGAAAGGGGATCGGAGGAAGAGGAGGGAGAAGAGACGGAGCCTAAGCCAGCACCTCCCCTCTCCTCGCAGCCCAGCCCGCGCGCCGCCAGGCAAGCTGGGTGGTGCTGGGTGGCGGGAGTGGGTGGCTGCTGCTGTTGGAAAGGAGCCGGGGAGGGGGGTGACTCCGGATCGCACGATGCCGCCGTGCTGCGTGCAAGCCAAAATGCACACAGGCGCCGCGCCACCGCACACGTGGTGTCCCCTGAACAAATTGCCAGTACTATCAAGAATAATAATCTCCAGGGGAAGCTCGTCGTCCGAGATAACCGACTGGGGTGCGCCCTGCGAGGGTCAGGAAGTCTTTCCTAAAGCGGATCCCCCTACCGCCACGCCACCAAGTTTAAGGGCGAAACAGTTGAAGAAATTCAGGGTTTCCTCTCTCGCAAACACACACTGAGACGCCAGAGCTGAGTTTCTCTGCTCCAAAGGCGCTTCTCTCTCTCTCTCTCTCTCTCTCTCTCTCTCTCTCTCTCTCTCTGTGTGTGTGTGTGTGTGTGTGTGTGTGTGTTTGCGTGTGAAAGCGCACGGACAAGGTGGAGAGAGGAAGGAGCCGGCGAAGCACCTAGGGCGATGGGTTCGTGTTCTCAAAGGGCGGCCAGAAATGATCGCCCACGTGGAATTGGCTGAGGTTCTGGTACTATGTTTGGTTCAGCATGTACGTTTGGCCTTTATATAAATGCGTCGCAAGTGTGTTTCAAAAGCAGCCACGGAGACAGGGCAGGGATAGTTGGATCGGGGCCGCGCAAGGAAGGGTGGTTTAACATGTTGCCCCCCACGTCGATTACTGCCCCCCCCCTTTAAACGCCCAAAGGACTATTTGGCCAAGTTAAGGGAAAATTTAGGAATACGCCCGTTTCTGTTGGGCAAGAGGACAAGACAACCTACCGCGTGCAGAGCCAAAATCGCCTCCAGATTTGACAGCCGCATCCGATTTGACAGCCCTGATGGCTCCCAAGGAGCAGTTATGGTGTTAAGCTGAGGTGCGTTCTGAATACCTACTACTTTCTCTTTTCTATGCCATACTTGGCCCTCATACCAACTCTCATACCAAGCCAACATATTGTACAGTCATATGCAAACATCTTCCTTGCTCCTCCTGCCTCTCTCAGACTGTCAGTTTCCTTCAGCTGGGAATAAGGCCCTTGATACCCTGACTAGTGATAATCAGATGACAGTAACTTTGCATGCAGCGAAAAGACCAGGGAGTATGTACCACAGAGCCCCAGTTAAGACCATAAACTGAATAAATGACTGAGGCCAAAGTGCTTGTCCTGATAACTGGGAAATATCATATACAAAAAGTTGCAGTAGAACTTCCCTTTGTGGGACATACGATCGATATATATATATATATATATATATATATATATATATATATAATTGTGTGTGTGTACACACACACACACACACACACACATATATATATATATACCCCATGATCAACCATCATGGGGATTAATGTAGCTTTCTCAGAACAAAATCTGACAGAAATTGTTGTCATACAGAAACAAATTCAATTCCTGCTTTTCAGATGCTACATCTTGACCTTTAGAATTTATATAGCAGTAGTTCTGTTTTTGTCAATAAAATTCACTGGCGTTCCTTCCCCCCCCCCCCTTTCTGATCAACATGCACACTGCTGGGATGGAGGGTGCATCTGCATTCTAAGGAGTTGGCACTATAGCAAGTTAATCTTCTGATCACATAGTGTGATCTTTTATTGTTTGCAGGGGACACTCAGAGTGAAGGGCTTGTCTGACAATGCTGAAGCTCTCTGCAGACCAAATCCAAAAATATCAGGAACAACAGCTGGGAAATATATGGCAACTTAAAGCATGCAGAATATGTCTAGCTAGATCAACATAACAATTGACATTCTGGATTGGATAATTCTAGCAATGCAATGCCCTTTTTACAGCGACAACTAACAGGAGACACCCTCAGGAAAGTAAAAATACCCCCTTAAAAGGAAAATTGACCTTTCTTTAAAATATTGGTCTCATAACCACAAATGCATAGACAGCTTGGCTATTATCCTGAAGCATTAGAAAATACATTTGTGAAAAGAATGAAATCATCATTATGACCATCTGTCCTTTTAACGTAAACAGGGTACTTGCCAATTCCTGACTAGCTTTGCTCTCTAGATCAATCCCTCTATCTCAGTCCATATTCGTTTGGCCTTTTTCATCCTCTCTTGCCTACCAGTCAGGCTCTCTGGCTTATCCATGTTTGTAATGTGACCAAACCAGTGCTCATCCAAGCTTCTTTCTATTACTGCCTCCCTTTTGAGCCAAATCCAGATGACTTCACAGTAATGAAAATGAACAGTGCCATTTGATGATTTCTAGAATCTTTCTTTGCCAACTCATTTCCATGACACTTAAGGGTTGCCAGGTCCTTCCCTGGAAATGGGCTTCAGTTTTATACTCCAGGGGTAGAGAATCTCTCAGGCCCTCTAGAGCTCTCTTAAGACACTCTCCAGGCCACACCATCACACAGGCAAGCTATCCCCTGTCCACACCTCTGCTCTGTGCCCTTCTCAAGAGTTTTTGCCTGGCTGGAATGAGTTCTTGAACTGTGGTAATGCCTCTTACTTATCCAGATGGAGATTGGAGAGGAGCCTCAAGCATGTATTATAGCTGAAATGTAAGTTACTGTGCAAAGGTTAGAGTAACAACCATTGCAGGACACACTTTTGCCTCTGGCACCATGCACCACTTGCATGTGACCACTTGCATGTGGCCACCAAAGGTTGTCCATGACAGAATGTGGCTCTTGTGCACCCCTGCTAAAAATACTTAGGAGTAAACTCTACTGAACTTACCGTTCATTTGAATTTGTATGCCGCTTACCCTCAAAACTGTGGCCGAAGTGGCTCACAACATATCAAAGGAGCAATAGCGTGCATCACTTTACGCTTGCTTACATTTGAATTACACACTTGCCATTTTACTGCCCATTTGCCCACTTTGCAGAGATTCTTGCAATCACTTTTTATAATATCCTTCATGAACCATTTGGTGTTATCGGCAAACCTGGCTACCTCACTGCTCACCCCTAACTCTAGATCGTTAATGAACAAGTTTAAAAGGACATATCTCAATGTCTCAACTTTCTGCATCCATCCACAGGGAGAACTACCTAGTTACTCTCTTCTGGTTCCATAACTAGTTATTGATCCATAAGAGGACCTCTTCTGTTATTCCATGACTGCTAAGCTTACTCTGGAGTCTATGGTGAGGTAATTTACCAAAAGCTTTTTGAAAATTCAAGTACACAATGCCAACTGCCTCACCTCTATCTATATGGTTGGTGACAAAAGAACTCTAAAAGGTTAGCAAGTACCTTGCAGAAGCCATACTGGTTCTTCTATGTGCTTGGTAATTCTGTATACTGTATAATAATGGCTTCCACCAGATTTCCTGAAACAGACTTTATGCTAACCAGCCTGTAATTTCCTGGATCTCTTCTAGATGTCTTTTTCTATTTTAAAACAAATTGGTGTTCCATTGCCAATTTCCTCCAGCCCTCAGGTATAGAGGCTGATCTTGGAGACAAGTTATATATATTTGTTAGGAGATAAGCAATTTCACATTTTAGTTCTTTAAGAAATCTTAGGTGAATACCATCTAGACCTGGCAAAGAGTCAGTTTTTAATTTGTTAATAAAGCTTCTTGTCACTAATATTTCCCTAGTTCCTCTGACTCCCTTCTTGAGAAAGTTAGTTCAGGCACAGCCCTACATCTTCCACTGTAAAGTCTGGATGAAAAAAAAATATCCATCCGTCTTCTCTGCAATCTCATTTGAATTTGAGTAGAATATGAAATACCTCTGCTCATCTGCTGGGTGTAACTTGGGGTGCTTTCAAATGAAGGCTTAATATTGTAAATGGGTCATTGGCATCAGTTGTTTGTTTGTTTGTTTGTTTGTTTGTTTGTTTAAACTTAACAGATTTCCCCCAGAAAGGTTAAATCCAGAACTCATGCAGGCTTGGCCTTTTTATGCAAGTAATGTATTGTGGATACTGGAAAAAGGTTATGTGCATGAGAAACATCTGTTCTATCTGGTAGCACCCCTGAGAAGCAGAATAGCCTATCACCCTCCCCTCCAGCCCTGGGCATCAGTCCCTACCCAATGCTGAAGAGCTAGGCTGCACTCTGTATCTGATATCATCTTCCAATACTGACTGTCTCTAACTGGTGTTCTGTTTCTTGTTATCTCGATGGGGACATTTGTACCCAGCCGACCTTCCTGCAATCTTTTTTGACAAATGTCAAAGTCTCACATCACATACTAGCTGGTGTTCTTCCTTGCTTTCCTCATTATTGGAGCCTTTGATTTTTCCTGATGTTAAAATGTACTCTTCCACCCTTTAGGCTACAAACTTACACACAGTTATAACTAAGTGTAAGCCCCAATGAGTACAATGAGACTTTTGAGTATGTAGATTTGTGTAGGGGTGTGCTGTTTGATACTTTCTTTTGCTAATTTGTTTTCTGTGGGGATTGGAGGGGAGAGAGTGTTGTTTCAGGCTCAAGAGATTCAGTAATATCACATGGATGTCTCAAGGGTCCCTCTCTGTCGCTTTTGTTTGCAAATAAAAATGATCAGTACATATAATAAGAGTAAGATGCCAGAGAAGCATGCAAATATCGACTCAGTATGCAGCAGCTGTTGTGATGAAGGTAAATTCCATGCTAGGGATCATTAGGAAAGGGACTCAGAACAAAATTGACAATATTAAACTGCAAATCTATAGTAGGGACACATTTGGAATGCTGCATACTTTTATATTGTTATGAGTTTGGGGAAAAGGAGTAGACCATGGGTAGGCAAACTAAGGCCCAGGGGCCGGATCTGGCCCAATCGCCTTCTCAATCTGGCCCGCGGACGGTCTGGGAATCAGCGTGTTTTTACATGAGTAGAATGTGCCCTTTTTTAAAATGCATCTTTGGGCTATTCGTGGGGCATAGGAATTCGTTCATCCTCCTCCCCCCAAATATAGTCTAAACCCCCCCCCCCCAAGATCTGAGGGATAGTGGACCGGCCCCTTGCTGAAAAAGTTTGCTGACCTCTGGAGTAGACTGTATGCAGAGAGCCACACTAGTTTCCTGATGTGGGAATCTTGTCAGTGATAGGCCATTAAGGGAACAAAGAAATGAGTGAGGCCCCTCCCTCAACTGGCAGGTAGTTAAAAAGACAAAGCCAGAGTTGAGGGCAGAGAGTTTTCCAGTGATGTGAGTTAGAGGAAAAAGCAGTAAGCTGGAGAGAGAATCAGAGTGATGTTAGATTTCTTTTTGAATCCAAGGCTGTGGCTATGAGAGAAGCAAGGCCCTGAGGGTGCTAATGCTGTCAGCCCCTCCATTTTAGACTCAGGTCCTGTTGTGGGAAACAGGATGGACTAAGTGGATGTTTAGTCAGATCCAAAATAGATTTTTTTTGTTCTTATGCATTAAAACCACGTATACCACTGGCTATCTGTTTTTCTTCCCCCCCAAATGTTTTCTTACATTGTTGCCAAATTTCTTGGCTCTTTAGCTTCTTCAAGCCGTATGGGTCTTTCCTGAGTCTCTTTCTGACTTCAGTCATCCTCAGCCAGGCCAGTACCAGAGGCCAGATTCATAAAAACCCAGCAGGTTTGTGGTGGCCGCAGCTTTGCAGCCATCATCATTAGTGCTGCCAAATACTGCATCACCTCACATGCCACAGTTTTGGGAGCACAGCAGTAGGCCTTAAATATACTTTCGTTCTCCAGGGTGTGATCCAAAAACTTCAGCTAAATCATTATCTTGCTATAATATGGCATCTCAAGAGCTCATTAATCTGTTCAGTTCCAGTGATCTCTACATGGCCAGGTGTGGCTTATCGGCTGTATTAAACCATCTCATAGCAAGGAAGAAGATGGATTTGACGGTAGCAAAACTGCATTCAGTACTACACTTTTAGGAGAGAAAAGGAAAAAAACAGGGATACACACCAGGGTTTGCAACTGAATATCAGATAAGCTCATTTCTCATGTACATTTCACAGGAAGTTTTATATTTTACATAATGTAAGGTTTTATATAAGGTAAGTAAATGCATTTCCCTCCCAAGAATATAGTGGGTATGTGTATATATAAATATTCTGGCAGCCAGCAATAGTGAAGGAAGTAGCAAGTGCAGTTTACCTATATGAAAAGACTCCCAACTGTATGTGTGTCCTCCTTAGGGCTTCCTGAATACTGAGATAATCGCTCACCCAACATAGCTCCTTTGGGAATTGTATCCCTCAGCTCTAATATCAACTCTTAGACTCTTAGACAGTATCCTCAAAGCCAAGTAAGAGAGCTAGAATGTTGGTCACCTGTAGAGACAGCATTGTTGGTCAGGGAAATAATATTTTAAAAGCACAAACTTTTAAACCTCTGGCAACACCCAGAGCCACAAAAAAACCCTATTAAATATTTCCTCGTGTAGTTCATATGAATGCTACAGATCTGTGTCCATGAGAAATAGCACTGCAGAGAGATGCATGTGGACCAAAAAGCGGAGGGACACAGAAACAAACAAAATGTATTTATGTAAACATAGCCCTCCAAATTACTGTGCATCAAAACCTTCGTTTAAAAATTTAAAAGACAATACAGAGACACTTAAATAGCAGACTAGCACAACACTTCCAAACAACCTGCCAAAAGGCACCTGCAACTGGATGGCTGTGACAAAATATATTCAGGGACTAGGGTGCATAAATAGAATCATAGAATCATAGCGTTGGAAGGGACCATGAGGATCATCTAGGGTGGATCTAAACACAGGGGGAAATGCTATGAATAAGTCAGAAATCAGATCGTTATAACAAAAGAAAAAAATCCCTATGGAAAATCGTCTTTTAAAATTTCCTGCTATCTGGCGCCACCTGGTGTTGCATGTTTATAATGCATTCAAATCACTCTTTATTTACTAATATAGCTGAGTCCTTAGTCCAACCCCTACAATGTAGAACTATGCAGCTGTCCTATACAGGGATCAAGCCTGCAACCTTGGCATTATCAGCACCACATTCTTAACCAACTGAGCTATCCAGGCTCCCCCATTAAGAAGGAAAATAACTAAATGTAAATGTCTCTGAGGAATATCAACAGGAAATTGTCTGTGCACAAGTAGACTATGTGTTTAATTAGACACATATCTCGCCATCATTTTGCAGCCTAAACAATGCAAAACAACAAAGAGAGAGAGGCAGTGTGGTTTAGTATTGGACATCGACTGGTGAACTCTGGGTTCAAGGTACAGTGGGTCAGTCACTTTCCCCCCCAGAATAACCTACTCCACAGAGTTGCTGTGAAGCTAAAGAGGAGGTAGCTCAATTCTGCACTCCTAAGGAAGGACGAGTAATGATAATAAAAGACTTGAATGAGAGATGCATATGCACCCAGAATTCTGCATCAGACCCGAGAGTGAAAGCTCTGCAACACTGCCTCTGCAAGAGCTAGGCCAGATTGTTGTAAAGTTCCATCAGGATCTTATGTAATCACTTAGAGTGAGCAAGTCTGTAAGTTTAGATTCTGTGAAAAAAAATATAATTATGTGAAACCTTCTCAGAAGAACTTGCTGAATCATATGCTTCTATTCCAAAAAAAGTGCCTTCAAATGCATAACTTGGATACAAGTGCACTTTGTGCCCAGTTCATTTGCAAGTAACAAATTAATCAGACAGATGACGATGACTAAGATGAAATCTGTCTACCTTAAAAAGAAAATACACCATTTATAAGACTGTTTCTCAACACACTTCTCACAGGTGTTCTAGATTTTCCATATGGCCAAATGGTATTCATTTATTTTCAAACTCTTTGGGAAAGGTTTTAGTATATTGTTATGAAACAATCCTTGTGGAGATTTTATAAGATGCGTGAACGAGATCAAGACTTAGGTTCAAGTTCTGTAGTGTGGACCTATATGCTCGGATTGTCTCAAGACCAGCTTTAGAAGCACATTCCTCATACTTAATGTGAATAAAAGATAATAATCCTATCTGATTCATGTCCAGTGGGGTGTGGTTCTTCTCTACCCATTGCAGATACACAGTTTCCTCTTGGGGAAGGCTATGTGGGGAACAAATCTATATAGAGAACATCAAACAGATCTTACCCAAAAAGAAAATTGTCTTCTGAAGAGTGGTGGCAGAAATGGGTCATACTGACAACATGCTGTGAGTGATGTTTTACTAGCTTCAGAAGCAGAGCAAGTCTTTAAGAGGGCTTCAGGGAAAAGGACAGGAAAAATAAGCAGATGGTTGAATTTAGTCAGATGGGTTCCAGAAAAGTAAATAGGACCCCTTTCCTTGTCCTATGTCAAGGCTGGCGGTGACCAATACTGACCTCAGAAGAAAAAGAGTACCTTGGAGGAATAAACTATGCAAGATACCACCAATGTTCCTTTCATCATTTAGTGGTAGGGCACATACTCAACCTTGCCTGCAGAAGGTCCAAAGTTTAGTCCTTGGACTCAGCTAGATTGGGTTTTTTTTAAAAAGTGTTTTATATGGCGCTATGGAGTCCCGTCTTTCCCTGCCAGACTTCCCTGTATGAGTTTACAATACTTTTAACTGAATCACTTATTTGATGTGTCTAGATCCAGCCCTTGATCCTGTTAGAAGGATCAGGCAGCTTGTGATGAGACAGAACCCCTCAGTATGACAGAGAACAGACAATTTTCGGTTAAAAACATAACCTGGCTGAAGGCAATTCTCCATGTAGATAAAAGTAGGCACGGCACTCTCTTCTCCAGCAGGCTGCCTGAGACAATGTGGTGCCTGCTGTGAAGGACAATATGGTGTCCTCATTAGGATGACTGGGGCACTGATCCACCAACCTAAGGTGGCTGTCAGCTTCCTCATCCTTAGGCTCAGTTACATTTCTAGAACTCAGCAGGGAGCAGGTGGGAAGGGGGGGGGGGAGGAAACTAAATTTGCTTGACTCTGCCTAACATTGGCTCTGGTGCCACTTACTGTCGGCTTCTTGCTTTATGCCCTTCCAGTCCCAATGGGGACTGGCCACCACTGCATGTACAAAAGATGGCTGAACTGGTGGTTGGATATTTATTTAACAGTATGTTTTCAAAGCTGCTTTTCTTGGCAAGCCCATCCAGATGGTACTACCTTGATACTGAGATTGCTTGATGGGACCACTTCTAGTGGTTCCCTATGCCCCTGAGGTCCGATCGGCCTTTACAGATCCAACTAACAAGTTCTGCTAGCAGAATTCTGCTAGTGCAACTAGGCTTTCCCTCTCCCGCTACAAATTGGCTTGGGGGAGGGGGCTTGGGAGAACCCCCAAAGCAGTGCACAGAGGAAGGAGAGGGGAGACTGTTTCATCTAGCAAGCTGAAATCCTTGTGCTGGCAGAATGAGAGTGCTATGTTGAATTCTTCCTGCAGTCAGAGAGGCAGGGCACAGTCTTGTCACTAAGTCTCACAAGTGAGCTCGCCACACCTCGGCTTTAAAAGCTGGAAGGGAAGGGTGTGACAACTGTTGAGACATCATCATTGGTTTCCTTCAGCTCTGAATCTCTTGTCTTACTCGCATACTTTGGAATGATGACTTCTGGACCCTGTGGCTTCTGCTGAGCCTATACTAGGACATGCCTGAATAAAGATCTACAGTGGAACCTCGAGTTAAGTACTCAATTCGTTCTGGAGGTCTGTTCTTAACCTGAAACTGTTCTTAACCTGAAGCACCACTTTAGCTAATGGGGCCTCCTGCTGCTGCTGCTGCTGCGCTACCGCTACATGATTTCTGTTCTCATCCTGAAGGAAAGTTCTTAACCCGAGGTACTATTTCTGGGTTAGCGGAGTCTGTAACCTGAAGCATATGTAACCTGAAGCTTATGTAACCCGAGGTACCACTGTATTACGTAACAAGTAAAAGCCTCTGCTACTATCTTTTGTGATATGGGAGCAGGGCAGACATTTGCCAGAAAATGAGAAATAGAGAGTCAAAAGAGCAAAAAGCACAAGAATTGAAATGCGCCTCAAGTTTTTAGTAGAATAGAAAGCTTCTTCCATTTTGTTGTTAATATTCTTTAAAATAAGTGTATTTGATTTTGTTTGAAATGTTATTAAGAGTCAATTGATTCTGCTTGTCACACCTTGGAAAAACAGAAACCTGTTAAGTTTGATCCTGTCTTGAGAAATCTTATATTTGCAGAGACCTGCCTCTGTAGAAGCGTGTATTCAAAATCCATTGGGATTTATATAATCTAATTCAGCCTCTCTTAGCTATTGCCCTCTGATGTTTTAGACCACAGCATGTTAGCTATGTAGCCATGTTAGTCTTTTAGAGCAAAAACATTAGAGTCTTGAGGCAATTTAAAGACTAGCTAATTTATTGTAGAATATATTATGACAAGTTTATTACAGTCTACTTCATCAGATTCATGAACTTGGATGGGGTGATTGTGAAAAGTGACACCAGAGGGAAACAAAAAGTGCAGGAAAGAACAGACAGTGATAATTACATACTTAACAGTGGTCATTCCCAAAGCAGTATTTGAGGACACAGCTGTCCTGTCATTGCTAAACCAATTAACACATATAATGTGCTAAAAATAATGGCCCATTGTCACAGTTCAATCCACAAGTGGAGGCACAAGAACACTTTATGTGTTAAAAGCCAGTGATTTCATATTGCAGTCTCCATTTGAAGCTCCTTTGCTTCAGCAGAATAGAGTCTGATGCTGTGGTTGACAGCAGAACTATGTTACAGGAACATAAGGAAGATTCCCAAATGGCAGCCCCCAGTCCAGTTTCTCCTACATAATGTGTTGTGCAACCAGCCCTGTGTTCTTGACGTTGTACTGTATGTGTTTCTCTTCCCTAGCAGCCAGTCACATGATACATCAGCAGAGAAACACTCAAGTAATGATGCTGCAACATTAAGTTGGGGGGGGGGAGTAGGGTGTGCTCAAGAGAGCCTCTCATACACTCTCTGTCGTTGCTGCAATGCTGCCTGTTGGGTGTTACTATGTGCTAGTTGCTGCCACCAGCCTCCTCCTCACTCCTGCAGCCCAGGTGGGAAGGGACTTTGAGGATGCGAGGAAGAGGAGGAGGAGAACTGAGCCATTCTCAGCTCAACCTACTCTCAACTCGCTGGCAAAAGCAGGGCAGGATACCCAGGGCCTTCTTCACAAGTTGCAGTATGCACTGCAAGGGAAGGAAAGGGAAGGAATACTAGCTTTCTACTTGCAGTATTAGTCTAGCTGTCCCGACTCCTGCCCCAAACACGACGACAGAAGCTCATACTTGTGAGGTAGACAGAGATCTTTCTTTAGGCAAGGAACAGCATAACTTAGCAGCAGCAGCAGGAGTCCAGGAGTTGGGCAAGTAGTTAAGAACTGGGTGGAATCAGTAAAGATGCCCCAGTGAGTTTTCATGTCCCACACGCCAAGCTTTTAAAGACAAGGTGACAAGATTTTCATCAGACTCTTTTACCTTGTAGGAAGGTTGGATTCATAGGCTCACACTCTATCTGGTGGGTGAGTCCGTTCCCATCTCTGGAGGTGGCACTTGGTCCTCTGTGACTAGGCTGCACCCTCCCTTCCTAACTCTGCCACGTCCCACTAAGCCATCTCCAGTGGTTGGTCGTTGCCCTCCTCAGCCCCCAAAGAGGCTCTCTACTCCACAGGAGGGGCAGAAAGGAGTCATCCTCAGTTCCCACAATTTACCTCTGCTCCTGCTTCCTCTTCATCCTCCTCAACCACCTGAGTTTGCCAAGCTGTTCTGAACCCCTGCATACCCCTGAGGTAAGTTCTGATAGTGCACACAGTCCCAAAGACAAGGCTAGAGAGTAGTCAGACAGTCCAGTCAGGTACCAGTCCAGGTCTAATGGAACAAGCAAGGTCCAAAGTCAGTTAGTAAGGTCAGGTTACTGCCTTTGCAGAAGAACCTGTGTTGGAACACCTGGGGTCAGTCCTGAAGGCACAGTCCACCGGTGTTCTTGAAGCAGCCAAACTGTGGTCCATTAACAGAGAAAGTTGAGGAGACAAAGAGTTTCTGCTTTGCTTCCCTTTAATCCTACCCAATCATTTTTATTTTTTAAATAATGGTTTTATTTATTTTCATAGTACAGAAGATAAATTTTAAGAACACAATTATTACTACAGTAAACAACAAATAACTTGTCCTGATAAATTTACAGACCAGAGTTTTCTCCAGCTGAGCACCTGTGCTTCTCAACTTGATGAAGCATGTGATCCTCACTTGCCCTGAACCTAATCCACAATCTCCTCCCAGACCTAACGAGTCCTATGACCTTCACCTGGTCCACTAGTGGCTGAGCTGTGTTCCTTTGCCTGCCTCAGTCTCCTGGAGTACAGTTCCTGATGTTCCTGAGCCCACCGTGTCTGCGAAGATGGAGGGTATTGCTGGTTCTGGTAATGTCTTCTCCCCCTGGCTCCCCTGAACTGTCCATGCTGCCCCCTCGGTGTCTTCTGCTGTCCCATGAGTACCTTGTAAGTCCCCAACCTGCCCATCCCCATCTTCAGCTTGTCCCAGTATGTATATCTTACCAGGATCCTCCTCTCTGTCCTTGGTGTCCTGTCAGCTCATAACGCAAGCCATGTTTGATCCCAATGGAGCCACAGGGCTTATGACACTAGCCTTATTTGCACAATGCTCACTTATGGCACTCATGGTTTGAAGCAGGACTGTACATCTCGCCACCCCCTGCCAACTTTGTGTCCCTGTCCTAGCCTGGTCCCTGAACTCCACACATCAAGAAATTGGAACAGAAATAGTACATATTCGTACATTATTATTGTGAAATTTCCCACCCAATTAATTGAAAATAGCATTGTGGGCATTTTTCTTCTTCTAAAATTCAATGGAATTAAAACAAAAATTGATTCTGCAAAACTGTGTTGACTGGTAACTGCAAATAGTATGTGTTTTTGTTTCTTTTAGAAGTTGAACAGACATCACAAATGATAAAAGTGAGGGAAATAATATTTATACTTGTTACAGTGGTTTAGCTGTCATTCAGCCTTCTTATGGTCTGAGACTATAAAACCAGATCACTAGAGAATATGTGGGCTTTGAAAATAGGATTTGATGGGCATGTTTTTCATCTTTCTCTGATTTGATTGTGACAGTGAAGATTCAAGAGTAGGCTTGTGGTATGTCATTTGTATGTTGCTATGATCGTCCATATTCACACAAAAGAGATATAAACAGCATATGCATCTACAGTAATGTTTGATAATTAAACCAAATCAAGAACTTAATTTCAGTTTTCCTATTCATTTTGTTCCATTTTAAATATATTTCCAAAAAGGATTTCAAACATGTATTCTTATTATGAAGAAATTTATATTAAGACATCTAACCCAGATCTCAACCACAGCTCCAGTTAACAAATTTGTTTTGTAACATTAACCCTACTGAATAAATTAATTTTATTCAATAGGCTATGAAATAAATAAAAATACAGTACATACACCATGTACAATCATCACCCATCTGTCACCAAAAGCTTCAAAAGCTGGTGTCGAATGACTCCTGTAATCATGCAAATCATATTATATAAAAAGAAAGCCATGCTATAAAGTCTGCCAGCTCTGTCCAATTAGCCTCTACTTTGGCTAAAACTTAGGCAAAAAATGTCACATGCATTGTGATGGCAGGATCTTAAATTGCACAAAAATGCACTCAGTTGTCATCCACCTGTCTTGAAAGACAGTCCCTAACTCATTGAGAGTTTGAGACCCATTGGCTCCCCTTAGCTGGTTTAGCTAGTTCATGGGTAGGCAAACTAAGGCCCGGGGGCTAGATCTGGCCCAATCACCTTCTAAATCCGGCCCACGGATGGTTCAGGAATCAGCGTGTTTTTACATGAGTAGAATGTGTCCTTTTATTTAAAATGCCTCTCTGGGTTATTTGTGGGGCATAGGAATTTGTTCATTTTCCTCCCTTCAAAATATAGTCCGGCCCCCCGCAAGGTCTGAGGGACAGTGGACCGGCCCCCTGCTGAAAAGTTTTGCTGACCCCTGAGCTAGTTGGTCAAAGCTGTTTCTCGGGGTGTGGCTGGCCACTATCATACGCTGACAGCTTTTAGGAGCCACAGGTGAGAGAGCTGAGTGCAGGGTGGGAACCAAAGGTGGATAAACTACCCCAGAAGGAGCACAGTGTGTCCCCCACCAGAGGTACTACCCTTCCCCTAACACCCAATACACCCTAAATATGTACACTCTCATGAATAATAGTCTTTTCAAAAACAGGCAATAACCATTTAAATCTTACATCTGTATACCGTACACACAATAAAGAAAACAATGAGGCCATCATCAGTGTCCCCTGCATCACATTATAAAAGAAGGATTTTTTAATAGGACTGTTGCCTGACAAAGAAATAGTGATCAATCATGGGTTTAATTTGATTTATCTATAAATTAACGTATGACATGTGTATTAAACCATTTTTAAAAGCATACTGCCTATGTGGCATTCATAGATTCCCCATCAGTGGCTTAGTGGATCACAAACTGTGAAGGCCCACTTTTAGTAAAGTATTAAGGCTTACAGTGCAAATCCTATGCATGTTTGCTCAGAAACAAGCCCAGTGTAGCTCAATGGAATGTATTTTGTATTAAGAGAATGGTATGGAGAATCGTACTGCTATTTGAATTAAACCTGAAAATGCTTAAAAGTTGGAATTTGCCTATCATACTTTTAAAGATATGTGTGATTCAGCGATAAAGGAAAAGAGGGGGTGGGGAGGAAAGAAAAAAGGAAATATTTTGGGATATTTCATTTCGTTGCAACAAAAATAGATGTTTGTTGAGATCAGTTACCAAGCAATATTATCCTCCTGTTAGAGGAAGTTAGGACAAGGCAGAGATGTACTGGTTTCCACTCCACACTTTCCATCCAGTCCAGTATGATCAACAGGACTTGGGATGCCATGGTCAAACTACTGTTCTGTTCCACCTCACTGTTCCCTTGCCATGATTAGGATTCCTCTTGTTAATCATCAGTTTATTTGGGTGTGTGTATGGTGTCCACAGAAATAATTACAGAGGGAGTCAGACATGTGTCTTGTAGCTACAAGTTGTTGACTATTTGCAGTCTTTATGGCAGAACCCTATGCACTTTTACATGGTGTTGAAGAGAAGCAATGAGAAACAACACCTGAGATGGATGTAGTTTCAGCAAACTGAGGGCAGGTGGGTTTTCATTAATTACAACCTCCGTGAGGAAATATGTGAATTGAGGTAGGAAATGTAGCTATACCATTGGTAGAGCTCTTCGTTGGATCCATTTCTAACTCTGATTGGTATGGTTTTTATTTTCTGCATCCACTTCATCTATCAGTTTCTTGCACTTCTCTATTATTGTGCTAAATATCCGCTCACTAGCTTCCCAGTGTTGTTCCATCGTTCCCAGCAACTCTTGTATATGTGCTGTTTCAGAGCAACATCATGAGATCAGAACAAGCAGTTTTCATCTCGGCTGCCCAGAAGGGCTCTCCTCCAGAAAAATGCAGAGAGGACAAGTATTACAGTATTAATCAGAGCGGTCTCAGAGATCACTTGAAACCTCTTGAATAGTTGGACGTGTGTGTTTCTATGTACATTAAAGTAAATAAATTCATGTAAGATTCTAGCAAGCCTACTCTTAACCCTCTTGCTGATAGCCCTTGTTTTTAATCACTATCTAGAATTGTTTGCCAACATCCCATATTCGTTTTTAACTTACAGAAGTCTATCTTTAGAGCATTGGTTTGCTTTTTAAATATAATAATCTGAACAACAGATGCTCTTGAACATTGTCACCCAAGATGTTTTCCTGCCTGAAGTGATGACCAGCCTCTCCTAGTGCCAACACTTTAAAAAGTGTTGCTGTCCCATTCAGACAACATTCCTGCCCTCATTTATCATTACTGCTGCCCTGTGGTCCCCTATATTAGGGTGCTCAGGTGTGAAAGAGGCTAGCTTGCCCTGTGAAATATACTCAGAGTCGCAAAGTGATTTCATGCTCTTTATTCAGCTCATAGTGGTGAGGAGGAATGAATGGAAGTCCCCTCACAGTATCTGCTTTATATACATTATTTACACAATGGGCTGCACATGATTGGCTCATTCCGGAATTCTACTGTAAGCCAATCAGGTTGTGGATTCACTTCTATCTGGAGCAGGATTGGGTGGTTCCTGCCAACCAATCATACTGCTGCATTGTTCTAGGACCAATCAGACTGCTGCATTCTGAATCCTATTGTTCTAGGACCAATCAGACTGCTGCATTTTGGATCCTATTGTTCTAGGACCAATCAGACTGCTGCAGTTTGGATCCTATTCAACTCAGTACATAACACCCTGCAAGCGGCACATGGTATGAAATGTCCTCTTCTCCACAGCTGTTAAAGATGCTGAGGCCATGTTCAAATCTCCTGTCCCTTTTAAATGGCTCTGCATCATGATATCTGTTTTGTGAGTGTGTGTGTGTTGTAGGACATAATTAATACCCCCAACACCAAAACCTATTAGTGGCAGTGCCTTCCCAGAAAATAGGTTTAAGAGGCAATGAAATATCCTTGGAGTGGTTTTCTGAATGCTTTTCTGAAATCATAGCTTTCTTCTGGTCAGTAGATCTCTTTAAAAGGCTATTCCTTTCTTCTTATCTGATATCTGAGCTGCTTTTTCTTTTCTTTTTTGAAAGGTACTCATTGACAGTCCTTGGGAAGTAAAATCACAGCTACAGAACAGTGATTTATGATAATTTTGACAGTTTTCTATTTATCTTTCCTTTTTCTCTTTCGTTGGGTGCTATTTCACTCTTAATGACTAGTGTTAACCATTTTTGAAGCACTCTGTGAATAATGGAGTTAATGGCCTTGAAGAAGACACATTTTATTACTAATAAATGTGGATTGCATATAAAGCCTACACATCAACAGAGGTATTGCGTCCAGATCAACGGAAGAAATAGTACCACTATCTTCTGCCTTAGTCAGACCACACTTTGAATACTGTGTCCAATTCTGGGCACCACAATTTAAGAAGGGTGTTGACAAGCTGGAATGTGTACAGAGGAGGGTAGGACTCAAACCAATGGCTTCAAGTTGCAAGAAAGGAGATTCCGACTAAACCTTCGGAAAAACTTTCTGACTGTAAGAGCTGTTCAGCACTGGAACAGACTCCCACAAAAGGTAGTATGTTATGCACTAACCTTGGATCCTAGAACAATAGGCAAGTAGGATCCTAGAATGCAACAACTGATTGCCTTGCAGGACTCCCAATATATTTCACTCTCCTTTCTTGGAGGTTTCTAAACAGAGGTTGGATGGCCATCTGTCTTGGATGCTTTAGCTGAGATTCCTGCATTGCAAGGGATTGGATTAGATGACCCTTGGCCTTGGGGTCCCTTCGAACTCTATGATAAGGATTTTGGCAGTTTTATATGTTCTTCTTTCCTTGTTTGTACTATCTACATGAAACCTCTGAGTGGGGTCATCCAGAGTTTGGAGTATGTTGTCATCAATATGCTGATGACACACAGCTCTACTTCTCCTTTATATCTGCAGGTGAGGCAGTGGATGTGCTGAACCCTTCTTCTGCCTCGGTAATGGACTGAGGCACGGTTAGTGGGTGGTTCTCTAGACCAGATTCTCTAGACCAGAGGGGAGGTTGCTTGTTCTTGATGGGGTTACACTGCCTCTGAAGGAGTGGGTACATAGCTTGTGTGAACTTCACAGTTATGTAATTCAGGCTTTCTTCTGAGTAGGCATGCATAGGATTGTTCTGTACAGGTTAGCAAAAGTTCATCAGGACATGCTGTCCCTGTAGTTGCTCCTTTGCTGTGGAAACAGAAACACAGAGATTACTTAAATCCCATTACTAGACATCTTAGCTGTCCCATTCATTTCCCGACTGTTCTATTCCTCTTTATTAAAACCTAAAATTAGTCTCACAAGAACAAGTTCATGCCCTTACGAACCACAAAACTGTGTACCCTCTTTCAAAGATATTTGCAAACCTGAAGTGTTCAGAGACGCCAATTAAAATAATATTAATAAAATGCAGAAGTAATTATGGCAGGAAAGCTGCTCCAAGAGATACAGACATCGTTGCTGACTCTATGTGGGTGCAAAAGTAGCTACTATATTTAAACTCCTGTTATGCTTTAGAAGTTTTGTTTTAAATAATGCATGTTTTTTTCTAAAGGAGGATTAATTTATGTAAAGCTTAAAAGAAATCTTCAGCTTTTATTTTAAAAGTAATTTAAGTCTTTGTAAGCCTTGGGGCTGCTGTACGAACTATATGAGCCACCAACTATAAACCCCTGCTTTTATGAAGCTATGTGGGCCTCATTCCCCATTTCTGTATGTCTTGGGGGGGGGAGAGAGGAGGATGCTTGCTTCTTGCACCATATCCTCATGTTTCATGGGCTACTTTTCTAGGGATCTCAGAGGCTACCAGATCACAGAGACTACTCTAGGCACCCTTGCCTCTCAGTAGAACACAGTACATTATCAAAATAAAAAAATTCCTTCCAGTAGCACCTTAAAGACCAACTAAGTTAGTTCTTGGTATGAGCTTTCGTGTGCATGCACACTTCTTCAGATACACTCGAAAGCTCATACCAAGAACTAACTTAGTTGGTCTTTAAGGTGCTACTGGAAGGAATTTTTTTATTTTGACTATGGCAGACCAACACGGCTACCTATCTGTAAACAGTACATTATGTTTGGGATCCTGGAGTTGCAGAGACCAGCTGTTAGAGGCCTGGTTTTGGGACTCATGCCCCCAGAGCCGTATGGGTCTATTATGCTGCTATTTCTGTTGGCAGTCCGAGGGAGGAAGGAACAAGTTGTGAATCTTCTTATAAGTAAATTAAAATGTGTATTTGTGAATCTAGATACATGAGACGTCAAGCAGCATGGACCCATTGATTCTACAGAAAGGAGAAAAAGCAACAAATGCTTTTTGAGCAAAGGGTAGTGCTACAGAAAGCAACCTTTGATCTCCCTCATGGTCCCAATTGTGTCATTTGGGATGCTCAAGGTACAGAAAATCCTAGCCACTGATTTTCTTTAGCCAGAATGCTCAAAGGCATAGTTTTCATTTGATCTGCTTGCTCCTGTGCAAGACAGGCAGGGATGCTTTTTAAAGCCACAACTCCCTATAATCTTTTAAACTGATAAAGGCCATTTTCTAGGATTGCCTTTATAAATTTGAAATCCACTAAAGAAATAGATAATTCAGTTTTTCACTGGGGAATTTGGAGCAAATGCAACTGGTTACCTGGCATCATTCAAAGCAAATTTGTTTGTGATGTGCTTTCCCCTTATACATGGGTCATGAAATTCTACTTTCTGTTTATGCTATAACAGTAGATGCCAAGTAAATTGGAGCAATACTACTGAAAGCTTTTATTGTCATCATTTGCTTTCCTTCCTTTTAAATTTCACAAGATAGTGAGGAGCATTATAGTATTTTTTTCCCTTTCTTTATTAATTCAGTGGAAGATGAGAAGGAACAGGCTGCAGTTGTAAGCTTGAAAGCAAGCATTAGAAACATAAGGGGAGATTAAAGGGGACCAGGATAAATGCAGGACAAACTAATAGAGAGAACCAGTGCTTCTCCCCCATAAATAATGTTTAGGGGTATTCTCATTTTAACTCATGAAAATCACCATTTTATAGTTCAAATTGGGAAAAATAAATACAGTAAATGGACAAAAGTACAGAGATCCACAAAATGTTTAGGGGTATGCATCCTCCTGCGCAGGGATGGAGGAAGGGCAGTGTGGTGGGGCCGTTCGCCCCAGGTATCACCACTGAGGGGGGTGTGTGACAAAATGGCGGGTGGCACTCACCACGGGGCCTGCAGCACGCCCAAGCCACACATCTCTCCTGGGAGTGACACGGTGGCTTGAGCGCCCACAGGCTCTGCATTGCCCCAAACAGTCCACCCGCTGCCTCCCCCTCAGCTGTAGGTTGGCTGAGTGGGAGAAGGCAGCAGATGCCTCAGAGATCCCCTGGAGCATCCTGCCCCTGCTCGCCCTGCCCCACGGGCCCCTGCCCCTGGGCGCAGGGCACACGCGCCGCCCCAGTCTCCTGATTGGCTTGCTTCGCCGCTGCCCCTGCGTCCCCCCAGAAAAAAAGCACTGGAGAGAACTAACTTGAGAGAAAGTGGCCTTTTGGGGAGTCATTGAAGCCCCACCCCCCGACAATGATCACACTTTTCAGTATACATAATCGTAAAGGTAAAGGTACCCCTGCCGTACGGGCCAGTCGTGTCCGACTCTAGGGTTGTGCACCCATCTCACTTAAGAGGCCGGGGGCCAGCGCTGTCCGCAGACACTTCCAGGTCACGTGGCCAGCGTGACAAGCTGCATCTGGCGAGCCAGCGCAGCACACGGAAACGCCGTTTACCTTCCCGCTAGTAAGCTGTCCCTATTTATCTACTTGCACCCAGGGGTGCTTTCGAACTGCTAGGTTGGCAGGCGCTGGGACCGAGCAATGGGAGCGCACCCCGCCGCGGGGATTTGAACCGCCGACCTGACGATCAGCAAGTCCTAGGCGCTGAGGTTTTACCCACAGCGCCACCCGCGTCCCATACATAATCATACAACCCGTTTAACATTTACCAAATGTCCTAGCTTCTCTTCTGCAACCCCTATGCACCCCTCCTCCATTTATTCCAGAGGACCCCCAACTCTCTGGACCAGATTTGGAGATATACAGGGGGCTGAAGGGGAGAGGAGAGGAAAGGAAAGAATAGCCTCACTATGGAATAGCCTCACATTGGCTTTTGTAATGTTGCATCTCATTCATATACCCCAAAGATTGGTCTTGGCTTTTAGTATCCCACAAGTAAAAAGAAAAACATATATAGCATTGTACATCACCATTACACTCATTATGTATTATTATTCATATTTAGGAATATTTATATCCTGCCTTCTAATCAAAGTTCTTGAGGTGACTTACATTATGTATGCAAATAACAATTAAATTAGACAGCGATACAGTAAGTCACCACAGCAGAACATTCCAGCAAATGTACTTCTGCACCTTTTGAAGAGACTAGGGCCACATTAACTGGACCCTGAATAATGGGGGTGAGCAGGATTTGTAGTCCTGTGCAGTGTTGTAATTTAGTTACGTATTTAAAATGTTTACAGAAGATACATTTTTAGCCAGTCTTTCCTCAATGAGAACAGGGCAGTGTACTTGGTTGTCCCAATTTTCTTCTATCTAACAACTCTGAAATAGGACAGATTGTGAGACAGCGACTGGCCCAAGGTCACTCAGTGAACTTCGTGGCTGAGCAGGGATTAAAATCTGGTCTCCTAATCCAGTCCTCTAAGCACTGCTATAGCATATGGGCTCACAGGGATCGGTAAATTGCAGAATTCTAGTAAATATTGGCAGTCAGTTGTCTTAGATTTACGTGAGTTTTAAATGTATAATGATTTTAGTAGCAGTTTTTTTGGTGTGTTTTCAAAGAAAATGGCAAGGACAGCTATGATTCTGAATGTATAAGAATTTCTCTAGGTTTGGTTTTCCCAGCACAAAGTTCCAGTGTCAAGAGAAACTGTATCTTGGGACTTTTAATTTTCCTCCTGCATTACTCATAAAGGTATGGGAACCCTTTGAGGATCCTGAGAAGGCAACTTGAAATGTCAGTTCATGTAAATGCAACAATACAAGCTGAAAAAAAAATATTTCCGAAGCGCTTGGTAAATATGCGTTTCCTAAAAAGAATCCTTCATTTAATACGTTTGGGAAAGTGCCCACTTGAATTCACTGAGTTGAAAATGCCAAATTAACATTTTTTGCTCCATTGCATCCCTCAGTCTTAAAAAAATTCCCAAGAGCAGACAGCATGGGAATGTGTTACGCACTGTGGTTAAGAAAAGCTCTCACCAAATATGTTTTCTCTTCCATTATCGTTTAAGAAGTTGCTTTGGCTGGCTTGTTCATAGTGAATGAGTGGTTAGAAACCTCACAAAAGACTCGTAATGTTGATTAATGATTGTGGAGGATTTCCTGAATGGATAATTCAATGGCAGAGGTGGGCTTTGAGACCTGTGCTTTGCAGGTGTGCAAGAGAAGCAGCACTTTTCATTTTGAAATATGACAGAGATTGGAGAGTTGCTTGCTGGATTCAGCTGGGCATGTAGTCTTGGGGCTGAGTGTCTGTCCAAATTGCTCTTTGGGAAAATTGGTTGAGTCTGCTTGCTTCCAAGAGGCTCTGCTTGGGTACATGTAAATAAAGAAGATACTATGAACACATCTTCAGCTTTCATTGCTCTCACATTCAAAGGAAACAAAGAACAGCCATGTTGTCCCAGAAACTTCTCACTGTTCTAATAATAGTACATTTAGTCTCTGTCCAGGTGTTTAGTGCTGAACAATTGGGTTAAATGCCCCTTCTATTCCAGCATACAATCTTTTGCTGGCATCTTGCTGTGTAGTCATTTTTGTTTGGACCAGAAATGGGCACTAATGACTCGGCTCTGATTTAATAAAAGAATCAATCATGTTCCAGAGCTAGGAAAAAGCCAGGTACCTGAGGGTTTGAAGCTGACACCTACAAATTTTAACAGTTGTGCTCAAGACTAGTAGCAGCACTTATTGTCTTATTTTCTTGCTAGCAACAATAGGACTAAAAATAGGACACTGGTGGAAGAATCAAGATTTCCTTACCGTAGGGCAGTGGTATAGACTTATATTGTCTTTGTATTTAATGGACAAATTAACAAAACAGCTTATATAATAGATTATTCAGATGCATAGATAGTTGCGGATTTACATATAAGCTAAACAAGCTATAGCTTAGGGCCCCACTCTCTCAGACCCCTCCCCCCAAAAAAAAATTAAAGGAAAAAAACCCCCTGGATGTACATTTCCAAATTATAAGCTAAAAAACAAATAAAATGGCTTTAGATACCTATTAGGTCCATAAATTACCATATAGCATATATTCAACAGAAAAACACAGCTACAATTTGTTGTTGACAAAGGACAGCTGGACATATAAAGGGCCCCGTTACCTTCAGTAGCTTAGGGCATCATAAAACCTAAATCTGGCCCTGTGCATAGAGATGACAGGATTCCATTTATTTCATTTCTAAATAAGGTTTAGATTGCACAGAACTGTCCTTCAGTGTTTTGCAAATCTTATCAAATTTGGTGCTAATTTATTTGATTGCAAGAGAAGCTTTACTGGATCAGATCAAAGGTCTTTAAGACACAGAGCAAATGAAGAATGCATTATTTCAGGTGAACAGAGCAGGCTATTAGGCATACAGTATACTGTGCACATCATCCTTTTGATACAGGGCCTTTGTAGGTATTTTCTGCCTCCACAATCAATTTAATTAAAAGTATTTTAGCTAATTCTTTCACTGGCCCATTAGAAATCTTCTTCCCATATGAACCAACCCAGACCCTACAATCACCATCTGTAGTCCTCCTTTGTGTGCCTCCTCCACAAGAGGTCCTGAGGGCGGCAACATAAGAACGGGCCTTTTTTTTGCAGTTGCTCCCCATTTGTGAAATGCTTTCCCCAGGGAAGTTCACCCGGCGCCTTCACTGCATATATTTAGACATGAGGCAAAAGCATTCCTCTTCTCCCAGTCCTTTGACTAATTAAACTATACATGGCCTTTTAATCTCTCTCTCTCTCTCTCTCTCTCTCTCTCTCTCTCTCTCTCTCTCTCTCTCTGTGTGTGTGTGTGTGTGTGTTGGGGTGTTGTTGTTTGTGCATTGTATTTTTGTGTTTTTATATTGTAAGCCACCCTGCGATCGTCGGATGAAGGGTCGTATATAAATACAGGCAACTCCCCATTTACGTGGGGGTTGCATTCTGAAGTACTGTGTGCATTGGTGGGATGCGCATAAGCCTGCCCCCTTCCAGTGTGAAAAATGGGGGGGGGTCTCACTTGGAACACATGCAAATGGAGTTGTTGTTTAGTCGTTTAGTTGTGTCCGACTCTTTGTGACCCCATGGACTAGAGCACGCCAGGCACTCCTGTCTTCCACTGCCTCCCGCAGTTTGGTCAGACTCATGTTTGTGGCTTCAAGAACACTGTCCAACCATCTCATCCTCTGTCGTCTCCTTCTCCTTGTGCCCTCAGTCTTTCCCAACATCAGGGTCTTTTCCAGGGAGTCTTCTCTTCTCATGAGGTGGCCAAAGTATTGGAGCCTCAGCTTCATGATCTGTCCTTCCAGTGACCACTCAGGGCTGATTTCCTTAAGAATGGATGCGTTTGATCTTCTTGCAGTCCATGGGACTCTCAAGAGTCTCCTCCAGCACTATAATTCAAAAGCATCAATTCTTCGGCGATTAGCCTTCTTTATGGTCCAGCTCTCACTTCCATACATCACTACTGGGAAAACCATGGCTTTAACTATACGGACCTTTGTTGGCAAGGTGATGTCTCTGTTTTTTAAGATGCTGTCTAGGTTTGCCATCGCCTTTCTCCCAAGGAGCAGGCGTCTTTTAATTTCGTGACTGCTGTCACCATCTGCAGTGATCATGGAGCCCAAGAAAGTAAAATCTCTCACTGCCTCCATTTCTTCCCCTTCTATTTGCCAGGAGGTGATGGGACCAGTGGCCATGATCTTAGTTTTTTTGATGTTGAGCTTCAGACCATATTTTGCTCTCTCCTCTTTCACCCTCATTAAAAGGTTCTTTAATTCCTCCTCACTTTCTGCCATCAAGGTTGTGTCATCTGCATATCTGAGGTTGTTGATATTTCTTCCGGCAGTCTTAATTCCGGATTGGGATTCATCCAGCCCAGACTTTCACATGATGAATTCTGCATATAAGTTAAATAAGCATGGAGACAATATACAGCCTTGCCGTACTCCTTTCCCAATTTTGAACCAATCAGTTGTTCCATATCCAGTTCTAACTGTAGGTTCTTGTCCCACATAGAGATTTCTCAGGAGACAGATGAGGTGATCAGGCACTCCCATTTCTTTAAGAACTTGCCATAGTTTGCTGTGGTTGACACAGTCAAAGGCTTTTGCGTAGTCAATGAAGCAAAAGTAGATGTCTTTCTGGAACTCTCTAGCTTTCTCCATAATCCAGCGCATGTTTGCAATTTGGTCTCTGGTTCCTCTGCCCCTTCAAAATCCAGCTTGCACTTCTGGGAGTTCTCGGTCCACATACTGCTTAAGCCTGCCTTGTAGAATTTTAAGCATAACCTTGCTAGCGTGTGAAATGAGTGCAATTGTGTGGTAGTTAGAGCATTCTTTGACACTGCCCTTCTTGGGGATTGGGATGTAGACTGATCTTCTCCAATCCTCTGGCCACTGCTGAGTTTTCCAAATTTGCTGGCATATTGAGTGTAGCACCTTAACATCATCTTTTAAAATTTTAAATAGTTCAGCTGGAATATCATCACTTCCACTGGCCTTGTTATTAGCAGTGCTTTCTAAGGCCCATTTGACTTCACTCTCCAGGATGTCTGGCTCAAGGTCAGCAACCACACTACCTGGGGTATACGAGACATCCATTTCTTTCTGGTATAGTTCCTCTGTGTATTCTTGCCACCTCTTCTTGATGTCTTCTGCTTCTGTTAGGTCCTTTCCACTTTTGTCTTTTATTATGGTAATCTTTGTACGAAATGTTCCTTTCATATCTCCAATTTTCTTGAACAGATCTCTGGTTTTTCCCATTCTATTGTTTTCCTCTATTTCTTTGCATTGCTCGTTTAAGAAGGCCTTCTTGTCTCTCCTTGCTATTTTTTGGAAATCTGCATTCAATTTCCTGTATCTTTCACTGTCTCCCTCGCATTTTGCTTGCCTTCTCTCCCCCGCTATTTGTAAGGCCTCGTTGGACAGCCACTTTGCTTTCTTGCATTTCCTTTTCGTTGGGATGGTTTTAGTTGCTGCCTCCTGTATAATGTTACGAGCCTCCATCCATAGTTCTTCAGGCACTCTGTCCACCAAATCTAAATCCTTAAACCTGTTCCTCACTTCCACTGTGTGTTCATAAGGGATTTGACTTAGATTGTATCTTACCGGCCCAGTGGTTTTTCCTACTTTCTTCAATTTAAGCTTGAATTTTGCTATAAGAAGCTGATGATCTGAGCCACAGTCAGCTCCAGGTCTTGTTTTTGCTGACTGTATAGAGCTTCTCCATCTTTGGCTGCAGAGAATATAATCAATCTGATTTCGATGCTGCCCATCTGGTGATGTCCATGTGTACAGTCGTCTCTTGTGTTGTTGGAAAAGAGTGTTTGTGATGACCAGATTGTTCTCTTGCCAGAACTCTATTAGCCTTTGCCCTGCTTCGTTTTGAACTCCAAGGCCAAACTTGCCAGTTGTTCCTTTTATCTCTTGACTCCCTACTTTAGCATTCCAATCCCCTATAATGAGAAGAACATCCTTCTTTGGTGTCATTTCTATAAGGTGTTGTAAGTCTTCATAGAATTGCTCAATTTCAGATTCTTCAGCACCAGTGGTTGGTGCATAAACTTGGATTACTGTGATGCTAAAAGGTCTGCCTTGGATTCGTATCGAGATCATTCTATCATTTTTGATATTGCATCCCAGTACAGCTTTCGCCACTCTTTTGTTGACTATGAGGGCCACTCCATTTCTTTTACGGGATTCTTGCCCACAGTAGTAGATACTGAATTCTCCCATTCCCGTCCATTTTAGTTCACTGATGCCCAGGATGTCAATATTTATTCTTGCCATCTCATTTTTGACCACATCCAACTTACCCAGGTCCATGGTTCTTACATTCCAGGTTCCTTTGCAATATTTTTCTTTACAGCATTGGACTTTCCTTTCGCTTCCAGGCATATCCGCAACTGAGCTTCCTTTTGGCTTTGGCCCAGCCGCTTCATCAGCTCTGAATCTACTTGTACTTGTCCTCCGCTCTTCCTCAGTAGCATGTTGGATGCCTTCCGACCTGAGGGGCTCATCTTCCAGCGTCATAACTTTCATATGCCTGTCGTCTTTGTCCATGGAGTTTTCTTGGCAGGGATACTGGAGTGGCTTGCCGGTTCCTGCTCCAGGTGGATCACGTTTGGTCAAAACTCTCCACTATGACCTGTCCATCTTGGGTGGCCCTGCACGGCATAGCTCATAGCTTCTCTGAGTTATTCAAGCCCCTTCGCCACGGCAAGGCAGTGATCCATGAAGGGGAACACATGCAAATGGAGAGTTACCTGTAAACAAATAAATAGCTAGCTAGCTAGTTAGCTAGCGGACTTGGTAAAGCTATACTCATCTCCTGTAATGCTTTGGAGATTTGCAATTCCACCAGAGGTTGTGTTTATGTGTTGTTCTTGGCTGTCATCAGTATTCCTCATACAAAACAGACCTTTGGAGACGGATGTGGAAGGTCCACCTTTTTATCTATGCCCTGGCCCCCATAATCTGGCCTGATGCTTCAAGCTTGGTGAAGGATGTTATCCCATCACTAGATTCCTGACAGCAGGGTGCAGGGAACTGTAGCCCCATGAAGGGTAACCTACATTTCCCAGGATTCTTTTTTTGGGGGGGGAGGGGGGAAGCTGACAAAACCCTCAGCGATTTTCCAATGACCCGTGTGTGTGTGTGTGTGTGGGGGGAAACTATGATAACTTATGCCTTTCATTAGCTAACTGCAACACCGTTGCCTTCTGATGAAGCCTGCATTGGATCGGGCTGAAGTACCGTCATAGTTTCGTTGTGGAATGCTTTGCATCTGCACCAGTGAGCAGGAAATTAGTTTGCTTAAACCCCGTGTGTGTGTGTGTGTGTGTGTGTGAGAGAGAGAGAGAGAGAGAGAGAAATCCTTGTCCCAGGCAGAGTGACTTTGCGTTTACAGGGCTTTAACCCTATATACACGTGGGTTTCTAGACCACTCAACTACAGCCAACTGAGCCATAACTCCCACTATCCTAGTCGGAAATCGCAATGACCAAGAGTCATTGGAAATAAGCAACTCTTAGCCGTGCACTGAGGCGAAAGCTGAATCATTTCTCTTTATTATTATTACTGGGTTTTATAAACAAGAATAATGTTACACAAATAAGTATACCAAGTTTGCTCACGTCATTTGTATATCACAAAAATAGCACAATATATGTGGAAAGTATCTACAACATATGTTTCATTAGTAGTGGTCACTGTATGAGTTCTTGGTCATTTCTCGCACGGACTGATCTGCTACGGGCAAGAGCGCGTCGCCACCTTTAAAAAGAGGAGGCGCGGCAAAGCCGGCTGCTTCCAAGGCTCCTCCTCCTTCCTGGTCGTCAGAGCTGCTTAATATGGCTGCCTCCATCGTGCCTCGGTGTAGTCTTCCTGCAGCAATAGTAATATCTCTTTTATTGGGTTGCTGTAGTTTAGCGATCGCAGACGGAATCCAGGTACGCGACGGGGGCGAGGGGGGCCGGCTGGCTTGAGCTAGCTGAGCTGAGCTGCGCGGCTGCGCAAGGGATTTGCTCCTGGTTCTTTCCCCTCCCTGACCCTTCTATTTCATTTAAAACTAGCATTTGAGCTTTCCTTTCCCAGTGTGTCCTCTTTGCTGCTATGAGTGACTTTGTGTAACCCAGGAGCCTTTTGCCAGGGATGACAATCGTCCCTTAAGAAGACGTTAAAAGCGAAATAAAAGCAAGCACAACTTTAGAAGTACAGTAGAAACCTCTGGTTGTGGAAATACACCTTTGCGGAACAGTTCCTACGCACGCACCAGAGCCAGTTGCAGCAGGTTCGGTTCCAGGTTGTGGATCAAGGCTTTGGAGACGTCCTCCAGCCCAGCCCAGCCTAGTCTTCCCAGCGAGGTCGTGGGTTGCATTTTATGAGTAAACAGGTGGGACTGATCATCGCCACACCTTGCCGCCTCAGCTTGTTTGCTCCTCCCTCTCTCTGGAGGCGCTGCAGGAAGGATGAGGCCTGTTGGACCTCATCCTTACCGCTGCTGTTGCCAGAGGGACGGGGCAGGCATTCAGGGGGGCCAAGGCAAGGGTTAGCCACTCAGTTGCTCATGCTCACCTGTGCAACTCTAAATCTTTCGTACTGTGCCTAAACAAGGAAACATAGCCTTTTCCCCTATGGAAGTTGTTCCAGCCATTCAATCTTCTTTTCTGCATATGTGTAGATATTCATAACAAGGTAAAAACAGCCCTGCCAGATCAGACTTGGGAGTCAATAAAACCAAGCATCCTGTTACTTCCAGAGAGCACGCAAGGAGGGCAGGATGGGATAATATCTCCCCCACGTTTGTCTACCAATAATAATAATAATAATAATAATAATAATTTAATTTCTATACTGCCCTTTATCACTTGTTATGCCCTGGTGGTTTACAAGCACAGGCACTTGCACGTTAAAACTATAAATGCATGACAAAGCAAATTAAAAGCCTATTGAAATCAAACCAGAACAGACAGACATGTTCCTCAGTTACAGCTGACCAAAACATATTGGCCAATCCAGAACTAAGCCACTTCATTCGGCTGGCAATGAAAAATAGGCAGTGATATCACTAGGCATATGTCTTAGCACCTGGCTTTTGAAGGTATGCTATCTGTGAGTGTGGAGATTCCATATGGCACTGAAAACACCTCACCTTTGTCAGTTTAATCCTTTTTGAAACGGTAAGATAGAGAATGTTTGCACATGCTTGGGGGTATGCCATAAAGGCCAGGATACCTAAAATATTGCCTCATTTCCTACATATCCAATCAAACACTGTGCTTTACAGGAGAGGGCATCCTGCAGATACTAGCTTGTAAGGAGGCCTGCTCCACACAGTGTTAGAATTGGGCCTTTAGTGTGGTGGGTATCTTGGAATTGCCCAAGTTACATGCCAGACAGGCTTTTTGGAGGTCTGTGGGAGACTTGCAACAGCCCTTCTGTGTGGAGATACCCCAGTTGGTGTCTGTATTTGATTTGAAATAGTTTTTATGGATGTAATGGTCTGTAACTGATTTTATATATGAAATTGTTTTATATATGTTTTTATTGTGTTGTGAAATTGCTTCAAGATGCTTCTTAGGAAGTGATTCATATATGAAATAGGAATAATAATAGCAGCAACCTGTGTGAGAGTCGTCCTCATATTAACACTTGCTGTGTGAAACATAGTCATGTGTAATTGAGCAATGCCTATTGAGAACACTTGAAGGCACCTGTGGAGACAGGCTGAGAAAGCTGGAGGGAACCATAGGCACACTGAGGCAGGAGCAATGACTTATTTTTCTGCTTATTGTCCAGTTTTCTCCTCCAAGCCTAAAACAACCTAATTTCTACAGTGAATATAATTTGTAGTCTGGCAGTAAGCATCTTCAGGTCTGGCCCAGTTTAAAATAGGTAAATTGGCTTGTGAATCAAACTGGCTTCCTACTTCAGTTCTGCTCAGGTATTTTATTTTGAACCCTGGAACTTCCTATACTGTAGTCCTGTTTGTAAAAATTTGGAGCTACTGTTAGATTTTGTAGCATTCACATAATTGGTTCTTGTGGCAAACTGCAGTGGCACAAATCCTTCCTGTTTATCAATAAGCAGTCAGCAACAATCGGTGTTCTTGGAAGTTTGTTTCTTGCATTTATTTTGTTTGTTTTCTCTTCAGGATCAAGCAGAACAGTTTTTTAGAAGTGGACATACAAACAACTGGGCAGTTTTGGTAAGTTTCTACATTTTTATCCACTTCCCCATGATCAATGTGCACAAATATTCCAAAATAGTGCCACTTTGATGGTGTATGGAAATGCTTTTTGCTTGCACGTGGGAGTGGGGGGTGGGACAGACGATTGGATCCCATCCCAAAATGTTATATCCACTAAGCTTCTGAAGGGCATAAATAATTCTAATGAAAATATTGTAACTAGTATTTGTTTGTTTAAAAATAAAACATAATGAGAAAAAATGCCCCTCATATTAGCCTAAACCACAGTACCCAGAGTGGCATGGGAGAATCATGTATTCAGTCTATATGTGCACATGGGAGAATTGCACACAGAGCAGAGGTTTTTGGGTTTTTTAAGAGTTCTTATGGCAGCCTCTTGCTACTGAAAACAGAATTTGTTTCTCAGTTCAAAATGAAGCTTGCTGCTGAATCATAAGAAGCATCTGGTGAAAGCTCCAAAGAAACATTTGGCTGCATGCACAGTTCTTCCTTCTGCACTCATATAGTTTTGTGGGGCTATGGCTGTAGAATTAATTCTACTGTTTTCTAACCATAAATATATCCACACATGCCTACTTTTTCCTGACCCTTTTAGGTGTGCACGTCTCGATTCTGGTTTAACTACCGCCATGTGGCCAATACCCTTTCAGTTTACAGAAGTGTCAAGAGACTAGGCATTCCTGATAGGTAAGAAAATATGGAGGTTGTCTACAGCTTTAAAGTACTAAGACAAATGTAAAATTGGGGGGTGAGGGGAGAGAAGGGGTCAGTCTGCCTTCTCAGCAGTGGTGCCCTCCCTGTGGAACGCCCTTCCATCAAATGTCAGGGAGATAAAAGAATTACACAACTTTTAGAAAACATCCCTGAAAATTCCAGATAACATTCCCCCCACCCCAGTACCCAGAGAGGCAGGGAAGTTTTTAATGTTTGACATTTTATTATTTTTTGTATTTTGCTGGAAGCCCAGAGTGGCTGGGGTATAAACATTTTTTATTATTATTAGGCTCTGATGTTGTCTGTGCCCACCTTGCTTGCTGCTATATGTCCACGGGTGCTAACTATGGTTCATTCTAACCAGGTTTTCTAGCATAGTTAGGTTTTGTAGATGGTTAAGATAACAAGTTGCAGTTGTAAGACTAAGGAGATGTTAAGACCGTAGGTCCAACTTATTCCAGGAAGGAGGGAAAACTGGAGGTGCTGATAGCCTGCTTATAATTTATTCGTAATGATTAAAAGATCTTTGGCATTATGTTTGCACTGACCCTTAGTGACCTTCCGGATGCTCAGAATATGGACTTCCAGTTGTTAAATTCCAGCTGATCATCAGCTGAGGTGGCTGGGACTGAAACATGTCGGAGTCTGGATTAAAGGAAAGGCTTTGCGACCCAAGTGTATGGTTTATCTCTCATTTTGTATTGAGTAGGCTGATTTTCAGTCACTTCCAACCTTACATTTCTGGCATAGAATTACAATAGATACGTAGGAATAGGCCATAGATCAAGTATGTAGTTGCTAAATATATGTGGCTATACTTGACTTTAACTTTTCCAGAAAACACATTGCCTTTTTAGTATGCCTTGATTAAAAAAAGATTTTATCTTAATTAACACATCAAATGATTAATCAGCAGGGTCTTAAACTAAATGGAATGCTTGCTTCTTTTTAACAAAGACATGTTTGCATGTTCAAAGGAGACCAAATAGGTCCCATGTTTTGAAGTGTGTTACTTGCTACAGCTGAATTTCTGAGGCATTCCTACTGAGATCTTTGAAGGTTCAAAGGATTTTCAAAGGCACTGTGTGAAAAGGTGTGATCACTTGAAAATTCCATATAACATTTCCCCCCCCCCCCAGAAGGGATTTTTTTTTGAACCCTACTCTCACCTTTTGGATGATTCTGCTGCCATCTGATTCTCTGCTTTCCCAATTTTAACAGACTATTTGTCAGTTCTTTGCTTCATGTGTATTTCCTTTCAGATGCATTATGTTCCCTTTGTGCTGATTCTGCTAGTACATCTCTTCAGCCAAAAAAATTAACAAAGGACCCTGACAGCCATCAATACAATTTGCAGGTGGTTTCATTGTGACATGTCAGCCTGCCAGTCACCAACATATGCATTGTGAAAATGACTTCCTGTGTTGTTTAGAAGGACTAGTGTAGTGTTGTGGGTAAGGATTTGCATTAGGCACTTGGATCCCAATTCAGACCTTATACTAGCTATGAATCCAAATTCAGCTTCCCAGCTGCAAAAACACACGTTTTAAGTGTGTTTTAAGTGCAATATGTAAGGTGACACTAGATGGTGATGGCCATCCTTATGGAAAATTCAATGTATTTTTAAAAACGGTTTAAAAAAAAAGCATTTTCAGAACGGTTTTTATATGTGTGTAAATTCCACCTTTGTTTGGTGTGTTTTTGGTACACCCATTCACACACCCATCTTTCAATAAGAACAGAACTGGGTTAGTGGTCACAGAATGCTGACTGCCTCATGAGAGGAAAAACTAGAAAACGGGATGGAGTGGAGACATACAATGGAATATCCTGGAATACAGTGTTGATTGTTTATTTCTGTTTGCATGTCTTATTATTTCTAGAGTTTACACCTTCCCTGTGTTCTAGCCTGCTGTTTTGAAATTTCCCAGCCCTGGCTGGCTGGTCATTGTTAGAGTCCACAGTCCAGAGATGTTCTTCTATAACATCCACACAAGATGTAGCGGACACCTGCGAATGTCTCAGCATTGACTTCTGCAGAGTTCACCAAACTCTGCTGGCTCCAGAAATCATTTTGAGAATTTGGTGTGGTAGATTTTTGAAGAGCAAATCTTGTTGGAACTGCTTGTGTTGTTTTTCCTTCAAAATGCTCTTGTGGGAAATTCCCAAACTGATTTTTAGCCTCGGTTTTGTCCTTTTAGAGTGACCATAAGGTTGCAGAATTGATGGCCTCGTTTTAATTATGTTTAGAAGATTCTCTACATTCCTTGGTAGCAACATGACAGGGTGCTGTTTCTTTAGGAGTGTGGCAGCTAACGTTTTGGTGGAATATTCTATTCTAGATGAAATGCTGGTGTCCTGTTACTTCGTCCTGCTTTGTGTCCATTTAGAATTCTGCAGTTTGATTCCCTGCCCCCAGGACTTTTTCCTCCTCTTCACTCCCATCCTCTTAAACCTGTATCCACCGAAAACACAAATCTTATCTTCTTCTTTGCATTACAAAAGTTTGCTACAAAAATAGCCTTTTTTATTACACATTTGCTCTGATGTATAATTAGAGACTTGGGCGTTTTCATAAAAACAAACAGTGAGTACTTGGTGGATGGGGATGGGAAAACTGTCACCTACTTTTTATTGAAAAAAGTATACCAAAGCTCCAAAAGGGCTTTCATATTCGTGTGTGTGTGTGTGCGTGCGAAAGTAAAATATTTTAGCAGTTCTCAAAAGTGGGAATCAGATTTGAGCCTCCTCTTATATTATTTTTTATTGCATTTGTATCCCGTCTTTCCACTTAGGTGCACAAAGTGGTGTTCATGGCTCACCCCTCCCCCATATTATTCTCACAACAATCCTGTGAGGTGGGTTAGGCTGAGTGTTGGTGTCTGGCTCGGATCACGCAGTGAGCTTCATGGCCTATCGGGGTTTTGAAACCTGGTCTTCCTGGTCATAGTCCAACATTAGGACTAGGCATGCCTTATAGAAGAAGGTGAGCCCCGCTGAACTTGCAGGCTAATAACAATATTTAGGATTGGATTGCAAGAGAAAATAAAAAGGCAGATGTTATGCTGGAGGACCCTCTAAACTCAAAATGAACACTCACTATAATAAGTTATTTCAGGCCTGGCAGCATGAATTAGCTCTGTTGACTTCTTCAGAAAGTCACCTTCATCTTGCCTTTCCTCAGCTTCACTTGTGTCTCCTTAGGCTTAGGGAGACGCTCCAGTTCGGAATACAGTTTTCAGTGTGAATCAGGACATCATGTTGTGCTGTTATCTTCAGTAGTACGATCCTAGAGAAACTTGCAATGCAATGCCCCCAAATTATGTGAGCCGTATTTTAACTGTGTGTGTTTTAATGCGTTGTAATTTTTTCCTGATGTTATGGTTTTATCCTTTTGTAAACAGCTTTGAGTCTTTTTTATTCTATTTTACAATCAACTGGTATACAAATTTAGTGAAATAAAATCATTTTACAAATATTATTTTTATTTGTTCAGTGTATGTACCGGACTGCCTACTGAAGGAGTCCAGGGCTACAAATACATCACTAAATCATAAACATTTTTAAAAGACATTTGATTACAGGGTTGCAAGGAACAGTATCTTTTAATTATCAGGTGCCTGGGTGAAGAGGAATGTCTGTGAAATACTCCTGAAAATCAGCACTGAGGGAGACAAAGGCACCTCGCCAGGTGGGCATCCCACAAAAGGGATGCTGGTCGGATTCCTTGGTAGTCAGCACACTGCCCCAAACCATTTTTAGCCAACATTGTGCCTTCCAGATGTTTTTGGACTCCCAGCTCTCATCAGCCTGAGCTGGCACGCCTGTGATCAAAAACGATGGGAGTGAAAGTGCAACAGCATCTGAAGAGCACCATGTTGGCTAACCCTGGGCTATAATATACCCCCTATGGAATATCCTATTTCAAGGTTTGCATTCATCCGTCTTCAAGGAAGTTTGTGAAGACACCCTGCTTCAAAAACAGCCTTTCCCTCAGGTGGCTGTCAGTGCAGTTTGTTTCCTCTTTCAGCAGCTAGCTGCCAATTTTTACGTCGTGTTTTAATTTTCTGTCTTTTAGTCGAAAAGATGGGTGTAAAACCATGTAAAATAAAAAAGAAGAATCATCCTTTGGCTTTGAGAAATACGCCAACTTAACATTTTCAGTAAGGCTGAAATAATTAATTGGATTAGCTAGTAAATCCACCACTGCCAGATTGAAAAATGTGGGTATTAGTTGGAACTCCCTCCCCAGGAAGGATTATTTGTTAATGATGTCCAAACCGGAATGTCACAGGAGTGTTTCTGTTGTGAAGGTTATCAGATGGTGGCACAAGAAGTGTTACGTGACCTGGTGATCTGGCCCTAGCCAAAAACATTCTCGTAATGGCTTGTGTATTTCAGCCTGGTTGTTTGCATGTACAGCTGAAGTGGGATGAGGAAAACACTAATTCTGGATTGATTAATCCAGAAAACAATGACATAATTGTGTGCATAAAGCGTAAGATGAGTTTCTGAACAATAAGTTCTATAACTGTTGGCTCATTAACACATTACATTGTCTGAAATCGTCTTCTGTGTTGAAATATTGTAGTAATCATTTTAATAGGGTAATTAGTTAAAAGAACAATCATTAATTTTTTCCCTTTTAAATGTAATTGGATGAGATCCTTAATTATGAAACATTGTTTAGTCCAGTCCAATTCCCAGATTGCAGATATTGGCCGCCCAATACTGGCTCTAAGCAGTGACATACACGTGGGTGTTTCAAAAGGCTGGATTCTCTTCTTAAACTAGGATTCCTCTTGTGTGTGCGAACACTTCTGGTGCACCCCATGTGGTAAGATTTTTGAGTTTTGGTGTGCCCTGAAGACGCTGCCTTGCACTTTAGAACTCTGAGTCAATCAGAGATTGAAATGACTGCGCCATCTGGAAAATGAACATGAAAATTTGGCCAAAGTAGCAATAACATTCAAAATCAGTATGATAAAAGCTTATTGTTGGCCAACATTTAGAGGTGTTAATTAATTTTTTGGTCTTGCTTGCGAAGGCAACTTCCAGACATTGACCTCCGTCCAACCTGGCATCTGCATGTAGTGATAAGCTTCATAGTTGGCTTGCTCAAATTATGTGGTTATAAAAAATATAGGATCTTTTTGGGGGGAGCCTAATTATGCCCCTTTCTATTTGTATCTGCATACTTTATCTCATTAGCATAGATTCCATGCTATTTATGCGGAGCTATAATGAGAGTTGAGTGTTCCTGGCCTCTCCATTTTTTAATTTCTTTTTTTTTTAAAAGGAAATATATGGAAACTGAGCATATTGGAGGCTTATCTATGAGTTATTATTTTGAAACATGAAAGCTTTATCACATTTATCATTTTCCTGCTCTGAGAACAGCTTACTGTGCTTAAGTGGTTATGTTTTTGGAGGGGAAATAATGTAGAATTTCAATATATCTTTCTGTGGAAAGTTATTAGGGAGTTAATAACTGTGACTGTATTGATTATCTGTGCACTTTTGAGAAAGGAAAGGCTCTATTAGAATATGTAAAGTGAAGCAGATGCACATATTTCATTCATTCATATATATAGAAATAGAAATAAATAATTTTTAGTCATAAATTAATCATACAAATATAGTGAGCAAATAGTAACTTGGATCCAACACTGTTTTGAGAAGAAAGTTGCTTTCCTTTCTGTTTATTTTTCTTGACTTCTCCCCTCCCACTGCTGTAGCTTTGTATGTATGTATGATGTATGTATATATTTATTTTCTATACTGCCCTATACCCAAAGGTCTCCCCCCTTCAGCTTCCCGTTTGTGTGTGTGTCCCAGCCCCAATGGGTGCCTTTTTAGTGGTGGTGTAGTGGAGAAGAGAGGCTGGCAAACCAATGCTTAATGAGCAGAGTTCTGTCCACATGTATTAAGGTTCAAGCTTATGTCTAGAATATGTCTCATGTCTAGAATCTTATCACCAACTACTGTGCATATTCAGAAAGCAATAGGTCTGAAGCTAGTTCTTGATGACAGCAAGGCTTGCTAACTAAACAACACATTGTCATGGTCTAGTGGCTATATTCAGGCCCATATATCATTGCATAAAGAAAAAGGTATTTAAAGAAAAATGTATTTATTGTACATTTGTGAGGTAGGTTGCGAGGTCTAGCAGACGAAACCCTTCCTACTTCCATGACTGTTCCACATCCAAAGTAGTGACTAAGCAAAGCTTTTCCTTCATGCAAGCCAATAAACACAAAGTAAAATAAAACACTTCCCCGAGTCTGGACACCTTTATGATCTTGCCCAGTCCTCTTTGTTTTAGATGGCCTTTTGCTTCCTTTTTTCAATCTGATAGCCTGACTGAGGAGCCATTAACAAGGCACAAGAAACTAGAACACAACACAGACTGAGTACAAGCCAACAGATACAGTGCCTGAAATTAATGGCAGATTCCAAAGCAGATAAAAGATCACATTTGTTTATTTTATTTGTTCAAAGTTCTTTTTAAAAATATCTTGCTCTTTAGCAAGAAAGAAACACAGACCGTTAAAAAACAAAAGCAGCCCTTGCCCCTTGGGCTTTACAATCTAAAAAGACAGGACAAATGGCTTGGGAGGGAGGAGGAACTAAGCAAACTCAAGTTGTTTGCAGGTTTTTCTGATGACCAGTGCAAGTGGAAAAGTTCAAGGAGAGGAGGCACAAAAAGTTGCTGGTTTCTCGCTGTGATGAAGGAGTGAATCCCTCCTCCTCCCTCCTCCAGTACAACCTGATGTAATGGCTGCTGCCAGGTTGCAGTTGATGGGAGTAGAACCTGACCAAAGATGTCTCTTTGTGTGCGTGTGGCAGTGTTAAGTCCACAGCTCACTTACTTGTCATCAGGAACCAAAGATAAATTCAACCTGTATTTACTTTTTTATAAACAGGACATCAAGTATGTGTGATAAGCAATAACAATACTGTTCTTTAACAATATAATTTATTAGGATTGTTGAAAGTGTTTATTATTACTTAAGAAAAAAGACTTTCAGCCTGAAGAAATGCATGGTTTTTTAGAGCTTCAAAAGGAAACCCATTTTGCCATTTAGCCATAAAAGCAGTTATGAAAATGATTTTTAGTTACAAACAAGCTTTTTGCTTGTTGACACACCGCATTGTGCTCCCACTTTCCAGAGTATGTATTCCTCCCCTTCTGTTATGCAACACAGCAGAATAAAATTAGATTGCATCTAATCATTGGGAATATATTCAGTACAATGATAATGGCTGTTCTTTGGTAGATAATAGGATGGTACAACGTTGGACACGTCTTTCAGCTTAATAAATTCTACGTTAGCAGACTTAAATTATTTCCCTAATTGCAAAGTCCCCAGTCTGTTTAGCAATGTCATACTTCAGGAACAATCCCACCCAAATTTATGAACATCTGCAAGTCCCCTTTTCTGAGTATTATGCACATCCAAAAGCAATCAAGTGGGACCAAGTTGCATAGAGTTGTCATTTGCATATGTCAATCATTCTTAGTCTGGGCGGGGGGGGGGAGGGCAGGGCAGTCTGCAAGCTTAGCCATTTGCCAGGTAGCTTCCCTTAGACCAGACAATGCTTTTTGGGGGTGATGGTATGTTTTCCAAGCCAAAACAGATGTGGCTGAGTTGGTGACATTTACCTGTGTTCCTTGGCTGCGATGGAGTAAATCGAAAGAAGAAAATGAAAAGTGTTAGACAGGGGAAAGTGCTGGAGAGGTAAAAAGTCTGCACAAATTGAGGATTCCCCTTCAGCAGAGGGTGAGACCAGATGTGTGTTTGTGTAGCAGTGGGAGAGTAGCCTGCATTGTCACTTGCAGTCAGCCAATTTGGATATTGATAGATCAACCCGTTGTCTCCTGGCCAAATCATGACCGAGGCAAACAGGTTTGGCACACCAATCAGGGACTAGCTCATATTCTGCTTGTCAGCTCATACTCCCTGCTCAGTACCATGTATGCAGTGGTCCCTGGTCCCCATTAGGACTGGTAGGTTAGAAGGAAACGTGACCTGTGGTAGGTGGACCAGAGCCAGTGGCAGGTGGGAGACAATTAGTTCTAGTTGTGTCCCAATCCTCCTCCTGTGGAGGCAGAATGTCTGAGGGGAGACTAGAGTTAGGTATGGCAGTGCCCCATTGCCCCATTTGCGCTAAAGGAGCAGCCTCCACTGCATCTATGATAGTTACCGTACATCTTTTGAGTAATAACCAACATTCCCAGCTCTACCCAATGAAGGGGGGGGGGGGGAAATCATCCTGGGACCTTTGGTGCATAAAGCAGATGCCCTACTTTTCTAAATTATCCAAGTCCCTTAAACTGCTTTTGGTTAGAAGGAAGGGAATGGGGATGATGATTTGCATTATTATTATTAAATTAAAAATAGTTTTAAAATAAAACAATTTTCAACATGATTACCTAATGCATGGGGATGCGGGTGGTGCTGTGGTCACAGAGCTTTGGGCTTGCCGATCAGAAGGTCGGCAGTTCGAATCCCCACGACGGGGTGAACTCCCATTGCTCGGTCCCTGCTCCTGCCAACCTAGCAGTTCGAAAGCACCTCAAAGTGCAAGTAGATAAATTAGTACCTCTCCGGCGGGAAGGTAAACAGCATTTCCGTGAGCTGCTCTGGTTCACCAGAAGCGGCTTAGTCATGCTGACCACATGGCCCTGAAGCTGTCTGCGGACAAATGCCAGCTCCCTCAGCCAGATGAGTGCCGCAACCCCAGAGTCATCCGCGACTGGACTTAACGGTCGGGGGTCCATTTACCTTTACCTTACCTAATTCATACCATAATAGAATTATAATTAAATCACATTTGGGATTTCACATATGTCATGGGTGAATAGCAGTTTTCTGAATTTTTGTAAGTGAAAGATGTCACAAAAGGAAAGGATTGCACATCATAGCTGTTGCCTAATAGAAGCAGGGGAATAGAGGATAATTATGTACAATGATTTGTATTTAAGACAAGTTGAACTGAAACAAACAGGAGGCAGTGTCTGACTGTATCAGAATATTGGGCAGAATTCACCTAACCGGCCTCCCATCAGTGGAAGGCCTTGCTCATGGACTTAGCTTTTCTCATTCTTCCCTCCCTGCTCTCCAAAATTGGCTCCTCAGTTCCATGTGTGGGTGGAGGATAGGGGATCGTTCTGTCTGGCAAGCTGGGAGGCTTGTTCAGAGAAAATGATGGGAAGAATGCAATGCTGAATTCCACCTGCTGAAATCAACGGATTTGAGTTAGTTGAGACTAACAAGTCCATTGGTTTAAATGAGCCTACTTGGAGTAGGAGTAGCCCGTTACCACGCAGGGACCTGAATGTACATTTTGTGGCCAGCCAGGACATGTGCTTTGGTTTCCTTGTTCATTCCTGAAGCTATCTGAGAAATGTAAATCTGGTTAGTCTGTCCATCTAAAAGGCGGAGCCGGGGATTCAGTCCAGAGCCTTAAGCATGCAGAGCCAATGCTCCATCGTTGAGTTTTGTTTCCTGCCTGTGTTGGTACTGCGCTAATGATACTGCAGTGACTAAGCGAGACAAGACCAATAGGCAGAACAAACACAACTGATTGATCTGCACAGATTCATTTTCAGGGTGACCTAGCACCTATTTGCGTTTGAAACAATTTCTAAACTGCCTTTAGTTTTTGTGGATTGAAATGGAACTGAGCACCTTGTCCTTTGTTGTCGAAATAACATTACCCTTATTAACTTCTCAACGTTGCTTTTGGTTCTCTATGTGTGTCTGCTTAGTCACAAAATAGTCTTGCATATAAAGCAGGATTTAAAAACCGATAAGTTGCCTTTCAAAGCAGGCAGTTTGCACTTTGAATTTTTAACAGCTAGAGTGCATTTGATGGGTGTTCCAATTATTGACAGCGTTTTATTGTTGCAACCACCTTGTGCAGTTTGACAACATGTATGACTTGGCCATAACTAAAATTCTTTTATTTTTCCACCAGCCATATAGTCTTGATGCTGGCTGATGATATGGCATGCAACCCACGAAATCCAAGCCCAGCTACTGTTTTTAGTCACAAAAACATGGAACTGAATGTCTATGGAGATGACGTGGAAGTGGATTACCGAAGCTATGAGGTAAAGTATGAAAAAAATCCTGAATTGAGTGTTTGCCAACTTGGTGAACTGGGACACACTAATAGGTTGAGGAGGACATGTGTGTATTGATAGTTTGCCTGCTCAAAGGGTGGGAGGTCCGTTTGTGTCAAGAAACTAGAGGGAATTATTTCTAGAGCCACTAGGTATGTGTTGAAATAAAGTTCTACCATTTGGTCCCTCAAAATCTTGAACCACTGCTTCAGGAACTGTATCAACAGTATCACCAATATGTGATACTGGGAAGTAACAGTTCTGTTATCTTGCATGGCAGCATTGCTTTGTTGAAAATCTATAACACTTTATTAACAATTGGGTGTTTTTTTTAGTGCTTAGAACAAGTAGCATTTGCTAAGTATTATTTTACACTGACATTTGAACTATGTCTATTAAACTTTGCTAACATTTCCTAACATAACGGAGGTAATAGAGCTTGAGAATGAAGCATGGGTTTCCCAAGGCCATATTATACCAATTTTGAAAACAAGTCTTCCAAGATTCCTAACCCACATATACCAGTGCTAGTTGCTTTGCCATTTTAATGGCTTGAAAAGAGAGATGGTGGGGGAGTCTGCTTTCTGGCTGTTTACAAATGCTTGTCACTTGGAATTGATTGTCTTCATCTTAGCTGACCAGGCAGGTGTAAATTTCATAATCCTGTAATTGTATTTGGAATAATAAAAAAGCCTAAAGGCTTTAAAATATATTTCGTGTGTTTTAGAATTGGAGGCCTAGATTATAATTATTTTCATTGCTCAAGGAATTCCTCACCAGTGTGAAGTCTTAATGCTGCCTTGGTTCGAAGCAGGGGGAAGAGAGCTTAGGGAGGAAATAACTCCAAAGTGAATTGGATTTTCTTGCTGAGAATGTGTATATTCTTGAGCTGCAGAGCTATTCTTCAACATAATGAGCAAGTTGGAGATTATTCAAACTCTCATACAAAATGAGAGGGTTATTTAGTAATGAGAGTACTTTAGGCACTTCATGAGCTCTGATAACAAAATGTTTTAGCACACCAAATCACTCTGGACAATTGAAAAGTTAATCAATGGGGCGGGTATGTCTTTGGTGTTTTCAGGTTCCTCAAGGAAATGAGATGTTGGGTTTCCCATTGTTTATAATTGGGCACAGGTATAAAGTTTTGACCCTAGGCATATCTCTTAGAGGAATTGAGTACACGGCAGCTGCAATTATTTGCAGGCTTCCAAGCAAGCAGCAGAGCAAGCATCCTATTGTTGCCTGGATTAAACAATAATATTTCTGTCGGGAGAGAGGGGAAAGAAGATTTCGTGTCTGCCAATCGGACTTCTCAGAAGAGAATATGTTATCTCTCACTGTGTTCATATTTTGGGTTTAGTTAAACAGCCGTCATGAGCGTGATTTGTGTGAGCACTTTCTGAGCCTTCTGAATCTGTATACAAATAAAGCAGATTAGGGGTTTTTTTTGTAAGTTTCTCTGCCCCCCCCAAAAAAAATTGCTGGCCAGATGGACAATCTCTGATCAAATGTTTCTACCACAAGAATCTTATTTTCTTTCAGCCTCTGAGGGATTGTAAGTCTCGAAATATATTTATTAACATTTTGCCATGGTAACGCATAGTAATGTTGCTTGGTAAGCAGATACGCAAGTCGTTCCACATAGATAAAGCCACACAGTGTGACAGGTGTTTAAATCAATGAAGGCACATTAGGAAGACTGAAATGGTGGTAGCCAGGTACCAGATATCATGTGTTTCAGCTGTAAGCTTTATTATTCTTCAGTGATAAAAAGTTTTGAATTTTATGAAGAAGAAATTGTACGATGGGGGATTGTGAGGTTTGGTATTGCAGTTAAATCTACTGGTCTATTAATAATAATAATAATAATAATTTATTATTTATACCCCGCCCATCTGGCTGGGCCTCCCCAGCCACTCTGGGCGGCTTCCATAAAAACCAAAAATACAATAAAATATCACACGTTAAAAACTTCCCTGAACAGGGCTGCCTTAAGATGTCTCCTGAATGTCAGGTAGTTGTTTATCGCCTTGACATCTGCTGGAAGGGTGTTCCACAGGGCGGGCGCCACTACCGAGAAGGCCCTCTGCCTGGTTCCCTGTAGCTTTGCTTCTCGCAATGAGGGAACCGCCAGAAGGCCCTCGGCGCTGGACCTCAGCGTCCGGGCAGAATGATGGGGGTGGAGACGCTCCTTCAGGTATACTGGACCGAGGCCGTTTAGGGCTTTAAAGGTCAGCACCAACACTTTGAATTGTGCTCGGAAACGTACTGGGAGCCAATGCAGGTCTTTCAAGACCGGTGTTATATGGTCTCGGCGGCCGCTCCCAGTCACCAGTCTAGCTGCCGCATTCTGGATTAGTTGTAGTTTCCGAGTCACCTTCAAAGGTAGCCCCACGTAGAGTGCATTGCAGTAGTCCAAGCGGGAGATAACCAGAGCATGCACCACTCTCGCGAGACAGTCCGCAGGCAGATAGGGTCTCAGCCTACGTACCAGATGGAGCTGGTAAACAGCTGCCCTGGACACAGATTTGACCTGTGCCTCCATGGACAGCTGTGAGTCCAAAATGACTCCCAGGCTGCGCACCTGGTCCTTCAGGGGCACAGTTACCCCATTCAGGACCAGGGAATCCTCCACACCTGCCCGCCTTCTGTCCCCCAAGAACAGTACTTCTGTCTTGTCAGGATTCAACCTCAATCTGTTAGCCGCCATCCATCCTCCAACCGCCTCCAGACACTCACACAGGACCTTCACCGCCTTCACTGGTTCTGATTTAAAAGAGAGGTAGAGCTGGGTATCATCCGCATACTGATGAACACCCAGCCCAAACCTCCTGATGATCTCTCCCAGCGGCCGCATGTAGATGTTGAAAAGCATGGGGGAGAGGACAGAACCCTGAGGCACCCCACAAGTGAGAGCCCAGGGGTCTGAACACTCATCCCCCACCACCACTTTCTGAACACGGCCCAGGAGGAAGGAGCGGAACCACTGTATAACAGTGCCCCCAGCTCCCAGCCCCTCAAGACGGTCCAGAAGGATGCTATGGTCGATGGTATCGAACGCCGCTGAGAGATCCAGCAGAACTAGGAAACAGCTCTCACCTTTGTCCCTAGCCCGCCGGAGATCATCAACCAGTGCGACCAAGGCAGTTTCAGTCCCATGATGAGGCCTGAATCCCGACTGGAAGGGATCCAAATGGTCCGCTTCTTCCAGGCGTGCCTGGAGTTGTTCGGCAACCGCTCGCTCAATCACCTTGCCCAGGAATGGAAGATTTGAGACTGGGCGATAGTTGGCCATCGTGGCCGCATCTAGAGATGGTTTTTTAAGAAGCGGTTTAATAACCGCCTCTTTCAGCGGGTCTGGGAAGGCCCCCTCACGGAGGGAAGCATTCACCACCCCACGAAGCCCATCGCCCAGCCCTTCCCGGCTTGCTTTTATTAGCCAGGATGGGCAAGGATCCAGGAGACAGGTGGTTGGTTTCACTCGTCCAAGCAGCCTGTCCACATCCTCGGAGGCAACAGATTGGAATTGATCCCACTCAACTTGACCAGACAGAACTCTTGCACTCTCCCGCCCCGGCCCTGCTCCCACGGTGGAGTCTACTTCTTCCCGAATCTGAGCGATTTTATCTGCAAAAAACTTTGCAAAATCATTGCAGGAGAACATGTGGCCCGTACTGGGCCCCGATGTTGCAGGTGGTTCCGCTAAATTGTGAACCACCTGAAAAAGTCTCCTGCTGCTGTTTTCTGCAGATGCAATAGAGGCGGTGAAGAAATTCTTCTTCGCCGTCGCTATCGCCACTTGGTAGGCTCGACGTTGAGCTCTAACCTGTGTCCGGTCAGATTCGGAATGAGTTCTCCGCCACCGGCGCTCTAGCCGTCTCAACGATTGTTTCATTGCCCTCAGATCCGTGGAAAACCACGGGGCTGTCCGGGCTCCATGCAATCGGAGAGGGCGCTTCGGAGCCAAACAGTCAATAGCCCTGGTTAACTCCACATTCCAGCGGGCCACCAGGGAATCAGCTGAAAGGCCATCAACATGGGATAAAGCATCCCCTACCACTCTCTGGAAACCATTTGGATCCATTAAGTGGCGGGGGCGGACCATCCGAATTGGTCCCACCTCCCTGCAGAGGGGATGGGTCGCAGAGAAGTCCAGTTGCACCAGGAAGTGATCTGACCATGGCACTTCTTTCGTTTCGCTTTTACTTAGTGTCAGATCACCAACATCCATAGAGGTAAACACCAGGTCCAAGGCATGTCCACGGCTATGGGTTGGGCCAGACTTATTCAGGGACAGCCCCATGGAGGCCATGCTTTCCACGAAGTCCCGAGCGGCCCCTTGTAAGGTCGTGTCGGCATGGATGTTAAAATCCCCTAGGACGACCAAGCTAGGTGTCTCCAGGAGAACATCCGCCACGACCTGAAGCAGCTCGGGCAGGGAATCCTTGGCGCAGCGGGGAGGTCGGTACACCAAAAGGAATCCTGTACTGCCCCTATTGCCCAACTTCCAGAACATGCACTCAGAAAACTGGGTCTTCCCAATAGGACGCCTGGTGCAAACTAATGACTTCCTAAAAATCACTGCAACCCCCCCTCCCCGCCCACATGACCTGGGTTGCTGTGCGTAAGAGAAACCTGGTGGACAAGCAGCGGCAAGAACAGGCCCATCTGCTTCATCCAACCAAGTCTCTGTTACACATGCCAGGTCAAATCCTCCATCCATGATCAAGTCATGGATGGCAGTGGTCTTCTGAATCATTGACCTGGCATTGCACAGCAGCACCTTCAGGCTATGTGGGTATCCCTTGCTGATTCTAGTATCCGTCCGGACAGGACCAGACCCGGAGGCAGGGATAGTCCTCAGACAACGACTAAACCTGCCTCCTCTGTAATGACATGGTCTGGTCTTAGCGTAACTCCTCCTCCTACCCGTGATCACTGAGATCGGTTGTCCCAGTGCATCCCCCCCTGTGGAACATGCCCCAGCCATTTTGTGGGCTGGGGCCCACTCCCCGGCAGCCCTGACCCCTCCCCCTAAAAACAAAATAACACCTTAAACAAACAAACAAAACCAATACAACAATACAAACAAAAAATATAAAAATTACAAAAACATCAAAATAAAAAAATAATAATTCCCCAAGCCCAACCAAACATCAATCCCACCCCCCACATACAAAAATCCAGAAATTTTTTTTTATAAAACATTTTAAAAACACTCTGTGCCTCTCCGGCAATAACAACTGTCCTAGTGAGGCCTGTCAGGCCCCGCCCTGGGCCAGGTGGTAAGTGGCAGGGAGGAGCAGGGCCCTCAAGCACTCACTCAGGGGAGTCCTCCTGGGCAGCAGGCCGCAAGCAGCACACAGTCCTTATGAGGCCCCAGGCCCCGCCCCAGGCCAGATGGTAAGTGGCAGGGAGGAGCAGGGCCCTCAAGCACTCACTCAGGGAGCCTTCCTGGGCAGCAGGCTGCAAGCAGCACACAGTCCTTATGAGGCCAAAGGCCCCGCCCCAAGCCAGATGGTAGGTGGCAAGAGCAGGGCCCTCAAGCACTCACTCAGGGAGTCCTCCTGGGCAGCAGGCAGCAAGCAGCACACAGTCCTTGTGAGGCCCCAGGCCCCACCCCAAGCCAGATGGTAAGTGGCAGGAAGGAGCAGGGCCCTCAGGCACTCACTCAGGGGAGTCCTCCTGGGCAGCAGGCAGCAAGCTGCACGCAGTCCTTGTGAGGCCCCACCCCAGGCCAGATGGTAAGTGGCAAGAGCAGGGCCCTCAAGCACTCACTCAGGGAGTCCTCCTGGGCAGCAGGCAGTTAATGAACTGTCCTAGACATTAGTGGCTGTTTTATATGACAACTCGTCTTTGGGAGGGAGGGTATGCATTAAAATGTAGGGTATAAGATAGTTAGAAAGGATGATGATCTTCTGTGTTTAGGTTACTGTGGAAAATTTTCTGCGAGTATTAACGGGCAGAATCCCAGCCAGCGCACCTCGCTCAAAGCGTCTGCTTTCTGACGACAGAAGCAATATTCTTATATATATGACAGGTAATTGTATTTCCTTCAACATTTTGCATTGTGATCTTTGTACTGAACATATTTAGAGCAATGCCTGTCAGAGAGGTCTGTTCCATTCAGAGCAGAATACTTCACCTTGCTGAATGGCTTTTCTTGCAGTAGGTTTGCTAGAGTTATGAAAGCGAATGGTTATATCAAACTAATTGCAAAATAAATCAATTCAAGTCATATGCTGAACATACCAAAAAAAGTATATTTAGAGCGACATTACCAGAATGATGATTTTAATGGTCTTCCTGTTAAGTACAGAGGACCACATTTAGCTTGTATCCATGAGTCAGAAAGAAAGCCATTGTGTAATTTGTGTAACTGCAATGCATGTGATGTATACCAGGGCCCACAGCTGGGGTGATACACTAGTGACTTTTTGAAATTGGTCAGTTTAACTGTGAAGAGACATTGAGTGAATTCCTCAGATCTTGAACTGGTTGAAAAACAAAATTAGAGTTCTCCTGAACTTCTTCCTTCAACAATGAATTTCTTCTTTGCAACTACTAAGCACCCTTTTCAGCTTCCATCCAGTTATACAGTCACCATGCCCTCCTATTCTGCAGCCCAACTTTGTATCCTGATTTTCATCTCTACTTCCTTCCCCTCTTCTCCTCCTCCTCCTCCACTTTCTCAACTCTCCCTTGCATTCAAACTACCCCACATGTCTATTCCTCCGCTCCTGTTGTGCATCCTGTTTTTATGCAAATCTATGTGGCACTGCATATCCTCCTGTGGTGACTGCATGACAACACACTTACATTTTTACTATATGTAAGAAGATATGTAGTCTCCCCATATTCAAGAACTAGAGATCTTTCTAGTATTGAGGAGTTTGTTATGCTACACCTTCACTGGTTAGACTGGGGAAGAGGAACTCGCAGTTCAAAAGGAAATTTGTGTGTCTCATGAAAGAAAAATAGTGGTCTATACAAAAGGGAATGGTTTATACAGATATGATACTGTTAAAGCCTACTCAGTCTCAGCTTGCTGAGGCTGAACTCTGGTGCTGTTTGAATTGTTTCTTTTTTCTCTACCTTTTATCTCCATAATGAATTCTTCATGATGAATGACTAAGAAAGCGTATTTATGTGATGTTGCTTTAGCTTTTAGAACATGTCAATTTAATTTATGCTTTTTCCTCCCAAGGTCATGGTGGGAATGGTTTCTTGAAATTTCAGGATTCTGAAGAAATCACAAATGTAGAGCTTGCAGATGCCTTTGAACAAATGTGGCAGAAAAGGAGGTAAACTTTTGCTCTCTCATTTCTGAATAAATGATGCACATTCATTTTTACTATCTCCTCCAGTTTTCCTAGAGGCAATTGCCTAACAGTCTGTTTACAACCTTATGAAAATGAATAGAGGCGTACTAATTTTTAATGAATCCAGTCATTATTCCCTTTAGGTTTCTTCTATTTGATCTTATTGGATCAGGAATGAACTCATGGGGCTGTGAATACATTACAATGGAACTTCTCTTAAGCAGAAACTAGCAGTGTGCACACACACACACACACACACACATATACATATATACATATATACATGGCACTGCTAGTATACAAATACATTATATCTATCTATCTAATCTATCTATCATCTATCTATCTATCTATCAATCATCTATCTATCATCTATACCACAGGGGGTAACTTACAACCATCCCATTTTGCTAGTTTTTTCAGGACATGAGCAGTGGAATCCTAGATATGTCTGTATAGAACTAAGTGGTGCTATTTTTCAAGAAAAAGAGGTGCCAGAACTCACGATGACCGCCTCCCTCTTTCTCTTAGAAATCACAATGGCACCCATCTGAGAGGTGCCGGAACTGAGTTGCAGAAAAGTCCTACTGAAAAAAAGCCCTGGAACTAAGTCTGGGATAGGATTGAAATCTTCGATGGCTCCTAATCAAAAGTGTTGATGACCTTTAGGAGCCATAGGAATAATGGCCATGATTTATTTTAAAAAATGGTAGACACAAAATGTATTTGTTTTCTTCCAGGTATAATGAGTTGCTGTTTATCATTGATACGTGCCAAGGTGCATCCATGTATGAACGATTTTATTCTCCCAATATAATGGCTTTGGCTAGTAGCCAAGTTGGAGAAGACTCACTTTCAGTAAGTGTATAGCTTTAATTGTATTAGTTAATAATATATGGATGCTGGAGGTTTGGAATTCTGTAATGAAAATCTCTGCCCTTTAACAGATTTGGTGCTTTAAACAAATGCTACTGTATAAACAAGTCTGCCTGAATGTATTCAGTAGAAGATATTGTTCCCCTGGCACATGTTTTGCATCTAATTTGGGGGTTTTTTAGATATAGAGAGCAACACTGTAGAGAAATGAAGGCTAGCATGTGGAATGATAAATGAGTTTAAACAGAAAGTAGGACTATGACATGGTTGGTGGACAAAATTGTGGGAGTGGGGGGGGGGGCATTTATTTGATCAGTGGCAGCATTTCCAAGATACTTTTTTTGTTGGGGCCTTCAACTTCCGTCAGCATGACCAACGGACAACAATGATGGGAGTTGTAATTCAAAACATCTTGCGGGAAGCAGGTTGGAGAAGCTGTTCTAAGCAATTGGGCAGCACATCATAGCAGAAGAAGCAATAAAAAAAAAAAGGATTCTCACAATAGCTTTTTAATGATTAGTTATTGCATTTTGGATAATTAGACTGTCCACAGAGGGTAACTTACAAGCATGCAATCGATGTGGGACTTTTCACCTTAGTCCTTAGTGCTGAATACGATTGTCACTGAATGTGCTTCACAAATATTTCTGTGCTTTGATTTTTAAGCATCAACCAGATCTTGGGATTGGAGTTCATTTGATGGACAGATACACATTTTATGTCTTGGAGTTCTTGGAAGAAATCCATCCAGCTAGCCAGACCAATATGAATGACCTTGTAAGTACTAATTAACTGGCTTTATCAAGTGGTTTCTACTACAACTTTTGCAAGGCTGCTGCATTTAATTAATATAACCCTTTTTTTACAACCACCTGTTTCCCAGCCTGGATGAGATTATTCATATTTTTTTTAGTTGTGAGATTGAGAATCAGACTTGCCCAAGCTTACCTGATTTAGCTTTCAATCTAACATTTTATATACTGCACAATTAAAGAAACTAATTCCATTAGGCCATTGAATCTTGGCAATAAAGCTATGTTTTGATTTAATGCCATTAAACACTGAAGTTTTGCAAGCCATTGGTCCACTATATGCAATGCTGCCTTTCAGTTTAATTATTGTAAAAACGAGTAACTTGAGCTAAGCTTCAGAGCTGTTGTTTCAGTTCCTGGACTCAGTGGAAATTCTTATTAACCCTATCTGCAGTTATGTTTGCTGCCAATAAAAGCTAATCACAGCTTGGAAAAGGGGCCACAGATCCATTTTTTTGGGGGGGGGGCATGCTTTTCATGTAGAGGATCCCTGCTTTAATCCCTGTCATCTCCAACAGGCTCAGATAGAAGGTGGTAAGAAAGACCTCTGCTGGAGAGCTGCTTTCCTGTCAGTATAGGCAGTATTAGAAAGGTTGGACAAAAAGCCTTCAGGGAGCTTCATAAGTAGGGCAGAATTAACAGTGCAGTCCCAAGCATGTTTACTCAGAAACAAGTCCCTCCTGAGTTCAGTAGGACTTAATCTGTAATTATTATAAATTAGTATAAATAGTGATATCCAATATATGTCCTACTTGGAAGAGACCCATTGAAATCAGTTTACTTAATCAGGATTTCAGTGGGTCTTCACTCAGTACAACTTATTCAGATACAGTACTACCCTAAGGCTATACCAGCTACTGATATTTATTTAAAAAATCAAGACTAAAAAATCTGCTAGGCAGTCACATCATAGCCGATTAGTAGAGGCCATTCTTAACGTCTGATTTATGGAGCCCAAGTGCAATGACACATTGGTGTCTTCTGCATGTTTGGAGACACTGATGAGACAAGTTGACCTGCATGTGCTGAAAAACTTCAATTGATGCTGTTGGGATAGGCAGTCAAGTCTTGGTCCTAGAGCTGTTTTTTCTAACATGATCCAAACGCATGAAACAAGGCTAAAAAAATAGGGACTGAAATGAGATACTCTACTTCCCTTTTTTGTAGTCAGCTATGTCCTACTCAGAGTAGACCCACTTAAAAAATAAGGAACCTAAGTTAGTCCTGTCTATTAATTTAAATGGGTCTCCTCTGAGTAGGACTAGCATTGCATACCTTAAAAGTAACCTGACTGCATAAGTATAATCAGATTATATGGTACAGCAATGGAAGGGAGCAAAATGCGCATCCCAGTGGATTGGGTATAACATGCCTCAAATACCTTTGCATGTCTATAATGTAGCCTCTCTTGAGTGAGAGATTTTGAGGTCCATGTAATGCATTTATATCCTGTCTTGCAGATTCTAGAGATGGGTTTTAGTTTACATTAAGGGTTACTGGCACGCTCTTTTAAAAGATACGAATTGTGGAGTGGATATATAATATTTGATTATTTTGATAATAGAATGCACAGCTGTTTGAAAGAATTTACCAGCATTTTGTCTATGGAGATTGGTGCAGTATTATTGTTCAATAAGATGGCATTAATTTTGCAATAAGCAGCCCACGCTGACAGGTTTGGTAGTGACACAGAACAGAGGCAGTGACTAATACTCAGCCTTCTTACTACAGAGAGGACAAAGCTTTTTATTTTTAAATTGCAGCCAAATGCTATCTTAACAAGGCACAAGTATGGGATATAAAGAATCTTGAGTACAAGCCAAGTAGCACAATACTAAGTTGATCTTGCAATTTTGATCAGATTGGCTGCTATACTTTGTAGTCTGTGGAATTCATAGTCTGTGGAATTCAGCAGCAGGGAGCAAGTATAATAATAATAATAATTTTTATTTATACCCTGCCCTTCCCGGCCAAAACCAGGCTCAGAGCGGCTAACAACAAATGTATAACACATTAACATAAAATCAGGCAATTAATTAAAATACATCCTAAAATCAGATCAGGATCAGAATAAAATCCAATCAGATGGCAACCCACAGATTAGTTTGTGCTGAACTTATATGAGCCTGTGAGAAAAATTGGGAGGCTACTTTCATGCAAGTTCTTATAAAAGGGGAGAGGGAGTCAGACCTGAACCCCAACCAAAGGCCTGGCGGAACAGCTCCATCTTGCAGGCCCTGCAGAAAGATGTCAAATCCTGCAGGACCCTGGTCTCTTGTGATAGAGTGTTCCACCAGGCGGGGGCTGGGGCCAGTCTAATCTCCTTAAGGCTCGGGACCTCCAAGATGTTATTATTTGTGGGCCATAAGGTCCTCCATGGGGCATACCAGGAGAGGCAGTCCCGTAGGTAGGAGGGTACTAGGCCGTATAGGGCTTTAAAGGTTAAAACCAGCACCTTAAACCTGATCCTGCACTCCACCAGGAGCCAGTGCAGCTGGTATAGCACTGAATGAATGGGATCCCATGGCGAGGACCCCATAAGGAGTCTCACTGTGGCATTCTGCACCCGCTGGAGTTTCTGGGTCAGCTTCAAGGGCAGCCCCATGTAGAGTGAATTACAATAATCAAGCCTGTAAGCTGCTATCTCGAAGGCAGTATGAAAACGATATACCAGTTAGAAATTTTAGTCTGTAACTTGCTGGTGGTGGGACAGATTTCCAAGCTGTTTCCTTTCATGGCTTTAAGTTCTACGTTAATTTTTATTTAGGGGAAACTAAGGCTGCAGTGTCATGTGCCTCTGGGGTTAGGCTTCACTGAACACAGTAGGACTTCTTTCTAACTACACATGCACAGGGGTTGGTAAACTCTTTATAAAAGATGGTTTGGCTCCTGCGATCTTGTCCTTTGTGCACACATTCTCTTCTTCCCTTACAAGCCGTCGTTTACTCTTTCGGTACCTAGTAGGGGCAAACCTTTGTTTGCTGTTGCATCAAACCTTGGTTTAAAGCTTTGACATGCACCAAGCTGAGGAGTGGAGGCGAGTCAAGTGGAGGACATGAAATGGAAGGTTGGAAAATGTGTGGGTAAATTTGGAGACGTGCCCAATTAATTGAGCACTCCAAGCTTTGTTTTGATCCGTTATCATGGCAGCTACCTACCTACTAAGGTAGCTTAGTTATTTTAAGTGACTTGAAGTCACTAAGAAGTGGCACAGAAGTAATTTTAATCTGGGTCAGGGATGGCTAACCTATGGCGGTCCAGATTTTGACTCCAAGTCCCCAGCCAGCATGGCCATTTTTCTTATCAGTTGGGGGTGGGAGAGTAGGAGCTGAACAACATGGTGAAGGCTGAAGGTTAGCCATCCCTGATTTAGGTTAATCTGGGAAATGTGTGCTTGGCTTTGGCATTAAAAGCAGAACAATAGCGCATCAATAAAGCAGAATGAAAACCTGGATGTTGCCGGTGGCCTGCATTAAGCTTGGTAAGTTGCAAAGTCTTCAGGCTTGCCGTTGACCATATTTACTGACCATTACATTCAATAGAAATGAACACAGTGTCAACAATTGTTTTCTCTTTGACTCTCCCTCACCTACCAGTGTAGTATTGGGGCAAGCACCTGTTTTGACCAATGCACATTTGCCTCCTTTATATAGTTTCAGGTGTGCCCTAAAAGTTTGTGTGTGTCTACACCTGGACATCGGACAGATCTGTTTCAGAGAGATCCTGAAAATGTTCTGATAACTGATTTCTTTGGAAGTGTACGAAAAGTAGAAATTACAACGGAGACCATTTCTCTGGATCCTAATTTAGCACCTCAGGAGACCAGGTATCTTGCTTATTTTATTTCCAAGTTTTGACTTGATTACGCAAAAAAACATTTCGAGGCATTTGTTATTTTTCTAAGAGTTTAAGTTGTGTGTGTGTGTGTGTGTTTGGGTTGGGAATGTTAATGTGTGTATAAACCTGCTTGGTGTTCCTACTAAGCAACAGTGGGCAGTGCTTAGAATGGCACTTGCAGAAATTATTGCTTGTTTTATGAATTGTTTTCTATTGTGAATATTAACTTTGGTATTTGTGCTTTTGTTGTGGGAGCCACAGGGGCTGTAGGGGTTGTGGATAAATAGAAAATAAATTGCTACATGGAAGAAAGGAAAGACAATGCAAATGATCTCAATGGAAGCATTATTATTATTATTATTATTATTATTAACTTTGTATTACATCATTCATCTGAAGATCACAGGGTGGTTCACAACATAAAAATAGGAAATGAAATCACAAAATACAAAATAAAACAAAAGCAAAACAAACCAATAAACCCCCTCAAACAGATGCACTTAAAAGGCTGTGGTGCAGAGGGGACACCAGTATTGTGCTAAGATACCAGTATGTCCATTACTAGCCCTATGCATAGAGGACTAGAAAGGTCTCATGGGGTGAGATCACACAGGCATACTTCAAACTTGATCGGTGATTTGCATGTGTGAATCAGGTCAAACACCACAGGGACCTCAATATTTTCTGTAGAAGCAGTTTGGCAGTTCACAAGGCATCAGTTGATGAATGAGCTACATATATGAATGAGCTACATACATATATAGGCTCTTTGTTTCTACTTCAACATGAGAGTGATTTTCTGATTCTGGGACACACAAATTCAATATACTACCTAAACATTGTGGTTTCAGTCTAATGGGAAGGTGTGTCCTGTTTCTAGACAGAACGCTATAAATCTTGTGCTTACCTTATAGGCTAGTGCAATGGAAATAAACAGTTTTAAAATGGATTCCTCTGTTGAAGCATTGAGGATTTACAGAATTTAAACTTTCAGTAGATTGATTTTATTCATGGTGCTGTATTGCCATCTATTGGAAGGACTTTGGATAAGCAAGAACTGGGTTGTAAGGATTCCAAAGTCTTTTAATACATGCACATACTTAGATGCTAGGGGACGCGGGTGGCGCTGTGGGCTAAAGCCTCAGCGCCTAGGGCTTGCCGATCGAGAGGTCGGCGGTTCGAATCCCCGCGGCGGGGTGCGCTCCCGCTGCTCGGTCCCAGCGCCTGCCCACCTAGCAGTTCGAAAGCACCCCCGGGGGCAAGTAGATAAATAGGTACCGCTTACCAGCGGGAAGGTAAACGGCGTTCCGTGTGCGGCTCTGGCTCGCCAGAGCAGCGTTGTCACGCTGGCCACGTGACCCGGAAGTGTCTTCGGACAGCGCTGGCCCCCGGCCAATAGATGTGAGATGGGCGCACAAACCCCAGAGTCTGTCAAGACTGGCCCGTTCGGGCAGGGGTACCTTTACCTTTACCTTTACTTAGATGCTACAGACATCTACCTCTAACGTAGTACCAAAATGTTTACACAAACCATTTATGGCCAATTATTCAAATGTGTGGTTCTCTTTCAAAGCAATAATTGGAATTTTGTCCAGTTTGTAGCCACTGATCTTAATCCTTCCATGTAGCATATTCCCTCATGCTGCAAATAATATAAATCTTCTTTATCATATTACATATAAACATTGAAAAACTTCCATATCCTTATCCCACTGGAATAGTAATTGTGTTTGGGGAGTTGGGGATGGAGCAGCCGTATTATCTTAGGTTCTGCAATTTGCCTCTTCATGGACCTTGATCCTTGAAGCTGATGCTAAGGGTCATTATACGGTGCATGTAGGTGCAAAAGGAAATCGTAGCCCACTATTTTGCTTCCTCATTGGCTGTGCTCAGTACAGGGCAGAGGTAGACAGTGCTGTGCCGGTGGACAGCAGTGTGCCTGACTGTACCTCCTGTGGTGCCTGCAAAAGGTCTTAGTAAGTATCCCCATAAAACTCCACAGTTGTCAGGAGCTGGAGTCAACCGTAGGTTAGCAACCAAATCAAACCATGGTGTCAGTGAAGTTAACTCTCTATTCAAGAAATCAAAACACCACAGACCTAGTGTTCCCAGCAGCTCTCCCCAGTAGGTCATGCTCCAACAAGGCAGTTGCGAGGAATGAAAGTCCTTGCCTTCCACCACCCTCTAAGGCTCCTTCTCTTCCGGGCTTTTCCCAAGCAGTCTCGGACTGTTTACACACAACTAAACTCTGCTTTTTTGATTTTTCTGTGTGTCCTAAGAGATCCAGGGGGAGGGGAGCTGGATGCAGCAGGCGGGGGAGACTCCCTGGCTTCTTCAGCAGCCTGCCCCTCCAGCTCCTAACCACTTTCTACTCCAGCCTCTGCTTCTGCCTCTGAGTCTGGACTACTCCCTGCCATAGCCTCGTCGTGTTCACTAAACCCTGTTACTACTTCAGCTTCCGACACCCCCTCCTGCTTCCTCTTCTCCCACTGACCACTCATTGTTGTCTCATCACAATTCCCTTGGCTCTGAACCTTCTTCCCCTGGGGTGCTCCTTAGGGGTTCCCCAGCTGGTGCCACCCACTACTCCACAGCATCCAGCCAGGCCATCACAATAGTATATGAGAGACTTGTTTGCTCTTCTTACTCAAGTCTAGCCATTCCTACATTGAACGTAACCCCTTAATGTATCCTTAGTTCATTGAATTCTAGGATTTCCCACCTTCATGTGGCTCTCTTGACATTTGGTAGTTATTATCCCCTACCGCAGGACAGCCATTTTGTGTTATGCCACACCCCCACAGCAACCACTTGGGGCCTGGTGCTCACAGCACTTTCTCAAAATTCCAGATGTACCCACTGGCTCAAAGGTTGTATAGCCCTGTTCCAGAGTAATATTCGACTGAGAGAAGGAAGCCATTGGCAATTTGGTAATGGGCAAGCTTATAGAGTGTAGACCTTTCTCCATTTTTTCTACTCAGTCAGCCTAGACTAGAGTAGAGTAGAGTAGAGGAGAGGTTGAAGAACATAAGGGCAATGTGCTATTCAGTATGTGTGAATAATCTCCACAAAAGCTGTTCTGATCTCCTTGAAAATGGGCAGAATGCAGATATGAGGAATTTCTGGCTATGACTTTTTTGTCCAGAGCATCAATTATGTGGTCTCCCCATCTAAAAAGTATGGCTATGTAGAATCAGACTATTGACCTAAAAGTGTTGTTGTACAATCTCCCAAGTACACAAGTACATATATAAGGATATTAAAGTTTGATGGAATAGGCCTGTCAGAATTGGATGGGCAGAAGCTACTAATGTGTAGGATTCCTGCTGAATCAGCTCAAAGGTCCACCTACTTCACAATCCAACCAGATGTCTATGGAAAGCCCACCTGCAGGACATCAGGGCAATAGCTGTCTCCCATTGCTGCTCCCCAGCAACAAATACTGAGAGGTGTGTGATAAATCTAGAAAAGTATATATAGTTATCACGATTAGTAGCCATTGATTGACGTCTCTTTCAAAAATTGCCTAATTCACCTTTAAAGCCACTGGAGCTAATGGACAGTGTTACATCTTCCATAGTCTTGCTGTATTAAGTACTTCCTTTGTCTGTTGTGTTCAGCTCTGTTGAATGAGCCACATCTTCCTTGCAGCTGATGCATGTCTGAAACTCTGAGCAATTCCTACCAACTAAATTTGGAGTTCTTTTAAACTCTCAGCAGGTGTTAATGGGTCCGCATTGTAGCCTGAAGACACATGATGCAATAATCTTGCTGAAGCTAAACATGTCTGGGTCAGTTCAGGGTCTGGGCCAGAGATCACCTGGGAATCCTGTGCCTTGAGTCCCATGAAGGGAAGGCAAAATATAAACACACCAAGAAGGACATTATTGTTCCTGGTAAGATCTGTATTGCTGTATATATCAAGTGTCTGGTAATGTCTGGACCTTGAATGGGGAGGATAAACACACACACACACACACACACACACATTTTGTGGCCCAGGAAGTCTCTGCTAAAAGCAATTCTAGGATTGTTTATAGCTGTAGCTCAGCTCATTAAAGCACCAGAATTCAGACTAGGGATTCCAGCAGCTTTCTTAATGTTGCATTTTTGCACCTTGTTGCTACAGCCCATAAATCGTGTAACCTCTGGAGGGGGAGTGTATTGCACTACATGATGTTATATTGAAGGGGCAGGGCTGTACTTCATTAATGTAGACTGCTAATACCAATATATCATCCTTCATATGCGTGCATAAGAATTGCCTCTGTGTGTGTGTGCGTGCAGTCTCAGACAGTATAGTAAACAGATTTAGAAGTATGATGAATAGGATAATAATAGACCTACACAAACTTGTGGGAGAAAAGTTGACATTCCACTTGGTTGAATGTTTTCAAAAATAATCTGCTCATTTAATTTTGAATAGATGTGGAGTTTGTATTCCCATTGTGATACTTGTTCTGTTTCTCAAACTCTACTTGCTCTCCTAATTGGTTCCCCCCTCTGAGCTCGGACTCAAATGTTTCCTGAATCAATCACATGCTACATTTTCCTTTAGCATCAGCAGGGCAGGGGTAGCTTACCCTGGTATGATCTCTCACTATGGTGCTGCTGAGTAAACTGTTCCTGTAAAGCGATAGAGGTCCTTCTCCCCAGCCACCCTATACTTTCTCTACCATGTTTGTTCTCAAACCTTTTCAGGAAAGCTCTTCACATACAGGCACCCCCATTTACACGTGTTCAATTCATGTGGCCCCAGAAACCCAGAAGGGAGGGGGTGCGAGACCTGAAAAGCCTCAGCAAAGCCCTGCTGTGCCTCCAGCTTGCAAGAAGGCTCCCCCTTGGAGCCCAAAGAGGACATCCCCTATAATATGATATACTCATATCCAGTTAGCAGTCATATAGCCATATCTGAACTCACATGAAGCTTCTGGACTGTATTTCTGGGCCCTATGTGCAAACATTAGTCCAAACCACTTACTCTGCAACAGGAAAACCCCACGCTGCTCCTGTGCATACTGTAAACTTTATGTAGAGAAGAATAATGATTTCAGACAAATCTAGAGCATGTAAGGCTCTAGTGTCAGTCAAGGTCATGCCTGAAAGATGCTCTGAGAGCGTTTTTAAAAAACCAAATGGGGTGTGTTTTTTATTTTTATTTTTGCGGCATCACTCAGTCGTTTCCAAACTTAAGCTGTAGAGAGTAGGACTTGGTGGCCACATATCCCAGAGATGACACTCTTGTCTAGTAATTAGAAGGAAATTGTACATTTTCCTTACCATCTGCTTTAAAAGCTTTAGGTCGGAGTGAGAGATGTCTGCGTCTTACCAGAAGATGGCAGTTGTGCCAAGCAGAAAATTTCAGTTGGTGATCCTTTCAAGCATGAGCTCCCTATCACATTTGGAGGGTATGAGGAAATAGCCTGTAGTACAATAGCAAACATTATCTGATCAGATCAGCTTAGTACCTAGTAGCAAATTTATCGGAAATAGGGACCAATCTAACTTAGAAACTGTTCATTAAATAATGGTGGCAAGAATGTTTAGTTTCATAAGGAAAGTAAAGAAACACACAATGATTCTACAATTCTATGTTTCATTTGAGTCTTGTGACACCTTAAGGACCAACAATTTATTATGACATAAGCTTCCAAGGACTAGAGTCCACTTCAGACGCATAAACTACAGTTCCAAATAAGGAAACAATTTGTGTGTATGTGTATGTGTGTGTGTAATGGAGAAGAGTAAGGTTGGGGGGTTGGGGGCGGAGAAACTGTATAAAGAACAGACAGTGCCAATTACATTAAAGCAAAATAGTTATAGTGACCATTAACAAGATGGTATTGGCAATAGCATAGACACCCTGGCGTTGGTTAGCTAATTAACAGCATGTGATGAGATAAAAACCCGTAAACTTGATTCAAAGCATAGGTGATAGAACTAAATTTCTGGATTCCAGAAATTCATTCTGGTTTCATGCCAGAATTTCCCTCTGAAGCATCCAGATCTGGATGGCAGTATAAATACTGATTGTGCTAAGGTAGGTATCTTGCTGTAGTGGACCAAGCCCAGAGCAGGTTGCCTCTGCTCCTAATCCTCAGGAATTCGCTGTTCCTTTACCTTTTGGTATGGCCAGAACTGCATTGAGTGACTGGTGAGGCTCTTAAGGTCTTGAGAGATGTACCCGTTGACATGTAAGAAGCAGAGTGGGATCCTGCCATTTCAAGTTTGGGGTGTCTAATCTAGTATTTCCATGAATAGAATTTCACCTTGGCCTTGTGTGCCCTTAGATTGCATCCTGTGAACTACTGGCTGATAGCAGCAGCTACCATGAAAATGGTCTGATCTAGTCTTGAAAACTTAAAACAATCATTCTACAATCTCCCACACAAAAAATGTTATACAGCTATACTGGATAATGAACTTGTAGTAAACCGTCAGATAATAGTTTGGTTTTGAATGAATATGTTGTTAAGTATGACACATAATGCTATGGCACTTGTGTTTTGACACTTGGTGATTTTTGCCATATCCGTAGCTTCCCATCAGCCTGCTTTTTGAGACTGGAGCAAACTTAGTTAAAGAACATGGAACCTTGGGTGATGTGGTACTTGAGACTTAGGCAGCAAATATTTGTGCAGCAAATATCTTGTGTAGCAAAAGTGTTATTAAAAGCGTGCATGTATTAAACACTGATAATATTGCTTGACTCTCCTGTAATCTGTGTCAGAGGTATTTGTCTTGCCTGTTCTCCTGATTAGCAATTAATTGGCTTTGCAAAGCTGCTGTATACAGCACTATACATATAATAGCAATGGGGAAGAAATCCTGTGAGGAGCAACAATTTTATCAATAGAACAAATACCATTTCACAATTAATACTGTGGAGTGGAATTTGCATAGCAAAAAGTCAAGGGAAATGAGTTGATGGGAATGACAGAGAAGGAACCCCAAGAGCTTTAAAAGGAAATGAAGGGACTGGTTAGATTTTGAGTACATTTGGATACTGTAGATAATGGTTCCTGTTTTTAATTTACTTTGCAGCATTAGGTTATAATGTGGAAAAGAAAAACAATGTTAGAGTTAGTTGCCAGTCTGAAAATAACCAAAACGCCTTCACACACTGCTAGATTGATATGGTTGAACTGGTTTCGTGTTCATTGCTGCAGGATTTGCAGAGTAATGTGTCTTATATTCTAATGGTTGGGGGGAAACGAAAAACTGGACACCTGTAATATTTATTTACTAAAAATATCTATGCCCTGTTTTTCTGTGTCACGGACACAGAAGGCAACCTATAATGGCAGTGTTTGCATGTGGATGTGCTGGTTGTGCCCAGTTTGCTCCTCCCTACTAGGGTGCAGGTAAAACAATTAGCCCAATAGAGAAAGAGAGAGAAAAGGTTTGGAGGCAGTGTGCTTCTGAAAACCAGCTGCTAGGAATCTCAAGCAGAGCGAGCGTTTTAGAGTTCATGTTCCCTTCATTGGAAGGGAGAAAATAACCTGCTGGACTTGCTGCTTCTCCAGCTGGACTCATCTCTGCCTCCTGGTCTCCTTCCTCTCTTGCTTCAGCTTCTGCCACAGAATCCCCCCTCTCACTAAGCCCTGACACCTCCTTCCAGTCTTCTCCTTCTGACCACTCATTGCCGTCCCTGCAGCAATCCCTTAGCTCGGAGCCTTTTTCCCCCTTGGGGGTTCCACAGCTTCCCCCACCTTGGGGGTTCCCCATCATTCCTCTGCATTCAACCAGTCAGCGACAATTACGTGAAAGACCTATGCTATATTTCCATTTAAAAACAAACAAAATGAATTGCAATTCTGAAGGACTGCCAGTCTGCTTAGATCATGGGCGCTGGGGTGTTTAACACACATTAGTTTCCAAGCAGTTGTTTGCCCTGTGGTGGAAGTTGGGTTTTTTTTGCCAGATCTCTTGACACCTAAGCATAGGATAGGAAAATGAAGCTCAAAAACAAAATGGGAAATCAGACAACTGGGTAGGGTTGGGGAAAATCATTTTATTCTTGCCACAATTGAGGTAACTGTTTCTTGAGGGATCTCAATTTTAGATACAAAATCTGCTCTTCTTCGACAGCCACTCAGTGACATCTTGAGGGGAAAAGTTGCTTTCAAACACATAAAGAACAACTAATGTAGTCTTTTTACGGCATAGTGATTGTCTTATTCCCCCCTCTTCTCCCAAATGGGATTCCTCTTTATAGGGACAGCACAGAAGCTAGATAGTTACATAAGATTGCATTTAAGATTTAATAAACCTCAGTTCACTAGAGAAATACTCAATTAGATTAACTATGTTAGGGTTTGAAAACTTGTTAGCTTAGCTGATGAAGAGTGTTTATATAAGCCCAGTATTTATACTGTGTTGAGCAACACACACTTGTGATCTCTATGCAGTTTAGCTCATGAAAAGCCTTGTGCTCCCACTGGTATACAACAAAACATATTATTGATTTTTGAAAGTTGCCATTCTTTGCTTTTTATATACTGCTTCATTTATTTTCGTGCCCCTTTTAAATTTCATTAGCCAAGCAAAGTGACTCCTTTGGTTTAACTTGCCTGTTTAGCATTCCATTTGTAAATTGATTTATCATGTGTTAATTCCATTGAACGTGGAGATTATTTGAATGTATTTTGATGTATATCTAGGGTATCAGGTATGAGCACCAACTGAATTTCTGCATCTGTTTTCAAGGGTTGTTAGCAAAGAGACAAACCATAATGCAGTGTGAAAGTTCCTTGAAATATTGAGGCATGTGAATGAAAGTTCCTGTGTGCACAATTCTCTGCATCAAGTAAAAAAAAAAAAAAAAGCCTGGAATGATCTCCATGCTCTTTTTCAAGTAGAATTTCCTGAGTGCGCGCATCCCAAGATGGACAAACGACTGGTAGTTTCAATGCACACACCTACAGTAGCTCCTAAGGTGCACTGAACATGCATATACACTTCTGGCGACTAAGTAGCTGACATTCCTTGCCCAGGCTTGTGCTCTGAACTGGATGGTTGGAGCAACAGTGTAACCATGTCTCCACCCAAATTAGGTAGCCTTGTCTGATGGGGCGCACTGAAGTAACCTACAATGTCTCGTACACAGAGGTTGCTGCTGTGCTTGTCTTGTTAGGGAGCTAGCCAACAATAAATCACACAGAGTAAGTGAAGTTAACTGTATTAGAAGAAACAAGGCCTGCTCAGTGGCCCTCGCCTCCCCATAGCTTCCTAAATCTCCTCCACACACCCCTGGTCATTCCCAAGCAGTCTGAGACTATGCCGACACAGCTGTCTCTGCTCCTTCCTCTTCCTGGTCTGGGAAGACCAGGCGGGAAGGGGAACTCTTGGCATCCCTGCTCTCCTGCTTCCGCCTCAGCTTCTGCTTCTGGACTTCTCTCTGCCATAGGCTCTCCCTGCTCGCTAAACCCTGTTACCTCTTCAGCTTCCGATACCACCGCCAAGGCTTCTCCGTCTTCTCCCTCTGACCACTCATTGTCATCCCACCACTAATGCTTAGGCTCTGAGCCTTCGTCCCTTGGGAGTTCCTCAGCTAGTGCCTTCCACCATTCCTCTGAGTCCAGCCAGTCCATGATACTGTCTCTTCAAGCCCTTCCTGGTTCTGGGGGAGGAAGGGACGGAGGGGATTCTACCACCACTCCCTCTCAGGCTCCGTCTCTTCCTCCATTCCTGGTGCATCCTGCCCTCCTTCCAGCTCTGGCTCCTGCCTGGTGGGAGGTACAAAACCCCCTTAATCTCTATCCCACTTTCCCTGGGTCAGCATCCGGCCCCGTGGCCTCTGCCACCCACTCCTTGCCACCCTGCCAGTCCCTGACATAGAAGCACATGAAGTTCTGCTAGCACATTGCTTTACTATTTTTTGTAATTGTTTGGATTATCTATAGTGTGATGTGAGGGATGTCATGTATACAGTCTTGCTCTTTGAATATCATGTAGTAGAGCAACTAATTTTTAACAGGGACATGTTTTTTTTAAATTGAGCCAGCAACATGATTTTCATTGCTAGTCCCACCCCCACCCCCAGCAAACTAAGCCTTAGGAAAAGTCCTTTCTAATCCCTTCCTCTCCAGCATTAGCAGCAAGGAAGGCTTTGGCAAAGCCCTCTTTTTATTACTCGTCTCAGCTGCTCCCTCTGAATAGAGTTCTGAGAGAGTAGTGAGATGCATAATTGGGAGTGGTGGTCTTGGGGATTGGGGTAATGCTGGCGGCCAGATTGAGCCCAGAGGCTGCCAGTTGCCTGTCCTGTTGTTGAGCTGTTAGCAGCAGTAAGATGTTTGCCACTGAAGCTGCTGGCACTGATTAGTAAGAGCAAAGGGATAACAGGAGCACACACTTCGTGTAGTGAAAGCGAAGTAGCAAGCTGCTGAGGTTCATCTCTTAATTCTTCCATGCTCTGGCTTCTTAGCAATCAGCATGTGTTACGCTATTCCTTTCTGCCCGAAGAAAACGGAACTGAGCACATGACCATAAATTCTAGAGAGCTGCAGGGTGCGGGCAACCTTAATATTTTTCTGTTTGGCATTAAACCATATGCAAGTGCTCTCAATCTTTGCCTGTCTCAATATTGTGGAAAAGCTTACGCTCTGGTTTTCGAGTGCCTAAAGGATTACCTTCCAGATGCTCAGAAATTTCTTCCACTGAAGATTTCTATCTCATCATGATCCAGTGCAGGAGGCAGGGAGATGGACTGCACAGAAAAGTGTCACCTATGTGTTCATATTGCAATTAATGTGTTTTTCGGGCTGAGATCAAGATTTAAAGTGTAGATTGAGGAATGAAAACTTTATCTGTGATTTAAAATGTTCACACTGATTAATTGATGGGCCTGACGGGCACTTCACGGCACAGATGTGTTAGCTCCATCTACATTTGATGGTGAAGAAAGTCCAGTGATTTTTTTTTGTCTGTATGTATTTAAAGCTGACAGGTGTTTTGAAAACCAGGATGAAAACACGATGGCTTTCTGTCTAGCTGCCACTGGCATATTTTATGGAAAGGTGTGATATAAATGTAAGAGATAAATAAATTGAACTGTTAAAGATAATGGCTAGATCATGTATCACCCCAGCAACAATACAAAAGACAAAATAAAAAAGACCCTATCCATATGTTGGAAGTGTCAAAAAATCAATTTAATATTGTAATAATATTCATTCATGGGATGCGGGTGGCGCTGTGGTCTAAACCACTGAGCCTAGGGCTTGCTGATCAGAAGATCGGTGGTTTGAATCCCCGCAAGGTGGTGAGCTCCCATTGTTTGGTCCCTGCTCCTGCCCACCTAGCAGTTTGAAAGCATGTCAAAGTGCAAGTAGATAAATAGGTACCGCTCCGGCGGGAAGGTAAATGGTGTTTCTGTGTTCTGCTCTGGTTTTCCCGAAAGCTGTCTGTGCACAAATGCCGGCTCCCTCGGCCTATAGAACGAGATGAGCGCTGCAACCCCAGAGTCGTCCACGACGGGACTTGACGGTCAGGAGTACCTTTACCTTTAATAGTCATTTAATATCAATCAAAAGCAGAACATTTAAGTTGGTGTTTCAATAGTTACAACTCTGGTTAATGAAATAATATTTTAGCTGGTTGTTCTTCTGCAAATGCTGACACAGTATCTTCAGATGCAGCCATTTAGGAATGAGTTTGATGGTCAGAGCTTGGATGGCAGGGATAAGGGGCCCAGCTGTTTCATTCCTCTCTGTGTGGTAGCAGTACCCAGGATAACAGTTCCTTGTAGCAATGAATGTGTGACATTTGCCTGCAGGAACAATGCTTGATACTGAAAGCATTAGCTTTCAGGAGAGAATGGCTTTGCTGCAGGGAAATAAGGTTCTCAGATGTACTTTGGGCCAAGTATCTTGGCTGGGTTTCTTGCTGTCCCCAACAGCTCCTGCTTTGTCAGATTGTAGAACTGCGTTCCCTGTGGGGCTGTGAGAGAGTCTGATAATTTAACTTATTAAAATTTAGTTTAGGAACGGGCAGCTGGTGTGCTGGGATCTAAAATTTGACTACAGTATTAAGAGCAATGCTTGTGGGAGCAGGAAGATGTACAGATTTCTGATCTTGTCCCTCCAGTTACCACAGGGTTACTGTCTTATTTCATTTTGTCATAATCATCAAAATACCTTTCCATGGTACTGCTGGATTACAGAAATTTATATAGGCAATAAAGCTGAAAGCTCTATGAAAGTGCTTGTTTGTAGATTGCTTTTGTTATGTACAGCTGCATAAATGCCTCCTTTCATTCATCTCAGAAATATAGTCAAGAAAAAATAATGGCCAAGAAGGCACTCTGTATTTCTAACATCTAGTACTAAGGCAGAGTCCTCTGTCCCCAAATGCTTCTAACAGAAGGGGAAATGAAGCATTAATTAGAAAAATAGGCAAAACCATAGGACAGAGGGTTGCTTGTTGCCAGTAAGGGTTATAGCAGCTCGGTGAGAAGACACCTCTTCTAGAAAAGAAAGTGTAGTGACAAAACCTGTTTGTTAAAATATCCTTGTATGTTTACTAATCTGGCATATTGTGCAGGAGCATTATCTTCATTACAATGTAGCAGATTCATATGATGACCATTAACATTCATTACCCCTATTCTGACTTTCTACATAGCGTGTGTATATTCCTTGTGCTAGATGACTCTTACACATGATGGTTTGCTACATCACCTATGTTGAAATGGTTCCCAAGGCTTCCATGTGATGGTTCCAATAGATGAAATAGACTTGAAATCTTTGGAGATGTGGTTTTGACAGACTGTTGGCCCAGTGAAAAACCCGCCAAATCTAGGGGAGCCTAGGGGAGAGTGTACTCATTGTGCCTCTATTACTTTTAAGTATTGGTACTTATTGGAGCTGCCTCAGCTTCAACACAGTACAATGTGGTTGTTTTTTTAGGAAGTGAGTTTCTAGAGGACTGTTTCCTTGCTTCCTGTTTTAAGAGAACCACTAGATATCACCAGTTCAAATAGCTGTTTGCCTTGTGAAGCAGACGACCAAAGTAAGCATGCAAGGTCAACGCTTTAAAAGCATGGAATTCTGGGTTATCACTACAGTAGCGAGTTGCTGGAGAAACCTGAGCAGAAGTACAATTTGTATTGTACCCAGTTTGATCATTATCTCCTGTATCCTGATGAGGTGTCATTGTACATTCACAGGGGAAGCAGTGACTGTGCTTGTGAGCAAGGGCATACAGTGACAGCTACGCTGACCAAATTCGAAATGATTAGCATTTCTACTAAAATAAAGTTGACTGTCTCTGTAGGGACTAATTACATCTTTAAAGGATCTGGCTAAATTGGCCAGCAATTCACTAAATGGCTGATTAGGCCACATTAAGTTCAAATTCATCTCAAATATTCCAGAATGAGAAAAATGTGATTCATTCTCTCAGACCAAAGGTTGAAGTTAATCTGTGGAGCACGTATCCTGGGTGGGCTTTTGTGTGAAATGTCAAATGTTATGAGCAGGAAATGACAGTTGTTGATGCTTAAACAAAAATGTACGATACGTAAGAATTTCAGCAGCCATAAAACTGTTACAAGACAGAACAAGGTGCTTACTCTCTAATTATTGCAAGTTTCGTCCTAATTATAGTTCTTTGTTAAGCACTCTGCAAGAGAAGAAGATACAAAAAAGGTAAATGGTTTTTAATTTATAATTGGTGTACTCATTTAATTTGGAAACAGTTGGACACTTGCCATTGCATGGATAGGGCCCTTTAAGCATATCTCTTTATGGGATACAAATTGTATTATGCAGATACTGGCGTATCATTGGGGTGGGGGGCTGAGACGGCCGTGGCCCCAGGCACATTTTTGGGAGGGGGTGCAACCAGGCACCCCCACATCACACTCTCTCATAGGAGCCTGACTCTGGCATGTGAAGGAGCTGCCGAATCAGGGATTGAGTGCAGGAGAGTTGGCAGTGTTGCCACCTCTCTCTTCATCTGGGCCGCCCAGCTGCAGCTCTGCTTCTGGGTGACATCTGACCTGGGGATGGAGTGGAACAGAGTAGCGGCACCATTGCCGCCTCTCTCCTTAGCTCCCTCTGTCCCCTGAACTCCTCAGGTGTGTGGCCTGTGTGCCTGCCCCGGGCAGCACTAGCTTACACTCTGCCACTGTCAACAATTTGTGGATGTTCTATTGGCAGTATGTCAATAAGTCATGAGGCAAGCACATGCTCCATGACAATTAAGCCTGGCTCTTGTGTGTCGGGCTGCATTCAGAATGAGTATGAAAAGGATGAAGGATCACTCCTACTGGCTGATGTGAATTGCAAATGGGGAGAGTGCTGTTGCACTCGGGTCCTGTTTGAGATCTTCCCAGAGGCATTTGGTTGGACACTGTGAGAAAGGAATGCTGGACTAGATGGACATTTGACCTGTTCCGGTAGGGCTCTTTTTATGTTCTTTGCTTCATGCAAGGCTAAAGCTTTGGTTCAAGAAAACAAAGTCTTTATTTGAATTCAGGTTCTTCCTTGTGCTTTAGACATTACTCCTCCTCAAAGGAAGGGGGACACCACAAGCCAGGCTATCTAGAAATGGAAATATACAGATCACAGATTTTGCATGGTTCAGATCAAAATACATTGACGCTTCAATGCCATACTCATTTACCTGGGTGTAAGTCCCATTTAACTCAGTAGGACTTACCTCTGAGTAGTCATACCTAGGACTGTGCCTGTTAGCTGTAGGTAGAATTAAAGTTATAAGAGAAGCAGCCCTATATATAGCTACGTTGAAATTTGAAGTATTATAAGCCATGTGTTTGTAAGGTTAAGTGCATTTTTGTCAGTTTGCAATGAAATATTGGATCCATTGGCTTTCCTGGGGTAACACTAAATTTAGATTGCAGTGATGATTCTAGTTGCTGATAATATGAATTTCTTTTCCTTTTTGTACTTTCTCAGTACCTATAACTCGACCTGCCATTTTATAATTAGTGGTCATGCTTAATATTTCTGCTGTTGGAGAAATATGTGATATTTGCTTTGATTTGCTCAAATGTTGGTATTTGCTTTGATTTGCTCAAATGCTTCATGTCACTCATGAATTTAAGTGCTTTGCTGGGCTATAGCCATTAACTTACAGATACACCCACAGTTTTTCAATTAAATAAATTATCAGAAGAATGGTCCAGCAAATATATTTTCTAGCCTTATTGGTACAGTATAAGTGATGTAAGTGTCAGCTAGATTCAAGACAGGAGGCCTCCTTTCCTTGGAACAAGCATTCTGCTTTGGGGTACTGTGTTAACATTTTGATCTGTTTCCACTGCAGAAAAGGCAACTCAAGGCTCCAGGTGTTATCTAGAAACATCAGAGGGTCATCTGATGAACAAACAGGAGTATATGCTATTGTTATGTGCGCCACAATCTCCTAGCAGTGAGAGGTTTCAGGGGTCCCTGCTAATTAAGGTCAAAAGTAAAAAGTCAGTTATCCTGAACTTACTCCATTTTGGAACAATATCTAAGTGCTATTGACTCGCTTGTGTTCTTATTTAGCTACACATGCTTACCTAGTCAGTGTGATTTCTGTGGCTGTTTTCTGTTAGCTAAGGCATTGATGTCCAGATTAAGTTTTGTGATGGACCCCCTTAAAATGTCATGTAAATGCTAACCTGTGAGTCTTGACCTACATGGGTTTCACAGTTTTCATCTTTGAAAAAGATCGTTCATAGATTATCTTGTTCCAAAGACAGTGAATATTCCTGCATTGGATATATTTAGGTTTATCAGGCAGGCCAGGAAAAAAATCAGCAGACTTTGTATTGGTTTGTGAGTGGAATGTATGGGTGTTGGGGGAGGGGGTAATACCTCTGGTGGAGAACACTTCATGCTCCGACTGGAGTAGTTTGTCCACCTTTGGGTCCCACTCTCACCTGTGGCTCCTAGAAGCTGTCAGCATGTGGCAACGGCCACATCCTGGGAATGGCTTTGGCTGGCTGGCTAAATCAGGTGAGGGCAGTGAATGGGTCTCAAACCCTTGGTGAGTTAGGGGCTTCCCCTGCATGTTAAGACAGACTCCAGTGGATTGAGTGGATGAGACCAAGAGTGGATCCATTGGTCAAGAAGGCAGTTTCTGCAAATGCTGTAGAGGGAGGTAAGGGGCAGATGGGGCTCATCAACCTGGGAAAGTAGCACATCTAGGAGAAGGAAAACTCAGGTCCTAAACGTCCTCTGCCTTGTGGGGTATCTACTGGAGAAGAGCAAGTTAAGGAGGAATCTCTACATAAATCTGGAATGGAGTCCCTAAGATGGTTGGAGGACGCCTAATATGCCTCCTTTCAGCATCTCCTGTAACCAAGCTGGTGCCAGATGTATTACTCTGTTTTCCTTTGGATTTCATCAGTGAGGCCGAGAGGGGTGTCTTGTCATCTGGGCAGCCCAGGACATCTATTTGCACTGCCCATACGCTTCCCCCCTGGGGAGGCCATTTGCATCTTCAAATACATTCTGAAAAATTATTACTGTGTTTCCATGATTGTGGCAATCAGTCAAATCTGTTCTGGAATTCCACCTGCAATAGGTTTAGTGCTTTGATATATCTTTTGACATGGAACAGTGAATTCCTATCCTCAGATTTTAGTTCATTTCAGAATGAAATGTTTAAAAAGTTACCTTTACTAACTTGCTTCATAAAAAAATGTTTAGTTTTGCTTCAAAACTTTCAACTCAGAATACACGTCAGACACACACTTTCCCCTTCTCTTGAAACCTTAGATTCAAAGTGCTCAGATGCTCTGTGGTATCAGTTAAGAAAGCCAAATAAAAAAATCCATTCAGGGTCAGAAAGTACTTTTTGACCTTTCCCTCTATTTAGACATAACAAAGTCTAAAAAACCATTTGAGGACTCTGCCTCTGCTAAGCTGCCTGACTTCTTCAGGGTAGAACACAACTCTGTATTCTGCATGTATCTCTGAGAGAAAAATTTGAGAAAATATCTCTTTCTGTATTTCTCAAGCCCATTTTAATGTGCATATTTTATGTGTTCTCTTCTGTCCTTTTCCTGCCTTTTTTTGGCAAAAATAAGTTAACCCCCCTCCCTCGCTCCGTCCCTCCCCCCCTTTGCAAAAACACACCAGGAAGAGTGCTGTTTATTATGCTTTCTATTTGCTTTGCTATTGTTTCTGTCAACCCATTCATTGCCCTCTCCTCCAAACTAGCAGTTTTGCTGCTCCTACAAAGCGCAAATATCCATTCACTCTGCCCCCCCCCCCAGCCCTCTACAGTGGGCGAGAGAGGGTGGAAAAGAGGGAGCCAAAGTAGATAAGTGAATAGATATGAAAGGTGAAAGTACCCATTCACACAGCTGCTTTCTCTCTCTTACACACACAAAAAACACCCCCGGACATGGTACTGTGAGGGGGCAGGGAGTGAGAAGGCTGAGTGAATGTGTTTCTGAAGTTTGGTGGCTGGTGAATGCTAGTTTGGAGAAGACCAGAAGGGGGCTGTCAGGTAACTGCCATCAGCTCAGAGGTGAGAAGTGGAAGGGCAGTTGTGTTAAAGGGAGCCTCCGAAGATCACCTTTTCCTCTGGCGAGGAGGGAAGCCCTGCCTCCAGTGGGGAAGGGATGCAGGGACCAGAAGATGTTAGAGAGAGCCACAACACTGAGCCTGAGCAAAGCGGAGGGGAGGCAAGTCCCCCTTTGCCAACGCCCTCTCTGCGCAGTCGGTTTGCGCGCAGAGAGGGGAGGAGAAGGATGGGGGTCAAAAGACTGTTATGCTGGGGAAGATTTAACAACCGCCCACTCCCTGATTCTGCTAGCGACTGAGCAGACATGGACTTGAGACGCTCTGCACTGTAAATGTTTTTGTACAGATAATAAGGCCTGGAAAAGACAGGTGGGAGTCTTGCCTGTTCGCTCTCGAGCAACCACGCTGGCACATAACAGGGGCCCAACAGAAGCAGCCATGGAACTGCTTGGAGACCAGAAGAAATAATATAGCGGAAGTGTTTTTGCTGGATAGATCAGGATAAGGAGAGGAGAGGAGCAATAGATTGATAGTGTAGGGAGAAAAAAAGCCAGGAGGGTGACAGCAGCAGCCAGGGAGCTGTATAGAAACAGCCTGAGGGCTGCAGGTTGGGGAACTCTGATCTATAGTGAAGGACATTCCTCAAGAAGCAAACCCCATTGAGTTGAATGGTGCTTACTCCCAAGTAAGTGTTTATAGGATGGCATTGCAAGTCCTACTGAAATCCTCTGAAAGTCCCATTGAAACTGAGTTTTATGTTCTTAACAACGTATTTGTACTCATTGCCCTGATTCAGAAGCCTAAATGTACTCCAGTGGCTACTGAAGTGAGTGGGACAGCTCTCCCAGGCAGGGAGGCACTGCATAAAGTTATAGTTTAGACCACAAGGAACTACTAGGTCAGGATGACCCATTGCAGATTAAAGGAGCGTACTGCAGCCAAAATGAACACTTTCAGACTTCCATTGAGGAAAAGAAGAGTTAAGGATGTCTCTTCCTTTGAATGAGTCATGCCCAAATGCACACTTTCAAGGTTTTTTTTTTTACTATTAATCTTTTTTGATAGTGAAAATGAAAATGGGGAAAGCAATGGAGAAAGCTTGTATGTGAGGCTGGGGGGTTTGATGAGTTACAGTAGCTTTGCTTGATCAGATTAAATTGGATGATGTGATGGCATGTATGAATTTAATAAATATAATTGCATATAAGCAGCCTGAGTGGCATTTGGAAAATGTAATGTACAGCTGACTGGATTCTGCTCCTGCCTTGCAGAGAAAGCTACCACAGCTACATTTCAAAAGCTTTTTCACATCTAAGTAATATTGTTTTTCTATCTGAATTGGTTGGAGACAATTTTCTGTCGTCATGCATCTAGCGATTTTTGGATTATCTTTAGTTTGGTTGGGAACTCTGTAATAACAGCTATATAACTATATGATTTACCTCAATTTAGGTGTAACATAATGTTTAGGTTTGGTAGCTCCCCAGTGAATGTGCTTCTGCTGGTTATTTAAGAATCTCTGCTCTTTGTGTGCGTTGCTAGAACAGAATAGGAATGAAGATTGCTGCCTGCAGGTCTAAATTTTATCTGGGGAATTGGAGCAGAACAGCCACTCACTGAGACTGAGTCTTAGTCACTGAAAACGTAACCTTAGTTTCTTCCATTGCACCCAGATAGTTGTCACTGAAGTGGTAAAGCTGTTCCACAGATTTACCACCTCAGGGTTGCAAACTGGAGAACTCACATAAATGAATGTTTGTTTGTGGAGAAACATTCTTGCACCCAGGTAAGCTAAATTCTCATGGGAATGCTAGGTTCAAACTCTTCTCAATGAAATCTAGTTTTCAGTGTACAGGGTTGGGGTGGTGTACTTAGTAGAGAGACTAACTTGATAAAAGGGCACTCGCCTCCTCTTGTAGTCTGACGTGATACTGCTTGGATGCAAGTTGACCAAGTCAGTTAGAACTAAGACACAAAGAATTGGTATTTCTTGTACACCCAGGGTTCTCCTGTGCTAGAATTATTTCCTAATGCACGTATTATAGTCTAAATGCTCTCTAGTCCAGTCAAATATCTAAAATATTTAGAAATGTTCATGGAAAATGACACCCATATTAGTAAAATGTCTGACTTCCATACAGCTTCATTGTGTAGCACTACATATCACCTACAGAAACAGGGAAGTATCCCTATAGGAAGTACATTCTAAGGGTATGCAAGAAAATCCTACTTTGGGAGGAAGGAAAGCTCTGCCCCCCCCCCCGACCAAAAAAAAAAAAAGCTGGCAAAGATTGGTATGCAGCATGACCTCAGTGGTTTTGGCTGCAGAATGCAGAATCAACCCCTCACATGGCAAGTTGGTAAGTGGCTTGCTGAATATATCACTTAAGACTGAGGCTGCCCACCTTAGAGATTAAAGGACCACAGGTGGAGTAATTGTTCTCGTGGAATGTATACCTAGAGCATCATTTAATGTTCAAGGGAAAATGCCTCCTTAAAGGAGTGAGGGCCCATCAGAAGCACATCCAAGCTTTGTTCCAGCTGCGATGTGGTCCATTGCTTTTAATGGATTCCCATCCACACTGGGGTTCACCTTAGAATATATGTCCAAGTACATGTTGAAATAACGCTGTGGATGTATATTTGGAAACTTAGTTTCATGGTTCCTGATTCAGGAACATAGAAGAATGCTTCTAAACACAGAGCCACACGGTTGGATCTCACAAGGAAAGCCTTGTTAATAGGGGTAGGAAAGGGAGTGTGAAAGGACAAACACATTTTCTTCTCTTAGTCTTGCCTCTGTACGTATTTAGGGACAGAATGCAAAATGCCAGAATAAGGCACACATACCATGAAATGTATTTCACAGGAGTACACTTCCAAGACCTATTCATAAGATTGATGGGGCTAGAAACGTGTGGTTACATTTCACAAAGCAAACCATTTCCTAGGATAAACAGCTTTTAATATTGTAAGGCGGCAGTCCTAGCCATACTTGCCTAAAAGTCGATCCCATTAAAGGGAAGGGAACTGTGTAAGTACGATTACTATCGGGTTGTTACAAATGCTCTGTGGGGAGAGGACTCATTCTTGTTCAAACTTCAGAGCTCCTTTCATAGTCTGAACTGGAACAGTTCTGAAGCCTTAAGCATGCATAGATGGAGGAGGAGTCTAGCCCTGCCCTTGGCTCTACACCTGACATTGTGTGGCTGGATTATCCCTGCTTCCTGACATCCATCTGTTGAGTGTGGATGCCTGATCAAAGTTTTGGGTGGAACTAGCCCAGGGGATGGTCGGTTATGTGGTTCCACTCTTCTTATTTCACATGGGTACGCACAAAATGACAAATTTCGAAAAGTTATTGTTTCAAGCAACCAGTTAGCAGCATCCATCATATAAATTAATCTGCTTTAAACAGACCTCCGAGGTCTCTCTGTGTTTATTACTGTGGTAGCGCCTCACTGAAATTGGTGTCAAATTTGAATATTAAATATATCCTCATACTGATATATATTCAAAACCAGACCTACGCAACCTTCCATGTAAATTTCACAGTTGAGTGCCTATCCGAGTGTTACCTACTTAAAAGGTGTTGCAATATTGAAATTATATGTCCTTTTTGGGCACGGTCTGTATTTTATATCATACCTCTGGACTGGACTGTTCTTCACAAAATAATGTGCCGAGGCACTAAAAAGTTGTAAAAAAAATTTGTTGCTTTTAAATATGTTATGGTGTGGGGAAGTAAAAAGCTTCCTAGTATTAGGAATAAGGCTAAATTAATTCCTTTTGGCGGTCAGGTAATGGAAAATGAGCAGACAACGGGTTAAATAACACCAAGTTTGCCACAAAGGTATGGGCTGCGTTATAAGCCAGAGTTTCTGGGTTATTGTGGTCTTTTGTGAACAAGTGGGGTGTGGGTGCACACTGTCTAATAAGTCCTGCTCTGGTTTGGCTCAGATAAGCAAGTCTGGAAGCCACCAAACCTGTTGCTTCCAGACCAAGGATTGTGACCTACAAGGGAGACACAGTCATAAGCCATGTCCTATTGTTGGCTTACCAATGTTGCTTGTTAGGAAGAAACAAAGAACAGCCCCTTATTTGGACATATTGGGAATCCAAGGCTTCCTGATTTGTTTATCACACTTGTGCCAGGATAGAAGTGAATTGGGAGCCATTAACCCAGCCCCCATGTTCAAGCTACTAAATTATCAATGAATAGCTTCCTTAGTTGCAAAAGTGGGCAGAGATGTAGGGCAGAAATTTTTTCCCAATTAATTCCCCCGCAGAAAACAGACGTAATTAAAGGCAGGAAAGATGGCTTCTTGAGAACTCTTGCCCGTGGGTATGAACAATGCTCACATGAAATTTTAGATTGTTTGGTGATCTAGTTGAATATGTGCCACATCTTTATTTTAACATAAACAATGCTTTACTCAAGCATAAATGAACAGCAGAAAGGATGGAGTCATTCTTAGCTGTGTGACTGTGGGATAATCTAAATTATGTATAAAGATGATGGCTAATGCAGTGCTGAAGATAAGTTATGACTGCTTTGTCACATATATTAGGAGAAATGGCACTAAAATTGTGCTTTTCAGAATGATTACTCTTAATATTGTGTATATGTACAATTGTTTTATAGCACAGTTTAATAAATGCAAGGGGCATCTTAATCATCTTGATGAGAAGTGGGGAAATTGCTTTGAAATATGCATTGATATCTGTTCTCTTTTTAGCTTTTAGATAATAGCAATGCTTAGCATTTATATAATAGTGTATTCAAAGTCGTTACACACATTACCTTTTTGTTTTAGGCAAGATGCTTGGTTTTGCATGGGGAACAGGTGAAACGATGGCTGCTCTTTGTTTGGAACAATGCTAGTTTTAAATCAATGTCTTTCACACGATTAATTGCCTTTAAGCAGAAAACACCAACAAATCGCACACGCTGCTACATTATGAATAAATCTCTGGGAATTATTTTTTTAATGAGCCTGTGGAGCAAATGATGGGTGATGCTCTGTGGTGACACAGATAACAAGTGACTGCTTGTTTCTGGCATGTAGAGATAATCAGGCAGTATGGCAGATTATCATGTTATATTTGGCCAGTGTGTTGCACCAGCTGCCACACTGTGTTGGGTGCAGGCCCTTATGGGATTAGACCCAAGATCCTTCAGGTTCAGTGATGGAAGCCTTGTCCAACTGTCCAACTTAGAACACTTTACATGCAATGCTCTTTGCCCAACTTCCTCTGCTGGATCCCCCATGTTTTTGGGGGCTCCTAGGTCGACATTTTTAATATATGCCTTTCTAAAACAGGCCAACACCAACTTGGGACATTGTGTAGATGTTCCCAACTGTTGGCACAGTGGGCTTCATCTGGTTTGGCAACTATTTGCTACCAGATGGATAGAAGGTAATTCAGCATTTTCATTCTCTAACCCTTTACTGGCATAGTGCTTTCAACTTAAGATGCTAGAGTGTCTGACTAGGAGCTGTGAAACCAGGGCTCGAGTCCCCACTCACCCATGAAATTCACTGAGTGAGTTTGGCCCAGTCGCTGCCTCTCAGGGTTGAGAAACACATGGTATTATTCACACATATGCTACTGTCATAGGAAAGATGGCCATGTGAAAGCAGCTCCCTTGTGCACGTGGAGGAATCTCATTCTCTGGCTCTTGGGCTGCAGAAACCAGCAGTAAAAGAGAGTTTCTATGACAAGAAGGGTGAATTGCAATTCCTGTTGAATCTGGATTGTCTGAAAAGGTTCAGGGACAAAGAGTGCAATTTTTTCCTTTGAAATGCATATATCCCTTGTAGCTTGATCCAGTGGTCTGATACACAAGACATAAAGTGTATAGGTCCAGGGGCAAGGGTTAGCAAAATTCCCAGTAGGTTTTCAGTGATGCATCAAGACAGCCTACTGCAACTAAGAATCATGCAAAGAACTGTTCTTGACTTTGGATTTTAGGGCTTCCAACATGAGGCGGTATTGTTACCTTGAATCCTGGCATCTTTCTCGCTGTTACAGATTTCACATTGCTCTCTTGCACATGAAACATAGAATTGGTTGTGTGTTTTAATTATTGCGATCTCAGGAGCCGTCCCAGAGTTGGGAGCAAACTTTGATGTTGACCCTGAGATAGTATTGCTCCTTGTTTTTCCAACTGCTTCTCAGTATTCTGGAGATGGTATTATGAGAGGGGGAGGTGGGTTTCAATTTGCAATTAAATTGGGGGCAGGGAGCCTGTTAATGAGCACCCTGAGCATTCAAAGGTTTCTTAGCACTTTTATGACGAGCTTGGCACGTCGTAGAGAAGAGTGACTCACCACCCTGTTTTATTTATTTTTAATCACTCATGTAGCGTTGCCCGTATGAAATGCTGTGGTTTGCAAGAAAGATGGAAGTCTGGTTTTTCTAAGGCTGGGGAGTTGTGAACTCTGTACGCTATCTGCAGGGATAACTGAAGGATTGAACGTTTGCATTTGGCATCTGCTGAGGTATACTGCTAATCCCCACCTTATTGTTCCTCACCTTTTCTGAAAGGTGCTGATAAGAGTTCAGGTTTCACTCTTCTCAAAATTACTGCTTAGTGACCATGGTCCCATTCTTGCGGTGTGCATCACATTGTTCTACTGGGTTCTGTTACAAGGTGGCAACATTCTTTGAATTATGTCCCAGTCTGTACCACAAGAAGAACTGAACTGAAAAGAACCTGTGTTGCCTCCTCCTAGTTACCATTTGCATCATTTTCCAGGAAGGTAGGAGAAAGAAAAATACAAGGAGTTATATTGTTGTATTCACTATGAACTGCACATTCTATTTTTAGAAGGCAGTACATTCCATTTTGAACTATATATTTTTACTTAAAAACAGTTATAAAATGCTTAATATATATTTTTAAATCTCTTAAGCAGTGTACAAAACAGAAACAAACAATGTCATTAAAACAAAGAATGGAACCTAAAACCAATAGATGCACAGACCCAGGTTTTCTCTCCCCCCACCCCTGGAAATCAAAAAATATATATTCCTCCTTCTGTGCTGATAGGCAGTGTATGTTTGTCATGGAGAAATGGAAGACCAGCCACACCGCCAATCTTTTCGTCTTCCAATACTTCAGTAATTGTGACAATTTCCAGGTAATTTTTGTTATACTTCAAAATTCTGCAGTCACTCCGCTTCTGCTAGATTGTGGATATCACTGTATTTGTAGATATCACAGGGTTTTCCATCACTTTCTGCAAATGATGCTGCCATTTATTTGATTGTGCTGTTATGAAGGGTTAACACATCTAAATTAAGCAATGAGCAGTCTCTTCTTTTTTGAATGAATTGTGCTGCTAATTCTCAGCATCTGGCAATTCATGATCCTACTTTTCATTAGTGTGAATCAGTGAGGTCCTGATGGATACTGTATTTTCGTCAAGGAACAATTTTACTGGACTAGATGAGATTTTGCAAAAATAATAGTTATTGGGTTTGATGAAAACCTGCGTGAACTTGGGGAGGAGGAAGAGAGATATAGTTTCCATAGCAACTACTGGTGCTTAAAGGAAAGGGGGGAAAAAACCTGAGTAGAAGGTCCGAAAGGAGGAAAAATATGATTATGGAACGTATATGAACAAAATGTTTTAAGTGCAACAGATCAGAATGAACCTGCGAGCACTATCAACATGATTTTTGTTATTTTATTTCTCATACATATTTTATGCGGTTGTAAAAACCATTCTGTGAATTAGCGCAAGGTTTCTGGAGCAATTGTCAATAGGTTGGGGGGGGAGCATGCTGAAGATATTTTATGTGAAGGAGAAAGGAGCTGAACTTCAATGAAATTCAGTTTTCCAGTACCTTTCCTTGAATGGCTAACCAAATGATGCAGATGTCTAAAGTGTATCTCCTCTAAATGGGCAGGGAAAGCTGTGCAGTTCATCGCCACTGGGTTGGTTTTTAATAGCGATCGCCACATCTTTCTTCTTGGTTTGATCCAGAAATGAACACACACACCCCCACTCCGCCACCATGGGAAACAAATCTGGCTCATTTTCTGGACCTGAACCAAGATGCTTGGGGAAATTGAAAAGCCTCTTCCTGCCAGCCACTTGCCCCTGCCCTGAAAGTATCCTCTTCTGATCACCCTCCCCTTACAAGCAAGTGGAGATGGCAGTGGTGGGAAGCAGGATGGAGGGAGCTTTCCCTGTTCCTTCCCCTTTCATCGTCCTGAGGGGGAATTTCTTCAAGGACCACTTGCATGGTTCTTTCCATGGTTCTACTTTATTACTACGTCACAGACCTCGTGATCTAGAGATAAAAGTTGCCCCTGTCACTGTTCTGCCTTTCCTCTGCGATAACTGGGGGGGGGGGGGAACATATATAAAAAAACATATTTTCATGTTGAATTTGTGTAGTATAGCCTGTTCCCTCAGGGCTGCTTCTGGGCCCAGTTCAGAGTGTTTCTTCGTGGCTTGGGGCCACAGTATTTGTAGCAGTGTCTCTTTCCATGTGTACCTGCCCATTTACCTTTTACCTTGCCTGCCCATGCCCTGAGATTGTCAGTAGAAGTCCTTATCTGAGTATCCCCGCAATCTGAAGTACAGAAGGTGACTGCATGAGAACTGGCCTATTCTTCCCTTTGAAATTTCCTTCCCAGAGAGGCACACCTAGCACCTCTTTGTAGCAGGTGGCTCTGTGGGCTAAACCACAGAGGCTAGGACTTGCCGATCAGAAGGTCGGCGGTTTGAATCCCCGTGACTGGGTGAGCTCCCGTTGCTCGGTCCCAGCTCCTGCCAACCTAGCAGTTCAAAAGCACATCAAAGTGCAAGTAGATAAATAGGTACCGCTCCGGCAGGAAGGTAAACGGCATTTCCGTGCACTGCTCTGGTTCGCCAGAAGCAGCTTAGTCATGCTGGCAAAGTGAATCGGAAGCTGTACGCCGGCTCCCTCGGCCAATAAAGCGAGATGAGCGCCGCAACCCTAGAGTTGGTAACAACTGGACCTAATGGTCAGGGGTCCCTTTACCTTTACCTTTAAAACCCTTTTATTCTCTCCAGCTTTTAAAATATACAGCTTTTAATTCCTGGTTTCTGCTTATTTTATGTGCTTGTTGCAGTCTCTGCCATTTTTAAGCTTTTACTTTGCTGCTTGTTTAATGGCTTTTTACGTCTCATGTTACTGCTTTAGCGCTTCTTTTCTATTTTTGTTTTTTTATTATTAAAAAAACCGTCTTTATCCAACATTAAGGGAATGGCAGCTATTGGGTGTCTAGTAAACATAGTTCATAACTATACAAACAAACAGCACTCACCCCCATAAAACCTGTGCTTGTAGGAAGGTCAGGGGTGGCTGTGAGCTCCAAGCATCCTGAGCACTCTTATGGTCAGTGCATATAGAATTTAACACACAGCACTGCATCAGGTTTATTTGGCTCATGTGTTTCTGTGTGTGTGTGTGTTCCCTGACCCTGTGACCCATGTTCACGTTAAATTCACTGTCTCAAGAGCACAAGGACATCATGAGACGTAATGAAAAATGACAAGAGAATAAGTCTGGACCAGAGCTTTCCAAACTGTGTGTTGCGATACATTAGTGTGTAGGTGTGCTGCGTGAATGCTCCCCGTGCTGGAAAGGGCTTAGTTTAACCTACGGTTTGCTAGTAAAACTGAATGACTGTGTTGTGAAATGATGCAGGTCTAAAAAGTGTGTCACCAACATGTAAAGTTTGGAAAGCTACAAATTAATAAAAAGACCCTATCTAGGATGTATGACCTACTTTTGGAATGGGAACTCAAGGACGAGATGGTAAAGGACGTTATGATAAAGTGGGCGCAGGACCTCAGACATAACATAATGTTAGAACAATGGGAACAGCTGTGGAAAATTGACATCAAATTCACAGCATGTTACACAATAAGGGAGAACTTAATGAAAATGATCTACCGCTGGTATCTAACCCCCGAGAAATTGGCAAAAATTTATAAGTAAAAAACCAATGTGTGCTGGAGATGCAACAGCGAAACAGGAATAATGTATCATATGTGGTGGAATAATGTATCATATTATTCCAAACCTTTTGGAATAATAAAGATTTTTAAAAAATCATTCAACAAGAAACCAGAAGCGTATCTTCTGAGATTAATAACAAACGACATCCCCATAAATAAAAAAAGGATATTCTTATACGCATCCGCTGCCGCAAAAGTTCTTATAGCAAAGAACTGGAAAGGAGACAAAATACCCACAATAACAGATTGGCAGATCAAACTTATTGAATTTGTTGAATTGGCCAAAATGACGGCAGCTACCAGAGGTCAAACAAATCAAAATTTAATAAAAAAATGGAGTTGCGTGAATGAATATACAAAAAAACACTGCTCCGGTACAGAAATATTGATATTGAAAAGGTTACAAATGCAAGTAAAACCAGGATATTTGTCAAATACAATATAACAACACAACTGTAAAGATAAGTTATAGAATTAAGGTCAAGCAACGATGGAAGGAAGTCAGATTTTAACTCACATTTTGAGTTATGTTGAACCAATGGTGGAGGGGGGGTGAGGTGGGGGGATGCTTTGTGTTACTAACATGTACATATGTGTAAACCTTTCTTTATTTCTGTTATTTTGTAGAGGTAAAAGCTTCAATAAAAATTAATTAGAAAAGAAAAGTTTGGAAATCTCTTGTCTAGGCTCTGTCTTAAACCTAATGAAATGTGACGTAAGATAATAGAATCATGGAAATGGAAAATTGGAAGGGATCGTGAAGGTCATCTCGCCCACCCCATGCAGTGCAAACCCACAACCCTAAGATTAAGAGCCACATGCTCTACTGACTGATCCAAGATTGTGGATCAGGCCCTGAGCCATTCTCTCCCCCTCCCCCCTTTTAATATAAAGGAGATAGAGACGAATCCTTGGTTCCTTTTTAGTTTGTTGCTTATAAGGGGTGTTCAGTCAACAAATGTGTTACAGCCTTCAGCAGTCTGTTTCTGTGTAATGCAGAGGCACTGACTATCTGTTGATGCATGTGGTTGAGCATATGGGCAGTGGTGCAGGCTCTGTTCATTCGAAGGACCTCCTTTATCCTGAATTATTTATGTGAATCTTCTGCACAAAGGCTTCAAATTGTCCTCTAATTTATTCATTGCACAGGTTTAAGAAGCATTAGTGCCGAATCTATTTAGAAAATACACCTGCACAGCTTGCTTTCTGCACTCAAGCGTAGGAGAACATGCAGGATGTGCTTTGCCTTTTGAACCATTTGCGTACTTCCTGAATGCAAACTGAGCTTGTTGCCGTAATGTCTACTTCCAGGATCTTCTGTGCATCTAAAATAAAAATCAAGCACTTTCAGAAGTGCGGGATGGTAGAGAGAATTAAAAGTTGAATGACAACTCAGTGCTTTTTCTCGAAAGTAAAGTCTTAGTTCTGCGTACTTTTTTCTAGGATTTAGCACCAAATACTGTTGGTTTGTTTTTTTAAAATGGACAAAAGAATGAAATTGAATTATCACCATGCTTGACTGCTGCAAGGAGTGATTGGTAAAATGTGGAAAGAGTTCAGAATTGCGTAGACGTGGCTGTTGTCTAGTTGACAGCAGCTGGCCATTTTCTTACATCCTTGAAGGTGTAGGTCCATCAGAGTGTGACTCTCAGTATCTGGTCTACATAGCTTATAAATGAGCATCTGATCCATTTGTTAAATGGGTTATAGAGGAGTCAAGAGCAAATATATGTGGTTCTGGCACATGACCCTTTGGGCTTAAAAATTAGTTTCATTTTCTCATTAGAAAATGTAGGGATAGGACTGTTTGCAGCAAAGTGCTCACAAATGGAAATCCCCTTCTTCCTCAAACGAAAGACAGCAGAAATGAGTTGGGCATGACTCACCTTAGCCTGGCCTCCTCCTTGCTGTTCCTTGGACTCATCCAACCCTCTTTTAGCCTTACCTTGCAGAAAGACAAAACAGTAGCAGACAGTTGAAGCTCTGTTGCACACAGCAACGTCCCAACGCCCCTTCTGCTGATTTGAAAAGACTTAAGTTCGGCTTGTAGGACTCCTCATGTGTGCTTGCTAGCCATCTGCTTGCCTGTCACTTCTTTTTCCAAGGTGAGGTTTATTCCATTTGTGGAAAAGAAATTAGGAAGCAAGTGACAGAGGGTGCTTCATCAGTTGTGTTGCATTGACATTACTTGGGGATAGATGAGAGCATTCACACAATAAATGCTGGGCATAGTTAATTATTTCCTTTATCAGTGTTTCATTTTCCCTCCACCCTCAGCCCCAGCACTAATTGGATTGCTGAAGTTAGATGGCGACCGTGTATTGAGAATAACTACCACCTATGTGGATCACCCTGATCACATGGACACTTTCCCCAGCATTCCATGCCTGTAATGTGGTGTAGATGCTCTTGATTTGGTGTTATTTGTTTGTTACAGTGATTGCTATCACATCGTTCAGAATGCAAATGCTTCCAAAGCAGTTTACAAGTAAATACCAATGAAAACAAAATCACAGTAAGATATCAAGACCCAGAGTATCAGTATCATTCTCATGGGACAGTTGGTGGTAGATTGTGCCATGTGGGAAATCCATCTGAAGTGGTCTTCTCCTGCCTTCTGTTTTCTTCTGAGTCCTTCCCACAGGGCAATTATTTATTAATCTATTAACCCCCTATCCCACCCTTCTTCTCAAAGGTGCACAGGGCCGCAAAATAACACAATTAGAATAAAATCATAAAAACATTTAAGAACATTTTGCATACCCTCAAAGCTAATGTGGTGGTTGCCAGGAACAGCATTGTTCTGGTATTGGTTAGGGTGTTGGTCAAGGACCTGGGAGACCAGGATTGAAACCTATGAAACTTAATAGGTGAGTTTGGATCAGCCGTTACCTCCTCACCTAACCTACCCTCATGGGTTGGTTGTGAGAATCAAATGGGGAGGGAGGAAACCATGTGTAATACCTTGATCTACTTGGAGGAGAGGTGAGATATAACCATAAATAATAAAAAATAAAATTCCATAAGTGAACAGAAATGCTTTTCAATCCCTCCAAAATGTTAATAACAAGGAAGACGGAGATGCCTCTCTGAGAAGAGCTTGTCATAGGGCAGTGAAAACTGAGTAGTATTCCACAACCGCACCACCAACAGGTCCTCACTTGCTGATTGTAGGGCCCAGGTTGGTTGATACTGCTGGTAGAAGACCCTGTGAGGCACCATATATCTTGTATTCACTTCTGTCTTGTTGGCTTTTCAAAATCCCAGTTGCCATTATCGTTTTGCAACTTCAGACTTTCAAGGGGAAAGGAAGGCGTCACCAAATGTGACATAACCCTCATGGTATGTGACACTAGTTAAAATATTGTTAAATTTTTGTAGCAATTTTACTTGCTTTATATTATGATGTGTGTAGCCTTATCAACAAATGTATTAAAAAGCTGCTGCTTTAATTAAAGTCAGTTTGCTTCTGTTGAATTGAGGTAGAATTTCATTGGATTATATATCAGGCCTTTAATTAATTTGTGAACTGCATATGCAGCATTTTCAACTTGTGTTGATTCTTTGTTTAAAGTTATGGTTTCAGTATTCAAGCCACTTACCTTTTCTAGCTTCATATCTTCATGTAAAATTGGAATTGTTTCCTAAGGCTTGTTATACTTCTTTCAATGACATTATTTCTCAGACTAGCAATAAGCAGTCATTTTATTTGCTGGTGTTATTACTATTATTATAGACAATACAAGGCAATTCATATGGCCATCCTTTATTGAGAGTTGAAATATTTCAAAAACCCTTCAGGTCACCGGCATAAACACATCAAAATTCATTTGTTTTCCAGTTTCAATCAGCATCCACCAGATGGTGCAAGCAATTTTCACGTCTTTCTATTTCTTGTTCCTTTTTTGAGAGCCTTTCCCTCAAACCTTCTATCACACCACCTTTTTCTTCTGAATTTTCACCTACTGAAATTTAAGGGCTACAACTTAAAAATATTGTTTTAGAATGAAAGGCCTACTCATGGGAAAAGCATACTCCGTAGTAATTCTGGTCCTTAAGGCCTGTTTTTTCACCAGCTTGAGCTAAGTCATGCACCCGGTAGAACTCTGTGTCATTTGCAATGGTAGGAGCACAGCAAGGAGACAGGAACTTTAGTTTATGTTAGTGCCTGATGATCGTGTCGCTTCCTGGATCTTCATATTCTTTCAGAGTTATCAAGGTTTGGCATCCTATCTGTAAAAGCAGACTTCTCACGAATTCTTGTTGTGGATTTATAAAAGTAACTAACTAACTGACTTGCATCATAGACCCTTTTCATTTTGAGATTCATTTATTGTTCCTCTATGGTACAGTAAATCCCAAAACCATTCTGGGCTATTGTGACAGGGTTCGACAAGTCCAGCTGCAATGTTGTCAACAGCAAATATATGTTTAATCCTAGCAACCAGCAAGGAAAGGTGGCTACAGTTTTTTTGTGGGTTCTCTACCAACTGGGTTTCAGTGGGCCCCTTGGCCCAATTCCTTTGGTCCTTTCTTCTTTCAGAAGGGGGACATGGAAGTTTATAAAATCATGGCATTTTATGTGTATCTATTTTCACTTTAGTCTAGTTTCTAGTTCTGCTAGATTAGACCAAAGGTCCAAGTAGTCCAGCATTTGTTCCCACAGCAACTAACTAGATAACTATGGGAAGCCCACAATCAACACATCAGTTCAACAGCATTCTCCCCATTTGTGATTCCCAACTGCTGGTATACAGAAGGATGCTGTCTTGGCTTGTTGAGTGGCTAATGTGCTCTAGCTCTGAGCAACTGATGATGCTACTACCCTCACTTCTTCCACAGGAGATGCCTAGGATAAGCTCTTGGCCTGCTGTATGCTAACAGCCACAGCTCAGAACGGTCCCTAAGCAATGGAGCCACAATGAACGAGCAGTGGCTATTCTGAGTCTCCAGGTTACAGCCAGCTCCCCCAGCTTGCTGCCGTTTGTTGTCTGCCCTGGCTGCCCCTTGGGAATACTGAATTTCTAAAAATTACCCACACACCCACCCACACATTGGCCAAACTACTCTTTCAAAATTATTCCTGTATACATCTGATGCTGGGAATCAGCATCATTCATTGGGGGTGAAATGGAGGGATTGCTGCAAACATAGGCAACACACCATTTTGTAAAAGAAACAATTACTTTCCCAAATCCTCAACTGGTAGCGGATGCAGCAGGGACACATCTTGCTTCTGTAGAGGAGGCAACAAGAAAGCCAAACATCACCTAGCAAAATAGCCACTGTCCCAAGCCAAAATGTGTAGATCCCTGCTGTAGAATAAACTTTGATAGTGACAGCTGTCTGTTGAGTGGGTAGGGGCATATGAATCTGGTATGCATAGGAGTATTTGTGCACCACTGTCCGTATCCGAGATAGGATATTTGTCTGCTGTTTCATGGACGTTGTACTGCTTCCTTAATAGCTATTGATAGTAATATGCTGCAATTATAAGATGACAGCTTCCAACAAAAATGAGTTTTTAAACTAGGGATTAGACAGATGTTGCCCTAGTCCCATAGGTCCTAGTCTGACATTAACTACTTCACTACACAGGCTCCAGTTGTTCCATTATTTGTGAATCATGCTGTATGCAGTCAAGAGACTTACACATTTTATGTGATTAAGAATAGCCAGAAAATTTGATTGTTGCTGGGGCCTCTGTATGTCATTTGTGACATTTCTCTTTCTCTCTTACACAATATATATGTTGGGTGGGTGTGGGTGTAAGAAATAAATAATGTGCATTATGGTCTTAGAGTGCTGTGTGTGTTGCCTGACATTCCAGGCTTTTAAAACTGTTTTTGTTTGTTGCCACTAGAAGCCATTCATGTGCAATGTTGTAATTCAGGTCTGCTAATATACTGCTCTGTGGGTTGTAACCACATTAGTAAGAGAGCATGATTTCATTTAATGGCAGGAGCTGCTGTCAGAAAAAGATAAATGTTAAGTTTAATACTAATTGTACAGGAGGAAAAAGCAGTAACAGTTAAGGGTTCATGCCATTAAATATATTTTCAAGCCCATAGTTCTCATTTGGGATGAAATGTTCTGTACTTTACCCCACTTGGAATTTATCTGCACAAGGACATAAACAGTCAAGCTGTTTTCTGAGTGAGAGGACAATAGGAGAAAATAGATTCTTTCCTAGGGTTTTTTTTTGGGGGGGGTGAGTGTTCATTTCTCTGAATAGGCTTCTACCTGAAGACTGAAGTTTGAATATATATAATTTGGTCTGATCACTATATTTAAGTAGAGTGTGTGGCTTTGTTCTGGAAGCAACTGCTTTTGATTTTGCTGAGTCTGAATGTTTGGAAATTGCATACTGTGGTTTTATGGGTAGGTGTTCTTTAGCTTACTAAATGCTGTTTGTGCCTTTTAAAAAGTCATTTCCTCTCCAGTGTATTGAAGATGCGCATCTCAGAAAGGAAAGCACTTAAGCACAAAGACCACACAAATGAGTTTTATAAACTTTTAATCCATGTACTGAATTGCACACTAGCACAGTATTTCATCTGCTTTGTTTTAATGTTCTGTTTATTGATTTATTTATAGTACTACATTGTATTCACCAACCACACACACTAGAAATCTTAATATGCATTCAACATTTCTTGACTTGGACAGCAAAAGGAAATGGAGTTCTAAACTCCAATGGGTTTACTTCTTACCACTTTGGTACTGTGTTGTAAAACCTGTGTTTCAGAAGAGGTGTGTGAATACAAGGTTGAACATGCTAGTTTTCATCCCTCAGAGCTGGCCCAGTAGTATCCTTTTAGAGATATTACTGAGCATCTTTGACATTCACTGAACTGAACCTTGATCAGGCCATTGTAGGGTGTCTTAAGGACCAATTTTGGTAGAAGGCCAAAATTCGCTTATACCACACTGGTTTTTTTTTATTGATAAGAAATACACCAGAAAACAAAAAGAAGCAACTCCTGGCAGTGTTCGATTTATAACACAGAATACATAACAATGCAGCTACATAAGAACAGGAATCATTCCCAAAATATAAGTGAGGCTCTTACCTTAAGCATGTATGCAAACTCAGTCAGTGAGAGTTGTGAGCTTGCTTTTGCTGGGTAATCTCATTTATATTCGGTCTAATTTGAGACAAACCAACTCTCATCTCATCAACAAAGAAGTCTCTCTCTTTTCTGATCCTTCATATTTGTCAAAGTTGAAAATCCCTGTTCACAACAACATCTTGTGGAGAATTGTAGATGAATAGCCAGTGCTCTTGAAGAGAGGCATGGAAACTGTTTCTGGTTGTGTATCCAAAAAGAGTCCAGTAGCGTTTTCCTATGTTTCATTGTCAAGGTGCGATCACTTGAAATGCAGGCCATTTCATTTTGAAAATGCATCTATCCATATTCTGCAAATAAATAAAAAATGTTGATACTATATAATATTGTACTATACTATACTATACTGAAATGTTTAAACATTTCTTTGGTTGTCTTTGAATCTTCCTGCCACACCTGGCACCCTCTCCTTCCACACCAGTGTGGTGTGCCACATCCTTTGAGAACCGCTGCTCTAGCCATAGCAACATTTTGTGTCTTGAATGAGTAGGGGGACAGATGGGCTTGGCTGGTTCTACCCTCTGTCAGTGTACAGCAGTTTCCAGTGTCTTGAGATTCATGTTACATCATCATCTTTAGGTGGTGGTCTCTGGGACCGTAAAGAGCCCAGTTTTCTTCACCCCACCTCCGGAAGTACTACTGTTTCATGTGCAAGAGTTTTATGCTGTGGTATGAAGGCAGACTAATGGAGAAAAATATGAAGACTGCACGAAGGCCCGCTCTCATCACTTCTCCAATACTTACATACTTACACTAGTACAGTGCTATTGGTGATATGCTTTTCCCAGTGATGTCCCCAGTGCAAGGAGCAGTGCAAATAGTTTTTGCACATACAAGCTTAATAAACAATATTTATTCTGATGTTCCTGGCTTTTTTGAACCCTTAGATCTTATCCTTTCATGCATTTGTAATGGAAGGAAATACCGTATTTTTTGCACCATAACACTCACTTTTTTCCTCCTAGAAAGTAAGGGGAAATGTCTGTGCGTGTTATGGAGGAAATGCCTATGGGTGGCATGCCTACGGATTTTCCTCCTCTAAAAACTATGTGCGTGTTATGGTCGGGTGCGTGTTATAGAGCGAAAAATACGGTAGTTCCCCACTAGTGCACAGTATATACCATTTTGGTAAAGCATTGCAGTATTTCTAGGGAATGCGCTTTGGGCTGATTTGGATCTGTTTAATGCTGAAACTTTCTAACCAGTTTAGCGTTAAGTACTCTTATCTCTTCATTCTCAAATGAATCTAACTAACTGTGACTTTCTTGTGCAGTAGGGGAAAAATAAGTTGACACTAGTATTTGGGATTTTATGAAGGAGCAAGTTCATTTACATTCTGAAAGGAAGGGAGGGGGAAATTGAAGTGATAGAATCGATAGGCCCAATAGAATCTCATTGGAAGGATTGCACAGCTAGATTATCTTGTATTCCAGGTTTTAAATTTGGTCTCCCCTGCCTGCGGAATAATAAGTGCCATGAAAATGTTCCACTATTGCAGTTCACATTTTGGCATCTGCAGTTACAGAACCAAGATCCTTGAGGAAGGCACAATCAAGGCTCTGATCTTCAGCATCCCACATTAGTGAATCAATGAGCAATGTACTTTTCAGTGAGGAAGATTGTGCAGGCTAGTCCTCTGCACTGAGTTTATGTCAAGTGAGTGTGGCTAGGATTCCCTTACTGAATCCCTTTATGCCAGGATACTTAATCTGGCAAATTGTTGGTTTAATGGGCATCATACCCTATATACTTTCAACACAGGACTTGAAATGTACTGTGACAGGGGGAGCAGAATAGCACCACCAGCCACACCACCAATATCAGTGACAGCACTGCTTTCCCCTAGTGTTCACAGGTTGCAGTAGTGTTAACACCGTCATGTCAGTCACTCAGCCAGGAAATGAGTCAATGCACTCAACAGTGGTGAGGACCAGGGCCTTGAGACACACTCTTGCCCCAACCCATGTGCAGTGGTAACTCGGGTTACATATGCTTCAGGTTACATACACTTCAGGTTACAGACTCCGCTATCCCAGGAATATTACCTTGGGTTAAGAACTTTGCTTCAGGATGAGAACAGAAATCATGCTCCGGCGGCGCGGCAGCAGCGGGAGGCCCCATTAGCTAATGTGGTGCTTCAGGTTAAGAACAGTTTCAGGTTAAGTACGGACCTCCGGAATGAATTAAGTACTTAACCTGAGCTACCACTGTAAATGGCATTTCCTTGAACTCTGGCACTCGTCATGGTGTCCCGTTGCACCAGAAGCAGTTTAGTCATGCTGGCCACATGACCTGGAAAGATGTTTGCAGACAAACTCTGGCTCCCTCGACCTGAAGCAAGATGAGCGCTGCACCCGACAGTCTCCTTTGACTGGTCTTAACCGTCCAGGAGTCCTTTACTTTTTTACCTTTACAACACAACCTATCCGGTATGACAGTGGCATGAGATTTCCCCCCTGTGTGTGTGTTTTTAAAAATTAAATTTGTATACTGCCCTTCATCCAAGGATCACAGAATGGTTCACAATATAAATATACAAAAGGAGATCACAAAATACATACTAAAACAAAAACAAAACAAACCAGTAACACCCCTCCCACAAACACATTTAAAAGGGCATAGAACGTTAATAAGCCAAAGGCCTGGTTATAGAGAAACGTTTTCACTTGGCACCAGGCAAGCCTCCCTAGGGAGAGCATTCCACAAATGGGGAGCCACCACAAAAAAGGCCTGTTCTTGTGTTGCCACCCTCCGCATATTTCATGGAGGAGGCACATGAAGAAGGGCCTCAGATGACGGTCGCAGGGTCCATGTCAGTTCTAAGTGTCTGTACCGCAGGCAGCAGTAACCAAAATACCGTATTTTTCGCTCTATAACATGCACCCGACCATAACACGCACGTAGTTTTTAGAGGAGGAAAATCCATAGGCATGCCACCCGTAGGCATTCCCTCCATAACACGCACAGACATTTCCCCTTACTGTTTAGGAGGAAAAAAGTGAGTGTTATGGTGCAAAAAATACGGTACTTGGAGTCCAGGAAAGTTGTACACACTGTGGCTTAACTCCCCCTATACAGCGCGTGCACACACACACTCTACTATTTGAGCACACAACATGGAAGGAAGGAAGTTACTTTCTGTGTCTTGGAGACAGGTTGTTGTGCAAAGTGCCCCTTTCCCTTAGCTTCTGTCACCAGAGTTCTCCTTTGTGTGCTTCCTAAATGTACATGACCTCCAGCCAGGCAGAGATAGTAGCTCTAGGCCGTGCACCCTATCAGTGGAGGAATTTTCTGTGCTTGGTGGAATGTTGTGAATTGGATGCAGAGTTACTCCAGCATCATCAGTAGGTGGGTGGGCAGGGCTGGTGCAGGAGAGTATTGTACACTACTGTATTCGTTGTGTGTACACATATGTTCTCTCTCCATTGAATCCTTTGTGATTTTTAAAAAATTGGCTTTGTCTGAAGCAGCTGAACAGAGTCTGAAGCAGCGTAGGATTGGGTGTAAGTGTGCTTCTTTCTATCATTCCTACACCCCACCCATGTTTCCACTTTGTTTAGGGAAGCTTTTAATGTTTTAATGTTTAATAGACTATTGTATTTTAATATTCTGTTGGAAGCCGCCCAGAGTGGCTGGGGAAACCCAGCCAGATGGGCGGGGTATAAATAATAAATTATTATAATATTATTATTTGTTTTTGACCTTATACTGACAGAGGTGCACCAGGGAGTAGTATGCTGGCATAGCAATGCATCAATATATACTCACAGCAGCACTAATAATACCCACCATATTTGTTGTTGTTTTTCAAGTATAGTCTTGCACTCTTAAACTTTAAAAATAAACAAATAAGCAAGCCTCAAACCAAGATGGGAACATCTTATAAGCCATCCCAATTCCAACAGCAAATTCTGATTTATTAAAGTACCATTCGGTTTTATTACTGATTATAGTGGTTTTCTTATGTGGCCTTTGAGAATGCAGATTACTTCTATAATTTTGCAGAGCCTTTTGTTTGGTTTTATTTTTAAAAACGCTCTGAGAAGTGGAAAGTGCAGGTGAATTTATTATTTACTGATGGAAAATAGTGTTCTGTGGCTTTCTGTCCTATCTTGAGAGCTTGAGCTGGTTAAGGATAAATGGATTGGCAGAAATTAATCGCTTGTAGTTCTCCAGATAGGAAATTACTAGTGGATTACAAAATGGGAAATGTATGCTCTGTCTGTCAGATTACTCAGGAAATACTTCCAAAGGTCCATTTTTTTTTTTTTTTGAGATTACTGAACCACAGATTAGAGAGTTCAGGAGTGGAAAAAAGAAAAAGTGAACTCACTTTTAGTAATGCTTATGAAAATCCTGACAGAGTATTTTGTGAGTTAGGTTTCTGAGAAATAGCTGTCTTTGCATGCATTTTAAGAAACTAGGACAAAACTGGTGTTCAAAAAATCCTTTCAAATGACCTTAAATGGAAAATCTCTAATGAAGTCTCTTCCCCTTGTGCGTTCCATTGTGAGCCATGTCACCTGATCAGAACTGGTTCTTTCAAGGTGCGTGGTCCCCCTCCAACAAAAAGAGGAAGTAAATGGAGTTAAAACAGCAATAATACTAAGAAAAGCTAAAAAAAAAAGCCATAAAAAATGGAAAAGCAGCAATAAATTTTTTGAAGAGCCAAATGACAGGAAAAACACTATGCAGCAGCTAAACTTGAAATTTTGCCAGAAAATGTTTTTTTAAGGTATATGTGGAATGTTAGTAATGTGGGAAGGGGAGGGCAGCTAAACCTCCCAGGGGAGTGAATTTCCCACCTGGGTGCTACGCCAGAGAAGGTCCTGTCCTGTATCCTTACCAACTGAACATCAGAATGTAAAGGAACACACAGGAGGACCTCCTTAGTTGTTCTTGGAAATTCATTATAACCTTATTTTTAAAAACTGGAGTTCTCTTCCACTTCCTACGTTTTTGCTTACAAGAATATATAGCAGTTTTTGCTACCTATTTGGATTGAAATAATGTTAAAGATCAGGTGTGATGAGGCCTAAAGTGTTGTGAAGAAGGGTCATTGCAGATCATCCTACAAGCAGAGTTTGGTATGCTTAGCTGTATTTATGGATTGTGAAAAACCTACATATTATCGTAACAACCATATCTCTTGCCTTTCTTCGTCTTTGAATATGCACTAATTGTTTGCCCATTAAAGACATGACTTTCAGGCTCCACTGTAACGATTTGCAAAAGATTCACATTAGCATTCTGCTAGATAGTCATTCAAGGTCACCTAAGGTAAGCTACCAGCTGTCCATTTTGTCACTGCATAGTGCAGGAAAGTAGCTCAAATTATTCTCCCTCATAGGTGCAGCAGAATTCTAATATGGAAATCTGAACTAACTTGGAGTAAATTACATTTTCTACAGTGTGATTCTTTTTAACAACTGATTTATCACAGTTGACATTTTCTTATTGGATAATACTGAGGTTTTCAGACACACATTTTATGATCAAATGTTTCTATTTGTTTCATCATGAATAATGCAGACGAACAGATCATAGGAGACTTTAAACACATCTTAGAAGTAGAATACACTGGTAAGCATCTGATTCTCTCATTGGCTGTGGTGAGCTGTCGTGCTGAACCTTGGGCTTCTCTGCACTACCTTCCACCGCAAGGAAGAGTTCCAACACTTTGGTTTTTACTTTTAGCTAACCACGATTCATTGTATCATCTAAACCCTAAACTATGGTTTAACATTAACTAGGTTTAGTTGAAACCAGACAGCTTAAGCAACCATGGGTTGAAGTTAGTTTTTAATTAACTATAATAAATGTCAACTACAGTTTGTCAGTTTGGATAACATGGTAAACAGAAGTTAACCAAATGCAGCAGTGAAAGCTTCCATGAGAAAAGGGAAAGAGGGAAATACTTGACTCAGAGACTCCCTACAGCTTGTCTTATTGTACCTAGCTAGTACAGTGGTACCTCGGGATGTGAACAGGATCCATTCCGGAGCCCCGTTCGCATCCCGAACAGAATGTAAGATGCGACAGCATGTCTGTGCTTGCACGGGTTGCGTTTTGCCACTTCCGCGCATGCACTTGATGGTCATTTTGACCGTCTGCACGAGCAGTGAAACCTGGAAGTAACACGCTCCGTTACTTCCGGGTCGCGGCAGAGCGCAACCTGAAAGTGCTCAACCTGAAGCGTATTTATCCCAAGGTATGACTGTATGTGCTTTTCAAGGGCAAAAACTATGTGGTTTTTTCATTTCAACACACATTATTTTACTTCAAATTTGTTTATATTAAGCACTCACCACTATTTTGTATAGATACCCTAAACCAAAGCCCAGTTCCTCATTTCCTGTCATCTGGTTATTGTAAATATACTTTTCAACGCTCAGGCTTTGAATCTATTCATTTAAAGCGGGTACAGTGCTTCTTAAGTCTTTGCTTTCTGGGAAACCTTGATGGCGTTTTCTCATTTAGTGCTGGCATTTTGTTTTTATTAATAATGGCCAAAATAAAAGCAACAACCACCCTGTGGTTTATTTATGGTTGAGACAGTGGGATACATAGATTTAATAATTAAAAGTCATTTCAATTTCTCTTTCTTTTGTACTCTAAAAACCCTGACTCTTGTCGTAAAACTGCACCATTTCCCCACACTTTGTAGCATTGCATCACTTAAACAGTCTTGCCTGTGTTTTACTGTTGAGAGATTTGTTCCATTAGAGCAAACCAAATAGGATATATAAATAACCATTGTAATAAGATAGACTCAGTCCATTTCAGAATGACATGTTCATCAGCCTGTGTGATCCATTGGAAATATGTGTTCTACTTTGTTTTCATTACACTGGACTGGTGCGTATGTTAACACTCCTGATTGCTTAACCATGGTTGAACAATTGTGAGTGGACCATATGCTGTATGACCCTCTTTCCTTTCTTCTGGAATATGACTTCCACCCCATGACTGATTAGGTGATTCATTCATCAGCACTTACGTTAACTGACGTTAAGGCTAACCAGGGTTTCCCTTGGGCAGCTTTCCAGTTTGTTTCAAATCTTGAAAGCAACCTTAATTAGCCTAAGCTAATGTTGGAGTCAATTCGAGGCCCTCTAGACGCTGTGGGCTCACTCTTGCTTTCTGGACCATTTTTCTGGGAATTTTGGCCTTTTGTGTGCGAGTCTATGGTCAGGGAGTGGGATGGCACAGAGAGTAAGTAAGTTATGAGATTCTGCAGTGCTCCAACCTCTGTCTTCTTCTGACTCTGGCTCCGACGTAAATCAGCGACTCAAGCTTGCTGCCTTGAGCACACTATATGTAGCAAAGTAAACTGCACAACAGAAGAGGCTGGAGGCTGTGGATACATACTAAAACTATTTTACATAAATGAGAACAAAGAAACATGTCGTCTCTCCTTGCTGTCTTCTCAGAGAGAGACTCAAAAGCAAAAGCAATACACTGAGCGGAAGTTCCGCTCACGAGACCCAGCAGTCTGTGCTGGAATGTAAACAGACATGTGACACGCTACATGTGCAAGGTTCCCCTCGAATTGTATCCAGGGGCATTTGGATATGCTAATACATATGTATGCATATTCATGGCTCTGGCTGTGAATATGGTTCTAAACCTAACCCATGTCTGCAAGAAAAGGTGGACTGGAACTACCCAACAGTGTCCACCAAAGTTTCTATAGTCCCAGAATGCATGGATGTCTCCATCTACCACCTGTGGATATCTACAATTAGATTTTCATGCTTAGGAAGTTTGATAAGGGAGTAACCTAATGTTCATCAGACCCAGCCTTTGATGTTTACGTTGCCAAGACAGTTCTGTCTCTGTTTCCCATTCCCTGTCATTAATCAAGGGTCTGTGAAATTGTTTTTAAATTGAATGTAACCTGGATGGAGAACATTTGATTGAATGTCAGCTAGATAAGGAAACACATTTATATGTTTGCCTTTTTTTGATTCATTTCTGTTATCATCAAATCAAGGGACACTCAATATTATAAATGCTTCTTGTCCCGGTACCAATATAAAGAACTCAAATCATTTGTCTGTGTGCTCTATTGATAATCACCAAGACTGGCCAACAGAAAGCACCACAGTTATTTAGAAAAATGGGACCATTTCATACTAAATTGATCCAAAATCAATCAGAGGCCCATCTGCATGATATATTTAAAAGTGTCAAACCTCTTCAAACATTCATGGCATCCCTCAATTAATTTTGGGAACTGTGCCTTTTTAGGAGAGGTCTGTCCTCACAGAGGTACAATTCCCAGAGTTACCTGGAAGAATGATTGATTGTTAAACCAACTGTAGCTCTAATTAAAAAAATTCCTTCCAGTAGCACCTTAAAGACCAACTAAGTTAGTTCTTGGTATCAGCTTTCGTGTGCATGCACACTAATTCAGATACACACAACTATCTGCAACTGTAGCTCTGTGAGGGGAACAGGAGTCTCCAAACAACTCTCAGCACCCTTAGCAAACTACAGCTCTCAAGGTTCTTTGTGAGAAGGCATAACTGTTTAAAGTGGTATGACACTGCTTTTTCTACACTCGATTCTTGCACTCACAAATAAACTTCAGTATGAAAATGAATACAGTTATAGAACCGGATGTGTCAAAGGTATTTGTTGTCATAGCATTAATCGGTTTAAATCAAGAAAGTTAATTAACTGAAGAACATTTAATCAGTTAACAGTTCACATTTCAACAAAGTGTTTAGGGTATGGGACAATGCCTATTTCCCAGTCATAACCCTCTGGTTTATCTTGTTCTGAAATTCCTGCCTAAAACCTACCTCTCAGCTCTTGGCGAGACCAGTCAAAGGCTTTATCTATAAGCTGTTTTTCTCCGTGTTGATTTACAGTAGTGAGTGATAATGTATTTAAATGTAAAGGAACAAATTGCTTACATTAAGACATTTCCCTCAGACTGGCATCTGTAGGGTATGGGGGCATATTTGAAAAAAGCAGCAGCAGCAGCTTATATTAGTCTAAAAATAAATTGTGTCCCTTGCCAAAATAATTGTGGAGGCAAGTGGGAATGTAGCAGGCCTCAGGCAAGATCTTGTAATATTAGTACACTGTGGAGAGCTGCTGCTGCTAAGACTTCATTAAGTCTATATTTTGCGAAAGTTGTAAGTAAACTAAATATACACAATGTTATATGGAAAGTTTAATGATATATTGTGGGGTGTTGCTTCTAAATAATTTAAACCAGCTGTACTTGCCCAAATGAATAGTTCTGCGTTCTGAGGCATAATTCAGTCACTGGGAGTCCTCAGATTTCATAAACTCTCTGCAGGTCTCTTGATTATTAGTGAGCATTTGCTATGCTAAAATGCACCTCCAGAGGGTTTTCATACAGCAGTATGAGCAATTTTGGTTGTGGAGTCTCTTTCAAGATTAACGGACTCTTCATTCATGCGGCATTTAGGCAACAGATGCTCATTTGACTGAAAAGGCTCATCAACTAGAAAGTACATCTGAACTTGTTATTTAAAAAAAATATCAGTGGAGATCAGAGTTGCATGGGCTTGTGATAAGGAGACTTGTCAGGCAGGTACCTTCTTTTTAAGCCTTTAAATAATTGGTGCAAACTTTTCCATGTCACCAGATCTATGCAGGCAATTAAGAAAACATCTTTCTGTAACAGACAATAGTTGATCTCTGATTTTAAATTCTTACCTTGTTTTGATTGTATCTGTATATGGTTGGTGTAAACCACTGGTTTTTAATGAACAGCTGTATACAGTTTTTTATATATAAATAAATGATAGACGTTTTAATATTGTTTTAGGGACACTATGTTAGAATACATTCTGTTTATCTCTAAAGCAACTAAATGTGTTAATAGCCTGAAAGTAAATTGACCGATTAGTTTTCAGGAATGCAGAGCAAGGACATTAATGTAAATAGTTACTTCTAATGAATATATAGCCATTTTATTTTTTAAAAAACCTAATTAAAAGCTTCATTTTGATTTTTATAGCACCCTATAAAAATGCCTGTCTTGAAACTGATATGTGTGTGTGTGTGCACACTCACACAGAATTTTTAGTAAAGATTTTATTGCCGTCAGAAAAAAAAAGGAATGACAATACATAGAGAGGGGTATATTGGCTATACCCCTAATGCTGCCAGTTGTTCAAAGTAAATTGAAAAAAGGCAAAACCATATTTTCCCCATTAGTTTTTTGTTTATAGTAGTTTTACATGTTCCGGGCAGCTGCAGCCAAGTGCAATTTTCAGAATTTCTTCTAGTTTGTAGAGCAACTGTTTTGAAGATCATGGGAATGTTATTTGAAAGTCCAGTTAGTATTTTCTCCCTCAGCACAGTGTTTAAAGATGTGAGTTTGAATAGAGGAACATATGTATCCATTGTTGCTGGATAATTGATACTACATCTGCCAGTGATCTTCCTGGGACTAGGTATACATAAGTCTTATTGCACACACTAAAAAGCAAAGTTTTATCTTGAATGTGGTGCCCTTCTGTCTGAATGATACACAGATACACCCAGTTGCAGGCAACATTATTGAAGTGTGCAGTGGGTAATATTGATTTCCTAGTTTCCTAGATGAACAGCATGGGGGCCATTTAGAAAATGAATCGCTAAACCCATGAAATGGTTGTCCTGATCTTTCAAGAATTCCCCCCCCCCCCCAATGATAAGAAGGCCATAGAAAGTTAGTCATAGACATGTTTTGAATTTGGCATACTGAGGACTCAGTCATTTTAAGTGTACATTCAACATATTTAAGAGGGTTGGGCATATTTTTTAAGTTTTTTGGTGTGTATCCTCTATATATACCTCAGGAGAGCTTAATTTGTGCAGCTGACTTGCTGGCTCATTGTGGTTCTCATATACTGAGACACCACTAGACATTTTTATAATTATTTTCAAATATCTTCATTATGTTGATAAAATGGCTTTGATTTTATGAATAATCCAGAATGTTTGTGCATTCATTCCTCTTCTCCCACCCACAGCTGTGGAAATTCCCTATACTCTGGTTGTGAGCACTTGATTTACATAATCACTCTACTGTTGTTTCTTAATAACTATGCAAAATGCAGATCTTGTTGTCCTGGTAGGCTAATAATAGTTGGTAGCCAATCAGAGTGCAAGAATGTCTATTATCATGGCAGTTATTACCTTGAAATCACACAGTGGTTAGTCACATTACTCTTGATTACTGCAGTTCCAAAGTCCTGATTGGTGCTTGCATTTAAAATCTATAACCGTCCTAAAGAGAGACTAGTCTGGTGTTTCTTTTCTGAGTGGTAGGCAAATCCAAAATTATATACGAGGAAAAAATAAAACCCCAAAGGCACTGAAATAAGATTAGTTAATGACTGGACAAAGAAATTGTCCGAAGTGTACTGTTCCTGGTTTTCATTTTCTTTGCCTTGCTCTTTCTTCACTCCAACTAACTTGTCTCTCTCAAAGCCTTGACACTTGTATTTTACATAGAAACCTATTTTCTTGCCCTCCAAAGGATTGCAAATTTCAAAATGTTTTCACAATTTAGGGTTCTTGCCCACAGTCCTGGCACAGGAAGAAAAACCCAGTCAGATGGGTGGTATAGTAATAATAATAATAATAATAATAATAATAATAATAATAATGGGAGGGGTTTCCACTTTTAATTTCAGGTACTTAGACAGTTCAGTAGCTAAAAGATAGTCAAACAAGATGTGGTGTTAGTCACATGTTTAAACAAGCTTTTATTTTGGAGAAAAGGTAGAGTTATGAGATGTCTATCTGGAAAATTATTCCGATCAGATTTGGGTCTGCACCAGTTTACTGCTGGAAATTGATTCCTCCTGGCTGGGTTTACCAGCCAAGTATTATTTCCTTATGTTCTCTGCCTTCCTCAACGGGTGTGCATCCTAAAACAGCTCTGTTCTTATCTAGAACATTTTCTAACAGCCTTCCAACAATCAGTTTGGGGGATACACAATCAATTTCTATAAATTATCTCATTCACAAGTTTGTTGAATGTTAGAGTGCAGAATGCAACTCCTTGCATTTCAATTGCCAGGGGGTGGGATGGGAATCAAATGAAATATGGAAACCTGTGCCATTTCTCTCAGTAGCGCTCCCTAAGTCTCTGGGCTATTCAGGAGACCTGACCTTTGCAAATTTTTATGTGGAACAGAAAGACTTAAAGCTAGTATTACAGCTATGAAGAATTTAAACCGTGACCAAAAAACGGAGAGAGGTAGGCTCAAAAGAAGTGGATGGCATTTGAATATGTAATGCATTTAAAAATAATAGCTGTGCAATTTGAGATAGATTGGGGACTTGGGTTTGTATGCCTAAAAGCAGTGAGTTGCCATTGGGTTTTATCTTTTTCCTAATTTTTACAGTGTCTGATTAAAATCTCTCTTTTTTCCAGCCGTGCTGTGGATGAAGTAGCAACGGAGGCATTAAAATATGCAGAACAACTTCCTGTAGCACAAATAATACATCAGGTATGCTGCTTTATTTCTTTTGTTAATACTCAAGAATACATAAGGTATTTAGTTTTGGCAATAAAACACTTTTGGTAATCTTACTAGTTTATATTCCATTTAATATTTAATTGTACAAGAGCATATATTTCTATTTAGATAGCAATTTACTATTCAGAGCACAGCAGAAGAGGCTAAGCAATCCGTACCCTGTAGACTCCAGCTTGTGTTGGAAACTTGAACTACTGGTTTTTGTGATCTGTTCTATTAAGAAAGGTTTGCATCATGCTGACTTGCTTACTCAAGGCAATGTACATCTATACTCTTTGTGTTACCAAGACTTAACAGGAAAATGGTCTCTGAACTTAGATGTGAGTAAGTCTCCAACTTGAGTACTTTTAATTTGCTCTCAGTTCAGTTGCTGTCACTGCAAAAAAGGAGTGTCTTGCATATAGGTATTTCATCCTAGTTGCTACCACAGTTAACTGCTACCCAGCTAGGCCAGATACCGCTGCTGCCATCTAAATGGCCCATTATCTACAGCTGTGGCTTTCAGATACAGCTGTCTTTGAACATGGATAGATCAACAGGAAAAAAAATGGAAGTCCACCAAGCGTCAAAGTTGCTTAGAATTTCCTCTGGGTATTAATTATTATTGTAAGTCTGTTTCCAAATATCTTTGTCAATCAAAGTGGCTTCCTGCCGTTGAATTTGCTCGCTGGAGGCAATGCCAGCTTTAGCTTAAAGGAAACAAGGGCTTTATTTTAAAACTTTCAAGTGTACAGGCCTTTTCTGCAAGATGTTAAACCCAAAGGAAATTTAAAACTTTAGGCTGAAATCTGCACCTCCGGGAAGAATATCTGATGTGTTCAGAACATGGAAGATTGGAAATCAGGACCAGTTTGTATGTCAGGAACTCCCTTGGTGTTGTCAGAGCTTCAAATGACCCAGCAGCCTGCAAATGTCACATTTAAAATTCTGTCTTCATGCCTGACTCTCGGCATAAATGAATTAAACAGCAGAGCAGGCAGTAAGTCAATATGTTCTTAACAGTGAGAGTGAGCAATGAAACAGTTTGAGGATTGTTTGGAATAGGTAAATAGGAACTGCACAGAACAGTTCACCTAAAGGAATATCTGATACAGGAAACAGAATTAACCTTTAAGATGGTTGACCAGATGAAATGTCACAGTAATATTTTTACAGCACAAAGAAAGTAATACAGCCCCGGTGGGTTCGTTTGGCTGCTTTGTGCCATATTGCAATGAAATACTTCACTGAACAGAATCAGAAACGTGGTTTTCATGCATTTTGACAATTTCCTCGAGCAAACCCTTACTCAGATTACAAAATTGTCTTGGCAAAATTGTCTAATTTGACCTTCTTGCTTGGGTATTTTAGCCCAGTCCAATATAAAACTAATACAAAGCTAAATATTATAAAAGGAAACCTTTATAAAATAGCTGCTGGTTGAAATTGTGCCAGGTTAATTCATGATGAGGTTCATGGTGGCTCCACAACTGTGGAATCCCTCCATGCTGAGATTTGTCTGCCTCTTCATTTTACTTTTTTAGGAAGCAGGTCAATACATCCTTTTAGCAGGACTTTGAAGGTTGGGTGAATAATTTTTAGATGGTTTCTTATAGCCAGCTTTTTTTAAAGCATTGATGAACAATTTGATGCTTCCTTTCCTCCTCTTTTCTGTGTATTGCAGTTATGGAATTGCTCTTACTCTATTTGATTTGTATTTTATTGTATTGTTTCATATTTCTATCAGTGCAAACCTCTCCGGGGTTACTGGCAACGGTTGGTTCATAGAGCTAATAAATAAACTCAAAATTACCGAAGGGAAGCCCATTTTCAGTGCACTGCTGAGCTTACCTTTTGTGTGGGATTGTGGCCTCCAAATCACCACTTTTTCAGTTTAGGCCGAACATTGCCCCTTTTTGTCATAACATTTTAACACTTGGAAAGTGACGCTGCAGCTGGGTCTATGGTTAAATGATTAGCAAGCATACTTTTCTAATAAATCTGTACTGTGTTTGTTCGTTGTAAAAATCCATTATGGATCATTATTTTTAAGGTTTCCTCTGTCAAGTAAAGAACAGCTTTTGGGGCCAAACCCAGTTCTAAGCCATAGCAAGTATGTCTTTGACGAAACAAGAATTCCTATAATTTTATTTTGAAGAGTTTCCCTATATTTTAATACTTAATTTATTTTAATTTGATATTGTAATGGCTCTAGGGGTTGCTCGTGCGTAAGCAGGTGCCTATCTCCCCGGCTGGGTGCAAACACCTGTCTGGGTTGCCAAAGTGAACCTTTTTCTGTCCGGACAGCCACTCACCCGTGGCTGACTCAATCACTGGCAGAATCCGTGAGTGGGCGTTTCTTAAACTTCTTCCAGCAAAGAAGTTCTTTGAAGCCTAGTCTCCGCCTACCCTCTCTCCGCGGAAGCCTTCTGCGCAGGGAGGGTGTGGGCAACGGAGGACCCTAATCTCCCCGCTGGTCCCAGGCAAGGAGTCATGAGACCGCCTCGCCACTTCCACCCACTGCCCCCCTTCTCCACTGGTGCTACGCTGATTCTCTTCCCCAGAAGATGGGCTGCTCCTCTCGATCCCTGGACGCTCTCTGGAATCCCTCTGGCTTTTGCTCTCCCCCTCCAGTACTGATGGCAGTTCCCTGACAGATATTAATATTTTAATTTTTTTAAATTTTTTATTATTGGCTTTCACTTTTCATTTTTAACAACAAACAACCCCCATCAAATTCCCAGACAAATATTGTTTACTTTTTGCTTCATGTAAACACGGTAGTATGATGGAAGCCTGTAGCGAGTTCAGTTCAGGTGATATTTTTGAAACATCTCTTCTCAGTAACCTTGATATTGGCGAGACTCCATTTGAGGACATTCTTTAAAATGAAGCTGTAATTAAGTCAGTGGCCTTGCTCAGCTGTTGGGTTGTATTTTCCTTAAACGGAATCTGATAACATCTGTGACCTTCTAATATAACATCACTAGAAATTGGGAGGAATTAATTTTATTGATTAAGGGAATGTTTTAATCAGTGTCAGGTCTACTAATTTTATTTTAATTTAAACCTCTAATAAATGGCAGTCATGTATCAGTATAAAATCCTTTTTCTGTGGTAGTGAGTTCAGGTTGTGGTAGATGGGTTACTGAAAGATCTATTTGGCAAATCTGTGGTGCATTCTTATCCCGCAGTGATTTGCCCATGTCTCCCTTCCTTCCCCCATTTTTAAACCCTTCATTGTCATTGGAAGTCCATTAATAGGAACTCCTCTAGTTTTCTTTTTAAATCAGGAGTGGGGAACCTGTGAACCTCCAGATGTTGCAGAACTACAACTCCCAGCACATTTGGGGTTATAGATAGCTTCCATTTTGGAAAATGTAACTAGGGTGATGATAGCTCTTAAGCAAAAATAATAATTTATTATTATTATTATTATTATTATTATTATTATTATTATTAACCATAGCAAACATGGCCAATTATTGTAGTTCAGTAACACATGTAGGGCCGAAGATACCCCCCCCCCCTGCAACTTGTTTTGAACAAATAGCAGTCATGGGGTGAGCAAGTGACATTGGTTGTACTGGGGCACTGGGAAAGGAGACTTTTTGCTGCCACTGTTTTCTGATTGCTCTCCCAGGCAACAGTTTTTCCAGGAAAACAAAGCCAGGGATGGGGAAAAAACTGAATTCCTAAGACCATGGTTCTGATCTGATTTGCACACATAAAGCTATGCAGTTTTTTAAAAAAATAACAATGAAATAGCAGGAAATCTTAATGGCAGATACTTATTTCTGTGGCTGTTTTGACTATATTAGCAATGACACTCATAGCCTGAACATCAGAAATGAAGGGAATGATGAGTCATTTCCTCAAAGTTAGCAATAAATCAAGTCTAATTTCCGCAGATTAAAAAATATTAATTAATATATAGAGCGTGAGCTGTCAGTGTTCAAATGCCTAGAGATAGGACAACATTTGACCTAAGTCAAAAATCCTTTCACAGTCTTTTTCTTGCAGAGCTTGGAAAACAGCTTAGAACTTGATAAATAATTCTCTGCTGTAACATGGGAGTTGAAGTTTGGGAAATTCTGGTTGACAAATACCGTTAAATATACTTTGAACAAGGCCGACCAGCATTTAGCAAATAATGCTTTCTTACGTTTATGGTAGCTTCAGTTCCAAGAGCCATGTCAGATTTTGAAATAAGTGACATGAATAAATGGCAACATTTATTTATTTATTTATACATACATACAAACAAACAACGTACACCCAACACCTTCATTGTTGATCAATCCAGATCTACATTCTGGCATATCTGTCTATCAAATTTGTTTCTTGCTCTTCTTCCCAGGTGTCTCAGGGCAGCATATTTGGGGTTATAGATAGCTTCCATTTTGGAAAATGTAATTAGGGTGATGATAGCCCTTAAGCAAAAATGGGTGATATATTCACTATAAGCATATAAGGGAATGTGTTTCTGGGAAGCTCTGCTCTAGCCTTGGTCCATGCAGAGAAGCAGTGTTTGATCTCCTCTTCCTTTGCCTCTTGGTTCAGACCGGCAACTCATGCATCTACTAATTACCTGCTAAATGGGGCTTGCTTCAGAATTGACATGTATAGGCTCTCAGTGTAAAGCATATTACTATTCTGCTTTAGAGTATAAACTTATCTTCGTATCATTGTGCATGTCTGTCTACATTCAAATGATGTCCTGATGCAAAGTAACTCTGTTGGCACCTTAACAACTTGCTTTCAATATTTTAGGTGGTGGGCTATTATTTTAATAGAAGATCTTCCTCACTAAGAAATTAGGATAGGATTTCTGGGCATGGAATGCCTGTCTCCTAAGACTGAAGCACATGAATGGGAAGTGATGTCCATCAGCCTTGCATGAATGCATTAGTACTTGCCACTTTAACCTTGTCAGCATTTGCTGGGTTCGTCTGCTGGGAAGCCTGCATCAGCGGTACAACTCAATGACTGAATTTACTTACAATGGGAGATTGGGGGGAGGAGAGAGAGAGGGAGAGAGAGAGAGAGAGAGAGAGAGAGAGAGAGAGAGAACAGAAACAGATTTCTAAAAGAAATTATATCTTGACATTTCTTAACAGAGGTTAATTTGGCTTAAAGATAATCAGCCTCTCTTTCAAAGCCTGAATTGGGAATCAAGATTTTAGGTTTTTCTGGGGGTGGGGTGGGGAATAGTCACACTTTCTTCCCACTTTGTTAATCACCGACACAGATCGGTCAGAATACATTTGTTTACACATTAATAGGTTCGTTTCACTTCAATTTGTTGAAAATAAAATGGTGATTAGCACACTATAGATTTTTATTCCTCTCTTATAAAATCAGTTAAGGGTGTTTAAAACTTTAATCAAGCATGCACAGAGCTTAATGAGTGAACAAAAGCAGTACAGGTTTCAGCTAGATGGAAGCACTGATACGCTTTGGTTATAACAGTTAACCTGGAGGTAAAATGCTTTGGAAAAACTGATAAAATCCCCTGAAGAATTCAAACATCAGTGAATGAGAAATCTTATTCTACATTAGACATGATTTTAAAGTAACAACTGCTGACAGGCCATCTAAATATTTGCCAGCACAATGTTAGCCTGCTTCCCTCCTCCCCCCCCCCAGCAAGCATACTTCTTTTCCTAGAAACTTGCATGCTGTGAGATATTTTGCTTAAAATCATTTATATGCTGCCTTTTATAAATGATTTCAAGTTATTGGTGCCCATCCAGCCCATTATTGAACAAGGTTCAGCCTTTCCAAATCCTCACGTGACTAGGAAAAATAGAGCTGAGTTCTGCCAACATGCTGGTGACACTTTACTCCAAATCCCCAGCTGATCTCTCCTAAGAGTTTCATGTGCTGTGTAGAACCCAGCAGTGGTGATCCTGAACACCACCACCCCTTGCTTTTTTAAAAAAAGTAATTAAAATTTTGCACAGCACTCCAATCAAAGTACTGACAGAAGTAGTTGCAGTCACTAATACTGTATTTTTCGCTCTATAGGACACACTTTTTCCCCTTCAAAAATGAAGGGGAAATGTGTGTGTGCGTCCTATGGAGCGAAGACGCCATAGCCCCACGACCCTCTCCCGGCTGGAGAGGTGACGCGCGGCTATGGCAGGAACCTCTACAGCCCCGTGTCACCTCTCCAGCCGGGAGAGCGCACGCGCGGGGCTAAAGCAGCCCCCCGCGACCCTCTCCCGGCTGGAGAGGTGACGCGCGGCTATGGCAAGAGCCTCTCTAGCTGCGCGTCACCTCTGCAGCCGGGAGAGCACGCGCGGGGCTAAAGAAGCCATAGCCCCGCGACCCTCTCCGGGCTGGAGAGGTGACGCGCGGCTATGGCAGGAGCCTCTCCGCTGCGCCTTTCCGCTGCTCCCTGACCTGCTCTTTGGGGCTCCCCCCCGCCAGCCCCAAAGAGCAGGTCCAAAGGAACCTGAAGCCTGGAGAGCGAGAGGGGTCGGTGCACACCGACCCCTCTCGCTCTCCAGGCTTCCAAGGTAGCCGCCTGAACGCACCTTAAACGACACCTTTAGAGCAGGAAAACAAGAGGGGGGAAGTTCTCCCCCTCTCTGTGCAGCACCTCCTGCCACTTCACTGAAGGGGCACTGGGCAGAGAGGGGGGGAATTTTTTTTTTCTTGTCCCCCCCCCTCTAAAACAAAGTGTGTCGTATTGTCCGGTGCGTCCTATGATGCGAAAAATACGGTACATTGCAGGGCAGAGGCATTTTAGGCTCATAAAGATAGAGGCTTCAGCCCCTTGGTGCTTCTCTGCTTTGCTCAGCACCCCTTACCTGTCCTTGTGGCTTGGCCTGGTAACCCTACAGGGGGACAGGTGGCACTGGGAAACATTAGGTACAGGCGGTGCTAATAACAAGAGAAGTGTCAAGCTTCCTTGCAGCTTCAAGACTAGGCAGGGAGCTTGCTAGACCCCTTCCCTCCTTCAACCTGATACTGGCCTTGAAGTCATTAAGGAACTGAATGATTCACACAAATGGAGGGTGGATTTGGTGAAGGAATGTATGAGCAGATGGCTTGTTGTTATCTCTCTAAACCATGGTTTGTCATACATTGCCCTTGACAGATTTACCTCTGTTAACATAGGGACTGGTAGGCCTGTGTGTTTGGGGAACCAATGTGAAACTGCCACCAACAGGGTTTCGAAAACATGCTCCCCTAGAAACTATATTTAGCTGGAGACAAATCAAGCAGTGGGGTGTGTGTGTGTGTGTGTGTGGTCCCAAGAAACATGTACCCAAAGTTTATAGAAAAGGAATGAATTTATTATAAAGCATTAAGGGTAATTTTAACATATTATTAAAGTACTGGGCAATCATAAAAGAGTATCCCAACATAATGACACTTTTAAAGAGTAAGAGTTCTAAACTAAAAGGGGAGCTTGCACTGATGGTAGAGATTGTTGCAAAGTTCTCTTCATCCCCAGGAACTCGCTAACATGAAGGTCAGGCATAGATAAATCAACTATGGGACTGTGCATAAGATCAAGGACCATGTTCCTCATGGTCTTTTGCTTTACCTACTCCACACACACCCTCTATTTCATGGGTGTAGCCAGGGAGGGGCAGCTTCCCCTCCTAGATCAAGTAAAACAATAGAAATACTTAACTAACTGACCAATCACGTCAGTTCTGGCCCGCCCCCCACAAAACTCCTGCCACCCCAACAAAAATCCCGGCTACACCCATGCTCTAATTCACCCCTGCACACAAACTAGAGGTAACAACAAAGGCCACGTAAGACTTTTCTCTTTTTACTTTCATTAATTGGAGCTAAATGGTAGAGCAATCCTTCCTGGGAATCAGCTCACTCAAAACTTCCCCCCTCCACATAGCTGGAACAAAATCTTCCCGTTGGCACGAATGGGAACTTTTCCCTCTAAGCGTTCTAGCTGCATGTTGGGGGGATAGGGTGATTTTACTTCTGATCACATTGGAGTAGAAAGAGATAAGTTTCCCTAGCCCCCACACACTGCATTCTTGGTAATGACCCCTCATTAATTGATCCTGTAATAATTAACTATCTTAATTACTGTAATTAGTAAATGTAAAAAAGAGTTGTAGCTATGCACACTGTATCTAAGCACATGATTACCTCTGCTGTCTGGTTGCCTCTCCTGTCTGGCCTGTGGGGTGCTTGGTTGGCTCCAGAGCCTCAGGCTGGATTAATGCAGGCCTCTGTCAGATTTGACCATAGCTCCCAGGCTTGAATGTACAAAGACTGAGCTGCTCTGGAGTCTTGGGCCGAAAGGAGTTGGACAAATAGGTGTCCGCTCCATCGCTCAGTTCTTTCATCTCTTTTCTCAGCTTCTGTCTGCTGATCTTGTTTTCTTCCCTTTCTCCAAAGAGTTGGCTCCATCTGTATGCCTGAAGGGTAGCTTGTGGAAATAGCCACTCAGGTGACTGGCCTAGTCGTGTCAAATTTGCAAACTCACATAAGATCGGAGTTACTATTGAGTGAAAAGAATACATTGCCTGCCAGAATTGCTGAGGGCTCACATATAGGTTCCCCGGTTTCAAGGTGGTGTCCTTGCTTGAAGAACTGTCCCTGAATTTTTTCCTCTGTTCATGAAATTATCTAATCTGTCCTCAGGAACTTTTGATTGCTCCAGTGTGAATCATAACCATATTGGATGAGAGCCAATTCTCCCTTACAGTACTAGTTTAGATTTTGCTTTAGGAGCAAGCTCTCACCCTTTCTGTTTCTTTTTTACTTTCTTAGTTCATATTAGCTTAGTTTATATTGCCATTTCTGCCCCTGGATGTAACTCTTTTCTTCCCAGATATTTTTTTGAGGCGTGCTCTGAACATTCACATCCAGTTTTGACCCTCTATTGTAAAGCACATGATATTCACTTTCTGACCCCTTTAGGACGGTAATTTCTTCAGTTCGTGTATCTTTGGTATTCTATATTATTCTGCTTTTGGATGGATGCTCTGTCAAACTCTTGCCACTTTGCAAGGCCCCTTTCATCTTTCAAAAAGCTCTGATCCTGAAAAGAACGCCCTCAATTACAGTTCTCATTGCTTGCTGTTTACATTTTCATAATGCACACCTGTGAATTCAGCAAAGACTGTTGTGAGATGTATACCATGCAAATCAGATGTTGTTAGGAAATAGCACAGGAGTTTCAGTGACATTTCATCTCAAGAGCTACCTTTACCCATCTCAGTCTAGCCAGTTAATTGGATCATCTTCAGAGGCCCTTTTACATGTCTCTCCACTGTCTGAACTGTAGAAGATAGGGCCTTCTCCACAGCGACACTAAGATTATGGAAAAGTTCCACAATCTATATTAGGGCAGTACCTTTATTAGGCCAATGAAAATGTCACAAAATCCATGTGTAAGCTTGATTTCACTAGAGCTCTTCATTACTGGATGGTAAACAGAGCAGGAATGGAGAAAATCAGCTGATAATGAAGCCATGAGGTTTACATTTGGTCACAGGCATAGGAGGGAATGTGGGATGAGGTAGCAGAGATTTGAATGAGGTGCTGTGTGAGTTTCAGGAAAGAAGGAGCAAATTATAAATACTCCATATTTGAAAATATAAAATCCAGCTGATGCATAGCTCTTTCTAGGTTATAAAGTGATGGAACTCTCTGTTCCAGCGGGGTGACCTGTGGTCCCCTGATGTTGCTATACTCCAGCTCCCATTAGCCATAGCTAGTATAGCCAGTGATCAGGGATGATGAGAGATATAGTCTACCAAAATCTGAAACGCCATAGGTTTCTCATCTCTACTCAGTTGTGAGCACTTGCTCCCATCATCTTGATTTCTGTCTTGAGACTAAGATGGTGCTATTTCTGAGGGCCTTTGGTTTGTGAAATAAGATATTCTTCATCTCCTTAATTTTAGCTGTCTGTTGGTAGTCTGTACCTTTTACCTGGTAGCCATTTAATTCTAAATTATGGTCGATGTTTTTATCCCTTTTGTGAACCATAGATTAAAGGACCTTTTCCACATAAAACGCTAAGTCACAGTTTGTTTAATGAATTCTGAGTTGTTAGCAGATTGGCAAAACAAGCGATGGGTTGTTTCTCTGATGTTTAATTTGCTTTCTGTTTGCTCTTGTATCATGCCTTTATAGTTTGACCACCCCACCCCAGATATTCTCCAGTTAAGCCATGGTTAAAGGGTTCACACACAACGCCGAGCCACGGTTAAAACAAACACATGCTTATAATTCAACCCATGATTTCAGATTGTGGTATGTTAACAGTTAAGCTGTGGGCAGGGTTCAATCATAATGCTAGCCATGGTTTAATAAACCATGGTTTACTGTTATGTACAAACTAGGCTATGGTGAATGGACAAATGGTATACAAATAGTATAAATGAATATATTAAATTGTGTAGTTATGTAAATGAGGAAAGAACATATGACAATTCCTTTAGCCATTTCACTTCTAATCATGGGACAAAACAGTCCCCTGGAGCTTTCATTCTGGGAAAGAAAATACAAGGATAATTTGGCAACATATGAAAGTTTTTTTTAAAAAAAAAATCTTAATCTTCAGTCGTTGTACAAATTGTTCTAGGTTTTATTGGATTTTATTATTGTAGGGTAAAATTAAGAAAAGAAAATAGCTTGTTTACTTGAGATTTTAAAGTACAACGAGGAGGAAAGAAGCAGACAAATGAACAATTGCCCCAGTGTTGTTCATAAAATACGTTTGTTCCTACTTCTGTGTCCTGAGATGAGCACTTTGGTTTTATTGCTTTCTTTTATATTGGCATTGTTGGGCCTTTTATTTTTCTCATATCTCTAACGTATTGAAGTCTAATAGCTACTTATGTGCCCAGGAGCAGCAAGTGTCATTATGCCAAGTTCTGCCAATTCGTGTCAGTTCTGTGGGCACAAAATATCAAAGGGAATTACTACTACATGTGAGAGAAAGAGAAGGGAGGTGCTAGAGAGACAATATCTGTGTGCAGAATCAAGCAGAAGTTCTGATCATATTGTTCCTAGTATATTTTGAAGCATCAAAAATGATAAAAATATGTATTTCATTATCTCCGAGTAGCATTCGTTTCAGAGAGATAAATATATCCCTGTGTAGCACTCACGTTGAGGATCATTAACATTTAACATTTATTACAACCCAATCCTACAGGTGTAACTATATGACTAGTAGCAGAGCTAAAGGTGACAGAATCTCATGCTTTCATTGGGGGATAAGGGTTGCTTTTCGTTATTATTTCTTCATTAAGTGTTGTGGTAGAAAGGGATTTATTTTCTACTTCCACTTTTAATGGAAATTCCAGACTGGTGGTGATTCCAAGTTAGTGTTCTTCACTGAGAAATCCCCCCCTCCTGCTGCCTTCCCTTTACAAACAAATCAGACTTCAAGTTTATTTCTAGAAGCTCAACTAGGCTTAGCATTTATATCTAGAAAGTGTTTCCTCTTTGCTCTGCTAAGCGTAGCTTGAGAGATGGCTAATAACTGGGTGTCATGAGGTTGGATGTGCACTGCCTTTGTGCTCTTCTCTCTATAGCCCAAAGACAAACAAAAACTCACACAAGCAGAGTAGCCACTTAATGTTTATCTCTCATCTCAAGATCCTCTCCTCTTTAATTAGAAGAATTTTTTAGAAGCTCCTACTGAGTTATGTTACTGAAACTTTCCAGGTTGTCTATTCCCACCCCAGAAGTGTACAATAGGTACATTTGATTAACAGTAGGGTAGGTGGATTAGCATATCAACAAAGGGTTCTTGACTTGTTAAGAGATGGGCAGGGTAGTTCAAACCCTGAACAATTATTCATGCATCATAACGTCTGTAATGGGTTGTATTCAATTGCCCTAGTTCAGGGCAGCAGTCACACTGATTCTTAAATAAAACATAATTTGCAGTACTATTGACAAGCTGCAAGAAAATGCTTAAGCGCATTGCTTTATGGCATTGATCAGCGCTTGAGGTATATATTTCTAGTGTTTTGAGCTGAAAACAGGGCACCTTTCAAGTAAGATAGGATGACTTTGCTTGGACTTTTCCAGCTTCCTAGAGAGGTCACAAGTGCAAGAAACATTGGATGCATTCCTCATCCATCATCCGCAGGTCATGCACTCCCGGGTTATATTGTTGTCGGTCTTCTTGTTCTGTTGTCTTCATTGGTGCCAAAGAAATTCAAGTGTACATTGAGGATGACAAGCTAGATCTCTAATGTAGCTTGTGCTATATGGCATCAATCAATGTCAGTCACCAGTTGTTACTCTCGGTGTGGGAGGTCTTCTATGTTATTGTTGCTACAGAAGATATTTGCTTTTGCAAGTTACAGTTTGTAGTAATAGTTAGATTGTTGCATTTCCCACTTAAAATATGAATCCCAGGGTGCATACACAAGTGTTTGATGCATTTAAAAGATTTTGGCTACTGAGCCTAGCGTTCTCAATGAGTACAGGTAGTTCCATTTTTTTTTGCAAGGTGTTTGGTCTGTCTGATCTCCTCGTTCCATGACCAGTTAAGTTTTTCTGGAACCCTAGGAACTAAAATTTCGAGGCTGCCTTGAAGGATGCTAAGGCAGATGAACTTAATTTAAACTAATTTTTGCTGCTACCATTCTTCAAGAATGAGAGGTGATACTTCTTGTAGAAGCATGTTTTACCTTACCTTGTCAACATATTCCAAAGATTTTCAAAGCTAGATCAGGTGTCAACCTTACTGCCTAGTGCTGTTAGATTATACTGATGTTATTCTCTACATTTCAGATTATCTCTCAGCTTTCTTTATTATGAATAAGACCCAAACTGGGCGTTTCCATTCAAATGTGTGTAACTTTCTCCTGACTGAAGCTGTTTTCCACTCAATTCCCCACAACCTCTTTTTCTGCTTTTGGAGGAGCAAATATGGCTGACAATCTCTCCCTCTCCCTGACGCCACCCAGGAGGAGGGAGATATTGAATAGCTGGGGGAGGAAGGGTTAAACACATCAGAAATTAATTCACATTTTTCATAAATGGCTTTTCATGGGGAAAAGGGGAAAAGAAAGTTGCAAGCATTTCTGTTGAACATCTAGTTCACCTGTCAGTCACATCTCTTAAGATTCTACTTCCCAAGCTATTCTACTTGAGCTTCATTTTCCTCCCCTGTATCCCATGAGGAGTGGTTTTTCTTTCCTCATTCTTTTATCCATCCCTGAAGTAGGCCATAGACTCAGCACAAACTCCCCAGTCTGTTGGGACTAGATTGCCAAGCTTTTAAAAGCTTTTATTTAACTAACCCTTTTCAAATTTCCAAAAACTTTCCATTACAAGAAAACGGCATACACTATACTTGGTGTCTGGGAAATTCTATTAAAAATAAGGTTTCCTGGAAACCTCATTTGAAATAATCTTAAGTAGACTTTGTTACATGTTACCATAAAATTGGAGTTAAAGCATAGTAATTACTCGTGTGTGTGTGTGTGTGTGTGTGTGTGTGTGTAGTCATTAATTTTACAACTAAATGACCTTGTAGGTGCGATTATCATTCTGTCATCAATGTAAGGCTCTGGCCTCAGCCACTTGCCATTTTAAATTGGCAGAACTGCACCATGGTCGACACCTACAATTCAGTAAGGATGTTCTGTAATGCTATAATAATTCTGTGGCATTTAATATATATTCCAGCACTTAGTGTTTCATGGAGAAATAATTTCGTACACTAGAAATCTCTGGCAGTAACCTACATGCTCTAAAAGCTTGTAGACTGAGTTTTGGAGCAAACTGCCCTACCCCCGCAATGATAGAGTATGGCTCTGGAAAAAAAAGCAAAATAGTAATTTAAAAAGAGAGTGCCTCTAAGTATGTCCAGAAGGCCTTTTCTTCACAGCACCGGGTAATCTCTGCTGGCTCACATGCATCTCAGATTAGAAACATAGCATTTCGTCAAACTGCAGCTTCCAGGCAGATTGGGGCTCTGGCATCTCTGTAAGTAAAAATGAATCACTGTGCATTGCCTAAGAAACTGCTAGTGCTGTCATGTCTTCAGAGTACAATGAGGTGTAGCTAAAGTTAATGTGAGTTTCTGAGAATTCCCCCTTCTGCTCTTTCTTTTTAAGACCCCTTTTTCCTTCTTATTAGAGATGTTGAGAAGTGACTTGTGAGTAATACTGATTGCTGAAATAGTTAGGTCTGCATCTACTTTGACTTTGCTATTAATTTATTTGTTTAAGTATTTATAAAATACCAGGTAGGTGTTCAGCAATATAACAAGAAAGCTAAACAATTAGAAGCAGTATAAAGCAATTCTTTAAACCACTGGCTACTAAAGAACATTTTAAACAGCTGCATAGGTCTATGACAGCAGGCTTGAGGTGTTTTGGTGCAATACCTGGCAGGTATTTTATGCATAGTCTGCTGTAGTAGAATTTTCCCCGTTAAGCGTATAATTTACTTCCTCCCTCCCCTCTTTATTCTTTGCTCCTCTGAGACTCATTATGCTACATTTGTCCACATTCATCTGCATTTGTCATTTGTTAGCTCAGGCTTTTGCTTAACTGTTCTCAAAGTCTCTGCATCTGTCTGCAGAATTGCTTCTCATTTATTTGCTGTTTCTTCATATTTTGAATCAGAATAGTGAATACTATTTAGGTCACTCCAGCGAGTTGTTTCCTGTGGGAATATGAGGAATAGGTTTCCTGGTGCATAATAGTATGCAAATAATGTCCTCCTAAATCGCATAGGAATAGACTCAAATATATGTGCCAGTGTTAATGACCTTAATAGCTTTGACAGCTTCTTAATATACCATGTGCTGTTGTAAGCATGGCATTGGAGAGATATATGCCTAGCGTAGCTGAAGGCACAGGAATCTATTTCAAAATTTATTTAATACTGAGAATTTAGTTTGTCAGCAGCATACTGTACTCTGTACAGAAGTGTTAAAGCCAGCAGTCGGTCTGATTTACCTCACTAGCATAAGCCACAGGAATAACATTAGGCACCAATAATAATGCTGAAGATACCTATCACATTAGCTTAGAGCACTTTAGCTGGCTTTTCTGCTGGTGTTCTCCCATGAATGGAAATTAGATTTTTTTTAAAAAAAAAAACACCTGATAAGATATTCTACACTATTTTTCTAATGTTTGAAGTTGTGTTTTTTTAAAAGTTATCCTTAGAAAGCAGTTTTAGACTTGTTGTTCTCGTTCAAAATTCAGGCCACTGCTGTTGTGTTTTGCAAAGCCTTGCTACCAGTGGGCTTTTCCCAAACTTCGTTTTCTTCACATTAACTTACATTTCTGCTGAACAAGGATTATACTAAATGCAAATACATTTTAGGGAGTTAGGTAAAGGTAAAGGTAAAGGTACCCCTGCCCGAACGGGCCAGTCTTGACAGACTCTGGGGTTTGTGCGCCCATCTCACATCTATTGGCCGGGGGCCAGCGCTGTCCGGAGACACTTCCGGGTCACGTGGCCAGCGTGACAAAGCTGCATCTGGCGAGCCAGCGCAGCACACGGAACGCCGTTTACCTTCCCGCTGGTAAGCGGTACCTATTTATCTACTTGCACCCGGGGGTGCTTTCGAACTGCTAGGTTGGCAGGCGCTGGGACCGAACGACGGGAGCGCACCCCGCCGCGGGGATTCGAACTGCCGACCTTTCGATCGGCAAGCCCTAGGCGCTGAGGCTTTAACCCACATTTCTGCTGAACAAGGATTATACTAAATGCAAATACATTTTAGGGAGTTAGACCCACCATCAAATAAAATTTCCATAGCTAAAAAGAGATTTGACTTCCTCCTTTTGTTGACACCCTTGAATCCTACACTAGAGATATATGATATGTTTTAAAAATTGCCCCAAATGTGGCAGTGATGAGCTAGGGTGAAATTGTTTCCTCCCCCTGCTTAAGCAACAGAATGCCAAACGTGATGTGATAATTTCACATTTTTTTCTTAGCTATTCAGACATTTTTAAATATTTTCTCCTAGAACAAATTTAATTGATGTTGTTCTTTCCCCATAGTCCAACACACACACACACAAAATGTTAGTTTGAATGCACTACAGGGTTTTCAGGCTAAGTAGGTGTGCTAATTAAGTAGTTGACATTTTTCATATCATGGTGAGAAAATTTGCCTAATGGCTTAGAATAATATACTGCAGAACAGATTTATTCTATTGTTAATTATATCTATTTACAGATATCAGTATGAGGTGTACACAAATTAAACACAGAGTGCCTTTTTAAAAGTATTTATTAGTTCTGGAATTGTCGCCTGCATTGCTGCAGTTCCCCTTTGCAGTTTCTGTTAATTGTTCAGCCCTACAGAAATGATTTGGGGAAATATTTTTTCTTTAAGTGTTTTTCTCCACTCTTTAAAAAAGAATAATAAAGGCATTTGAGAAAAACTCACATGTGAGCAAAGTGAATTCCAGATAAATTAGGGGCTTGCTTGTGTTGATAGCGTTGGGAGAACAGATCCTTAATGTTATAGATTCAGATTTTAATACAGACCTGATTCAGACATAATGAGAAGCCACACTTTGCTACTATATGGACATAATGGGATGAGTCTCAGGCTCATCTTTCCCTCTTGCCATCTTTCGCATGTCAGAGGAGATCAGTGCCTCCAATTTTAAACCACAATGACATTTGAATTAAAGGAACTGTGTCTTGTTTAAACCAGGGGTGGGGAACCTGTGACCACCCAGATATTGTTCAATTCCAGCCCCCATGATTCTTGACCATTGGCCATGCTGGTGTCATGATGCTAGAGTTTGACTTCCCTTACTTTGAGGAGTGAGGCCAAGGATTCAGAGTGGAAGGGGGAATTGGCACCAGGGCTGGCCCTCAAAGAACCTAACCTACTGGAAGCACTTTGGTAAGAAGGGCACAACGAGCCATTGCCTGTCCAGCCCTCCTCTGACTTACATCTCAGAAGCTTCAGTGCAACTGGAATCTCACCTGCTCTATAGGAGTTAACATCTGCTGGAGAAACTATGGCTTGTTTAAAATCCATCGTTTGAAGGCGGCACAAGAGCCAGACGTTCTGTGTTCTGCATGTGGTGCATGTAACTGTATACCGAAGGGGATGGGCAGAGAAGGAAGTACACATGTTGTTTCTATATTTACAGTGCAGCTGAATGCAGACATGAATGTCTTGCCTGGAGGCAATTTGGAGGCTCCAGGGGAACAGTATATTTCAAGACTGCCATAATTTCCCATGTAGTAAATTCCAGAATATTTTCCTATTCCTCTCCAAAAACAGTTTTTGAACTTGAGATGTAGAAATATATCCTGAATCTGCATACTAGGCTTCTTTCTTTATCTTTATCCTGTAAACCAGTGTTCCGCAACCTTGGGCCTCCAGCTGTTTTTGGACTACAACTCCCATCATCCCTCGCTAGCAAGACCAGTGGTCATGGATGATGGGAATTGTAGTCCAAAAACAGCTGGAGGCCCAAGGTTGGGGAACACTGCTGTAAACAAACAAAAAGTGCCAAGCTTCTTTATGGCTGGTGTGATCCTCATTACATAGCTAGCATATAGCTGATTTGACATATTGATAGATGAATTGTTCCCAAGGTCCAAGAATCCCACACTGTATCATGGAAGTCCTCGGGGTTCAGTATTCTCTCTCAGACAAGAGCCCACATACTTTCTCAAGCAAACCATGCTGGTATTAATGACCCCCTCTTTCTTCTTCTTAATATCTAGTATTCATAGTGTTTTGTTTCTCATTCATGGCTCTGTGTCAATCAGGCTGACCCCAACTTGGTTTCCTCCAGTTGTTATGGACTACAGCTCATTTTGTCTCTAGCCAGTGGCTTTTCTGGCTGGAACTGATGACAGTTGTGGCCCAAAACATCTAGGGGACAGCAAGTTGGAGAGGGCTGGTGTAAACAGTAATTTGTAGCGGTAGAAAACTCTTTAAAAAGAGGCATGGGAGGGGTGTTTTTGCTTTTGCTAATGTTCTCTAGTTTATAATGCCTTCATTTGTCCCAAGGGCAGGACAAAACAGTAAAATCTAATTGTTACCTACAGACCTATATTGATGAGAGAGAGTACTGCTGTCATATAGGAGTACTGCTGTGCATGTGTGTCGCCGTATATTTGGTTTATATTTTACCTATTTAATTGAGAAATCATTAGAATTGCTGCTCTGGCATTTTACTATATCGAAGTGCAGAGTAGTTCCAAGTAGATACATGCATTAATCACACTTTTAACCATCATGTAATGTTAATGAGATGGTATGCTGGCAACTTTCCTGTTGTTGTTTATCCTTCTATGGTCTCCTGTAAGGCTGTGGTCATGTGACACACAGGCCCATCTTGACAGAGTTGATGAATAGAGAGGGAGAGAGATATTGGCAGGCTGCTCACCAGGGTTGCTTCCTCTAGCATTGTTTTCCTAAATAATTCAGAAAGGCTGGTGTTTTCATCAAATTATTTCTGTTTTCAGAATGAATAGGAATGAGGAAATGAATAGAGATGGGTGCAGTTGAGAGTCTGTGTTGTAGAACAGGCAGAATAACATTGTTTATTGCATAAATGTCCCCAGATTTATGCCATGTTAACTTCGTTTGGTTTTTCCCTGTATTTTTGCTTGGTGCTTTTCTGTTGATCCTGAGGGGACTATATTTGCTTAAGTAGACAGTGAATCGAGTACATAATTGCTAGACATTCCACATTGTCCTCCTGAGATGTCTTTTCTTTGAGACACGAAGAGACATAATTACTGTTAGCGCAAGCCCCTTGGTGGGCGTAAGATATCATGTAGGAGAGGTGTCATTGATCTCTATATTTTATTGGCCCTTTTATAGAAACTTTTGCCGGATCAGTGTTTCCCAAAGTAATAGTAGTAGTAGTTTTAAAGTTAGACAAGGTACTCAAATTAGAATTGGAGTGGCTTGATAAGAAATATTAGAGAAATGGATGAGGAGTAGCAGTGTATGGAGGACAAAGAGGTGACGTCAGGAGTATAAGAAACCTGGCAGGTATAACCAGTGAGTTTCCTAGGCTTAACAGGGATGGAAACTTAAATATGGTGGGTACCTGGTTCATGTTGGCTCCAAAGAAAGATAAGACCCCAAATAGTTCTGCAGCAAACATACCAGAAGGCACACAGGAGGTAGAGAAAAGAATAGACAAGAAAGATCAGAATTTCCCCTCTAGTCTGTCTCCTTCACCTGTTGTGAATTATCTTATGTTTTCACTTGTATGTATTTTAATTGCAAAATAATTCTAGTTACAATTTTGCATTTTAAATAGATTAAGTAGGCAACTCAGCCAGCTATATCACAATTCAAATGCACACTCCCCCTCAGTCAAAAAGGATTTCCATTAAATTGTCCTAAAATTTGGCTGTTTTATTATGTGGAATATCATATATAGTTGTTACAAAACAATAGTTTGGACAACAGATTTGTGAAATTTTACTTTATTCTCCCTCCTCACAAAACAAACAATACATTAACATTACCAAAACAAACACCCCCCTCCCCACAAACCTCCCTGTAACACATGTGAACTAATGCATTATGTTAAAATATGCAAGCTTACAATTTGTAGGATTTTTGGGTCACGAGGGAAAAATATTAATAAATCCAACTATCTGCTAATAACTTAATCCCCTTTCATATCCACAGTACGATTAAAGTCCTAACAGAATTCCGGCATAAAAGATGCATGTTAATCTATGAAACAATTTGGAGCATTTTTGTTTAATCCCTCCATTTCTGCTTATTAACCAAAATGTCATAAAGACTGGCATTCAGGTTGTAAACATCCCTTTGACAGTCACAAAATTTAGGCAATGATCTTGAGAAACCTTGTCTATGCACAGTGGGCCTGACATTGAAAGCCCCACTGATTTCTCTGGCAGAGGGGGCTTCTGAGCGAGAGTGAGAGAGAGCTGGGAGTGTAGCTGTCGGCTAGGATATCTCTGATTAAAATTTCAACCTAGACTGGCCAGAGGCAAGCTGCTACCTCTGCCTTTCACCCTCCTACCACTAGGGTAACAATGTGAGCCCACCTTGCAGTGAGTTGTTGTAAGGATTAATGTATAGAAGCATTTAGAACAATGCAGTGGTGGCTCCATTCCAGTGGTGGGCAGAGCCAGAAGCAAAGGTTACTGGGGCCAATAACTAACGTTGGTTTTAAGTTTTAATGCTTAACTTTGTATAATAGACTGCATACTAATCACGCAAAAACTAGACGTTTCTACACCACACCAAACACCATTGGAGAGTTGGGCCATGTCCTTGACTAGATTGTACCACACATATTTATAAATTGCGACTGTTGCATCCTATATTGTGCTGCCTCTGCATGGATCTTTTTGGTTAATTGCACTTGCCCACCCTTCAGCACAGAATTTTAAAGCCCATTTTCAGAAGTCAGTTTTCAGTTTTATTTCTGTTGAGTCAATGTGAATAAAATCTATATTGGAACCTTATTAAATCTGCAGAGTGGCTTTTCTGCCTGTGAAGTTTGTATTGCAAAAAGCTGTGATCTTAACTTTTTATCCTGATTTTGCTATTCTTTAAATTAAAAAAAATGAACTACTCGCATGCCTAATTGTTGCTTTATCTCTAGTACATTTTCTTTATCATTCTTTTCACGCAATGCATTTTTACTCTAGTAACAACATGTGCACTGCGCTTTATGAAAGTCACTCGCTGGAAACCTTGGATATTTTCCACAGGGATCCCTATAGACCCATCCAATTTGAAAATACTCCGTTTTATCCTCTTCTTAATTACAATACGCAGAGCGGGATTCTGTTAACTGTTTAGAAGTTCCACAGAGTAATGATTCTATCCCAACTATAAAGAGTATGACAGAAAACTATTCACAGTTGGAAGCCAGCTGTTGCCTAGCTACCTAGCTTTTTAATTCAGAATCTCCTCCAATTTAATAATACCCGGCCCTTAAGCTGCTAAATGTATTTGTTCATGACTCACCGTACCATTTTGTGCATGCTTTTCACCAGTTAGCATCAATTATGACGGGGAAAAGAGAGCATTTACAAAGGGGTTAATGTGTGGTGTAAATCCAAAAACTAGGGGGAAAATGCAGACAAGCTCCAGTAAAGTATCATGCCAATGAAATTGCCAGGTGGAGAATTAGTTGGAATTAAAACAGCCCTGGATGTAGTTTAGCAGGTGTCATAGAGCCCGCTTGTCCCGAGGCGTGGATGCCTCCGTTTATCTTGTTCACCACGAGGCATTTATGTTTCATTAGAAAACGTGAGGGTTTGGTTACTGTGCTTTAGCACTGAGGCCAAAATAGCCTTGCTTGGAAAGAAAGAAAGAAAGAAAGAAAGAAAGAAAGAAAGAAAGATGGGACCTCGGCAAATTAGGCAATTATTGTTACATAAAAGAAAGGGGTTTTGATAGTTCATGGTATAAAAGTCTAGAATGCATCTTCATTGCAGAAAGGGAAATCTGATAGCCTTCCTGTGCCTTAATTATAACTAAGAAATACTCAAGTCTCTGCCAGCTTGGGACTTTTTGTTGTATTATCTCTAGGTTAAAATCCCACCTTTATATTTCCTCAGATAGGATCCGCACCACTTAGATCTTTATATATTGAAGTCATCTGCTTTTCTTATTCCTTCTGCTGCTACCAGTTATTTCCACATTATTCTCTTGTTTACCTAGTATCTCTTATAGCTGAGTTTGGACTATGGGATGGATAGACTAGGAAACTTAAAAGTCTTATTTACTAAATCCTATTTATAGTATCAGAAAATAGGCTTATGTGCAGCTTAGATGTTAAATGAACACTTTGCTTTATTTTAGTTTTATTTTGCATTAGCAGTTCCCTTAATTTGGCCTTTCCCCAATGCTGAGCATATTGCTAATAGCAGACAGCTTTGTGGGGCTCCACTGCTGCCTTGACCTCTGGTTGCTTGCACTGCTGCTTACATAAAGGGGGTGAAGCTGCATTGCAAACACAATGGCAAAGCCAGTCCGGCACACCCACCACTGTGCTTGCACCATGCCTCCCTGCCTTGTCCCTCTGCCTCATGGTAAGCACCAGTGATGCAACAAACTGGAGGTCAGTTGTGCATCACTGCCTCACCACGTTATAAGCTCCTGCATGTTAATCACTATGCTAAGGAGATTGAGATGCATGTGTCCTAATATGACGCAAATATATTTTGGGGTGCGGAATTTATCCACATTTCTGAAATTCTCTAAGTAAGAGCGTCGATACTTGACTGTATAGTGAAATACAGCCAGGCTATATGCTCGTAAAAATCCAATAGCTGCTTCTGTGTTAGCAGGTGCACTTTCCCTGGCAGCTCCAGTTGTAAAGGCAATTGCTGGCTCATCGTGTGTATCTTGGTTTCCCATGCAGTTGCACAGACGCCTGTGAAATCGCTTTTGGTGTGAAGTGCTTTGCAGTTAAAGCAGTTGCTCCTGACTTTTTACCAGGGGACCAGCCTTTACTCTGTGCATTCATAGACCTTTGAGCTCCTAAAAATGCTGTAGTGTTGTCTTTTGTTTCTTAATTGGCAGGAAACTTAAAGGAGGTGGTTAGGAACAAATAACAAGTAGAACAAAGAAATGGTGGGGTTTCTGTGACCCAGTTAAAGGCAAGTGTTCCCCATGCGAATGGGGTCAGGTGAAATGTACAAAAGGGTAAGGGGATAATAACTGGAAGTTCAAAGAACAGTGGCAAAGGCTCAGTGTTTATAAGCTCAGCGTCACAGGAGTCAGAGTTGCAAGATTTAAGGGGAAACTGCAAAGCCAACAGACCCATGTTACAAAGGAGCAAATATGAATAATCCTCTGGGGGCTAAAATTGACTGGGTCAACAAGCACAGCATTTAAGAATGGAAAATGAAGGAATTGTATGTGTGTGTTAAGGAGTTCAAGGTGGTAGAAAAGGTCAGAATTGAAAGAGTTGGATATCAATGGAATGAGGCTCAATAACATCCACTTGGGTAGGTCCAAATTCTAGGTTACCAGAAACTTGCAGGTGCAGGGGTTGTGATGCTCCAGGAAAGATAGAAATTCTAGGGTCAACAGCTTGTCTCAGGCTCCAAAGACATAGGTAGGATGGAAATGACCACAGTGTCCCTTCCCTAACATATCACCTCCCATTTGGCTATTGGCACTTGTATTTTATAACAATTAGGTTACCCATTTGGAAGGTTAATGCTATCCTGTTGTTGGCACCAGATGTCCTTGTTGTACTCCTCTTGCTATTACCAGAACATGGGAGGGAACAATTGGCCGGTGGGATGGGCTTGTGAACTAAAGTGGACATAGCAATACAGATACTCACCAACATGCTCATTCACACGCTGTGCTGTCTACCACTGCTGTTCATACTTGACCAACAATCTTGCGTGGCTCTCCAGATAAGTTCTGCTACTGCATTGCTACTGCTGTAGCTTGGGTGCAGTCCAGCGTGCAGTTTTCACTCTGCAAATCTCTAAATCCCCAATGTCAAGTCATATTTATTTCTTAGAACACAGCACATTCACCTCTTCCAGCTGTTTTTCTTTTTGCTGCCTTGCCGTCTTTTTTAAAATATCAATAATGTATCCAGTGCATTTCAAAGCTGCACTGTTCAGCTTTGAACAGATTATTTATGTGCTCTTGAATTCAAATATAAAAAGCATTCCTTTCGCCAGATCTCCCTTGGAATTTCAGAGCCCAGGAAGGCAGTTGGGGTGGCAGCTTTGGTGTGTTGTATGACAAGATGTAAAACCTTCCACTGGGGTCACCTTATAAATATTTATTCCAATAAATTTCTTTAAAGAAATTAAATTACGTGTTCTATACAGAATAGACGAGAAAGGCTTTTAGTGTCACTGGTTGCAAATTGAAGTCATTTGTCTAGGAGGGTCAGGTGCCACTTTGTGGTAAGGATTTGTCTGAGATCCAAGTGAAGAAAGATTGATAGCACAAAGAGATTGATGAAATGAGCAATGCAATATGCATATGAAGTTCTGGGTTAATTAGGAAAATTTAAACCAGAAAGGTTCTTTTGTGTGAGGTGTAGGAGCTGTTACTTGCTCCCCCCCCCCCGTGTGTGTGTGTGTAAGGCTTGATATTTTGGGAGAAAGTGCATGTGAATACTATTGCGGAGACTGATTGGAGCTTCATCCATTTTATCGTTAATGAGAGTTGCTTAGCCATTCATTTGCAGATGCCTGTTTTCTCATTACTATAAGCTACAGAGTTGTCTGCATCATTCATTGCTTTAAATACTTTTTATTTATTTATTATTTTTAAAAACCCTATCATTTCATTGAATCATGTTCCTATAAACATTCTGAAAAGGTTCTGGCCTCCTCCCCTTCCCCTGACAAACCAGATTGTAGTGGTACCTGACATTTGTAGACTCATCCATAGCTAAGAAAACTAACCATTCCATTCTACTCTGTATAAAATTCAGTGCACAATCCTCCACAAATAAAATAGGTGTTTGTGCGTACACACACACACACACACACACACACACACACACAGTATCTTTGACACTTGAAAAAGAGAACTGAAATGGTTGCTTTATCGCACTATAACGTGGTCTACCTGGCTGTAATATATTGCCACATTTCAGCGTATTTCAGCAATATTTTTGTTGATCCAACAGGAGATGTCTGTAGTAGCACACAACAACAGTCTTGTATTGGGGCATCTCCCAACCCTCTGAGATAGATGGGGGCACTAGGGGCTACCTGAGATGGGAATATCAAGGGCAGATAGGGAGCTTCCTCTTCTTTTGTGAGCAGATTCCTCCATTGGTGCTGTTATCACCCAAAGAGTCCTGTGATTTTTCTTTTTAACCCTTATCTGGTGGTGAACATTGAATATTAACTTTCTCCTTTCCTTTTCCCTTTTCGCTTCGCAGAAACCAAAACAGAAAGACTGGCATCCTCCCGGAGGGTTTATCTTAGGACTCTGGGCGCTCATTATCATGGTCTTCTTTAAAACCTATGGAATCAAACACATGAAACACATCTTTTAGACCCTTAGAGCAATCAAGATGTCTTGCTCTGAATGCATCCTTGAATAAAAACGAGGTCTTCTACCTGAAAGTTATTCTCCTCCACCACCCCACTTGTTATGATACTTGCACATTTTTACTTTGTGTTTTGTATTGTTAAATGCAGCTGTTTAATACCCATTTTGAACACATTTTATAAAACTTCCAAGGACACAGTGAGAATCCTTCCTTCCTTCTCCTTTGAAATGAATGAGCAACCTAACTTACAGGAGTAAAGGCACTCCAAAGAGGTAAAAGCAGGCTTCGTCTTATCTTAGTTTGCTGCAGAGAGAATAGCATTTGCATCTACTATACAAGGAGTATTCAGGGTGGCATTGCCCTGCATGCGCACTGCAGAACAAATTGTAAGTTGTAAAAAGATTTTTTTCTCTCTCTCTACTTCTTCTACTACTATTACTACTACTGCTACTTCTTATGTAATCATTACCCCCATCACTGAAATGAAGGTCTAGACAATATGCAGAACCTTATTTAAGATGTCATTTTATCAATATAGACTTAAGTCACTTTGCAGACTTTTGCAGTGACATATTGAACACTTGCTCAACAGAAACAAAAATACCGTAGGAAATATTGATTTCACTCTGTTAAATACAGCCCTTTAGATCAATCCTTTTACCTAGGGCAGTTTTGCTTCTTGGATTCCAAGAATGATTAGAATTGGAAACAAAAAAGGCCCAAAGAAAGTATTTCCTGGATCTGCTTGGTGAGAAAACCCACGCACTGCCTCGTGTTCAGCAGAAGGATATGCTGTCTGACTTTCTGAAATCACTTTATGTTCTTCAGTATCTTGTTAAGAAGAACAAGTTGTTAAAAACGAGATCCATGGGAAAAATTCCATTAGGACTATGTACTTGAAAACTGAGCTATACATTTTGTTGTCGGGTGTATTATTTATTTGTTCTTTGTGTTCTGCTCTTCATGAATTAAATCTGTTCGCAGAAAAAAACTAGGAAGAAGAATGGCTTGCTGCAGAATGATTTGGGGTGGACCATAATAAGCATTATGCAATTAAATTTATTGGTTACTAAATATGTCCTCATATGGAGTGGCTCCAATATGGAAGGTTGCCACATTAGAGCACGTTGAATTTTTGAACTTTTGAATTCTAAAAATGAGGAGTGCTGAAAAGTTGTAACATGACTTGGGAATTCCAAAGATATTTGGGTTAATTTAATATTATTTAGTTTTGCTTAGTAAGTAAAATGTATGTAAAATTGCGTAGAAATAATTAAAAATGATTGCCAAGTCCTTTCAGTTAATTTATTTGTTTGTTTGTTTGGCATTACCTAACCTTTTCAGAAAGTAAAATTGTAATTTGGTTTTCTGAAAACAGTTTATGGGCTTCTTCATCAAACGTAGACATACCAAACTAAATGTTGTTCAGTAGCAGATTTAACCAAAAACATATTTTTAAGACCGCTCACTGAAGAAATTTGCAAAAATTATGTTTTCCCCTCTAAAATGACACCCCCTAAACATAGCATTCAATCTGTATCACTGCAGTATTTTTTGTTCATGAAGTTGGGAGTTGTGGATTGCATATAGTTAACGTGCTGCTCTGGGCTCCTCTGAAGGAAGATGCAGGGTATAAATCTAAATAATAAATAAATAAAGTGGAACAAAAAAAAATCCCTTTAAGTCTGAAGTGCCATAGCAACAGTATCTCTCTCAGGTGAGCGTGATGCAGTTTCTGTTCCACAAGCACAATATCTTGGTAAGTATGCCATACTTTTCTGTGGAATGAAACGGAAACATACAAAACAGACTTTATCAATTACGGTGTTAGCTGTGTATGTTTACAATGGTACCTCGGATTACAGACGCTTCAGGTTACAGACTCCGCTAACCCAGAAATATTGCCTTGGGTTAAGGACTTTGCTTCAGGGTGAGAACAGAAATCGCGTGGTGGCAGCGCGGCGGCAGCGGGAGGCCCCATTAGCTAGAGTGGTACCTCAGGTTAAGAACAGTTTCAGGTTAAGAACGGACCTCCAGAACAAATTAAGTTCTTAACCCGAGATACCACTGTATTGTCCTTCAGTCCACTCAACATCATACAGAGGTGAGTGGGCAATCTGTGAGGATAAAAACAAACCGTGACTTTTAAATGCTGATTTATGAGGCATTGAAGACTTCAGGCTGGATCCAAAGGTGTCCTTTCTTTTGTAAAATGCTGCCTCTTCTCACGGAAGAGCCTTTTCTGATCTAGGAAGGAAATGTGACATCAGAAGTGGCCCAAATCCAGAGAGACACTTGCACAAGACTGCAAGAGACTTTTGCCCAAATCTTGTTCTTTCTTTGTCATCACTTGAGCAGCGGTTCTTCACCTTTTAGGAGGTCATGGGCCTCTTTGATAATTTGATGGACCTCCACCCAATAAATTTGATATGATTTTTTTTTTCCACCCCACAAACACAGTTTTCAAAGTATCAGGAAGAAAATAGAAGAACATCCCTTCTTTTGCACCTGGTTCATGGACTGTCTGTGGACCACAGGTTAAGAACCTAAGTGCTAGTGTGTATATGTTTTAGCCTGTCTCTTTCCTAATTGGTGCTTCTCTTACTGTAACACATCCTGTACTGCACTGAGAAAATACTCTCTTGGATTGTGGAAGAGCTTACTGAACAGCACCAATACATTCTCCCCCCCCCCCTTTCACTCACAGTTCTTTGGCCCACACCTCAATAAGCTGGATGGCTCAGTAATGGGAGACAGCGATAAACTTGGTTCAAATAATTTCCTCAGCATGGCCAATTCATCTGTTACCGGGAAGTGAGAAATAACCTTCTTTCTACACCTCTTGATAAATTTATGAATAATGGTTGCTGAGAATACTTGGCCAGCAAAGCCTGGGTCAGAACGACACCCAAGATAATCTAATCATTGTGAATACAATCACAGGCTTCTTCTAGGCCACAATGAGCATAAAATGAGCCACCTTGCCTGTACTATCTTTAAGAAAATGTCAGAAAATGGGAAAATAACTCACCTTTTTAGAGGTAGGTACGCCTGCAAACCTGTGATGATCAAATACACCATTTTGTCAGATTTGTGGATGTAAAGAAAGCTTCATTCTCAGGATAGTTGGCCCGAAATCCTTTGCAAACAATTACCTCACATTTAGAAATTCAGCTTTCTTTAAAAACAAATGCACAAAGTGTTTAGAGGAATTTAAGTTCTGAAAAGTTTTTTTTTAATGAAATATACTGATACACCATTTTTTTTACATTGAATTAGTCTTTAAAGCTCTATCTGTATAATTCATTGATTCAAGTATCTGACAATGATTCCACTTTTCTTTTTTCTTTCCATTTGCATTTATCATATTTTATAAATCTAACGATAAATGTGTTTTATGGACATAAGTTGTCACATTGACAGTGAATTTAATAGAGGCCTGTTTCACTTGCAATTAAACTCTGTCATCCCCACTCTGTAGGCCTCATCTAGACCTCTCATTCTACCTAAAAAACTGCCGCCCAGCTGAATAAAAGCAGCAGACTTTGGATGGATTCTGAGGAGACATGGAGATACAAGTCAAGACGTCCTTCTGAAAAGATAATCTGCTTAGGGAAAAGAGGCAATTAGGTGGGTTATTAAAATACAATTTATGAAACGGAAAAAGCGGTAAGTATGCCGGCAAAGCTGATTAACAGAGGTGAGAAAAGCAATTAGATTGAAATGCAGCAATCCATGCTCAATGAGTCTGAGGGTATGATTCTTTGATGCACAGAGAATGGAAAGCATTTGGATTGTAACATCCACAATCTTTTCCTTTTTTGGCGCTTGCAGTGTCCAGCAGCTTATTATTGAACGCATCTAATATTCTTGTGAGCACACTCCCATGAAGTATATAGCGTTCAAGGTCTGAAGGACTCCAGTGTTGGTGAAATCTTTTGCAACCAAACTGGGGTACTGGACGTGTACAGCAGTGTGTGTTGACACTACTATAGCAGCAGAGGCACTGTTGCTAGATGCATCACAGTATGCAAAGTTATCATGGAACACGGAATGGGCTGTAAGTAGCTTATGGGGCCAAAACATTACATTTCAGAACAGTCCAATGAGGGCTGTGCATGCTTAGTGGCCACAGAGTACAAAATGGGGGGGGGGAGAAGGGGTGCAATGGAGTACCATAGGATATGGTTAGAACCTTGAACAATCTGTCTATTGCAGTCAACTGACCAAAGTATAAAATACAAAATCACAGCCTCACTAGAACCAGTTTATTAACACTGACAAGTGAATAATGAACGATCATAGCATGTATGAGAGATAAAGCATTCAGATATTTTGCTGCCTGTTCAGTAACAGATTTATTAGTCCCCTCAAGGAAGGTACTAAAAAAGACCCTTTTTGATCAACCAGGAACACTCTTCATAAGAGGCTAAAGAATGTTTTCTCCAAGCCATTGATAAAATCTACAGTAGAAGAAAAGGTGAAAGGCCATTTCGATTTCTGCAGCTATCTTGGAAGGGAACCTTGGGAAATCTACGATCTTCTTACAAGGTAAAGCAATAAAAGTGCTCTTCTATTTAGAAATGGCATACATTTGTCAGAGGCAGACTAAGGCCAAGTAACTGTGTGGTACATGGCCCATTAGCTGATTCGTGTAACTCTGGGACTTCCACATCTTCTATTTTCTGTGTAGCCATATATTTGACTTGCACTAAGTCCAAGGGGAGCAGATAAGGAGGCAAACCAGCAACACAAATTATTCCCATTGACATACTTCAATATAGACCCCAAAGAGTCTCACAGCATCTGACATGCCTGAGACATTGGAGAGACAGTGAAGATTCAGAGCCAGTAATGCATGGTATATCTATGCCAAGCTGCTTAATGTGCTATGTCTGACTTCCAGATTAAGGGCAGTGCTAGCAACACATTTGATTGTGCCCAGTGTAGGTCTAAGAAAGGAGGGCAGAGTTCCTTTTAAAGAAAATCTAAGGCCAGGAAACGGAGGCCCTGTACAAAATCTAGTTCACACTTTTTACAGTACACACCTGTGTGGCTTAAAGCTCTTTTTGCATTGGGGCTGCTTAAGTTTACCCAGCACGAAAAGAGCTTTTACGCTCTTAGCGTTGCTTGCTCAGTGCCCTGGTTCTGGAAGTGTTAGGGGCGCTCTCACGAGACTTCCAACAATCTGACTTCCCCGATTTGCCTGCACATAGTTGAAATTACACAAATTAAGTCTGCGTAAAATGCAGGCATACTGTACAAGCCAAGGCAAATAGACTCTTCTGTTCTCCAGCCTTTCTGAGGACAGTTTTTGCAGTTCCTTTCTTATAGGTGTTGTATGTGATTATGAGTTTCTAGGAATGGTAATTACAATAGCAATGACAATAATATCCCTGCAGAGACACACTATAGTGACCTGTTTTTTAAAAAACTCCACTTCTCAAAGCTTTTATTTTTATCTTTGTTGTACTTTTGTGTAAGTGTAGAAACTAATAGAGGTGCTTTCAAGGTTATGCCGAAAAGGCTGTAGCATCCCAGGGTCTCTATTTAGGGAAGCTTTGGTATTTGTGTTAACGACACAAACACTAATGGAGCCTAAAGTACAAGCAGGTATGGAATTAAGTGTTTTTTCATCCAGCATTCAATCCACCTTCCTCTTTTCTGTTAGCAGCCGCACACAATAACAAAAATCAATAAAAACTGTGGCAAATACATTGTGCAAGTGTGAATGTTCTCTGCAGAAACAAGAGGCATTCCCATGCTTTTAAAGGAAATGGTATCTGGGCTGCTGATAGCATCCGAGTCACAACTTGGGAGACAGGGCTTAGGTTTGGTAATGTGCAAAAGGAGAGAAAGCAGCACTACCTTGTCTGGTTTGTAGGTTCTGCCCCTCCCCAAAATTATACTACTTTTGCCAACCTAAAATCCCCCCCCCGCCACTCCAGTGTGCCATGGGACAACAGTCTGATGAAGATGGGAGTATAGACTATATAATGTACTGCACTCGGACCTTGCCTATAGATCAGAGTTAGACAACATGATGGCCTCCAGCTACGGTTGGATTCCAGCCCTCATCAGTACCAGTTCATATGGCTAGTGGTCAGGGATGGTAGGAATTGGGAGTTGAGCAACATCTGGAAGGCATATAGAAGCTGCAGGTCAGGCACTAAAACAACAACCTACTTTCCTCCCTCCCTTTCCCAATGATCCCTCTTCAACTATTTCTTAAAGAAGCAGTTCCATAATAACAGATATGCTTAGGAAAGACAGATGGTTCCAGACATATTTATTCTGCCAAGTTTTAAATGAATTGTCATTTTCTTCTGATGCTGCTTGTAAGTTTGTTTTTTAAAGTTTTAGTTTTTATTAGTGTTTATTGTAAAGCTGCGTCTTTATGGTTGTGAATCACCTTGGGGATGAAAAGGCCATGCAGTTTACTTAAAATTATCTGTAAATAATAATAATAATAATAATAATAATAATAATAATAAGCACTCTCCCAAAGTGATGACTTGAATTTTCAAGGGTAGATTCCTACTTCAGGAATTTTGTTTTACAAATACAAGACTCTGCATTCCCCTGTATATAGTGTGGCTTGTCAAACATTGTTCTTATACTCAGCTCTAGCTAACACTGCTAACTCCATTCTTTCTCTTGGAGAAACATGGGCTGTCAAAGTCAAGAGTTCATAACCTGAAAGTAATCTATCTATGCTTGAAGCCTGAGCTTCTTCTTTCTGCAAGTTTTGGCTCCTTGTGAATACTTCTACATGATTTCCCCCTTCTTTCATTTTTATATATGCTCCTTCTAAATATCAGCTAATCTGAAAGCTCCTTATCTGCCACATCAGTTTCTTTACATGCCTTCCACTTTTATTTCTTGTTGGCATCGTTTGCAATTGTATCTTCAACATATCACCTTTAAGAAATGCCCATCCATCTTGAACTCAAGTATTTCTAACCATGGGATCTCTCACCCACTAGAAATTGTCAGCTAGGCAATGGAGGAATTTGTTGGACCTTACATTGTTAGCAGTTTGCATTCCAGTGGATACCAGGGTTGTCAAAGCACCCAATGACTGCTATATATCTCCTTTTTGAATGTTTGGTAATCTGCTGTAGGAAGGCATCATCTAAGTCTTTAGTCTGGCTTGGAGCTCTATAGCAGTTTTTACCCAAATGCCTTCCATGCCCCAAGTCAAAGGTGTACACATCATTTACATATAATGTTTGGTCTATTCCTTTTGAATAGGTGATAGCCCTCAGTTATTACATTCCACTCACAAGTCTTATCACATCAGGTTTCAGTAAACCCTAGCCAGTTATTTGCTATCTTAATAGTTGAAGTTCATCTTGTTTGTTTCCCATTCTCTGTGCATAGTATAGTATTGAGACAACTGAACCACGAGGCACTCCCTCCAGCTGCTTCTTGTTTCTTTCCTGCATTTTAGCAGTTTCCTGTACATCAGTTAAGTATCCTCAATATTTGGTTCCCTGTGTCCTCTGATTAGCTCCCTCCCCCTCAGAATTCAGTTTAAAGCAAACTTAATTCTTGCCAGCCACTGTGAGGTACAATCCATCTCTTGTAAGCAGTGCTCCATGGAAGTGGGGACCATGGTCAAAGAAACCAAATCTTTCCCAATGATACCATTTGCACAGCCTGTTTTTATCTTCCAGTATTTTCTTCCTGGGCCATGACCTTCAACAGGAAGGAGTGGTGAAATAACCACATGTGCCCCCAGGGTTCTTCAACTTCCTACTCAGAATCTCACAGTCCCTTGCAATATGTTGAAGGCTGTCTGGCAGTATCATTTCTACTCACATATGGCTCAGCCCCCAGTTCATTTTTTTCAGTAGTCAGAAGCAGCTGCATGCAAGATAGACAATTCCCCTCAATATTACCAAGGTCATAGAGTGGTCTGTTCCTCTATGGCACCTGGAGGACCTGGAACTTGATGGTATGCACTAGGGTTCAGTACTGCAATCCTTCCCCCCCCTCTCTCCCCACCCCATGCTGTAAGACTAGGGAATCATACAGCAAGACTTACTTGATCCCTACAGATTCTGAAGTTAAGCTCAAATAGAAAGAGAAATTTCAAATCACCCCAAGGCACGGCTCCTGTGTATTATGGTTTTCAGTGCTGAGCAATTTAAAATAACCTGACCCCTTGATGGCAGCCTAACTCTATTTTTAGTGCCTGTGATGTGAAAGGATTTCATCATTTGAACTACTGGTGTATGGCAGTGTGCAATAGGTCAAGTAATTCTCGGCAATTCCTTTGAAGAAGTGATTTGACTTTGAGCATTTGTGAGGTGAAAGGACAAATAACACTGAAAATGAAATCCTCTTTATTCATCAGCCAGGTATAATCCCACAAAAACAAAATGTGCAAGTATCAACATACAGAACTATTAGTGCCATTCAGTCTGATTTGAAAGAATTTCATATTGTCCAGTGCATCTCAAAAGAAACCGGCACCTTTTATTCATGTTGAGTCAGGACCAATACTAGATCCACATAGAATTCGTTGGACTCAATCACTGAACCATGCAGTCTGCTTACCACACCTCAAAACTTACATGAAGTTGGTTGACGAGGTGGAAACTTCCTCTGTGTTCACCTGCCTTCCCTCAGCTGCTACTTAGTTATACACCAACCCTGTATTTACAAAGGTCTGGGCTCTGCTATGCCCAGAGAAGGATGCAGTCGGCCTTTGTTGGTTTCATTACTGCCCCCATGTCGGCCTGTATAGCTTGTCATCATCATAACAATGATTTCTGTAAAACGCTTATATAAATTTGAAAAAAAAACAAACTAAGCAATTGCTCGCAGATCATGTGCAAAAACAACACACCAACACCTGCACGTTAGTGGCTCAGCTTGCTTAGAACACCTTTTGGTCAGGTAGGCTGAGGGCAGCACAAGGCCAGACTGCTGTGATACTATGGAAAGTGAGTTGCTAGAAATACGAAAAGACTAAAAACAATGACTGAGAGATGGAAAGTCCCTAAACTGGTCCTCTGCATTTCTCTTTATTTGTGTGTGTAATGCCGCATACTGTAATTTTGGGCACCCGCCTCTGCTAGAGCTTCACATAAAGATGTGCTTGCTGTCAAATGGCTTGATGCTGGAACAGAGCCCCAGAGTAAAAAAAGAAATAAATAAAGCACATAGCTTCCAGATCAAATATTAATTACATGCTAGATAGAATCATCTTATATTTCAAAGAGAAAATGTATAAACAAGAAGCTGGGCCTTAAACCAGCAGCAGTATATAAATCCTCAGTTTTGGAGGGATTATGAAAGATAAATAACCATATCATTGTGAAATAGAAAAATACTGGATTGCATTAAAAAACCTCCACTAAGTAAGTAACTGTTAAATGTCACTATGAAAACCCAGCGGCAACGTGCCTTAAAAACATAAAGAATTAAACATCTCTTGAATTATTCTTATTATACCACAGGTTTCTTCATCCTTTTCCTCCTCTTTTTAACAAATCACATACACATATGTGAGGCTGATGGACAGAAGTTAAAATGTTCAATTTAGATACAACTGGATACCAAATGTCCATTTTAGGTACTCCTTTGCAATAACTTCCTGAATATTGTAGCAGTTTTTATCCGCAAACCCTGTTAACCTTTCTTTTTTCCAGGTTGGCTTACTCTGATACAATGTTCAGTTCCCCTGAAGCCTGATACAGTAAGTGATTGTGATTACAACTTTGTGCGTTCATTCATTAGAATACCATTTTAATCTTAGCATGAGTTATAGGAAGTGATTCTGGTTTCCAGTCTGGCTGAAAAAAGTGAATATTGAATGTCCGGGCCCAATTCTCAAACACTCGTTTTTCTGTGATAAAACGATGATGACTGCCCTTTCTTCCCCGTTCATGTGAAATGTACATTGTACATTCATCAGGTCCCACAGGTTCGTAATAATGATAAGGTACTGAAGGATGATTAGGAACCCTGCAGAAGGAAAGAGAAAAAAGATTGAAAGCCCAGGTGTACAATTGAAAAGAGATGCTATCATTAATAAACTGACAGGTTCAAAATCCTCCTCCTTCTTTTGGTCCCAGCTCATGCTGAATTTTGAATATTTTTTAAAAATAGTATTTTAAGCAGTGTTTAAATTATTTTTCTGAATCTTACTAAAACATTGCTACTCTAAAAGAAGGCAGCTGAGTGTGCTGGGAGAATTCACCACATTGTTACATTGAGCATGTGAAAGCTTGATGCTTGAAATAGGTATATGTTTAGCTTAGATTTTGAGAAAGAACCTGCAGAGGCATTCAAAGGAACAGGCTGCCAAATGGAAAGCAGACTCCAGCCCTTTGATTCTGCAATTCAAACGCATGAAAGTCCTTCCAGCATGGCACATAGGATAAAAGCACATTTCACTGTAGCCCTAGCTGTGGGATGTCAATAGCCATTGTCATGTGATTTTTAATGGGAATGGAAGTTGTTTACAAAGAAAATTTAATTTAGCAGTAGTCATTTTATTATTTTTGTATGTGAACATTAAAACAGCTAATTACTGTCCTAGGAAGAAAAAGAAACATAACCTCCATCCCATGCTATCCTGTGGGGTGTGTATAACTTAGGGCACAGCATTTAGAATATCTGCCCAAATAATTTTAGCCATGAATTGGTTCAAATGCATTTTCTCTCTGTGTCAGCTGTAGGTTCTTGGAAGAAAAGTGCCTGCATTTAATTCCAGCACCATTTCAACAAAGAAGAAATAGTGAGTGACCTGTACTTGTTTGCTTTTGTCTCTGTGTTTTAAGACTGTGACTTTGGTACAGTTTTCTCCACCTTACCGAAGTCGTGTCCAATTTAAGCAAACCAAAACAAGACAACACAAAAACCAATCTGGCAGAATAAAATGTACAAGTGACCACAACAGAAGATTTGCTGGGCACCAGTTCCATATCTATCCTGCTACACACAGCAACTAAATGAGCTGCCTGCAGAGCAATGATTCTGGCCTGCTTTCCCTTTACAAAGGCTTCCTAAAATTGAATTAGTCATCTTTTAACATACAGGGGCACAGAATCCTTGGGAAGTTAGACTTCAGCATTTGGGCTGTTATGTTTTAAGCCAGGCACCCCCAACCTGCGCCCTCCAGATGTTTTGGCCTACAACTCCCATGATCCCTAGCTAACAGGACCAGTGGTTAGGGATGATGGGAATTGTAGTCCAAAACATCTGGAGGCCCAAAGGTTGGGGATGCCTGTTTTAAGCTATGTTGTCAATGCAATACTGGAGGTGCTATTTGTAATTTTTGCTATAAACATACAAATTATGTACTGGATGATAAATCTGGCAGTCAGAAGGGGACACATTGCCTAAACAAAAGTACTGCATTACAACATTTCTGTTCTGTTGGGGAAAATGTGACTTTTTCCACCTCCTTCCTTACAAAAATCCTCTAAACCAGGATGAGGGACTAAACACCTTGCAATTATTAAAATAAGGAAGGGTGTTAAACTCAGATGTGAAGGTTTATAGAAAGTTTTGGGTCATTGTTTAGAAGGACTGCATGTTTGTGGAAACTCTGCTAGAGTTTTATCAGTCTGTTTTGAGAAGCTAGGGAAATGACTGATTCTGCAATAAGAAACTGAGGACTGGTAATGTATTAAATCTCTGTTTTGTGTCTTGTTTGCAAGTGAGAAAAGATCCTTTCATTCACCATTTCGGCACCACAGGTGCATCTTGTGGCTGTTGCATGCTAGGCAGTGGGAAGGATACATACCGTATTTTTCGCCCTATAGGACGCACCGGCCCATAGGACGCACCTAGATTTTTTGGGGGGGAAATAATGGGGGAAAATTATTTCCCCCCCCCCCAGGCGCGGGGCTGGGGCGGGAGAAGCCCGAGCTTCCCCCGACCCCAGCCCCAGAATGGGAGCCAGAGTGGCTCCCAGAGCTTGCGGGGCTGGGGGTGGGGGAAGCCCGAGCTTCCCCCAGCCCCCAGAAAGGGTCCCAGAGCGATGGCGAAGGTGAGCGCACCTTTGCCATCACTACCGGAGCTTGCGGGACTGGGGGTGGGGGAAGCCGGAGCTTCCCCCGACCCCAGCCCCCCAACAGGTCGGAGAGTGATGGCGAAGGTGCGCGCACCTTCAGCATCGCTCTGGGACCTTGCGCGGCTGGGGGGTTAGCTTCCTGAAGCCTGGAGAGCGAGAGGGGTCGGTGCGCACCGACCCCTCTCGCTCTCCAGGCTTCAGCGAACACCTGCATTCGCCCCATAGGACGCACACACATTTCCCCTTCATTTTTGGAGGGGAAAGGTGCGTCCTATAGGGCGAAAAATACAGTATTTTTTCAGGATTCTGTCAGGACTGGTCCATGTATTTGGAGTGTTCTCTGTGCGGTTCATGTCAACCACCCACAGGAATACATTTGCACAGAGAACATAGGAAGCAGCCTTCTACAGAGTCAGATCATACGCTCATTTAGCTTGCTATTGACTGGCAGTGGCTCTCCTAGTTTTTTCTCAAATCTGACTGGAAATGGTGATAATTGAATCTGGGGCCTTATGCATGCAAACTGTGTTCCATCACTGAAAATGTTACATGACTCTGCCTCCTGGAAGCTTTTTCTGTAATCAGGGCACTACATTTTTCAGCCGTCTTGGTCATGGTAGTTGCTTCCTCGAGGCCAGAGTTGGCATGTCAGCTTCTACACAGATGCATGCTGGGTTCTCAGAGGCACCACATTCCCTGCTGGGACATGCCACAAGGAGAAAAACTTAAAATATATTAGCCAGTTATACATGCCCCTGGATTTGGAGTGGGTAACAGCTAATAACAGTGATTTCTATGTTCTGCGTCCACTGTGGGAGGCAATATGCCAGTTGCAGAGAAGCATAAGTTTAGGAGAATGTTGTGGTGCTCAGGCTGTGCTTTTGTTGGCCACTGAGAGACTAGACAGCTGGACTACATGAGCCGCTGGCCTGATCCTGCAAGGCTCCTCTTTGTGTTCTTGTGCATTGCCATCTATTGTAGGTTTCAAGGCAAGTGGGAGTGTAGCAGTTAAAAATATCTACAGTTGGATTCTTTTTTTGCAGTGTAACATGCACCAGTACTGCACACATAAAAAAGGAATTCAGTTAACAGCACATGCAAAATAGACACAAAAGGCAATATTTATAAAGCTATACTGCTTTGATCTGTTATTACATAACACTTTAACTGTGCAAAGCAGTTCCTCATTTTGTTACTCGGCCACTCTCAGTATCATGTGTATTCTTAACATTGCTGCTTTCCATTTAGATTAGTGTTTTTAATTCATTCTGTCTAGCTTTCCATTACACAACAGTGGCATTAATTTTATACAAATATTAAAAATTGCTTTTCTGAATGTATGAGCGTTTTATAACTTACACAAATCCGCTGGAAAAATGTATGACAAGAACTTTATCTACAAAAGCCATACTTTGGAGTGAAAATGGGTATATATGCATTTAATTATTTTAAAACGTGTCAAAAATAGGTTGTGGATTAAATTAATGTAAGATTTTCATTTTAGTTTAACACGACAAAAAATTCATTATATGAAAAGGTAAAATAATAATAATGCCCTAGTTTGATGCCATAAATGTGGATATAGATATTCTGCTCCAGAAAGCTTGAATTGTGGTTCTGTGCATGGATCACCCTTTGGATGTGATCTCCAGTAGACAAGAGAGTTCTTTGCACATTTGTGAAGCTGTATGTGTGCAATTCATTTCTAGCAAGAAGATGTGCAGTGCTGTGTCACATGAATGGCGCTAAGCAAGTACAGTGGTGCCTCGCAAGACGAAATTAATTCGTTCCGCAAGTCTCTTCGTCTTGCGAGTTTTTCGTCTTGCGATGCACGGTTTCCCATAGGAATGCATTGAAAATCAATTAATGCGTTCCTAGGAAAACCGCCTTCAGACCAGGTCCGGGGACAGTCTGTCCCCCGACCTCTTCTGAAGGCTGGGGGGGACGGGGGGCAAGGGCTTTTCTTCCCACCCCCAGCATTTTAAAAAACCCCGGGACAGCGGAGGACTTCTCCGCTGTCCAGGCGATCTTAAAATGCTGGCGGGCGGCATTTTAAAATCGCCCCGGGACAGCGGAGGCTCCTCCGCTGTCCGGGGCAATTAAAAAGCCCCTGGGAAGGCAGGTAGGGGGGGACAAAGACTTTCGCCCCCCGCCCAGCTTCGGAGCAGCGTTCCGAACCCGGGCGGCGGGGGCAGGTGTTCCCGCCCCACCGCCCGGCTTCGGAGGAGGTCCGAGGACAGTGGGGAAGACGCGCTGCGCTTCCCCGCTGTCCCGGATATTTCCCTATGGGCTGTCGTCTTGCGAAGCGCCTCCAAAACGGAAAACCCTTTCGTCTAGCGGGTTTTCCGTCTTGCGAGGCGTTCGTCTTGCGAGGTACCACTGTAGTTTGCCCTGTCAACTCTTCTATTACTAATATCCTATTCAGGAGGGCTACTGGAATTACTGTCACCCATCCATCCATATCTAGCTGGTAATCTGCAACCAGATCCTATAAGGAAGGGCAAAAGTAGGTATTTTAAGAAATACAAAACCACCACTTTGTTGTCCTCTCTATCCTGGCATTTGTGCTGTATGCAAAATCACTGCACTGGTGGGAACAGCACTATGAGGTCACATCATCTGCACATTATAAAAAAAAAAACACAGAGTGATAGCGGTTTTGTGTTTCTTGTAATTTCTAGCTCAACTAAGAATTACATGTGGGATGATGGAGAAAAAGCAGCTAAGAACAATGTTTGAGATGGAAGTAGCATGTGGATATCCTACAACAAAGGCATAAGCAAGTGATCATCTAGATAAACAGAAACAACTTTCACTATTTTATGCTTCTACAGTGCTAGTTAGTGGAAATGGCCCTACTAGGAGATCTCGTCTGTACCACTGATTCACCCTCATTCATCTGAAAATACAGAACATTATGTAGACTGGGATCTCTAATGTCTCTTGGGCCAGATGATTATTACTCCAGTCCCAAACACCTTCAAACTGAGTTTGGATAACTTTTAATGATTTTATCTCTCCAGTGTGAATAACCCAGATTAAGAATGATGTTCTAATTCCCACACTTTGCAATTAAATTTTCATGCTAGCAAATGAAATGCATGAGCAATTTATATGAGGAAGTTGATAGTCATCCTCATTTATTAATATATTATAGCAGATGCTGTTTTACTGCTCTGTGATACTGGACATTAATCAGTGCATTGTCAGAGTTAACGTGCTTATTAATATCAAGGCTGGGAGATGTTTATAAGGGGCTGATTGTAAAATGCACTTTAGTTCCCTAAAATGGCATCAGACAATAGCCAGATCTTCCATCAATAGTGCACAGAAATATAGCAGTGTTTACAGCAGCAGTGATGGGGAGAAGAAAAGGCAACTCAAGTGTCTCTTCCATTCAGCTGTCAGAACTTGCACAATGTTATTGCACTACTTCTGGGAGGAAGCAATCATGTTGCCTCAGTGGAGAAAATAAACCCTGAATCTTTATCATTAAACCACAAGTATACATTACAGACAAGCATACTAGTAAAAGATTTAGGATTTTATTTGTCTCTGCCTCTCCCAACCCAACAGCTTCTCATTTATTTCATTCGCTAAGAGGGCAGGTAGAGGCATTCTCAGTGACTCTGGCCTCTGGAAGACAGTTCCAGAGCTGAGTATAACCAAAACTTTGAGAAGCATCTTAAGATACGTTTATTTAATCTGTCCCTGGCAATCAAGGTTAAGTCAGTGGAGAATGAGAGTGATAATGTTGTCACCTTTGGGGTGACGTAGGGAATAGAAGTAAATGAAATATTTTATTTTAACATAATTCCTACCCAACAGAGCATCCTGAATGTTGATTATTCAGCAAGATCTGTTAAGGCTCAGCTCACATCAAATTCCTTCATGCCTTTGGCAGATATGAGACAGAAGCCACATCTCTTCCACTCGCAGAGGTTTGAGGGTGGGAATGGTGTGAGGTAGACTTCTCAAAATTTCTCTCTGCATGAATCAATCTCCCCAACCCCTGAATTGTTCCCTGGACACATGAAGTATCTAAAGGGCACAGCACTCCAAGTGAAGAGGTCATATGCAACTGAATTCCCACTTTTTGTAAACGTCTGTGCACACACACACACACTATTCACTCTGCTTCTTCACTAAGAAAAAAATGTTTGCAAAATCTTTAAAATTAATATTTCCCAGTGCTTTCCTCCTCTCCCCCCACCCCAAGATTAATTTCATGCCAGTTACAGCATTACGTTTAGCTGATAAATATTCAGAGCCTAAAAGAAACTAACAAGATGTGGATTAATTCTCTCTCACAGTACAAACAAAAACTTAATATTTTATGCTGTGTAATTAAATGCTGTTTGTTGTTTTCAGAACCCAATCATGGGACTACTAATTAACAGCCTCAAGAAAATCATACACGTTTTATGGATAGTATAAAATAGACTCATATATTTATCCATAACACTGAATTTTGCAAGCTAATCATAAATCCAGATTAAAATTTACCTGCAGAAATCTGGTGACACCATGCCATAGACGTCTATCCTGTCACATAGTTCTAATGCGATGCTCATTGTAAACCAACCAGTGCTCAGCCAAGTGTTTGACTTCTTCCTAAAAGCAAAAACAATAAAGATCCTAGGCTGACAAATAACACTTGTGACAGATATCCACGATACGGCAGGTTTTTAAAGTTATATATTAAAAGGTTATAAACATTGGGGCAGCCACATTCTTTATATATACTCCCCCACCATGCAATAAACTTATGTCCTAGTTGCGAACAACTGTATTTAGAAATTGCATTTTTCACGATAATACTGCAAAGAGAAGTATTTACCTTAGCGTTTTGTTGAATAATAGTCACCTTAAAACCCTGTATTTGCATTATTCCTGCTGATTAACAGGAAGGAACAATCTTCATAACTTCACCTAGTTAATCTAAGAATTACTGGATGTACATACACATTTTAAGTCAGGGTGCAATATACAGATCCTGCAACATAACAATCCCATTGCACTGAAGCGATGTTTCAAGGTAACTTGAGGCATTATGCTTAAGTAACATAATAAACAATTCTGCTGCTGTGCAATGATGTTATTCACCATGCTACTAATGCTACTAATGAAGCAACTATGTGGACAATGTTGCAACTGATACTTAAAACTGACAGCAGCAAATGGTACTAGAAAAGATAAGGAGCCCTACTCTACTTGACTAGCACAGGATGTCATTGTAGCAATATGGCTACATAATTCAAGCAATCACAGCTGTACTGATCTTATGAGCCAGGATATTATCTTCCATGATGAGCTCCATTTGTAACAGGGTCTTGAGAAAGTGTCCCACCTGTGTCAAACTCCCTAATCACCTTATGAGCAGCAAACATTTTCTTGGCTGTTGAACTGTGATTGCAATATGTTTGAGAACCAGTTCCACATAAACCTTATCAAAGCAAAAATGGTGGAAAAGAGCCACCTTGCATGTGACAAATGCAAATCTTTGTTGTATTTGATGGCTTCTCCTTCCCTGTGATAAGTGCAGATACTCCTTAATTTGTTATTCCTATCAACTCTCAAGTGTATGTGTTTAAGACCGTGATGGTAAAACAAAATTTTAGCCCAAAACGTTTAAGCATTCTGAACATGCTTAATCCACTACGTTAGGGTTTTGTTTTCATGGCTACCAAATATCCTGTAGTTCTCACCAGGAAATCTCAGTGCCTCTGCTTTCAGAATAATGAATCAGGTGTGCTGTAATAACCTATCAGGGACGCGGGTGGCGCTGTGGGCTAAAGCCTCAACGCCTAGGGCTTGCCGATCGAAAGGTCGGCGGTTCGAATCCCCGCGGCGGGGTGCGCTCCCGCTGCTCGGTCCCAGCGCCTGCCCACCTAGCAGTTCGAAAGCACCCCCGGGGGCAAGTAGATAAATAGGTACCGCTTACCAGCGGGAAGGTAAACGGCGTTCCGTGTGCGGCTCTGGCTCGCCAGAGCAGCGTTGTCACGCTGGCCACGTGACCCGGAAGTGTCCCCGGACAGCGCTGGCCCCCGGCCAATAGATGTGAGATGGGCGCACAAACCCCAGAGTCTGTCAAGACTGGCCCGTTCGGGCAGGGGTACCTTTACCTAATAACCTATCAAGATCAAGCTTTCACACTTCCTCTCAAAAAGGATACACTTATTCATAAGATTCTTCCCAGAACAGATAGCATATTAATTGAATGACTAATTTCCTAGCTTACAGAGCATCTACAAACTGTGAGGATTTTAAACTAGTGATTGAAGTTCTCAAGGGGAAGTAAAATATGCCAAATTTTCTTACTGAAAGGAGTCCAAGGACCGATGTAAATGATTAGTGCTACTTCAAATGTAAGAAATCAGTATTATATCTGAACTCTTTGTATCCATGTGAAAACACGACAGGGATGTGAGTCCTTGGACTCTGAGTTGTCTTGGATCTAGTTATCATTGAAGTGCTAAGCTTGTGACTCAGATGTACTACCTTGGAGTGCAGGCGGGGGGGGGGGGAGGAGAGAGCAATCATGTTAGTCCCTATCTGCAATTTAACTTGGTATATCTCAGACAGAGGCTTGCTTCCTCAGAAGGAAGTAGGCTCAGGTTAGTAGTCTGTCTGTCTCACAGGCATCATTTATATTATATTCCCTACTCCTGAAATATAGCATGAGGTGACTTTCATCATAAAACCCTGCATATGGAAAACTAACCAGGAAGAAAGCTAAGGTGAAGTGTTCCATAAGAAGACAACTCCTCATCAACCTTTTGAGCTAGTTAGAAGCAGCACTTACTTGAAAAGGTGGGTTTCAATGAGCTATTCTTCTTTTATTTTTTTTAAAAAACCAGAAGAGCTAAAGAACTACTGCTAAACAGGCTTTTTAGTCAACAAAGACAGCTGAGAATAACTATTTTCCAGCTTAGCATCACTATATAATGGGTTAGGTTATAGACATTGTATATATTCCTCTAGATGTATGCACGATTGGGCCAACATACCTCTATTACTGAAGAGCAAGGTTTCATTTGCCATCTGTTGACTATTTGTTTAACCCCTGATACTGACAAGCCTAAACCTGTTCTGACGAATTCCCTATAGCATGCAACCAACCAACCAAACAAACCAGATTGTATCTTCTTATCACTTTCAGAGCCAAGACTCCTCTAAAAATGACTCCATCAACATGAACATGGCAAACGCTGCTGCCATGACTGTGCCACTGCCACTCCAAACCCACCCGGTGCCTTACATCAGGCATGTCCAACAGGTAGATCATGATCTACTGGTAGATCATGGGGTGTTCCTGGTAGATCTTTGGCCCCTCAGTGATCTCCCCCCCCCCCAAAGGGAGGAGGGAACAACTGTGGCTTCCTGAAATAAGCTCAACAACTTTGGTCCATCAATGACAATGGGTAGATCACTGCCATTTTTTTTATTTTGTTAGTATTGGGAGTTGGATGTCCCTGCCTTACATAATACTGCTGGTCACACCACTGGGCCCATCTAGAAGAGTATTGTCTACCCTGACTGTCAGTGTTTCTCCACGGTTTCAACAAAAGTTCTTTCCACATCTACCTGGAGATGCCAGGAATTAAACCACCTGGACCTTTATTTTGTGCTACACAATGGAATGTGAATCTTCTATCTCAGGTGACCTCATGCAGCTGTTCCCCACACATTTCTAGTTAACACAGAAACACCTTATTAAACCATAGGGTGATAAGGATCTGAACAAGACCTTTAAAATGTGTGAGGGTCTGTGATGTTCTAGATTAATTCAACCAAAAACCAGAACCATAAACCATAACACTTCTTAAATGTATGTTAGCCTGGATTCAGAAAAGTGATGTGCAAACATTCTTCTGCATGTGATTTGTCCATGCTGCATTACGGCAATTATCTACAAAGAGGTATGCTGAGCAGAGTGTAAAAAACAACAGCATATCTGAGTAGAATAACTGTCTTATTATTCTGCTTGTTACTTATGGCAGAATTCATAATTTCACTAGCTAGAAAAAAGCATTATTAGCTACAGTGGGCTCTTACAAAAGGAAGGGCAGGTGATGATTATTAATAAATCTTAATGGAAAATAATGGGTGAAAAGTCCAACAAGATAAAGAATGTAAATCTGGAAGGACCAGTTTTAAAATTGGTTTTATAGCATAAAAAACGAAGTAAAGGTTACACTGCTTTGTGTTTCTTTCAGAAAGAACTGAAAAAGGGTTCTTACAAAAGACTGTCTCCTGCTTTTACACCTACTACGTTGTAAAGAAAGAAAATGAAGACATGACATGTGCTTATTGAGGAAATCATATACTCTTTTATGTGATGAAGTAACACACTGTCCTGATAATTCTGTGGAGCATACTAAATTACAATTAAAGGCCTTTCTGCTCTATCAAAATCTCATTTATAATCTCTATGGAAATGCTCTTCCTGCAGTTATTTCATTTATGCTTCTTTTATCTAATTACTGTAATATTGGTTCTGAATCATATTTTCTTAATGGACTTTTATTCAATTATAAACTTATTCTCAAGTACAGTTAGTTTGTAATAGAAAAGTATATTGTTCTTCAGCCTGTCATTTGCTGTCCCATTTAATGGCTGTTATTTTCTAAATGTTTTTAACAGGGCATAATGCACCAGTCTTTTCAATCACAGTTCTAAAGATTATTATAGAAACTGAGGTGTCAGCTATTGTACCTATGCAGTCTGATATTTACAATTTATTGTGGCAACCTGGTGCTTGTTAAAACCTTTCCAAAATTAACCTATATTAATTAGGGTAGTATGTCACTCACACAGCAAACTATGGCAAGTTCTTAAAGAAATGGGAGTGCCTGATCACCTCATCTGTCTCCTGCGAAATCTCTATGTGGGACAAGAAGCTACAGTTAGAACTGGATATGGAACAACTGATTGGTTCCAAATTGGGAAAGGAGTACGGCAAGGCTGTATATTGTCTCCCTGCTTATTTAACTTATATGCAGAATTGATCATGCGAAAGGCTGGGCTGGATGAATCCCAAGCCGGAATTAAGATTGCCGGAAGAAATATCAACAACCTCAGATATGCAGATGACACAACCTTGATGGCAGAAAGTGAAGAGGAATTAAAGAACCTTTTAATGAGAGTGAAAGAGGAGAGCGCAAAATATGGTCTGAAGCTCAACATCAAAAAAACGAAGATCATGGCCACTGGGCCCATCACCTCCTGGCAAATAGATGGGGAAGAAATGGAGGCAGTGAGAGATTTTACTTTCTTGGGCTCCATGATCAGTGCAGATGGTGACAGCAGTCACGAAATTAAAAGACGCCTGCTCCTTGGGAGAAAGGTGATGGCAAGCCTAGACAACATCTTAAAAAGCAGAGACATCACCTTGCCAACAAAGGTCCGTATAGTAAAAGCCATGGTTTTCCCAGTAGTGATGTATGGAAGTGAGAGCTGGACCATAAAGAAGGCTGATCGCCGAAGAATTGATGCTTTTGAATTATGGTGCTGGAGGAGACTCTTGAGAGTCCCATGGACTGCAAGAAGATCAAACCTCTCCATTCTGAAGGAAATCAGCCCTGAGTGCTCACTGGAAGGACAGATCGTGAAGCTGAGGCTCCAATACTTTGGCCACCTCATGAGAAGAGAGGACTCCCTGGAAAAGACCCTGATGTTGGGAAAGATGGAGGGCACAAGGAGAAGGGGACGACAGAGGACGAGATGGTTGGATGGTGTTCTTGAAGCTACTAGCATGAGTTTGATCAAACTGCGGGAGGCAGTGGAGGACAGAAGTGCCTGGCGTGCTCTGGTCCATGGGGTCACGAAGAGTCGGACACGACTAAACGACTAAACAACAACAACAATGTCACTCACAGTAGCTTTTCTTCTCCCAATTTCCTTTTAACTCAACCTTTCTTTATTAGGCAGTAATTCTAGAGTCCTAGTTTCAATATAGTTAAGTCTTGTCATGTGTATGTCAACTCCAGCTCAAATTCAGACTTTCTTAGTTGAAGGAACACATTTTGGATACTTCTACATCTAGGTTCAGGTGTGGTTTGGGGACTGAAATAGCCTTGGTGTTTACTTATGCCAGGAGGTGTACAAGGGGATTGCATCCCTGTTGGTTCTGCTGGACCACTTGGTAGCATTAAACATTTAGTTGCTCACAGTATACTAGTATGGGAATATAGGGCAATGGTCCTAAATGGTTAGAATTTCCCGGAACATGGTGCTGAAAGAGTATTACTTTAGTCCCTTGTTCTGTGAGATCCTTTGGGGCTCAGTTTTACCCCTTGCACTTTTAAAATCTACGTGAAGCCCCTAGCTGGGGTCATTTGGGGTTGCGTGCTATTAAGATGCTAATGTGTTGCCCTGCTTTATCTCTCATTTTCAACTGAAGCCAAGGGAGCTAGGCAGCCATTGCCTGAACACAGTGATAGACTGGATGTAGACTAAAAGCTGAGGCTCAATCCAGGCAGACAGAGGTACTAATGGTCAGGAAGCTTTCTGCATAGCATGTTTTAGGCTGACTTTGAATATGCTAGTTTGCTCTGAAATGGGCTTTTTGGATACAATATTGAAGGCGTTCGCCTATCCACCTGAGGTCAAACACTAACAGACCCTTTATGCCAACTAAGTTTGCCTCCTGGCCAACACTTAAGACAGGAATAACCAGCTGCACAGATATAAGATGGGGGGAACCTGGCTTGCCAGTAGAACATGTGAAAAGGACCAAGCAGACCACAAGCTTAAGGAATGTGATGCAGCAGCAGCAGAAAGAAAGCTAATGCTATTTTAGGCAGCATCAACAGAAGTATAGTGGAAGTAATAGTCAAGGGAAGTAACGTTGCTGTTGTTGTTTAGTCACTTAGTCGTGTCCGACTCTTCGTGACCCCATGGACCAGAGCACGCCAGGCACTCCTGTCTTCAGGGAAGTAATAGTCCTACTTTATTATGCCTTGTTCAGAACACATCTGAAAACTGTGTTCAGTTCTGAGCACCACAGTTTAAGGAGGATATTGACAAGCTGGAATGTGTGCAGAAGACGGCGACCCAGGCGATAAAGGATCTGGAAGCCAAGCCTGAGACTGAAAAGACTCAACTTAAGAACTACCGCCCAATATCATTACTTAATGTGGATTACAAAATTTTTGCAGACATTTTGGCAAAAAGATTTAAAAGAGTGTTGATGGAGAAGATTCATAAGGACCAAGCAGGCTTTCTCCCAAAAAGACATCTATCAGACAATGTAAGGAATATAATAGACATTTTGGAAAAATTAGAAGTGAATATAAATACTAAAGCAGTACTGATTTTTGTGGACGCGGAGAAAGCCTTTGACAATATTTCTTGGAGTTTTATGATAAAGAATCTTCAGGGGATGGGGGTAGGCCAAGGTTTTGAGAACGGTTTGGGTGCAATATACTCTGAACAAGCTAAGTTGATTGTAAACAATGTAATAACTGAGGAACTCAAGATAGAAAAAGGAACACGACAGGGGTGCCCAATTTCCCCATTGCTTTTTATTTCCGTTCTGGAGGTGTTGCTGAATATGATTAGAAATGACCAGCAGGTTAAAGGTGTACAGGTCGGAGTTAAACATTACAAGCTAAGAGCATTTGCAGATGACCTAGTATTGACTTTGCAAGAGCCAAACACTAGTACGAAAAAGGTGTTAGAAATAATCCAACAGTTTGGCCAGGTAGCTGGATTTAAGTTGAATAAACAAAAAACTAAAGTTGTAGGAAAAAATTTAACAGATATGGAGAAGGAGAAATTTCAAGAGGAGACAGGGTTGACGGTGGTCAAGAAGGTGAAATATCTAGGGGTTTATTTGACAACTAAAAATTTGAATTTGTATAAGGATAATTACGAAAAATGCTGGTCAGAAATCAAAAAAGATCTAGAAATATGGTCAAATTTGAAATTGTCAATGTTAGGCCGAATTGCAGTGATTAAGATGAACGTATTGCCTAGAATGTTATTCTTGTTTCAGACCTTGCAGATTCTTGACAAGATGGAATGTTTTAAGAGGTGGCAGAAAGATATCTCGAAGTTTGTCTGGCAGGGCAAAAAACCCAGAATCAAATTTAAAATATTTAAAATATTGACAGACGCTAAAGAAAGAGGGGGCTTTGCCCTGCCGGACCTAAAACTGTACTATGAGGCAGCAGCGTTTTGCTGGCTGAAAGAGTGGATGCTCCTCGAAAACACAGACATTTTGGATCTGGAAGGCTTTAATAATGCATTTGGTTGGCACGCATATTTATGGTATGACAAAATTAAGCTGCATAGCGCCTTTAAAAATCATATTGTTAGAAAAGCATTGTATAATGTTTGGATAAGGTATAAAGATCTGTTGGAAAACAAAACCCCTAGATGGGTGTCTCCAGTGGAAGCTAAAGCACTGAAGAAACTCAATATGGAGGTCGGATGGCCAAAGTATTGGGAAATCTTGGAACAGGAGGGAGACAAAGTGAGATTGCAAAGTTATGAGAAAATGAAACATAAAGTACAAAATTGGCTTCAATATCATCAAATAATGGAGTTTTTCAAACAGGATAGGAAAATTGGCTTTCAGGTGGAAAAATCAAAATTAGAGACTGAATTGTTAGAACCCAATACTAAGAACTTATCAAGAATGTATAACTTGCTGCTGAAATGGAATACACAAGATGAAACAGTTAAATCGGCTATGATTAAATGGGCACAGGACATTGGTCATAACATTATGTCTGCTGACTGGGAATGGTTATGGAACACTGGTATCATGTAATGCCTTAAAGGAAAACATTATGAAAATGGTTTACAGGTGGTACATGACCCCAGTCAAGCTGGCAAAAATTTATCATTTGCCTGATAAGTGTTGGAAATGTAAAGAGACTGAAGGTACCTTTTATCACCTTTGGTGGACATGCCCGAAGATTAAGGCCTTCTGGGAAATGATTTATAATGAAATGAAAAAGGTACTTAAATGTACTTTCTTGAAAAAACCAGAGGCCTTTCTCTTGGGCATTGCCGGCCATTTGGTGTCAAAAAGGGATAGAACTTTTTTTATGTATGCTACAACAGCAGCAAGAATACTCATCGCAAAGTATTGGAAGACACAAGATCTACCCACTCTGGAAGAATGGCAGACGAAGGTGATGGACTATATGACATTGGCTGAGATGACAGGCAGAATCCGTGACCAGGGAAAAGAGACGGCGGAAGAAGAATGGAGAAAATTTAAAAGCTATCTTAAGGACCATTATAAACTTGATGAATGTTAGAATGTTGTGGTTTTCAGGAATAAAGGGATACAGTGATATAAGGTCAGAATAAAGAAAAGACTAAGATGACAGAGGGTGGAAAGGAACAATTGGGAGCTGCTATAAAATTTTGGACATTGGGATGCAGAAAGGGGGGGTATGGGGGAGTCCCGGAAAAGAGGTTTATGAAAAAATGTTATGAAATTATATGTGTTTGTATGTCTTTTTAAGTGTTTGTTTGTTCTTAAAATTTTTAGTAGAACCAATAAAAATTTTATATATAAAAAAAAGCCAAGCCTTATGAGGAATAAGTTGAGGGAGTTGGGTATGTTGAGACTGAGAGGAGATATGATAGCCATCTTCAAATATCTAAAGGGCTGTCGCATGGAAGATGGAGGAAGCTTGTTTTTTTCCTGCTGCAGAGGCCAGTGGCTTCAAGTTACAAGAAAATAGATTCTAACTAAACATCAGGAAGAACTTTCTGACAGTAACAGCTGTTTGACAGAAGAACTGACTGTCCTTCCTTTGAGGTTTTTAAGCCGAGGTTGGATGGCCATCTGTCATGTACGATTCAAGTTGAGATTCCTGTGTTGCAGGATGAGCCTTGGAGTCCCTACTGTACAAATCTATGATTCTATTATATAATGCAATATCCAATAAGAATTGGGAGAGAGAGCCTAGAGCTTCAGTGCCGCTAACTTACTCCTAGACACATTTTCTCAGGTAGTCTCTTTGTTTCCACAGATCTAACTTATGGTGCTCACTGGCATACCCTACTTTCAGACCCTCCCAAGGTGATTCACACTTTAAAAAAATATTTAAAACAATTTAAAGCAGAAGATATAAAGTAATTAAACCATCCAACATAATACCACACATTCAGAGCAACAACATTTACATGACAGGCCAACCACCTCATTCACATAAAAGCTGCTCAGAACAGCAAAAAACTTGAAGGTCCAGGATTTTCAAAAGGATAGGAAGGTGTGTTCACTTTCAAAATGAAGAACTTTTCCAAGCATACAGCAGCTTGGGATATGAAAATCATATTTTCCCTTAGCAGTGTGCCTCAAAAGACTTCCATTGCGGATAACGGTATTTTGAAATGGAAAGTGCAGATAACTTTATTAGATAGATTTACTTCTTTCTAAAGTGAGCTCTTAATTTATACATAAATGCATTAAGTGGTGCTTATGCTGTCATTATGTTTTTACTATGTAATGAGTAAATAACTAATAAAAATAAATGCATCTTTTGAAGGAGGGGTGATATCATTTCCAGCCCTATCTAGAGAAACGTATTAGTCACCTATTTATTTTTTTTAAATGATTTGAAGATCTGTTTGCAAGCCATAAATAGGCTCATAAAGAGCTAAGTATCATAATAACTTGGCCTTTCAAAGATGGAAGTATAAGAAGGCACACTTTAGAGGCACCTAATGTATGAATAATGTGTATTTGTTTTACAAGAAGCTTTACAGCTGCAATGTTCCAAGAATGCTTATATTCAATAAGTAGCCATTATAATTCACAGAATGGCAGCATAGGTTTCATAAAGCAAAACCCATCAATTCTGATTTTTCAAAACCAGTAAAAATCTGCTTTCAGGTATATTACCTAAAGTGAGATTTAAATTCAGTATCGATGTTCTTTCTGTGCTACTCTGCAGTTCTGTTTGCTGAAAGTATTTGGCACACACTGGTTTTTAGTATTAAAAACTGATGGGCAAATAAATTATTTGATTGCATGTTTGTTGCTTATGCTGCAAAAGCCAAGCATTATTATTTGATGCATAAAATGAAATAATAAAGCAACAGGTTATTGGAAGCTAAGGGAAGGCAAGCACATTCTGTAGTGTGATCCCATTGATGAACTTATGATCAACAGACCTGACATTCTACTAAAACAATGGCAGTGGCTCTCCAATATATTCTCATGTAGTTGCTTCTTACCTGTCTTTTCCAGTTTCCCGCTTGAAGAGATCATCAATTTGAAGCATCTTGTGCCGGGATATCATGTATACTTTTAACTGAGGTAGTATCTGATTCATCAGTTGCAGATTGTTATAAATTAATCCTTTTCCATCTCTCCTCATGTTGCTGCCTGGACCCCAGAAGATAAATACAGTCCCTTGGCTCATATTTAACAGTTCATGGCGATTTCGCAAAATTCTCTGCATACTGGAGTGAGCTATGACTCGCAGACTTGTCTTGTTTCCAACATCTTTTACAAATCCCCGTGTGGGCGCATCGTTCATTCGTATTACACATTCTGTCTGGTCAATCTTCTTCCCTTGTTGGCTTCGCAAGAGGTGTCCAGAGCTTGTTACTAGGGCACAGCTTGCACAGTGCATTTTCAAAGGCTGCGGGGAAAGAAATGTCTCAGTATACAATATACACCCAAATCCTCCGAGAGGTAAAGAAAATGAGAGGATGCTTGAGAAAGAGAAACGACTGAATACAAATGGTAGGCTTCCAATATAATTATGCAGAGTGAGCCCTTCCCTTCTTCTTGAGTAGACACATAGCTTGACAGATACAGCTTTTATATTGCTATCCTTACTGCTTGAAGTTGTTGTTTTCTGGGGGTCTACAAGAAATCATTGTTCTAGCACTAATCCAGCTTATTTCCCTCACCATACCGGTTTTCCTCCTACAGCCACACACACACAACCCTGACCCCCTGACATTTTGAAAAATCCAGGGTGGTCAAACATGGGCATGGGTGTTTTTATGTGCAATGTTCCACATTAAGTAGTGCAGCGTTCGGGATCTGTGATTGACGTTGTTTTCTGCAGGTTCAGGTTGGAGCATCTCCCTCCCCTCCTGGTCATCTTGTTTGACAGGAGACCTTCCACTTATTAGTATAATAGTGGATGTTGAGGTAGAAGCCTTAGTTTCCAGCTAATCCTTGCCTAATCATCATGCCCATAATGACAACCAGCACCTCCAGTTAGAATTTGAGAATAACCAGTTTGTCCAATGTTCAGTATGGTGAACACAATAATTTTCTACTGTCTGATCTGGAGAATGTAGTGGGAAAATGCGCTTCAGGAACAAAAAAATCAGAAAACGGGTGTAAATGTCAATATTTTTTTAAAGGTGCAAAGCTACTTCCCTACTGAGCAGATAATCGGCAATCATCTTAAATTACACAGTGCAAATTAAGATTAAATCATAGGACTCAACTCACTATGAAGGAACTTTATAGTAATTGTAGAACTTCCTTCTTTTGATTTTTTTCCAGAATAAAGTAAGAAAGATCTATTGGGAATGGCTGACCTAAAAGGGGAGCATTCTTCACATACAGAAACAGTGCCTACATCTTTCAGCAGCATTTCAGGCAACTAGTGCACTGCCCTCACTCTGAGCTAGCTTTGTTTGCACACTCTGTGATGCTATAATACAGGCTATGTATCATTGCAGTTTCATCACATTCCCTGTGATCCCGAACTTAAAAATAAATGGTTGGAATTCACCTATGGAGCCCCATCAGCAAAAGCGAAGTCCACACAGGACTTCTGCTTGTGCAACGGGGTTTCCCTCCTACACAACTAGTTCAGAGGGGGTGTCTGTCAAGAGAGCTGGACCATTTCATTTGGCAAGCTGAAATGCTTGTGCTGATTGAATGTTTGACATAGAACATTGAATTTCTCCCTTAGAAACAAAGAGAGCAAATAAGGTAGGGGTGTGTGTGTGTGTGTGTGTGTGAGAGAGAGAGAGAGAGAGAGAGAGAGAGAGAGAGATTAAGGAAATACATAACACGTGAAAGCACAGCCCTGGGTATGACATATTGTGACTCAAGTCAGGAGCTAGGTGATTCATTACGCAGTTTTTCTGTATATAACTGCATCTGGAAGCTGGTATACAAAAATGGAATGCATTCACATATTTTCTTCCAGTGTTAAATGAGTTCCCAAAGCTCTGAAGTATCGGTTAGTCTCATCTACAGCAGCAGGGACAGAAGAAATGTCAAAAAGCATATAAAGTATTCTGAGTTATTATGTCCAATTGCCTTAGAGTAAGTGGTGCCAATAAAATAGCAATAACTTGTCAACTGTGATGTTACATTTTACTGCAGGACATGAGAATATGTAGCAAGTATTTAATCCTTCAGGGAAGAGTAGTCCTTGCACTGTAGTTAAGAATGCCACTGTGTTTCTAATACTGTCCTAGATTTAGCTCTGTTTTTTATTGTACCACCTGGCTATTTTGGTGGGCTAGATCATGGCCATAATTGTACAATTCTTTTGCAATAAGCTAGAAGTGTTTAGATAAAGTTTCCCTTTTCTAAATCAGGAGTATTAAAATAAACCCATTATCTATAGGTCCAATGGGACATTTTGTTTTCTGTATCAGTTGATTAAGGTCTGATTCAACCGCTTTTAAAGCTAAAATACTATACACACTTAACTAGGAGTAAGCTTCACTAAACTCATTAGCACTTACATTTGGATGCACATGCATATAATTTTACTGTAACTTCTAATGATTTCAATGAGAGATATTTAAACACATGCTTAAACCTCTGCCATTTTATTCATAGAGGCTTAAAAAGGCTTAACTTTTGATTTGGATGAACTTCACCATTACATTTGGTTTTCTTGGAAGCGTGTATGCAGTTTTAACCAAGCCTCTTCAAAGCCAACTTAGACTGCCACCCCAAAAATTGAGTTCTTACCAAATGGTAAGTAGAATTTGAGTTCTTGCCAAACGGTCTTCTGCAGCTTTCCTAAAAGAGGCATTTCATAGAATAACAGTGTTGCAAGGGGCCACAAGGGTAAAATAGTCCAACCCCCTGCAATGCAAGGCGTGGGACTTGAATTCACAACCCTGAGATTATGAGTCTCGTGCTCTCTACCAACTGAACTATTTAGCTAGTATTTGATTTAAAGGATATTTCTTAAAACATGCCATTGATAATTCATCAAGATCAAGCCTCCCAACATTTACATCCCTTCTACTGGATGTAAATGTAAACGATAATCCAGTTGAATTAGGCATGCTGAAGTCCAATGAAATCAGCAAGCCTCTTGGAAGTATATAACTGTGCCTTATTGGACTGGCCCAGATCTTCACACACCCTACATATCTTACAGTACAAAATAATATCCTGACATATTGGTGAACAGAAATAGTGTTACTGTTTTTACAAGAGGTAAACACAGCTCAAGGTAGAGGGAAATCTGAAAGAGAGAGTTGTCTAGTTTGGCAGATAAGAGAGAAGAGACAGAGCCCTTCAAACAAAGGTCTAAAATTAAGGTGAGAAGAGTATTCCCACCAGATCTCCCTACTTAATAGGGACAGAGGAAGCTGCCTTTTATTGATTGAGTCAGACCATTGGTCTGTCTACACTGAATGGTAGTGAGTGGCTTTCCGGGATTTCAGAAAGGGATCTCTCCCATCCGTAATCCTCCACCTGGGGTTGAGCCTGTGACTTTCTGCATGCAAAGTAGACACCCTACCCACTGAGCTATGGCCCTTCCTCAAAGGCCTAGTTTGTAGTCCAAGCAAGCACCCCTCCTTGACATCTGAAGGGCCACAAAAGAGCTCCCAAAAAAGTTGATCTGGTTGACTAGCCTACAGTTTTGCTTTATGGGCATGTAAGTTCATGAGTTCCGAGTGGATCTGCAAGAAGGATCCAACCCCATGCTTATTGCATGCAACGCTGTTTCTGTTCCACCTCCATTCTACAGTTCAGGTTCTGACACGGTTCTCGCTGCCCACTGTGGCAGAATTTTATGCAATCAAATGTGTTATCGTTGTGTTACTCCCTACCGTTCATTTCAGTGCAAAGAAAGAACAATGCAAATGGGGGGGGGGTCATGTACATATTTGCAGACCAAGAGGGAATACTGATCATATTCACTGGCTCGAGTTCTATTCCAGACATCGGATGAATAAGCAAACATTGGCAACTTCCGCTCCCATTTCCTTCAGAATTCTCTGACATCCCTAGTTAACTAGTTGCATGGTTTGTTTTTTGCTTTCCTGGGGATATGCAGCCAAATGGAAAGCTGCTATTCCATATTAAGCATTAAAAGCTTGGTCTTGGAAGGTACTAAGTACATTCTGTGCCTGACAGAAGGCTCTTACTACATTATGAAAATTAGCTCCCGTGATTTCCTGTGGCAGTGAATTATCTATGTGTCATTAGACACACAGCTAGTGTGTCTCCATATATTAATCTCACGTGCCCCTTACAGTTCTTAACAGGAAAAGAGCTGAAGTCAGCATGGTGACACATCACTTAGTGTATGAGAGACATATATGTATGAAACTGTTTATAAAATCAATGTTCCATGGTTAAAATTAGCAGGAATCAGTGGCATTGCTTCATTGAGCAGAAAGCAAGCCTCATCTCGTCCTTTTTTGGCAAAGCACTTGCTTGTCTTCTAAGTATTTCTTAAAATGCTAAAAAAATTAAAAATGTAAAACACTGCTACCCGTATGTGTTCATACATTACAATTCAATAAATATTTCTGTATGAAAACATTCAATGGCTTTTCTGTAACAAAATTTAAAACAAAAATGAAGTCTTGTGGTGAATTAATCCATTTACATGCTGGCAGAATATCTTTATCGTCTCAGCATTCTTAACAGATCCAGGTCTGTTTGCATTCACAAATAAAAATTTCTACACTCCTAAGGGAGGTATGACAGTGGATTGGAATATTTGTGCCATTTGTGACCTGAGATTCCAAATGAAATGTGCACATCATACCTTTACACATTTACATGTTACTTTGATGGATTGCCAACCAAAAGGTAGAAAGGTAAGCTAACTACTTTATCACAATACTTGGAAAAGGCAAGATGAAATGCTAGTCAGGTTGAGGAAAATGTAACTGCTACCAGACTTGACTCAAGTAAGAATAGACACACAATAAGGGGGTTTTTTTTGTCGAAACTAATTCCTACTAGATCTTTGCCTACTCATCAAGAATGTATCCATTTTTATCTTGAATCAACCACTAAAGACTCTACGTTCCAAAAAAGAAAATAAATAGAGCAACATTTTTGGAAAAAGAAATGCTGATATGTTTTAGACAAAAACAACCAACTATCTCTCACCTGTATACTCCTACATAACCTACCCATGGTAATTCATGCTCTGGTCACATCTAGACTCCATTACAATAACACATTCTGCAAGGAGACTTTAAAACAACAAATGTAGCTCTCAAAAACTACAAATGACATAGAATGTAGCCATGAGGCTCTTGCCAGAAGTGGGCAATAGAGAGGAAATACTACCAATTCTGAACACTTCCACTGGCTTCCAGTTGGTTTCCAGGTCCAACTAAAGTGCAGGTTTTGACCTGTAAAGTCTCAAACTTTAGGAGTTGGCCCAAAAGCTTCTGACTCTCTGAGATCATTCCAGGGATGAGAGCTTTGCAGCAATTAAATCCAATCATTAACCAATGCTCACACTGAGCACCCACAAAGGGCCCACTGCCGTTTCCCATTCCCATGTTCCAAAGGCCCAGAAGCTTACCTTGAGGCAGGTCAAGGCAAGGTAATAGGTATTCCCCAAAGTAGCTATTCCCGTTGAGGACTAGGGCTGGCAATCCAAAATCTTCAGTGGGGAAACTGACACTATAGGTGTTTCCATCAGGGGCCCCTGCTCACTTTGATGCTACTTGTGAGCATTCAAGTAGCAATTCTCACTTTTATGAGCACTGCTATGTGAATGTTCATGATAGCCCTATCCTCAGTGGCCTGGGTTAAGGGGAACTGCAGTGGTTCATATAAATCAAACAATTGCTTAACTTGATTTTAGGTCCCTTCATTGTTTGAGGCCTGGTAGGAATTACTTTGGAGAGGTATTTTCTGTGTTGTGTGTTCTGACCCTTACAGTTTTCCAGCAGTAAGCTGTTTTATTTCAGAGGGTGTTTGGTATATTCTGAGCGTCTGTATTTGAGACTATTAATCCCTTGGTTCCCACTGTTGACTTTTGTTTAACAAGTGTGTTCATTTTGTGCATTTAACATGTGTTATATAGAAGTTGTTTTTTCTCTCCTGTAGGCTTCCCTTGGTGTAATTCAGCACAAAAGGGGGCATACAGATATTTAATAAAATAAAGACAAATGCACCAGTAATAACCCAGCTGGAGACAGGGAGTAAAGGGGGGAATGACAGGCTTAAGCAAAAATAAAATAAAATACATAGGTATCTTGCATCCAGCTTGCATTTAAAACTTGCATGTCTGTGACTGAAGTTATGCAGAAATAAACAGCTGTTTATTGTCCACTGGGTATAGTGTAACTTCCTATGTCAGTTTTGTCTTTTAACAGTTGCATTGCTGATTACAATTTCTAACAGCTGTGCTCTGTTGTGGTCTTATTTTCTGAATAAATCATGTGAACTTTTATTCAAAAGTACTAGGCTCTGAATATTTAAAATACAATTTAAAGGGGCAAAGGCTAAAAAAGGATAGACTACCTTCATTTACACAGTAACTTGTTAGGACTGGGAACATCCGAGGAAGTCATAGCAAACTCACTCAGCTTACCGTACTTCTGTCTAGCCAACTGTTAATTGAAGGGAGATTGTTTTGTGAATAGGCAACATTTCCCAAACTGTATCCTGTGGGACCTTGAGATTCTGCTAAGCTGCCTAAAGGGTTCCATAAATAATAAAGGTGTAAATGTGAACAAGCACACACAGTATGTGATTTCAATTGAACTGCAGTCATGGGTATTAAATGCACTACTCAAGTACCGTATTTTTTGTCCCATAGGATGCTCTGTCCCATAGGACACACCTAGTTTTTTTTTGGGGGGGGGAAATAAAGGAAATTCCCCCCCCCTTTATTTCCCCCCCAAAAGCAGGTCGGGGAAACCGAACCAGGTCGAGGAACAGCGGGATGGCGGCGCTGTGCCTCCATGCTGTCCCCCGAGCTTGTGGGGCTGGCCCATGTCTGCCCGGCGCGAGGGGCGCTCTGCATCAGGGCGCCCCTCGCGCTGGGCGGCAGGCTGCATCCGCAGCGTGGGGAGCCCTGCGGGGAACTCCTGCAAGGCTCCCCACGCTGCGGATGTCTTCCTGAAGCCTGGAGAGCGAGAGGGGTCGGTGCGCACCGACCCCTCTCGCTCTCCAAGCTTCAGCAAAAGCCTGCATTCGCCCCATAGGATGCACCCAGATTTCCCCTTCATTTTTGGAGGGGAAAAAGTGCGTCCTATAGGGCGAAAATTACGGTAATTGTACTAGGAATCTCTTCTCCTTCTTTCCTTCTCTAACTGCCCTTCCCAATTGTTAAATCACTAATGTCCAGGAAGCCAGTGTTGCTTACCTGGCTTCTCAATGCCATTCATCACTGCTGGTTAACAAAAGGGGGAGGAGCGAGGCAGCAGAATACAGTGGTACCTCGGGTTACATACACTTCAGGTTACATACGCTTCAGGTTACAGACTCCGCTAACCCAGAAATAGTGCTTCAGGTTAAGAACTTTGCTTCAGGATGAGAACAGAAATCATGCAACGGCAGCACAGTGGCAGCAGGAGGCCCCATTAGCTAAAGTGGTGCTTCAGGTTAAGAACAGTTTCAGGTTAAGAACGGACCTCCAGAACGAATTAAGTTCTTAACCCGAGGTACCACTGTAGTTGCTGCTCTGACTGGCTTTCCCTTGCTTGCTTTCCCAATAACTCTTGCACACCCTCCTCTTAAAAAAAAATAATGAAAAAGATTTTACTGCAAAACTTCCACCCAAGTTTTGTTTAAAGTGAAGTATTCCACCACTGCAAAAAAATAATAATAATCTTGAATACCACTGTTCTGTTCTATATTGACGGCCTGCTGCCCTATGGGCTGTAAATTTTTAAGCTTTATGTAGAGGAAGAGTGGTTTTCATACACATTAAAGTGAATTGCATGAAATTCAACAGGAATATGCTCTGCTGCAAAGCTGAAAGTAACAAGCTTTTTTAATGCCGAATTAAAATACCAAAATAACTGCCTAGTCCACCTACTAAAGCATCTAAGAGCACAAAACAGCCACAGAATTTAATGTTTCCCTCTTGAAGAGTTATACTGGCTGATATCTAGCAAGGGGTGGGAGAACCTCATTCCCAGGCGCCAAATGTAACCCTTCAGGACCTGCAGAAAACTCCAAGCCACACCCTTTACCTGTGATAATGCCTCATGCTTGTCTGGATAGAGACAGGATAAGACAGGGAGACGTGTATATGTGTAGAAACCTCTAACCTTTCTGTGGCCAGAATGTAGCCTTCTTTTCTAGAGTAAGAGTCACATCTTTTGCCCCATCCACTTTTGCCCCTGGATCTACCCACCCATGGCATGTGCTCTTTGGAAGCTGGCCCATGAGGAAATTTGTATACCACCATTCCTCCAAATAATTCAAGGTGTTAACATAGATCTTCTCTTTCCCCATTTTATTCTCACAGCAACCCTTTGAGGTAGTTTAGGCTGAGTGTGAGCTTCATGGCTGAGTGGGGATTCAAACCCTGGTCTCCTGGGTCCTAGTCCAACACTCTAACCACTACGCCACACAAGCTCTGGAATGCAGCTCTCAGGCTTAGAATGGTTTCCCCACCATGATCTAAGCTATCTAGATTTGGATCACTGTGCAAGGAGTACAGAAATACTGATTATTCTCTTACAATTTTGCAAAAGGGAAATTTTGATTTGCTCATGGGCCCGAAGGCATTCAGGCCTTGGAATTTGTATCCCTGGAATTGACAGGACAGAGCCACTCCTACTTTTAAGGTCTTGCCAATAATACAAGAACAGACTAAGCAATCTTTATCCAATGCAACACGTACTGCAAGAGCAAAGGGACAGAACACCGAGAACTTATCCAAAGTCTCTTCTCCATTCCTAATCTTATTTGGATGGATTAAGGAAGGAAATCCGAATGCAGAATACCGCCTCAGTAGGCAGTCAATATAACAACACAGAAGATAACAATGCCTAGACAGGTAAGCGTGTTAGTTCACTGTAGACAAAAGGAGTAGGAGGTTGTTTTTGTAAGCGTTAAAGGAGTTTTAAACCCAGAGCAGATTCATTATGGCACAAGCTTTAACAGAATAGATTCCACTCCACCAGAAACCATAATAAATTTGTTAGCCTTTAATGCAGGAGTTAGGAACCCCGATGGGAAAACTTGCAGTGGTGGGCTGGCTAGAGGCAAAAGTGGGCATAACAGTGGATGTGAAACTTGTACAGCAGGCTACATTCCAGCCATGAGGTTTAGAAGGCACACACCTCCATTCTCACAGTGCAAGGAAACATCTGGGGAAGGTATGGAACAGGGCTGGAAAGGGGAGCTTGGGAAGAGTCTCATGGGCCAGGCAGAGAGGTCTGGAGAAGCTCGCAGGCCTGAGATTCCCCACCCCTGCTTTAAGACCCCTCTAGCCTCCTTTTTTTAGAGGGACGCAGGTGGCGCTGTGGGTTAAACCACAGAGCCTAGGACTTGCCGATCAGAAGGTCGGCGGTTCGAATCCCTGCGACGGGGTGAGCACCCGTTGCTCGGTCCCTGCTCCTGACAACCTAGCAGTTCGAAAGCACGTCAAAGTGCAAGTAGATAAATAGGTACTGCTCCAGCGGGAAGGTAAATGGCGTTTCCGTGCGCTGCTCTGGTTCGCCAGAAGCGGCTTAGTCATGCTGGCCATATGACCCGGAAGCTGCACGCTGGCTCCCTCAGCCAATAAAGCGAGATGAGCGCCGCAACCCCAGAGTCGGTCACGGCTGGACCTAACAGTCAGGGGTCCCTTTACCTTTACTAGCCTCCTTTTTGGTTTCCCAAGGAAGATGACACTTCTTTCCTTAAAGGTGGGTCCAGGGTGATAAAAAGCTGTACATCCCATAGAGGCACACACTCAATGACAGATTCTCTCTTTTACACATATACACATTGCCTTTGAATTGTGGAAGCTTTACCTACCTACCTATCATCTATCTATCTTCAGAAGAAGAAAGTCAAATCTGCAGTTTGGTACTGAATAACTTGCCCAGATTCAGCTACACTGATACCTCTGGTTATGAACTTAATTAATTCCGGAGGTCCGTTCTTAAGCTGAAATCATTCTTATCCCGAGGCGCACTTTCAGTAATGGAGCCTCCCGCTGTGCACACGCCTCCACCGCAATATTTCCATTCGCATCCTGGGGCAAAGTTCGCAACCAGGAACAGCTACTTATGGTTTAGCGGAGTTTGTAACCAGAAGAGTTTGTAACCAGAGGTACCACTGTAACAGGTCCTGCTACTGGAAGCCCATACAAGGCATTCTGCTAGTGCAACAAGGCTTCCCACCTCCTGCTTTGCATGCTCCTCCCAATTGGCTGGGGTGGGTATGTAGGGAAACCCCCAGAACACTGAGAGGAGGACAGATTGGCCCAGCAGTGCATTTGTTCCATCATGCAAGCAGAAATGATTGCAATGATGGAACAATCCCTGTTGAATTCCATCTATTGTCCATTCATAAGACGATAGATATTAAAGGGAAATGCTTTGATGAATTATTAAATGGAAATTTGAGAACTTTCATGGCTTCAATTTATTCTCCATGTGTGACTCTTTAAAGCTTTAAAGTTTTTTTTTCAGACTCTGAAAAGAGGGGCACCATCAATTTATATGTAGACCATGTTTCTGTATTATTTTCTAACCCATTCTTAATAGATCTGGAGCATTCAGTTTTCCTTTCTGACAGCTGCAGCAGACTCGGTTTATTTTTTCTTCTCATTGAGCTAGCTATAATGTCCCCAGTATCTTTCACTTGAATGATAACTGTTGATTTATTACAGCTTAACATTGTGTATAGTCAGGGTTTTTTTAATTCTTCCATGTCATGCATTGCATTTTCCGACTTTGGATTTTCTGTCTTTTGCCTTCACAACTGTCAAGAGATCTTTTGTCAACTACAATCCTAAACACATAAAAACATAAGAAGAGCCCTTCTAGATCAGATCAGAAGTCCAAACATCCTCTTTCTGATGTTGCACAGTCAGTTGCTTCCAAGAAGCCGTAAGCAGAGCATGAAGGCAATTAATCTTCCTTGTCCCTCTAAATTTGACATTATGTGGTACATTTCCTTTGTTAATCTGGGAATTCCATATAGATATTGTGACTAACAGTAATCCGTAAACATATCTCCCACCAACTTTCATGGATTTGTATAATCCACTAACACTGGTTCAGAGAGAAGGAGAGACAGATCCATCACTGAATTGAAGTCGTGCAGCCTTGTGTCAGCCAGGACAAAAGGTGGGGTGTGTCTGTTGTCACTGAAGGGCCTGAGAAATAGGCTCCTTGGGGAGTTTGAAAAAGCAACCTGCCCTCCATTCTGTTTGCTACCAAGAGTCACAAAAACACTAGTGGAGAAAGAATATTGTCCCATCTTGCTAGTGGAAATGCCAGTGCTAGCTAATGGAACAATCGCCTTGGTGTGATGTTGAACTCCACCCGTAGTCACCCCCCCCCAATCTAAAAACTGTGAACACATTAATTTATTCTTCTAGAATCTTTAACCTCTTCATCAGCAAATTTTTCCCTTTTCACAATCTCTTATGGGTCAGCCAAAACTGTACTTTGTAGAAATACTGGATAATATCAAAATATACTATTGTGTATTCTGTGGAGAATACCCCTCTGTGGTCAGAATCCAGCATCTATCATACTTGCGGTCCTGAGATTTCGCAGATTCTGTCTAATACGATTTAATTTGCAAATGTCACATTTGCCACCAAATAGCAGAGTTTAGGAATAGTGTTTTTCACAATGCTAATATTTATATATACATTTTGAACAGCTCTAGCAGCCATACTTTTAAAAGAATGTGTAATTAAGACCCCACTATTCCTTTGTATTTCTCTGACTGCACATTAAAAATGCTAATTTCACCATTTCTTCTTTCCTATAGAACACTAATTAACCTGATTACACAAATGGATACTGATTTTGTTATCTAACAATAAATGTGTTGATTGGCTTCTTACTCAACCCAGGAGTGATCACAGTCTTCCATTTTGATATAGGGTTGATTTTGCACTTTCTATGAATGCCTTCAGGCTTTGGCGACAGGCTCGTTATAATTGCATCTTCTGAAAATTCATTCCACAATCCCAGCCAGTTTGAATTATCTCACTACAAATATTTACTGGTTATAGAACATGACCCTTATGTCAAGGTGATAAAAAATGGTATGCTCCATAAAGCTTTCAATGCAGTAATTTCTTTTTCTTTCTTTCTTTTAAAAAAAGTATTGTTAAGCAATGAAAAGTCATTTGCTTAGGGAAAGGGTTTTCCGCCACATTAACTCCTTTTCAAGGGTTTGCCTGCTAGTTAAACCTTTCATTAGAATAATTAAAATGCATCTCCTCTCTGGAAATATGCAACTTGGTTCCTGAAAGAGGCTACCTTTTTAAATATTCAGAAAAATACCACCAGAAACACACGGGAAAGCAGCTGTTTACCAAGAAGGGAAACAGGACCAGAAATGAAACAATGGTTCTGATGTGGCTGGGTTTACACATAAATTTTTTTTGGTTCTGAATGCAATAACATACCCTCCAACATTCCTCTGATGAAAATAGGGACACCCTATTCATCCATAATAATAAAATAATAAAATAATAAAATAATAATACTATTTATATCCCAGGCATCTTATTGGGTTACTCCAGCCACTCTGGGTGGCTTCCAACATATATCAAAACATAATGAAACATTAAATTTAAAAAGCTTCCCTCTACAGGGCTGCCTTCAGATGGCTCAGGGATTAGATTACTCCATGCCCTCCAACATTTTCTCCAATGAAAATAGGGATGTCCTAAGGACAAACATGACATTCTGGGATCAAATCAGAAACTGGGACAGCTTCTATAAATCTGAGACTGCCCCTGGAAAATAGGGACACTTGGAGGGTCCGCAATTACACGTTGCCCTTTGCATTCAATGATGCATCCCGCCAGATCAGTTGGGTTAGTTGAGAATCGCAGGATGCCTCAATCACATCAGCAATGTATTCAGAGTCTCTCTTATTGTATCTGGGCATGCACATTCTATAATAGGAAGAGTTTGGACTTGATATCCCGCCTTTCACTCCCCTTAAGGAGTCTCAAAGCGGCTAACAATCTCCTTTCCCTTCCTCCCCCACAACAAACACTCTGTGAGGCGAGTGAGGCTGAGATACTTCAGAGAAGTGTGACTAGCCCAAGGTCACCCAGCAGCTGCATGTGGAGGAGTGGGGAAGCGAACCCGGTTCACCAGATTACGAGTACACCGCTCTTAACCACTACACCACACTAGGAAGGCTTGGTTTCAGCATTATGACAAAAAATATCTGAGTTAAAAAGAGCCACTAATAAAGGGAGTAAGGTGGTGAGCTAGCTACACTGTGGAATATCCTTTTGATGCCTTTTAGGGAAAGGCTAGACATGCATCTGGGAAAGGAGAGATTAGGTAATGCAATTCGAAGGCTTAATCAGATGATCCAAGGGGCGGGGTGGCTTCTAACTGTACAAATTTATGATACTAGGATATGAAGAAAGGAGCATCTTGCTTAATCTATAAAATTTAAACTCGAATCAAACACAAATGAAACAATGCAACTTTTTAGCATAAGAAGCACATCTTTCCAATAAAGTTATGACTGCAATGTGCTGGTGCTTCTCTCCCTCCACCCACCAGCCCCTGGCAAAGCCACCTGATGGTAATGTAGGGTGCAACCTTGTAAATTGTCAGTAGATATAACGCTAAGATTTAGAGAGTAGTTTCCATCCAGCATCCGATAAATGCATCCCAGGAGGAAGATTAGTATCAATCATGAGCTTATTGGAGAGGGAGATAGGATACAGTGATAACCTGAAGCTATCAACCAAGAGTAATGATCTAAGGAGAAAAAGCAATCAGAGAAGAGAAAAGAATATTCACAATGAGAGAGGAGAGAGAGAGAGAGAGAAAACGAACCAAGAAAAAAACATCAGGCAGGAATGTACCATGTAGATGAAGCTGAGCCAGAATCGTATGAACTGCATACAGGATTTAAAGAAATAGCTATATCCTAATGTTTTATCATTAAGAGAGTGCAAACAGACTTCTATATTATATCAAAAAATGCACTACTTTTGCTCTATAGCTCAAATAAATAGCACTGAAATGAAATGATGCCAGTAGAAGCCACTTAGCTATGCACATTCTTACAGCCTAATCCTCTCCCCACCCGCTCCCTGAGAAGTGAAAATGTGGGCTGGAGCAATGGAGCTACAAGAAATTCAATGTATCTTTTCTAATTTTTTTAGCCTTTGAACATGAGTTTCTGTGTTTGTCGTCTTCTTTTCTAATTTCACTGTTCAAAACTCTTCTAAGCCTTAAAAGCTACCACCTTCTCCCACCTGAAACTGTCTTGCAATTGGGGGTCACCTTCAGAGATTCTTCTCTACATGAACCCATTTTCTGAGGTCAGGCCTTTTCCGTGGTGATGCCGAACTTTGTTTGTTTACATTGTCCCTGTATCCAACAAGATTGTACTCAAGAGTAGAGCCACAGAAATTGATGGACCTAAATTAGTCACGCCCATTAATTTCAAAGGTGATACAGTATGGCCAACACTAGACACAACCTTATGCTCCACTAGGGTAGAATGTATGCTACTTCCACACTATCAATTTTGCTTGTAGCTGTATCATATTGTCCATTCTCAAGACCCTGCATTAAACAGTGTGAACCTGTTTGGAATAAGTATAGGCAGAAAACCTGGCTTTAATATTATGTGTTCTTTATTCATCACCCTTTGAAGGAGAATAATAAATCTGTCAAGCGCCTCTAACTAATTGCCAGTAAATCACCAAAAAGAACACATTCTACAAGCTTATCCAAAAGGCAGTCTGACATATTCCAAGAGCTCTAAGTGAGAACTCCTGCTATATTATGGCTGAATCTCTAATAGATGGGAAAGTAAACTATCTGTAATGATCACCAAGTTTAAAAATCACAGCACCACCACATGAGGACAGTCTGACAAGGCTAGGCAATTATGGGACTACTAAGAAGCATCAATTATGGAGTGAGGATTAGTTTCACCCCTCATTTAAAGGCTACAAATATTCATAAACTAACATGAAAAGACACTCTCCCTCAGTGATTAGTATGGATTATGCAACACAACAAGGGATGTTTCTCCCCAAGTATGACTTAAAAATGACCCTCGCATAATTCTATCACCATTCAGCCCAACTACTGATGGGAATTGAGGTGTGATCAATTTTTATTTACTGCACATGAGCTTTCTATCGACTAACTTGCCAAATCCTTGACTAAATAATTAGTTAAAGGCATGAAAATCAGGGATTCTGCACAATGTCCTCAAGCCAAATCATGGCACCATCACGAAATGACAATCATAGTGAAGCTGCAGCATTGATTGCTTTTCCTGTGTTTTTATGATTCTTATGCCTTGCCATCAAAATATAATTGTGCATGGAATAAGAAAGTAAAATTTAGAAGTCTGAAATTTCAAGCACTTTGCAACACATACTATTGGATTTTAACAGAGGGGTGTATCTGACTTGGTTGTGACTGCTGTTACCCACTTTTCTAGTATTAGTGACTTCAACTAGATTCAGATGGAACACTAAAGAGTATTTACCCCAAAACTGTGTTGGTTTAGTGTAACACTCTGGTTTAGTGTTACATGAATGAAACTTAAGCTCATCAGCTCCCCTCTCTTCTCTGCTCATGTAGCATGGCTGTGAGGCATTTTCACTTCCACTAATCACAGTTTGGCATTGTGTCTGAATCTAGACAAACTGAATGTTTAATTCCTTAAAACAGGCATAGGCAAACTCGGCCCTCCAGATGTTTTGGGACTACAACTCCCATCTTAAGACTAGCCACAGTTTGCCAGGATTCAGGAAGAATGCTAAAGCTGCTGATCACCTCCTCAGGTTATATGTGGTAAAAACCCATTTATCCAGCCAGGAACAAAAATGTCTTCAGTTGTTCCTGGAAAGTACAGATCACACTAAAACTTCAGAATGGGCTTCTGAGATCTTTAGAACTTGCAGGAGACTCTCCCATGGACCTCAGCTATCTACTAGATATGCAAGAGACATGGCTGTCTTCCAAGTAACCTTATATGTTAGTACCAGCACTGTGAACTTGGCAAACTGGAAGCCAGTACAAATCCTGCAGGCAACGTGTTCTATGCTTGCAGGAGTTTGCCCCCACAAACAACCCTCACAAGTTGTGTTCTGCACCAACTGTAGCCTTCCTCAAAGGCAGCCCCACATACAGTACATTGCAGTAATCTAACCGCGAGGCTACCAATACACGGACAACTGTGGTCAAGCTATCCCTATCCAGAAATGACTGCAGCTGTCTTAGCAACCAAAGTTGATAAAACATGAAAGATAATAAAGGGCTGTACCTAAGACATAGTTGGGGTGAGGCACAGAGCTACTTCTTGCCTTTTGTGACTCTTAGCCATTAGGAATCAAGCCTTGTCATATCCTCAGGGTTTTGTTTCTTGGTCACACAAGAATGTGAGAGAACACTGGGACAATGATACAGAAGGCTTGAAATTTGCTTTCTATATAGATTGACTACAGTAACCAGTATGGCTGATAAAAGAGGCAGAAATTCTGCTTCTGCCTTGCCAGCAGAACTCTTGAAAGCTTTTCCAAAGCAAACTCTATATAAACCTCCCACTTCTTTAAAAAAAAAATAAATCTAAATATTACTCAACTTATCTCATCTGAGAAGAGTAAAGCTGCCAAGATTGTAACATTTATGAAAATGATTACGGGCCATTCAGCAATAATGATTAAATAATGGGCATACAAGCCCTCTGGGATAGGAAAATTCTGAATTCTGTTCACTTTATTCTGAGGTATAGCATGCATGAGTACTTTATATATGTGTGCACACATTCTTTACACAATACCTATTTAAATATATAAGCATCTATGTTATCCTTGAATAGTTTTTACACATCAACTCCTCAAACTACCAGCCTTGCTTTTCTTGTCTAATGGTTTTAATAAGTACCAAGTTTTTCGTTTGGCTGAAGTTGCACATCAAGTGCTATAAAAATGACAATTGCTTAGCAGTCTGGATAAAATAGGATACAAAGGATAAAGAAAAAGAATCCAGGTATTTCAGAGGCTATCTGCAGCTCAGAAAAAAGAAAAGAAGGGGGGAACCCACTATATTCTAAATGGATTTTCTTGAGCTGCAATTTTCAGCCTGTGAGAAGTATATAAACAATTATTATACATGTTTTAAAATCTTGCATATGGAAATGAACATAGCATAATGAGAGAGGCCTTTTCTTCCAGTAGCAAGTGCTGAATCAATGAAGCAGAGATTTCACTTTTTACTTCTCTCTATCACATTCCATCATCCATTCTAGACTTTCAGTAGTTCCCTACAGGACACTATCCATCCTTCTCAAAAAAATCTCCCAGGCTGCTTCTAACACCCTATTCCTAAAAGAAGATTGTTGGATCAAAGCGTGTTCTTAGGCACACAGAAAGGTGCCTTCCACTCCTGGAAGAACTGCTTTACATCTGCATTAGAGCCTTGTGCAAAAAGAAGGAAAGAAATGAGATCCAAATAGGCTTTTTCTGCTTGTGCAAGTGGAAGCATGAGAACTACCATTCAACCTACATATCAAAGCACTGCATGAACTCCTGAGCAAGAGCGTGCAAAAACACCACTGGCTATTTTCCTCCTGCTTGTCATCTTGTGGATACAGCCTATAACATCTATGCAAGTCCCATCAATTTAAATAGGCCTTACTTCCATCTAATAAGCTCAAGATTGGATGCTTTCTTTTATGACAAAAGAGCTTCATGTTTCCTACGCTGCCAGAGAAGCAAAACAACATAATGATGCCCATCGGGAATATTGGCACTAGTTGAAAATATTCAGAAATAGTTTCTCAGGACACAAGACAGATTGATACAGCCATGGAAAATCTAGGCAACCCTTTGATTGGCAGGGTGATCCTAAGAGATGGCTGAGCAAGGTGTTCAGGAATAGTTTACGTTATATATTATTATTATTATTATTATTATTGGTGATGATTTTTGTCCAATCATGAGCCAATTGAATGGCGAAGAAAAGCAAACATGCTTCTAAACTGACCCAGAGACAGCCCCTTGAAGAATGCAGATTTAACCATCCCAATTTGTCTATGGCATTGAACAAGGTCAGGTTCTGACACCAGTAACACTTCATTAACCAATGCTACATAAAATTAAATGTGCCTAATTTTTAACATAATTTTAAACAAATAACGTATGCATCCATCTTGTGTGGTGTACATTTATCCCATCAGTGTAGTGCTGGCCTGAACCAAACCACAAAAGTAGGATTCATTTGCAACACATAATCCTGGCAAGTTTCACCTTTTACCCTCAGTGGCTCTAAGAAATTCACTCAAGCTTCCTAATGTGACAGGTATCCAGTGATATATGCTTCAGGACAGGCTCTGCAACACTGTTTAAGTTGACACAGCGCCAAGGGCAGCTCTGAGTTCTTGCTGGAAGAAAACACAGTGCCGGGGGGGGGGGGGACTGCAAAAGAATATTCCCTTTTGTAAAGCTGATTCTCTCTCTTCTTCTCCCAGCCCATAAAGAGATCAAGATCTAGGGACCGGTCTGCTCCTTATACTCCTAACCCATAGCTTGCTCCAAATAGCCTCTGCATAATGAGCGTTCCACTCTGGTGGATATAATTTCCTAGAAAGATTTAATATACAGATTGCCATCATCAGTTGGCGAGTGTCCATGCCACCGCCAGTCTCTGCATCTGGCTATGGGGTGGGAAATTTACACAATAGCAGAAATCCATAAATAAGACTAATCCATATGCTCAACCTACCCTAATCTTTTAACAATTTATATACCACTTATATACAATGAAGTTACTTGATCATACCAGATCAGGGCTGCTTCAGAGGCTTCTGTGCAGGGTGCTTAACATGAAAACCAACCTTCAGATTCCATTCCCAGCGTAGGCAACAGTTTGCAGTGATCTAAAGCAAAACCTGATAATTTCCACTGTCCCTTTCACCAGGCACACAGATGGCCCAAGAGATTTAAATTTCACTATGTCTTTCATATGAGCAACCATGTCAGAAACAGCAATATATTTGCTTCTCAAATGGTGACTTTGAAATCATACTGGCCAGCAATATTTCCACTACCGTTTCTCATGTGCTCATACCTTTCAGCTGTGAAATTTTGGTCGCTTGGGCCAAACTGAGTTGGTCTGAGTTGTGTTCTGCTTGTGCCTTTTAAAACTCACGACAATAGAAGTATATCACGTTTCTAATCAAGTTTCTGTATAGCCAGGGATCAGAAGAAACAGAAACCATGAAAATTAAATGTTTCTAGGGAAGAAACAATGCTTCATACTTAGTGAGGATAACGTACAAGGAAATTAACTGAGTGCTCACAGTGTTCTGTCGCTGGTAACTCCTAATCACTTAATTAACAAGGGCTGGTTCACACACACGAAAGACCAATGGTTCATTTCCACAGATGAATGTCCTTATAACTGCACTTAGCCATGGTCATTGTGAAGGGTGAAGCTGGTGAAAGTGAGGCTGCTGCAGTCCTTTTCAGAGCTGCCACAATTCAGTCCTTGCTGCAACTGAATATAATTTTTGGTTCACAAACTACTGCTTCTACATGGCCACAAGGAGGTTCATATGTAGGATATATGACAGCATCCACATATGCAAACTAGTGAAATCTTGAAATTATAGAAATCAAAATGGAAACTTTCCCTATTCTGAGCTAGCACAGATCTCTTTATAAATCCATTTGTTTGGTGAACTAGGAAAAACCCCACATTTCTCCCCACTGTGGAACTGAAGAATATAAGAAGCAGCCTGTTGGATCAGTGGCCCATCTAGCCCAACTTCTTGTTCTTTCAGTGGCTAACTAGAGGCCTATGGGAAGCCTGCAAGCAGGACCTCAGCAGAATAGTACTGTCCCCTCCTGTGGTTTCCAGAAACTAGTACTTGGAAGCAAACAGCCTCCAACCATGAAGGCAGTTTAAGTTCAGTCCATGAACTTATTAGCCCAATGTAAATGTTCAAATGTATTAGGGGCAGTGCTCTTTTTCTATAAAAAGAGGTGCCAGAACTCACCACGAACACCTCCCTTGTTCTCTTAGAATGACAATGGTGCCCATCTCAGAGGTGCCGGAACTGAGCTCTGGCGAGTTCCAGCTGGAAAAAGGCCCTGATTAGGGATGTGTATTGGATCTGTGTTTTTCCTGAATTATGAGGCAAATTGGGTTGATTTGAGGAAGGTTCTTACCTTTCATCATTGAACTGAGCCATTCATAAGCTGTCTGAAAGTGGGTGAGGGATTCCCTAAGCTTCTAAGTGCCTTTCTGGCCTTGGCTCTCCAAAAAGCAAGCAAGTAAGCTGACTGGGGTACTGCCCTGAGCTTAGGAGGGGAGGGGAGAGGTGGAAAGAGCATTAATTTTTACAGACAGGTTTAGTGTTTAATTACAGTGAATTATTTTCCTGGGACACTCCAATCATTTGGGGAAGGATTAAAACCTCTCTCTCTCTTTCTCTTTCTGGAAGCAGTATCTCCAAAAACCCATGGGGGCACAGAAGCCCATCCATCACCCTTAGGGTAACAAAGTCATTGCCCTTTGGGGTAACAGAGTTGCTGCTGGTGAGCGGGTAATCACCTCAAAATGGCAAAAGTCCACCTTTGTGAGAGAACCACTGCAGCTACCGTTCTGAAATATTCAGGCTTCATCCTTTCAGAAGGGGTGACCATGCCTACACCTCCATGAAAACCATAGTGCTAACTTGTGAGGAACAACCAACAGTGTGTGGGGCAGAGCCATACAAGTGAAAGAGGTGGGATACACTTGCATGGTTCCAATCTCTCACTATGCTTTAACTTGAACACTTGAATATGGCTACTAAATGAACACATGGCACTTTCCAATAGCAAGAAGTCTACTGGTCAATTTATTCACATCGCAAAAATGTCCCAAGGCAAAGATATTTCTCAGCCCTAGTGCGCAAGACCTTCTAGCTGGAAATGTCAGTGCATGGGACTTATACATACAAAAAGGGGAAGAGAAGAGAAGAGAAGAGAAGAGAAGAGAAGAGAAGAGAAGAGAAGGGCATCAACCAAGTGTTAAAATAACCTGATTGGACATTCCACCATGAAGACATTAATCTTCTTTAGCTCCTGTTTTGCATAAATTCATTAAACTCTGACATCAGGAGCCTGACCTAGAAAAGTAAATAAGTACTCCACCATTCCTCTTTGATCCAAAGGTACTAATGGGGAATTATAAATCTCCAGTCACTTTAGATACCAACCAAATACATCAGCAAGCAAAACATGCCATCCAGAAGCTCTCTCTGTTTTATATAAATGTGCCTGATTGAAATTCCAGCTGAAAATGTGATCTTGTTTCACAGACTGTGAATTACTGGCTTGATGTTGCAGCATTCACTGACTTGAGGATATCATCAAACTGAATGCATGTGTCTAGAGGCGTGACCCCTCCTCCATTCCTCCCCAGCACTACCACACACATTCAATCGCAGGATGTTTTTATTTAGATTGCAAACCTACAGGCAGGGCTCTGCTGGTTTTTTATTATCTGTTTTATATTGATTTTTTTTAGAAATAGTATTTATCATATTTGCATACCACTCTTTTTTCGAGTGTCTGAAATAAATTACCCTATTTCAGCTTCCCAATAAATCTCTGAGTTCGGATAGGCTCAAGATCACCTAGTAAGTTTCTTGGCTTAGCAAGGATATGAATCCAGATCTCCTTGGTTCAAGTCCAACACATAATCCTAGATGGGTGCCACAGTAGCTCTAATGAACCACAGCCATTTTTATTTCCTTATTTGTATCTCATATGGCTTCAGTTCTGAAAACTGAAGTGAGGCTTAAGAGCTCCCAAACTCCATATTATGGGCTGGGTTGCCACTTACTAGTCGACAGAAAAGCAATGAAATGTGACTGTAGCAAAATTACAGGAATGTCCTAGCTGTGCTTAACCCATCCACTGGATCACTGCCAATCAAACAATCAATCAATCAATAAAACTGTTGCACACCATCCCAATCTCTGAATGGTACAGGATTCCAGATATTTACCCAAGGTTCGGGTTTCCTTTTGGAAATGAGGCACAGTGAAAAATATATGGTTTACTTACAGATATATACAACCTGAGCCTATGATTGAGGGGTTCACAGCATCAACACCCCTTGTTTCTCTGATAGCCAAGAGTTTGAAGCCTCTCTCCCCCTCTCTTTCTCTCCAATTTGCTGTTTTCCTTCTAGGTCACATCTCTCCTAACCTCTCCACTTTGAACTATGGCTTTATCTGCTAAGGGAGCGCCCCACTCCAGTTTCTGTCTAGAAGAATCCCTTTGATCATTTGGTTCTCTTAATGGCCCATTACCTTTTAACACTTGCTAGCACTCAGCTTAACACCCCAAGCTTTGGTTAAATTCTAACACTTATTGGATCCAAGGATTAGAGAGGTCTGACAACCACAAACTCATAACAATACAAACAAAAATAATTCCAAACCAAGATACTCTAGGGTAAAGTCATAATTATGCCAGAATAGGCTGTGAGATAGGGGTGGGGATCATGAATTCAAGTTGGGGAAAGATCACAAGAGTGCTCAGGTTGCATTCCTATATCCACTTATATGGGAAGTAAGCACTGTTGAATTCAATGGGTCTTAGATCTGGGTAGACACACACAAAACTGTGCTGTAAATGACAACGTTAACAAAAACTTTTTGTATAAATGCTTTGTGTTTGAAATGAAAACCCACAAATTGTTAATACCTTAACAAAATGGGGACTAGGGCTGTTTCTCATTAGGTCTCCATTCAACAAGGCACTCAGAAGCACAAGTGAAGATGGAGCTATAATGCAATTTGCGTATAAAACACTTAACAAATCTGAGTCTTGAATCTTATCGCTTTCTAGGCAGTTCTGAATGTCTGTCCTTGCAGGCATTTTTCAATTTGGTTGAGCCTGGTTACACCATCCATGCGAAGTTAAAAACAGTTTCACAAGTTGTTACTTCCTTGCACAACTGAACCTGTGTCTGAATACAGAACATGAGCACAAATATTCAGTTTAGTTTCCTTCTTCCTTTTTTTTTTAAAGAGTGGAATATTGCAGTTCCATTGCTTTACAGAGACTTTACTCTTAAACTCTGCAGTAAAGGTAAAGGGTAAAAGGACCCCATGACTCTGGGGTTGTGGTGCTCATCTCACTTTACTGGCTGAGGGAACCGGTGTACAGCTTCCGGGTCATGTGGCCAGCATGACTAAGCCGCTTCTGGTGAACCAGAGCAGCGCACGGAAACACCGTTTACCTTCCCGCCAGAGAAGATATTTATCTACTTGCACTTTGTGCTTTCAAACTGCTAGGTTGTCAGGAGCAGGAACAGAGCAACAGGAGCTCACCCTGTCGTGGGGATTCAAACCTCTCTGCAGTAGCTGGACACTAATTTGCAGTTTTCTGACTACATATTCTATTAAAGTAACTGTAAATATCCATGTATATATATATCCTGAGGAAAAAAATAGGTTATAGCCAATGGCATTCAAATCCTTTTGTGATTTAGAAGGTGCAGCTGAAAATAAGAAACTGAATCCTGGTATTGTGATTTCCAATATGTGAAATATAGTGTGTGTGTGTGTGTGTGTGTGTGTGTGTGTGTACACACACACACACACACACACGTAAAATAAATGACACTTAAATGTGCTTATCCTCAATTACAATGCTTCTGTTGTGACAACAACAACATGAAATCATAATTAAGTAATAGCAACACATGCTACACCAGCAAATAGGCTCTTGAAATAGATTGTGCTTAATATTGTCTCCACTTGGGCTGGCATCAAGGATCAGCAGGAAAAAGTCAGTGACAGAATCCCACTTGATAACGCACTTGTTTAACCTCCAGCTAAAACCACTGCAACATATCTACAACATATCTGGTTTAAAAAAAACCAGAAGACATGAATGTGGTCTCACAGGGAAATGATCTAAAGCTCCTCAATAATTCTGCTGACCCCTGTGTTATTTGGTTTGCCCATTTCAATAGATAAATAAAAAGATAATGAATACAGCATTTTGGATAATAAAGAGAATACAGTGGGAAGTCGATTATGATATTGTTGCATGCCCCTCCCCCCAATCTCCTAGCAGTATGAGATTCCAGGGGTTTCAGGAGCTTGTCCAGGTTCTGTGTTTCCTTCGGAATGAGCAACAGCAGAGACTATGGTGTCTTTAGGATATATAGTTTATTTACACACACATATATACCTGAGCCTATGATGGAGGGGTTCACAGCATTAACACCTGAAGAGGGTCTTGCTTCTCCCATAACTAGGAAGCTGGCTGAGTAGTCTAGGAATTGAATCCATGTTGGAGCTAGGAATTGGAAGGGGGGGTCAAGCATACAGCCTATCCCCAACCCCACCCTGCAACACATAACAATATCATTGTAGTAGTTTATAGGAGGATGGAGAATGAAAACACTGAGCTCCTGTCTTCTTTCCCGAAGGATGTCTTGCTCCAAACCAGAACAAAGTGTGGCATCCCAGAAAAATTTTTTGTGACACCCTTAGCTCAAAGAATTAGGTTACTCTAGCTCATTTGGTTTGGTTTGCTTTTCTATTTTGTAAATGGAGGTTGGTATGAGGCTTGGGATTGCTACCGTGGTGGGGCGAGGGAGGTATGGCGGTGGGGGCAGATGTCATAGGCGAAGGGGATCGAGATACGGATATGCTCGTACCCCTTCCAATTTGCGCCCCATCCCGAGGGACGAGGGTAGGGTGAGCAAGGATTACTCACCTCCGTCACTGGTGTTGTGCAATGCCAGGTCTATAGGCAACAAAACCGCCACCCTGCGAGATTTCTTCACCTCACAGGGGGTTGACCTGGCTTGTGTGACGGAGACCTGGGTATGCGAAGGGGAAGCTGTTACCTTACGAGAGATGGTGCCCCCGGGTTTCTCCGTCCTCCACCAGTCACGGACTGTGGGCTGGGGGGGAGGGGTGGCATTATTAATCCGGGAAGACTGTTCTTTCAGGGCTCTACCATCGCCATCGATCCCCGGCATTGAATGTGTTGGCCTAGTGTGGGGCTCCGAGGTGAGCTTGGCTGGCTGGCTGGTGTACCGGCCACCTAGCGCACCAGCAGCCACCCTGTCAGGCCTGCTAGAGGCGGTGGCTGGCTGGGCCTTGGAGTTCCCTAACCTATTGGTATTGGGGGACTTCAACATCCATGCTGATGCCACTCCCTCCTCACAGGCTCTGGACCTGGTGTCTTCCATGGCAACACTAGAGCTCTCCCAGTTGTTTCAGGCCCCACACATCAAGCAGGCCACACGCTGGATTTGATCTTTGGCGTCGGTATAGATGTGATCATGTCTCCTTCAATGAAGGTGCCATGGTCTGATCACTACGCTCTGAAAGCCAGGATTGATTTTCCACCCCCACCCTGCTTAGGTGGTGAGCCAATTTGGGCTCGCCCGCAGAGGCTGATGGACCCTGATAGATTCCGTCAGGCCTTGCGGGACCTTGCTCCCCCTGGCAACTCATTGACTGAGCTTGTTGAGGGCTGGAATATCCAGCTCCTAGCAGCCATCGATGAGATCGCACCTAGGCGCCCTCTGCGACCCCGCAGAAACCGGGCTCCCTGGTTTACCGAGGAGCTTCGGAAAATGAAGCGGGACCTCAGACGGCTAGAGTGAGTATGACGGGGTGCCTGTGACGAAGCCTCAAGAATATCTTATAGGGTTTTTATGATAACCTACGAGATGGCAGTGAAGGCTGCTAAGAAGTCCTCCTTCTCAGCCTCCATTGCCTCCGCTAGCTCTCGCCCGGCGCAATTATTTAGTATAATTAGATCTTTAACGTCCCTTGAAGGACAGCCAAATTTAAATAACAATTTGACACACAGCTGTGAGGCATTTGCGAGCTTTTTTGCGGAGAAGGTCCTGTTGCTCCGCCATGACCTCCCTGCCAATTTGGATACAATGAAGGAACTGGAGGCCCCTCGACTGTCCTCGGGTCCAGTATTGGACCACTTCGACCGGATATCCCCAGCCGATGTGGACAGACTCCTCCGAGCTGGAAAGCCCACCACTTGTCCTCTTGACCCGTGCCCGTCTTGGCTGATTAGAGCGTGTCCAGACGAGGTGCGGGCCCTCCTGGGTGATATCATCAATTTGTCCCTTGGCACCGGGATATTCCCAGGGGAACTGAAGGAGGCAGTGGTGCATCCGCTCTTAAAGAAAACATCACTAGATCCCTTAGATCTATCCAATTCCCGCCGGGTTTCGAATCTTCCATTCCTGGGTAAGGTGATTGAGAGAGCGGTTGCTGAACAGCTTGGTGGGTTTCTGGATGAAACATCGGCTCTGGATCCATTCCAGTCCAGCTTCCGCGCTGGTCATGGGACCGAGACGCCTCTGGTCGCCCTAACAGATGATCTTCGTAGACAGCTGGATCGAGGTGGGTCAGGGCTGCTGATTCTTCTAGACCTGTCAGCAGCCTTCGACATGGTCGATCACGAACTCCTGGACCACCACCTTGCCGACGTGGGGATCCAGGGCACAGTCCTTCAATGGCTGCGCTCGTTTCTCTCTGGTCAGGGACAGAGGGTGGCGCTTGGGGGGGAATTGTCATCGCGTCACTCCTTGGTGTGTGGAGTGCCTCAGGGTGCGATTCTCTCCCCAATGCTTTTTAACATCTTTATGTGCCCCCTCGCCCAGCTTGTCCGGAGTTTTGGGCTGGGTTGCCATCAGTATGCCGATGACACCCAACTCTATCTGTTGATGGATGGCCATCCCGACTCGGCCCCAGACACACTGACCAGATGTCTGGAAGCTGTGGCTGGATGGTTACATGGGAGCCGGTTGAAGTTAAATCCTTCGAAGACAGAGGTCCTCTGGCTGGGACGGCGCGATATGGGATTGAGGGGGCAACTCCCATCTCTTGCGGGGGTGCAATTAGTGCCAGCATCGTCCGTTAAGAGTTTGGGTGTAATCTTCGATACCTCCCTCTCTATGGAGGCGCAGATTACAGCTATAACAAAGGCGGCATTTTTCCATCTCCGCCAAGCTAAGCAGTTGGCTCCTTATCTCTCTCGCCCTGACCTAGCCACTGTGATCCACACAACGATCACCTCCAGACTGGATTATTGTAACTCGCTCTACATGGGGCTGCCCTTGAGACTGACCCAGAAACTCCAGCGGGTGCAGAATGCTGTGGCGAGACTCCTTATGGGGTCTTTGCTGCGAGATCACATTAATCTGGTACTATACCAGCTGCACTGGCTCCCGGTGGAGTACAGGATCAGGTTTAAGGTGCTGGTTTTAACCTTTAAAGCCCTATACGGCCTAGGACCCTCGTACTTACGGGACCGCCTCTCCTGGTATGTCCCACAGAAGAACTTACAGTCTGCAAATAAAAACATCCTGAAGATCCCAGGCCACAGAGAGGTTAGGCTGGCCTCAACTAGAGCCAGGGCTTTCTCGGCCGCGGCTCTAACCTGGTGGAACGCTCTGTCACAAGAGACTAGGGCCCTGCGGGACCTGACATCTTTCCGCAGGGCCTGTAAGACAGAGCTGTTCTACCAGGCCTTTGGTCAGGGCGCAGCCTGACCCCCTCCTCTGGCAATCTGCACAGAATTTTGCTTAATAGTTGCCATCAATTTGATTTTAATTAATTTTTATAATGAAAGGTTTTTAGAATGTTGGATTATTTTGATTGTTGTTAGCCGCCCTGAGCCCAGCTTCAGCTGGGGAGGGCGGGGTATAAATAAAATTTATTATTATTATTATTATTATTATTATTATTATTATTCACAAAGGCATGTCATTCCGTTTGCAGTTCTGACAGAGCCAAGCCTTTTCTGTTCTGCAGTAAACTAGCTACAAATCTCCTAATTATTTCATAAGCCGAAGAGGAATGCCAGTGATGGGATAGTCTGCTTCCCCTCTTTAGGCAGTTTAATATCTACCATCTTTTATTTTCCTTCCCTTGCTCTACCCCGTAAAAAGCCAATAAATCCTTCTGTTCTTTAATCTAAGTTTAATTGAGTTTTTGGCTGTTATCTGGGGAAATTACTTGCTAGGGTTCCCAATGGAGACAGAAGGGAGACTTGATCTCAGGAGAGTTAAACTTTAGAGCTGTTGCATTGGTCAAGGACAGGAGATAAAAAGCCTGTTATTTTCCTCCGAGACAGTATCTTAAGAACCAAGTTTGCCACACAGAGGCTGCTTCCACACTGAGCATTTACTGTGAAATAACCATGCTTTGTTCACTCACTTTTATATCTGTTTGTTTTCTCTCCCCCCACATCTGCACTTTGTCCCACACTCAGCCATCATGATTCAGGGGTGGGGGGAGTGCAGTAAGAGGAGAGTTTTTAACCCTTTCCTCCACACAATGGTCCCAATCAAAATCAGCCCCAAATATTTCAGGCTGGCTGACCACTTGCCTACAAATTTTTTAATTGCGTTCCAAAACCCTTGAAGCACACAATTACAGTTCCATCAGAAATCATGCAGCAGTGGCACAGCGGCAGCAGGAGGCCCCATTAGCTAAAGCAGTGCTTCAAGTTAAGAACAGTTTCAGGTTAAGAACAGACATCCAGAATGAATTAAGTTCTTAACACGAGGTACCACTGTACACTGAATAGAAAGAGATAAAATATCAAAGGGGGCTTTTGCTTGGTATGGGGTGGATAGACATTTAAGCACTGCAGAAAGAAAGAAAGAAAGAAAGAAAGAAAGAAAGAAAGCTGAAATACATCACACACAAAAAGGCCAACAGAGGGTGAATTTATATCTCGATGCAAGTTTACAGATAATAACTGTAATTTAAACAAGCATGTGACCTGTGTGCCTGCTTAGTCTGCTATCCTGACTAAGGCCTCTACTCTCCTTTCTTATAGGTCTTTTTGAATCAGATGGCTCTTCAATTAAAATGTACTAGAAGACAGTAAGATTGCACACATATTTGTATACGATTTGTCATTCTCACTCATTTAATTAAAACACATAAAAATATAAATAAAGAATACAAAATGAACACAGATATTTAGCACTGTAAGGCAGTGGCGTAGCGTGGGGGGTGCAGGGGGGCCGGCCACACACCGGGCGCAACATCTGGGGGGGCGCGCTCGCACTCGCAGCTCTCTGCCCCTACTGGGTTAGGGGGCGCAAATTACTTGCCTTGCTCCGGGTGCTGACAACCCACGCTACGCCACTGCTGTAAGGGGCAACTTATGAAAGAACTAAGCCAAAAGACAAGCACAAGTCAGATAAATGAAAAACAAACAAACAAACCGAAAAGAAAACCATAATTAGTAGGAGTTGTCAAATATTACAATTATCAAAGTGAAAGGCAAAAACTCAAATCCTTAAGCAGTTCATCCTTTTTCTCCTTTTCTGCTCACCACTACAGTTTTAAATGCATAGGCAGACCTTAATCGACAGAAGGTAATTTTTAGAAAGCAATTTAAAAACGCCATCCAAAAAGAAAAGAAAAGAAAAAAGCCGAGAGATTTAACTGTAGGCTTGTTCAACGCTACATGCTAGCTTGGTATTATTATTAAGTTAAGCACTTGCTGCATAACTACTAGTATGCAGCATTGATACAATTGCTTCTATCAATTAACCAGTAAGATCCAAACTCCTTCACAGTACAACCCACTGGAGCTCGTCCAATAACCAGCAGCAATTGTTTAAATCCAATTTTCATACCATCTCCGTATACCCGCAAGCTCCATCTGCCATTGGTGGCAACCAAAGAAATGACACAAGCTGCCAGTTTGCAAGTGAAATTCTGGGAGACTGGATGCAATAAAGGTATTTAGAAACTGTTCACAAAATCCCATGAGTGAAATTTGAAATAGCAAAAGAGAAAACAGGGTAAAGAAAATGATCATGCCTGTCACTGAACCCACAGGTGAATGAACTCTGAGCAAGCTTCACATCTTTCTTTCTTTCTTTCTTTCTTTCTTTCTTTCTTTCTTTCTTTCTTTCTTGTAAATATAAACAAACATTTTAACAAACACATCAAATGTACACATCAGGAACTACAGTATATTTTGGAAAGTTGTTGATCTGCTTGCCGTCCATTTGGACACTTAAGATATCATAACCAAACTTTGCACAACGATTCCTGAGATCAAGCTGCAAGTTTTAGTCTGATTGGATGTCATTTGAAATCAAGATGGCAGGTTGAACCTTTCAAAACTGCATTGCTTGCAAAATTGCACCAATTTTTTTGTTTCTTAGAATTCCCAAGTGACAGCAGGTGTGAGGCTGCTAGTAATCTGTAAGAGGCACAAAGTAAAGGCTTTTTCTTTTTCAGAACTTTCTTTTCCACATATACAGTCACCACCAAACTTTAACAAAAGTTAAATTCAAGGTGACTCAGGGAGACACTTGGGTAAAACTTGTATGGAAATTTAGGGAATAAGATGTGCAATATCTCCATGAGAGGGTCATTACGTTTGATCACAACCAAATTCTGCCTGAAGTGACACTTGAGCAAATTTGAATTTGGAGTTTTCTGCTTGTGCAAAATCTGTGAAATTTTTCCAAGGAAGTCCAAGGCTTTCCCTTGAAATTCCTAGAAGATGGTTGGAGTTGCTCATGAGTATTCACATTCAGCTAAAACAGTTCACCACATTCCCTTCCTGAATAAAAAGAAAGGCTTAATTTTATACCTTCATACTAAATGTTCCAGTTCTAAATGCACCAATAGGCTTCAGTTTGTTATGCCAGAGACTAGGATAGGTCACTTTGTACCTAATATAATCAAGTTATTTTGAACATTAATCAGAATATATGCCGTTATTCCAAGTATATCTCCCTTCAGAATGCAGAATTCCCTTTCTATGAACTGAAATGTTTACAACAGGGGTCAGCAACCTAAAGCCCACGGGCCACAAGGGGTTGTTTAGACGGCCCACGAGTCCACCCTGAACCAAGCCGCCCACTCAGCGAGTCCCCGCGCTGTGCTAAACAGGTGCAGCGCGGCACAGGGACTTACTTCCATGGCGCCAGAAATCACACACGTGATCCGGCTCACGGAAGGATCTCCGCTGGAGTGAACCGGCCCAGGCATGGTAAACCTTGCCAATCCCTGGTTTACAATGTAAAACACTCCCAAGATACAAAACAAGACAGACTTTCAAATACCACTATATGAGCAGTAAATCCTAGGACTGAGTTGAAAGGGTTGATTTTGTCAGAATCAAAACAGGACCACTGGAGAAGGAAGAGGAGAGCAGGGGGAGCGCACCATCCCCGGCAGCGCTATCCCAGTGGGGTGACAGCGCAGCTGCCTCCCCCGCCAGCGCTGGGCGCCACACCCCCAGGATGTGCACCACACCCCTGGGACACGCACCAGCCATGCCCTTGCTTGCTCTTCGCCCCCTGGTGCCGGAGCATGAAGCTCCGCCACTGAACAGGGCGTCCTTGTTGGGCTTTTTAATTTTTGCAATAGTTGCAAAAGAGCTGTGAAAAGGACAGTCCATGTGACTAGTATACCTTCACTCTAAATAGACTTTACGTTCCCTTCACGATACTTACACATGCAGCAGCATCATATCAAGTATGTGATCCTTAATGCTTCGTTCAGAATGAATAAATAAAAAAAGAGAGGAACAGTGGCTGTGATCAGGTGCAGTCATGGGAGAAAAGTAGCAGGATTAACAAGTTTTTGGCTGTCTCAAAATTGCTACTTTTAATGCAGAGAGAAAACCAGCAGATCATTCAGTTTCATATTTAATTACCTTAAACTAGTGTACCTAGCGGCTTCCCATGGCTGCTTGTTAAAATTAGCAATTTACTTATACAATGCAAAGAATGCTAAATATTGCATGTCTGACTTGGAAAAACCACAATGCACAAATATTGAAAAACCCCTGTTTGGGATGTGGGTGTTATTATTTTCCTCTCATAAATGTTCGGATGAATTGTGTTACCCTTCAGTGGATGAAATGTTTCGGTAAAACACACAAGCTCCGCTTGTTTAAAGGTATTCAGAAGAAAGTACCTACAATAAATTAATCTCTGTTACATACGCTCTCTAGCTAAGACTGCTGCTCTCCCTTCAAATGCCCTTGAGATGTGGCTTCTGAACTGAAGGTGGGCTGCTAGGTTCTCTGTTATATTCCCACCCTCTTTAAACAAGGCATCCTGAAAACACACACAAATATTCACAGTTGTTCTACTGCAATTTTAAAAGACTGCAGTTGGGAAAATAAAACAGCCCTGAACCAAACTTTTCTGTATGAGTTATTTTGATGCAGTTCTGGGCTCTAAAGCATACTGCTATGTGATAAAACAAAGAAACATAAATAAAGGATGGAATAGTTTGCCTTTGGATTTACAGAATCCATTCTGAGAAAGGGGGTGGGGGAGAGATGGAATACATCTAGATTGGAATACTAATTTAAAGAGCCATTCCAAAAGCAAAAGGGGTGATAAATCATGTATCAGCATACTTCTTTTAGAGCCAGAAATCAAAGTCTAGGCTGGTTAGCAATTAATAGTTTTATTTATCTCAGTGGATATGAATGTGTGCACTATTTCACAAAGTGGGCTAGTTTCCCAGATCTGCTTAGATGACTTTTCCTTTGTAATATTAGCATATCATTCAAATTTTCATCATCTGGGCTTCATATAAATACTGAAGGTCGATGAAAATGCTCAATAGCAAAATCTCAAATTTGGTAAGATTTAGCAAAAACTTTGTTGTTGATATTTTTTAACCTATTGAAGGACTGATTCTTAAGACATTAATGGTTCCAACCGGGGTTGATATGGGTGTTGTTTTTGTATGTTTGGACTTGTTTGCCGCTTTGAATGTTTTTTTAAAAAAAATTAAGGCATGATAGAAGGCTTTCAAAATAAAATAAAATAAATTTGAAGGTGCCTTTCTCAAGAGAAAATAGGTTCTTGTGCAACTTCCAAGTTCTATTGATTTTCCTGTTCTGCTTTAGTCACCCCCCTCCCAGCATTCAGGAGTGGAGATTGTAGTGGGAAAGAAAGGTATAGAAGTCCATTGTGTTCTGATCAAAGTTTTCTGGATCCAACCTCAAGTCCCATGCTAGGTTTAGAGATTAATATAAAATATCACCAATTTAAGACTTCAACATGATAGAGAAATAGGTGTTGTCCAATTAAGTCATACTCTGAGTAGACCCATTCAAGACAACAGACTTAAGCTACTGATTTCAGTGGGTCTGTACTCAGTATGACTTGGTTGGCTACCACCCATGTGCAAGCTTGCAGAACAAAAACATAATAAAACCCACCAAAAGAAGCAAACTGGTACAGTTTGAAATTTGCATTCTGAACTAAATAGCATGGGAATAACTTGAAATAATAAAATCATGGAGTTGGAAGGTACCTTGAGGGTCATGTAGTCCAACCCTTGCAATGAAGGCAACTCAACACATGATCCCCTATCCAATTTGAAACCATACCAGATCCTGCTTAGCTTCATAAATGTGCTAGCGGTTTTATTGCTGCACCACTAGGGGCAGGGTTGTAGAAACTCATAAGAAAATTACAGATCCAAAGAACCAATAATCAAAATTCATATTAGCACTTACTACAAAGTACATTTCTGCTTCTTTTCTTTCCAACATAGTTTTGCATTAACACATTGAACAAAGTAGGAAGCACTCCATCTTTATTAGTTAGAACCAGTCTTGACCCTCATTTCATCCTAGTTTGAGATAATTACTTGATATTAATGTAAAGCACCACAGACAATCTTGAATTTCATTGAAAGTTATTAGGCAGATTTTGGGCCAAGTCCTTCCAAACACTTTGCTTTACTTAAACACACACAGACACACAGAGTCACACCACAACCAAAACACAGATTGATGGATGACCCTGGCCGTACATTAATTATTCAGGCAGAACTCAATTACTTCAGGGTCAAAGCCCTAATGTACTACACTGAATGTTTTGCACAAACTGTGTTGGAATATAAGGATTATTATTTTTTAGACTGGAAAGTTTTACAGCTTACATAGATACATGTTGCTGGCATCTGTCTCGAGAGACCAGTGTGCCTCTGGGGATGCAGTAAAACTGTTGTGTTAGCAGCACTGAAGTGACCTTCCTGGGGTGCAAGCCTGAACAGTGTGTGTGGAGCTCATGGGCAGACCAGAAAATAAGACCAAAGGAAAGCAGAGCAACACGTTTGGCACCAGCTTGGCTGCAGGAGTTGCTGGAAGGAGGCATAGAAGGTGCATTGCAACCTTCTTAGGGACTCCACTCCAGATTTGTGTAGGGTTTACTTCTTAGCCTTTTCTTCTCCTGCAGATATCAGCAAGGCAGAGGTGGGGATCAGAGTTTTCCTTCTCCTAGCCAGGTTACTTTCCAGGTCGACGAGTCCCATCTGCACCTCACTTCTCTCTACAATACATGCGGAAACTTCCTTCTTGACGGTTGGACCCATATTGGTCTCGTTTGCTCAATCCACCAGAGGCTGTCTTTGCATGCACAGGAAGTCCCTAACTCACCAAGGGTTTGAGATACATTGGCTATCCTTAACTGGTTTAGCCAGCCACTCAAAGTCATTTCCTGGGGTGTGGCTGCTGTAGCATGCTGACAGCTTCTAGGAGCCACATGTGAGAGCTGAGTACAGGATGGGGACAAAAGGTAGACAAACTACCCCAGAAGGAGCACGTTGTGACATGAATAATGCTATATTAAGTGATGTATGCTGAAAGTTGAACCCTACATATTTCAGTTCTATAGAAACAGTCTTAACTCTTTGTTTGGAAAGATTGGGATGGAGCTGGATAGCACAGTTGGTTAGAGTGTGGTGCTGATAATGCCAGGGTTGAAGGTTCGATCCTCATATGGGACAACTACATATTCCTGCATTGTAGGTGGGTTGGATTTAATGATCCTTAGTGTCCTTTCCAACTCTACAACTCTATGATTTTATCATTCTATGTGTCAGCAGGTATGTTTGTCAACCACCAAAAGTGAGTGGCTGGAGATCAGTTATGTGTCAGTGGGCACGTTTGTGCATACTATCTAGGCGCAACATTAAAAAAAATGAACATGCATTTGAATCTATTATTTCTGTGCATTGTGCAGTCACTATGCTACTGCAATTATGCTTCAAGTCTCTAATACTGTGGTCCACAAGCGTATTAACATTGGAGTACTTGCACTCAAGCTTGCTGAGATGTACTGAGGGCATAATACCATCTAAAGTGAAACGCTTCAGGTGAAATTGGGGTTGCCAGATCTTCACTCAGAAATGGTATATATCTTTTTTTAAAGCTGTGGATGAAAATGTTGCTCAGGGCCAGCACCTGCATCTACTCTCAGTGCTTCACTACTTTTAGGGGACAGGCACCAGCTGTGGGTGAAAATCTGATATTTGAAGTAGAAGTACCTAGTGAGTTGCAGCCTATAATATTCCACATTTATTTTACCTGCTCCAAAAAAAACCCCAATCCAGTGAAGTCTCCCATGACTTTTAAAGATAAACAATGCAACCAACAAAGTGGAAAGGCATCAAGGTGATATGTGGCTGAGCAAGAGTTCAAATTTATTCCTGAGTACATGGACAGTTCACAATCTGTCTGCATGACACAAAGATGGCATCAGAGTACCCATGGGATGCTCATCTTGAACGACTGGAAATATGAACGGTATAAATTGTGAAAGCATCTGCTTCTAAGGCATGGTTTTACCTTGTTAAATATGGCCAAGTTTTGAGAAGTCATCTCAGGGAGATAGAGGGTCCAAACGGGCTTGGCTGCGCTCCTTAGAATCAAGCTGAATAATTTATCCTGTTACCCAATCATGAACCAGAAACCCATCGGAACTTGCCACACCGCTTGCCCCTGTCTATTGCCGTCATGTAGAGTGCACTTGCTAATCCGGTCATCACATGGTGAGCCATCTGAATATCACCACTGTGCAATGTTATTCTGCCTCCATTTGGTGGCAGCGGTATATAAACTGGCCCTCATATTTCAGATAGTGCCATTGGAAGAGCCCCAACTTGATCAAGTCTCACTTAAGAACTCAAGTCTGTGGAACCTCACATTTCACACAAGACAGCGGCTTGCAGATAAGCAAGAGCGTATTTTCTACACATTCCCTAGGCAGCAATATTTTGTATTATCAGGGGAGGAGAGACCAAAGTTTCAGGCTGGAATCCTTCCCCAAATAAAGATCTGCTTGAGAGAGGTGACGATAGCCTTCCCTTCTGCCAACAGTTCCATGAGGAAATGCTGCAACCTGCTACATACAAGTAGAGGCTTAGAGCAGGGGTCAGCAAACTTTTTCAGCAGGGGGCTGGTCCACTGTCCCTCATACCTTGTGGGGGGCCAGGCTATATTTTTTTTTTTGGGGGGGGAAATGTGAACAGATTCCTATGCCCCACAAATCACCCAAAGATGCATTTTAAATAAAAGGACACATTCTACTCATGTAAAAACACACTGATTCCAATACAGTCTGCGGGCCGGATCTGGGCCCCGGGCCTTAGTTTGCCTACCCATGGCTAAGAGAATTTTTCTGCTAACAATCTGTTCATGAATACTGATGACAGTAATTCCTGTGCTGCTGTTTGCCTGTACTGACTGCAGCGGATGCATAAAAGGAGAACCCAACAGGACCAAAAGTTACCGTATTTTTCGCTCTATAGGACGCACTTTTTCCCCTTCAAAAATGAAGGGGAAATGTGTGTGCATCCTATGGAGCGAAGATGCCATAGCCCCGCGACCCTCTCCTGGCTGGAGAGGTGACGCGCGGCTATGGCAGGAACCTCTACAGCCCTGTGTCACCTCTCCAGCTGGGAGAGCACGCGCGGGGCTAAACCAGCCCCCCGCGACCCTCTCCCGGCTGGAGAGGTGACGCGCAGCTATAGAGGCTCCTGCCATAGCCGCGCGTCACCTCTCCAGCCAGGAGAGGGTTGCGGGGGGCTGCTTTAGCCTCTCGCGTGCGCTCTCCCGGCTGGGGAGGTGACGCACAGCTTTAGAGGCTCCTGCCATAGCTGCACGTCACCTCTCCAGCCGGGAGAGGGCTGCGGGGGGCTGGTTTAGCCCTGCGCTCTCTCTCCTGGCTGGGGAGGTGACGCGCGGCTATAGCAGGAGCCTCTCCGCTGCGCTTTTCCGCTGCTCCCTGACCTGCTCTTTGGGGCTGGTGGTGGGCTTCCCCCCGCCAGCCCCAAAGAGCAGGTCGAAAGGAACCTGAAGCCTGGAGAGCGAGAGGGGTCAGTGCACACCGACCCCTCTCGCTCTCCAGGCTTCCAAGGTAGCCACCTGAACGCACCTTAAACGGCACCTTTAGAGCAGGAAAACAAGAGGGGGAAAGTTCTCCCCCTCTCTGTGCAGCGCCTCCTGCCGCTTCACTGAAGGGGCACTGGGCAGAGAGGGGGAGATTTTTTTTTTCTTGTTCTCCCCCCTCTAAAACAAAGTGCGTCCTATTGTCCGGTGCGTCCTATGGTGCGAAAAATACGGTAGTTCCTAAAAGAAATCTGCTACAGCAGGACGGAATAAGACAACATAAAGAGTATTAAACACACCCACACACTTTGCACTTCTTTAAAATGACTCACATAGTCTGCTAGCAAAATTTCAGTTTCACTGGCACGTTCACTTTGGGAAGCACAGTTTACAACTGTTAAAGCACAAGACTGTCAGACCTCTCCAATTCAGATTGCTTTTAGATGACATAATGGTGTTCCTTAGCAATTCAGTTTTCTGAATTCCAGTGTTTCCTTCAGATGTGTGTCTAAGGAATCAGTAAGAACCAGTTTTTTATTTTTTAATCTTAACTTAAAAGGGACCCCCTCCCATTACCTCATGCAGGCTGGAGCTAACTCAACTACCGCAATATGATATCTTCCCCCCAAAAAACCATTCGATTTCTTAGGAAACTGGCATTTTGTTCCATTCTTATCAAAATGCTACAGAGTTATCTTTAGCTCTTCTTCTTTTGTATAATCATGTCATTTCTTGGCATGGTCTTTTTGTTTACTGCACAGCGCAAGCGGGTTCAAGCATCAAAGCAGCAGATGCAAAAGGGTATGTATATAAACACTACTGTGTTGATTTTGCTGTTTCTAAGAAGCAGCATTTCTGCTTTTTCATATTGACTCTAAGTCCACTGCACTGTACACATTCCTTTTTCACTAGCAATCACAATATTAATTTTGTGAAAAGAGGAAGGTCAATGATATTTTGCCCAAGGAGCTGAATTGCAGTAACTAGATTTTAACCAGCTTTCAAATAAATTTCTGTACTCTCCACCCTCATTCAATCAGCATACGGATACTCTTCAATTTTGTTTGTTTAAAGAACAGCTATGGATTTGATAGATGGATTCCCTTCTTCTCTAAGCTTACAACAGCACATCAAAACAAATTAATTATTACTATGCAGAAGATGCTAAGTGTATTTGCATACTTTGAAATGATGTTCATATTGTACAAAACAAGAAAGGCCAGGAAGAGGGAGAGAGCTTTTTTTTATTTTGGGGATTTTTCCTCCCCTCACTTGCTTCAGGCATTGATTACCCACCTTTTTTGTATTTTACCATGTGTAAAGAGAACTAATAAAAGGCCCTGAATGTTTATGGTCTCAATAGTATCTTGTTCCAATGGAAAACCTGGACTTCCTTTGAACTGCTCTGCAGTGGATCAAGGCAATCTACACTCACCATGGGGTGATGAACAATGGTTACATTATCCTAGCAAAACAAACAGCTCATCACTCATCATTATAGTCCCAAAGCCAGGAAGGTAATCAAGCACATGTGTAATTTTAAGCAAAGGGAGTATTTTCTATGTTCCAGGTTAGCCACATGCTTCCTCATCTATGGGGACTAGAGGACTTTACTTGTTAATCATAGCCCATTCTTCACGCTGGCAACTATTCAATGCAACTGATGGTGCTGCTTGAACCAAATCCAAAAATGTCTAGTCAGTTCATTCACTGAAGCCAATAATGGCTGATGGTGAGAAGGCACATCCTGCTGGGAAATGAATACAATTATGGGTCAGTGTTTGCAACATCTTGCAACGTTCTGTCCTCCTTATGCATGGTGGAGGAATACTCAAAGGGATGCATAGCTACTGCACTGTTGTCAAGAAAAGGAAAGAAAAAACCAGTATACAGCACCATTTCTATTGAAGGATGTTGTACTGCAGAAATAAATAGGGCCTTGGAATTTGTTTTTACATTTCTCATTGTTTTAAAAATCCCAAGCAATTTACTCCAAAATTCAATGGGGTAAATTATTTAATGTGGCATTATTCTTTGGAAGACAAATATAGGAATAATTAAACTTTTAGGCTTTAGTCTTATGAACACTTGGGAGTAAGTTACATAGAACTCAGAGGGACGTACCGTATTTTTCGCTCTATAAGACGCACCAGACCACAAGACGCACCTAGCTTTTGGAGGAGGGAAACAAGACCAAAAAAATTCTGAATCTCAGAAGCCAGAACAGTAAGAGGGATCGCTGCGCAGTGAAAGCAGCAATCCCTCTTGCTGTTCTGGCTTCTGTGACAGCTGCACAGCCTGCATTCTCTCCATAAGATGCACACACATTTCCCCTTACATTTTAGGAGGGAAAAAGTAGGTCTTATAGAGCAAAAAATACGGTACTTTCAAATAGAATTGTAATGGTAATAGAACCACAGGTTTGCCATACGTCAGGAAATGGTCATCTACTTAAGTAACCTAAAAGAGGATTTGACAAATTCATGGACAAATTCACTATATTCTACCTTCACGGTGTATTAGTTGCTAGGAGCAGGGAGGGAGGGGTGCCACTGTGAAACTGACCTCCCATCAGCAGCACCAGTAGTGCTTACCAGGAGGTATAGACGGGCTAGGTGGTAAGGAGGCAGAGTAAACAACCTCAGAAAGGGGCGACCTCACCTGCAAATGTTACCAAAACTTTAAAAGTGATAGAAACTCTGGATCCATTTGACTGTAATTCCACAATATTTATCTACTATAGAGAGGCTAATTTGCCTGCAAATTTGATCTACTTCTATAAATAAGGAAAACTAAGCACAGCCATTTTTAAATTTCCCAATAGTTAGTTTGGTGAGTGGGTAATGAAGTGGACTAGGATACCCCTCACATTGAGACATACCGATGTAGCCTACAAGACAAAAGATTAATATTTGTATTTCTGTCATATAAATGGAATCAGATTAAGGCAGTAATCCTAACTGCACTTATCTGGAAGCACACTCCATGGAATTCAACAGGACTTACTTCAGGAGACGTGGCGAGGATTGCATGGTTAGTCAAGAAAGCATTAAATAATGCTGAATGTTTATCAGAGAAATAATTTTGTCTCAAAATGAAATAAGCATCTTTCCTGTTTATGCTGCCTTTAATTTCTAAACAGAGGAAGCAATGCACTTTACATATTCAAAACCTTTTTCCCCCAATGCTAAATAACAATTATAAATTGAAGATCAGAATTCACTGACATTGTGAGCCCCGATTAAATGAATGGGGTTCACGCTGAATCACTGCTTGGTGGATTATACTAATCAAAAAGAGGAATGGCCCATTATCAAATAGGTTATTTACTAGCTTTTATGAAAAACTAAGAAAATACTGGCTGCCTATTTATCCTGCTAATGGGAACCATAATATTCACTGTGTTCTCAGTTTTTCTGTATCTTCTGTATCATTTGCAAAATGTGTTACTCTTAATGGAATTAATTACATGCATACAGAAATATTCATTACTCTTGCCAAAACATTATATTAGCTTACAAACATGCATGCAAACAAACCAAGAGTGTCAGCAATCAAAACTTCATCCAACACTCTGCAAAATGTATTTCTCCGTATTAATAACAAAAACTGTGCAACTGATTTTTTGAATAATTATCTACATTCACCTCTAAGTTCTGTGACCTAGGAAAGAATATTTAAGGATGCTTTCAGGATAGAACATTTCTGCAGCAAGGAACAAGGAATTTTCTGAAGTATTCTAAAATATTTCATTTGAAGTGTTCATCTTAATGCTTTAAGTGTGAGATAACCATGCCTTCCTTCTTTATGTTATCATAATAAATGTTCCCAAAATTCTGATGATGCCCAAATAAACTGACATTTTAAAATAATAAAAACTAGGCGCACAATAAAGTCTGCACCCTATGAGGCATTGCAAGGGCAACTCTTTGTACACAGAAAGAGGAGCAGAGTGGTATGTTATGTAGGAGGGAGATGAAAGCAACTAGATTGTGCTCTGTGTTTTAAGATAAGATTCTTTCAGTGAGCCACCTGGTTATCATGAAAAAGCCACCATGGAGAAGTTCAGCAAAAGACTCTAACCACTCATTAAAATCTAATGAGATCCTTAAAAAACAACAACCCTGTCAACAAAATATATCTAACAGTTTGCATCTTGCACAATGAAGTTTGTAACAACATAGACCTGTAATTATCTTGCCTCTCCCTTCATGCTTATGCAGATTTAGGACAGAGCGTATGTCTGAATGCACAACAATCAGATTCAAAATCCAATGAAGAACAATTGCTTTGCAATGTGTCTGCGCATGTATTGGCTAATCACAGAGGAAACTTCAGAAAGGGATAACGATTCTAGGCTGTTTTGAAAGGAAGAGCTGCCTACGAATTCAAGCATTTCTCTAAAGTGTGCGAGGAAGCAGGATGAAATTCTCCAGCTTCCCTCCCCCCTCCCCCGCCTTACATCAAAAACAGGTTAAGACACAAAAGGGGATGAAAGAAGCACCCGGCACATCAGCAGAGCAAACATGGCAGGCAAGAAAAGGTTGGCTATCAAAAGGAAAGTGCCTGAGGAGGGATCAGTACTAACTCCAGATACTACTGCAAGATGATCCCAGAGAATATAACCTTTACGTTACTATGCACTCTTTCCCAATTCCTGCTGTGTGCCTTCATAAAGTTTAACAACTCATTTACCTCCTGGTGTGCCTGGCTTGTGGTTGGCCTTCACCTGAAATGGTTGAGTTTTGTGTTTTTGTTTGCTCAAGAGTTTGCAAGTACCTTTGTAATACAGGCCAATTAACCAGAGAAAATCTTTGCCCTTTCCAGAGGTGGAGGCAGATAGCCCTGCTGCTTGGCATTCCAGCTTACTGTAAAGACCCTGTCATAATTCTGAACTCCCAGATTGACTAAAACATAAAAAGGGTAGGATAGAAAGACACATTCACTCCCCCCCCAAAAGCATTTATTTTTTTTAAGAACAACAGAAAATATGGCACAGACTTGATGGGAAATGCTAATCCCTTTTCGTGCAAACAAAAGCAGGTGATCTAACAAATCATGAAAATGTCAAGCTGGTAAATGCGACAGAGAAGGAAGGGAGGAATGGGGGAGGAAAGGCAGTTTCTATAAAACGAATGCTGAAATAGCAGGTGAACTATCCAGAGGGGTTGCCACAAAAGGGTACTGGGCATTATAGATGGTCACAACGGCACCAACCAGGCAAACTGAGAGTTCTTGTAGCGTGTAGTTTCACTCTTCTTATTGCACCAGTGGAGTCATCCTGGAAGCACCTAAGTCAGGATCTCATCCTCATAAGCAGAGCTCTGGGAATGGATGCTACCACTATTCCACCTTTCAATGGTTGCTTCTGCTCAGATTCACTGCTGGTCTTTGTTCTTGGGGCCCAGAACAGATTGTGGTGGGTACTGTGGCATATGGAGCCCACTGATGGGGAAAGGCGTATACAACTGAGTTATTTGATTTGGTGAGGACCAAGGGGAGAGTGTGTGTCATTTATAGCTATGGTTATAGAGAAGAGAATTTCCTGCTCTTGGTTTGAACACATACTCCAGTCTGTGGGAGTCTCACAGCCCTCCCCTATGGTGGTTCTATCCATTTCAGTCTGAGAGGTTCTGACAATATTAAATCCATGCAGAGAACAGGGACCAACAGAATAAAATGTGGTTATATAAGTAAGAGTAAAGAGCAACAAAATTTGCCATAAACTGCAGTTGCAAGGTAAGAGGTGAAACTGGGCTGTTTTGAGAACCCTTAAATGGCTGCAAATGTTATTTCCACCAAAACGTTTAAAGTCTTTTAAAAAGCTCATGAAGGTCTCATTAAGCTGCCCATTAAAACTCAAATCTATAAATAGTACAGTGGTACCTCAGGTTACATATGCTTCAGGTTACATACGCTTCAGGTTACAGATTCCGCTAATCCAGAAATAGTGCTTCAGGTTAAGAACTTTGCTTCAGGATGAGAACAGAAATCGTGCTCCAGCGGCGCGGCGGCAGCAGCAGGAGGCCCCATTAGCTAAAGTGATGCTTCAGGTTAATAACAGTTTCAGGTTAAGTACGGACCTCAGGAATGAATTAAGTACTTAACCCGAGGTACCACTGTATTGTACAACTGGTCAGATATCGGAACCCAATACACATAGCACATGGTACCAGTGCTGGGGGATGAATTCCCTTCCCCTGGAGCTGTTTCTGTCCTCCTCTTGGTTTCTTCAGTCTAAAGACCTATTCACAAAACCAAATTTTATCAAGAGAATTGTGGCGGGCAAGATTCCCATACAAGCAAACTGTGTCAAATAGTGCAGGCACAAACTACTCATCAACATTCCCAGGAACTGAGACTATTTCCTAGACTGTAGGCAAGCAATTCCGATTACAAAATATTCTATGTATAGTATTCTGGCTTACAAAGGTCTGAAAGAGAATCCTCCAAAACTCACCTGAACAGCTGAGAGCAGTCACAAGAAAACACAACACACGTAAGAAGAGCCTGCTGGGTTTAGCCAATGGACCCATCTAATCCAGCATCTTGCTCTCTCAGTGGCCAGCCAAATGCCCGAAGGATGCTTTGAGGCAGGACCCAAATGCAACAGCACTCTCATCACTTGTGATTCCCAGCAACTGGCATTCAGAGACATGCTGCCTCCTATAGCAGAGGTAGCACCTAGCCACTGTGACTAGTAGGCATTGATGGCTACTCAAGCTTGAGCATTCTCAGCTTCTTTCAATCAGGAGACAAAGAAACAGAACAGAGTAGTGGCAGCTGGCTGCTATATATCCCATTCTGGGCAACAAAATGGAGCTACACAGGGCAGTGGAAGGGCTATACTGGATCGCAAGGAGGAATTTTTATTCACCAGAAGCAATAAGGCATTTACAACTATGTGCAAGGTGTTTATATACCAATATTTGGCATGCACATTGTGTTCCTTTTTAAATACACATTTCTTGAGCTCCCCATAAATAGGTTTTACAACTCCAAAGCCCCTACCCATTGTCAGTATCTTTGCAACTTTGTTCCAAACTACATGGAGGCAAACAACTATCTGTCCCAGAAATCATCTTTTGTTTATTATGAATGCCTATCAAGTGATAATACTCATCAACTCACAACTCTAAAGCAGCACAAAATGTCAACAAATGTGTACAATGAGTGGTCCTATCCTCATTTCTCATTGATTTCAACAGGGTTCAATGTACCATGTCGGATAAATTATATTAAACAGCTAATGCAATACATACAGCATGACATGAATACTAATGGAAAATGGCTACTGTTTTCTTGTTTTGTTTTTGTTTCTAAAATAAAGCTTTGCACTCAAGCAGGCTTGGCTTTTTGAAAAAAAATGTTGCATTGATTTCCAAATATGCATTATAAATCATGCCCTATCATCACCTGCTATCATGATTAACCAGGAGTGAAAGTAAGATTATTGAAATTAAGATGAAGATGATGACCTTTTAGAACTCTTCCATGCACAATTTCCAGCATATTGCCAGTAAAGGAAATAAAGGACATAACAGTAAAAGGTATGGTGTGAACGCAGTGCGTGTATCTTCATTTAAGACAAACCAAAATAAAACCTTCTATGAATGTAAGAAGCTGCCTTATACTAGTCAGACCATTGTGTATCTAGCTCAGACTGGCAGCACCTCTCAGGGATCTCATTCTGGAAGCTTTTCCAACCTGGAGATTCCAGGGACTGAAGCTGGGAGCTTCTGAATGCACAGCAGCAGATGCTCTGAGTTCCCAAAGGTCATTGGGATGCGGGAATACACAATGCATTGAAATGCATGAATACGCAAACCCTTAGCTTGAGAACCTCTGTACAAGCACTGCCCCATGAAGAGGATTGCACATCGAGGAAAAGAAGACTGTTCTTTTCTCAGATCCTGGAGATAAGGTATTGATTGAAACATTATCCTGATGATGAAGGTGCCACTGAGATCCTGAGATACATGGGTGCGTAAATTTGGTGTTGACCAGGCAGTTTCCAAACATGCCACAATATCTCTGATGTGGTTGCAGTGGGGAAATCATCAAAACAACGTGGCTGCCACACCACGCAAACAGCTGGAGGTTAGAGGAAAAGGATGGTCTAACTTTGTTTTCTACAAGGCTGAGGAAGAAGAAAGACCCGGTTAATCAAAGATAATACAGAAGTGTTCTATTCCAAGCTCCACATCAGAATAGGAGGATGAAAATCTATGCACATGCTAAAAATGCCATAAAAATAAGATGTGTGAGTAAATTACAGTATCTGTTTTTGTTGTTACCTTTTTACACCTCTTTCCAGCATCTGTATACATACAATAATGTATTTTTAAGTGCTGGGTTTGGGGCTTATTTTTCCCCAAAGCGTTTAAAAAGTTGTTCCACAGCTTAGGCAACTGCAGCTTGACCGTATATTTCTTGGCCAAAGCAAACCGTAGGATTTACTTCATGTTAAAAATACAATGGCTTTACCTACAATAGGACTTTAGCGCTTCAGTTAATTAGCTTATCATGTGATTAAATTATATTCTTTTTTTCTTAGGGAGACAAAGCCTGTTTCCTCAGCTTCTCTTGGCTGCTTGAAAGAGAAGGATTTCCTGTTGCACGTGTCACCTGTCCTTTCAAGACAGCATAGAGCAGTGTTTCCCAACCTTTTTTGGGCAAAGGCACACTTGTTCCATGAAAAAAAATCTCGAGGCACACCACCATGCCAGATGGGGAAAGGTCACTTTTTACTTATGTAAAAAAAAATAAAAAAATAGTAACAGCATAGAAGGTAATGGTTAGGCTAGCATCCCTCTTCCAAATATGCTAGGTTTTTATTTGCAGGGACTGTTCTACATGGGAAAGCATTCAGCACTGTCATTCTCCCATCTGCCATCTGAATTGGTACTATTCTGGGTCAACTTACTCTGCTGCATGCGTAGATGAAAATGGCACCAAGTGTGGGGGAGGGGGCAGAACAGGTTTCAGATACAGGATATTAAGCATACACGTACTTCAGATTGAACTGGTTGCTTGCTTTGCAAGTTTTCATTTCCCAAATGACTGCCTTGGCAAGCGCAATACCTACCAGGCTCAACGCCGGTCTCGCGCTGCCGATTCCCGCGCTCTCAAGGACCCAGGAGGAGGAAGGCGTGAAGGGAATCCCCAAGGCGCGAAAACCTCGCGCATGCGCAGGCCTTCCGCCTGCGACAGCCCAGTAGGCCGGCCGAAGCGAGCGGCGGTGGGATGTGGGAGGGAGCTCCCTCGCCGCCCCGCGTGTCCCTATGTGGGGCACGTTACAGCCCCGTGACGTCAGCGCCACGCAGGCAGCCAGGCAGGCAGGCAGACGGCGAGAGCCCCACGCTGGGCGGCCTTTCCTCGCCGCCGCCGCCCCGCCTCCCGCCGCCCGCCGCCCGACTCGCCCGCCTCCCTCCCACGGCACACCAGGCAACGTCTCGCGGCACACTAGTGTGCCGCGGAACACCGGTTGGGAAACACTGGCATAGAGGAATAATGAGGTTTCGGCTAATCACTGATTCTCTGTCCCCAAAACTGTTTTGACTGTTCCACACACAAAAAAAATGCTCCCAGCCCCCTAAACAAAAAGAAAGCAATGGTAACAAATACAGCTAAGATAACAATGCAGATAGCTTGCTGCAGGTGATGTTCTACTAAATTTTAATCAGAGTAGTTCCACTGAAATTAATGAACATGACTCTGAGTAAAACATAGTTGAACGCTATGGCTTGAGCTGTCACAGACAAATGCCTACAGCAGGGTTTTCCAAATTTAGGTCTCCATCTATTTTTGGACTGCAACTACTATCATCCCTAGCTAGCAGAACCAGTAGTCAGGGGTGATGGGAATTGTAGTCCAAAACAGCTGGAGACCCAAGTTTGGGAAACACTGGCCTACAGGATCTGATACAAGTCATATTATTTTATGCTTTTTTCTCTACACTTCTAAAGCAGAATGACTCTTTTTCAGCTATGCTGAAGTAATTTTAGTTTCCTTTACTTATTTAGCAACAACTGTAACATTGCATTGTCTGGCTTCCATACAAAACAAATAATATTTACATTACAAAGTTTTGAAAGCGAGGAAGGGTGTGGATCTGAAGGGAAGCTGGTGGACCAGGTAGAAAGGCATGGGTAAGGCCATATCTGGGCAAGGGCTGGAAGTTACCCATTCTGTATGTATAGGATTGCATTTTGGCTTCCTGAGTATGCCTGATCAATGTATCATTGCAAGAGCAAAGCTGTATCAAGTAATGCAATCTTTAACAAGGTTGCTTCATCTAACCTACTTCTAGCTTGAAAATACAGCAGCTGGTTACAAAAAAAAAACCACACACCCCCAGATAACACTAAGTTGGGAAATTCAGGCAAATGTTCAGTGTTGTATAGTGATTGTCTAGGTGCTTAAACCAGGCCAGGACCAAGCACCTAGACAGTGATAGCTACTATCCAGTACATTTGGATTAGCTAAGCTCCTAATAAAATCAATGGCCAACTGGCTCAACAACTTACACCTGAACCCCCCCCCAAGGGATAGATCACTGCCAGTTTTTTATTCTGTGAGTAGATCGCAGTCTCTTGGGAGTTAGATGTCCCTGGTTTATAACAGTGGTAGAGAATCAGCAGTAATACAGAGTCACTAGAACTATTTGAGATCTTTGTATGCACAGGAATAAAGCTAATGAAACAACTCTAACTTAAATGGAACTGGGTGGCTGTTGGCAAGTCAGTAAGTTCACCAGCTAAGAAGGAGAAGTAACAAGAATGCTCCTGGAGGGCCAGCTGTGGCATAGGCCACAGGCAAAAGTTTGTGGCATTCCCAGAAAGCAGGTAATGTGAAATAGCAGGGCACAGTCCCTTTCAATCCTGTGTTGCTGCTTGCCTCCCGTGTAATATGGTGGAAAACACCTACATACTGAGCCAAATGTGGTCCACCAGCTAGGTGCTACAGCTAGGTGCCAAGTGTTTCACAACCTTCCCTACTTTTGTGTGTTTATCAATCTGCTGTAGGACTCTTTACATGGTTGAAAATATGCATTCTGCATCGTGGCTCACATATTAAAAAGTACTTACTGACATCAGTAGGACTTACTTCTAAGTAGACATGTTTAGGGTGGCACCATAAGCAGCATATTGGCTAATACACTATAGCAATATTTACAAAACAAGTATTTCCTGTTTGTCTAATATTCAGTAATAAAAAACCCTCAAATTTCATTTCATTTGGGTTGTAAAATGGTTTTTTTCAATTACAACAACACAAAGGCTTTATTACTGCTGTGTTCTCAACAACTACTTATCACCAAGTGTTGTTTGGGAGTTGTGTCCTGTGATCAGCGCTGGTCCAACAAGCACCATGTCCCCAGTGAGAGCTTAGAGAAATGCTTGAGCAAATTGCTTAAGACAGGGAAATAAGTATTCAGCATGGGAGCTGTTAAATTTCCCATAAGGTGAAGGTGCTGATTTTGTTGCTGTTTCTCAACAGACCCTTTAGGAATTTAATTTATTTATTTGGCTATTAAGTTCAATCTATCCTGAGGACTTAAAGAATGAAAGTGTTGAAAAATTGGGCCTGAAAGGAAGAACGAACAATATTAGCAACCCCTGATGCATACATTAAATTGCCACTTTATGCCTGCACATAAATGAATCAGAATCTACTACATTCTGTTTGTATTCATTGATTCAACCTATGAAATCAACAGGTTTTATGGATAGGATTGTCTGGCAGGACTCTTGTTCAGTGGTTACATGGCAGGCAGAAAATCAGTTGTGGCAGTTTTTCCCAGCAAGAAGGTGCGGTTACAGATAAGATTTTCTGAGTTTCCCAGGATAACTTGCTTACACTCTCAGGGTTATGTTTACATGATGACTGATGAGTGAGAGGAGGCTCATTAATACTTTGCTTTTAGTTATCCACTCCTCTATTATTAGTTGGGCCAGTTATGGAATGATGATAAAGCATGGTTTATAATCATGGGAATTAGCCATAGCAAGTCTCAGGTTCACACACTCCCCCCCTCCCCTAAGACTGTGAGCAGGAAATTGGAAACACCTACTATTTTTTAAAATTATTATTAATGACACTTCAACAATATACCTGAACCCTAAACCATGGTTCATTTTGACCATGGCTTGTTGAAACAAGCTTCACAACAAACCATAGTTCAGATTAAGCACACTTGGTTGGTTAACATTGGAAGAACAAGCTGTGTTTATTTTAAAACGGAAGAGCTTCTGATATCCTCACCCGATTTTTACCAGGACTCTTTTCTTTCTATTCACATCTTCTGACTCATCTGAGATACTGTGCCAATGAACACCACAGTACTACTACAACTCTGGGCACAAGCCAAGTGGGGCAGCGCATGCCACCCCCATATACCAGAATACCACAATTCCATAAGAAAGCCATCACACAAAGTACATATCCCATTCTCACGTGGCTTTAATGTGGCCACCTCCTTCAAGCAAGTACTAACTGGGCATTATAGACAATTGTACTAACTGGGTTAAAAACTGCATTATAGACAATTGTCGTGCAAAGAAGAGTTCCACAAAAGTGATCTAATTTAGCTTTGTTCTTACTTACTGCACCAGGACAATATTGGAAAGAAAATACCTTTGCCTATTCTCAGTGGCCCATAAAGAAATAGAAATATGAAGCTCAAGGAAGAAACCTGCCTTACTGAATATACAAAATACGTTGCCCCTGAGCTCAGTGACAGATTAAGGCAAGCCCTGTGCAATGATATTTACCAGCAGATATTACATTTATCTCTGGCAAAATCTCAAAAAAGCTGAATACATCTATGGTGCACTCCTCTGTATTTCTAGGGAGGGGTTGTTATTGTTTACATTTCCATAATGTCAATGCCACTGTCTGTTTCCCTGTGTTTACCACACATCAGCAATCTGTCACCTCTACTCATGGCCCCCAGTCTCAGCCCCTTGATTACAAAGTTCTATTAACCCAAAGACAGCAGCAATTCACAAAGATAATCAAGAAGAAAGGTCAGTGGCTTATGAAGGAAAGCACTGACCTTTTAGTAAACCTCCAGGGTTGCAACTCAGCAATGGTGTAAAGTATGAAAATGCTGGGATTCCATGCTCCCTCAGTAGCAGGCTATCACCCCGATACCACTCATTTAGTGCCACAGCTGTGTGCTACTGTTGTGACAAAAAGGCCAGGACTGTAAGCAAGTAACCGTGCATGAACTATCAGTGCAGATAGCATGGGAAGGAAAGCTAATGGAGGCACTATGGGAAATTCAAGACAGCCAGCATTGCAGGGTCACCTTAACATTTGTGCACCTGCCTTGTGGTCAAAGCCTTGGAAGAATTAGTAAAAAGAGAATGACTGAGCGACAAGCAGCGGCTTGCATGCCTTCAGAACATTTGTGTAATTGGAAGTGGAGAGCGCCAGTTGCGGAGCATGCCAGGTTGTGGGCCACAAATAATAAGACAGTTTGAAGGAACAGCCTTAGGCTGGCCCTCGCTGCCTGTGCAAGCTCCATTAAAGGGCACTGGGAAAACCCATAGGATAAGCTAACAGAAGGGGAGGGAGATCTTAAAAGGTGTTACACCCATCATGTGCCATTGAGTTTGCAGCCCAGCAGAATTGGAAAGCTGGAAATCTTAGGTACATCCTACAACAGAGCAATTAAATTCTCGTGTATGCAGGTTTCCCTATTCACCACCACCACCATCATTTTCCTTACCAATCTTTCAGCATAAAGTCCCAGGAAGGGTTACAACAAGCAAAACAGTAGTTTAGAACAAAATAAAACCAGCCAACCATACACAACAATTTTCAAGATAATCTAGGTTTTTCAGGTAGATTGAGTGTAGGGCTCCTCTTTGCCCACCCAGCAGGCCATCTCGAACTCCACTGTCCCTGCTTGTACACGTGGAGACGGATCATCAATTACCTTTCATGTACATACAAATTGAATGGGACCACCTGGGTGACTTCATTAAAATCCCTTGCAATTTATACCTATGTAAGTGATCCATCTCTATGTGTTCATGTGGGAAGAGAGAGGAGCTGTCCACTTGTTGGCCTGGTTAGTCAGAACTGCTCCAGTTCTTCTGTGTAGTGTAGGGAGGAAAATGATGGTACATTTGTAGGTGTCATCTTTAAAGAAAATTAAATTTTAAGACACTGAAATTATGGAATGGGTCATTACAGGTAAGAATGCTATGTTTACGCACTTGAGCCTTAAATATGCAATAAGCATATGCCTAAGGAAGGCAAACATTCACTATATCATGCCCTATCATGTCTATAAATTGAAAGCTTAATCTTTAACTCTATATCTAACATTTTCATGCAAACCACTCCTATAACTTGGGAAGGGTTGTGTGAATATTATAACACGTTGTTCAAATATTCACTGTAACTGCAATGCGTTCTTCCTTAGTGGCTTAATGTGCAATTTGGAAGGAAAAAGTAAGAGTAATTACTGATGTAATAAAACATGAACATACTGGAGACAACTCCATGGAATTTTAATTAGGGAAAAGCAGAATGTGTTATGATTTTCCTGTCCCCAAGTGTACATCTCATTTTCATGGATTTTGTTGTTGTTGAAAATTTAGTTTCATCTTCCAAAGGTAGAGACATAAAAGGACTTATGATGCAGCTAAGTATAAGCTTCAGCCTTCTTATAGAGGATATCTGGTACAGCATCCCCCTTTTTATCCTTTGCTCTTTAGAATAAGGTAAAACATAAATATCTGAGAGGTTGATTCCTTTTAATTTATTTGCACTTACATCTGCTTAGACTAAGACCACAGCAAGCCCTGGCTGTGACAGTAGAAGATTAACACTCCTGTCATAGTAACATGCTTGAAAGAGAAGCTTAACTTTATCCTTAAGGTTCATAAAACTTCTCACGTATGGAGAACAACTTTAATATACACAGTATACTATAATGCTCTGTACTTTTACTTCTAAAGACAAGGGAAATATGGCTTATGAAATGATCTAGAGACCAAGATGCAAATATTACATCCATTGTGGAAATATTTAGCTGGCGGAGTGAGGGAGGAGATAGGAAGAAAAATTATACTACTTTGTAAACTTTGCTTCAAAATAATTATTCTGATTTCACAAAAAAATAAAACTACCTTTGTATCAGGATCTAAGAGGAGCACACAATTTCATATTACTTTTGTCAGACACATTACCTTAAATATTCTCTAAGATTACCACCTTCCCCCCAACCCAGACAAACAATTTCAATGGACTTCACCTTAGCACACGGAACAATTTTTAAAAGTGTCTGTTAAGAGCTTCCGAGACTGTGTTTAATGTAGCCTCCTTTAAATCTGCGGCTTTCAAGTGGCATTAATCTTCCCTTCCCATCTGTTAGACTTTCCAAGATTATCATGGCAAGAGAAAGTTAAAAGTATGAATTATTCTTGAAAACACTGTCTTTCACTTACCGCAACATAAATAAGACATAATGCAGTCATGCATAACACACACACACACAAAACCTTAAAAGACACAGAAAATGAAGTCATATTTGAAAATAAACACAATAATGCTATTCTGTGAAATACAGGCACAAGCTAAAATACTATCTCCCTAGCTGCTACCAAGAGGAGCTGAAAATATCAGAAGGTTAATGCATGTGTCCCTTCCACGTATCACCACATCCAACAAGATGCTTTCATTAGGGCAGCAGCAATTAATTGGTTTGCTTAATTAATTAAGAAAAACTGATAAGAATCCCCTGATTAATTGGCAAGCTGTTTTATTCATTTTTTTAATACGTGTACATGCAAAAATTGGCAAGCAACATCCTGTCTGTAAGAGGAATGAAATGCTTTTCTAAAGAAAGATGTATGTTATGAAATATGCAAGCATTGTCTAAAAGCAAAGAAAGCATGTTTTTTTTCCTTCAGAAATACCAATTTTATTGTAACACGTCAACTAATAAATGAATCAAAACTCATACAATTTCATTTTTGGTAACAACAACATTTGCATTTTTGGTAACAACAACATGTCTCCATCTGACTGGGTTGCCCCTACCACTCGGGGCAGCCCCCAACAAAATATTAAAAATGCAATAATACATTAACCATTAAAAACTTCCCAGTACAGGGCTGCCTTCAGATGTCTTCTAAAAGTCAAATAGTTGTTTATCTGTTTGGTATCTGATGGGAGGGCATTCCACAGGGAGGGTGCCCCTACCAAGAAGCCCCTCTGCCTTGTTCCCTGTAGCTTCACATCTCACAGTGAGAGAACCACCAGAAGACCCTCAGAGCTGGACCTCATTGTCCAGGCTGGACAATGAAGGTGGAGACACTCCTTCAGGTATACAGGGGCGAGGCTATTTAGAGCTTTAAAAGTCAACACAAACACTTCGAATTGTGCTAGAAAATGTACTGGGAGCCAGTAGATCCTTTAGGACCAATGTTATATGGTCCCGGCAGCTGCTCCCCAGTCATCAGTCTAGCTGCTGCATTCTGGGTTAGTTGTAGTTTCAAGTCTTCATCCCTTTTAACTATACAGTTGCAACTGCCAAGGGCCAGCAGCAATTTGTGACAATAATCCAGAATGCAGCTTAGAGGTCATCACTAGTCTGTTGGGTCACAATCAAGTAATTATTGTGCACTCTAGGAGCTTTGGAAGAAATAAGGAAAGTTCATAAGGTCTGTATTTATAACAGACGTGTGCAACTTGTTATCCACTAAGCCAAACATAACCCATCCCAGCCCCTGACAGGGAGCAAAAACTGGAGGTTTATCACATCCCTGGAGGATTACATTTTTGGCTTGGTACATTAAGAGTCCCGGCATAAAATAATAAAAAAAGAAGGAAGGCAAATGCTGGCCACAGGCTTAAAAAAGCTATCCTGTGCTTTCCTGAAACATAATGGAGGTGAATTTCACCGGAACAGGAGAGAGGTTTTGTACACAGACGATGAAATTATAAAGTTGTGTAGGAAGGCAGGAGGAGGCAGAAGAGAGGAGAAGAGAAATAAGGAGAAACAAGTTGAGAAACACGTTCTGGAGCCGCGAGCAGCAGGGCAAAATGTTTTATCACTATTTGGAGGACTGGAGGAGAACATGTTCCTGATAACAAATGCCATCTCCAGAAGCACTATGTCCTTTTATACCTGATTATTTCTTACTAAACAATTTCCCAAGTACAACACTTTTCCCTAAAGGTCCCTATATACACTGTGCCTCATATATAGATGTGCATGTTTTCCACAGCTCTTCAGTTGCTGGATTTTATTTTCCCTTAGAGGGAACTGCAAGGACTAATGTGCTATCCAGTGTTATTACAACTGTTTCATCTACTCCTGACCTTCCTGTAACCAAAGGGCAAAATGTATTCAAATTTAATATAAGGGAAAGGGTGGATGTTAAAAAATATTTATTTTATGGGTACTAAAACCAGAGCAAATCTAACATGTACTAATAACACACTTGAACAGACTGGAAACCAGAGGTTACTTGACACGGCTGGCAAGGCAAATTTTACAGTCTATAAGAAATAAGCAAGGCATGTTCACAATTCATAATTTGCTGTGAGACAGTATCCTCTCCGACTTCTAGGCTATTTCTTATCAAATAGCCTATTTCATCAAGCTGTTTTGACTACATCTTCCATCTGCCCTAGTGCTTCCAAAGGACCTTCAGAAGAGCAAAACTCCTAAGTCACGTTGTTAAGTCTTCTTATCAAAAAGGAGATGGCACAAAAAAGACTATTAAATGCACCTTTACCACTTGTGCTATATATTTTCTCTTTACAACTTCCCTTGACTCAACATCGATAGGAAGATGCCTTCTCCCTTCCACAAAAATACCCAATCTGATACTGCAATTAATAATGCTGCTTCAAAAAAAACCCCACGTAACACTTACTCTTTATTACATATTGTATTAGCATTTCTGTGAATCACAGTCGATAGAACTATCGTTTGAACAGCTGCAACATTTCAGGTTCCTAGGGCTGACTCAACACATTTTGCTGGCTGAGGCTAAGCATAAAATGGTGTCCTCGCTCCACCCCTGCCACATCACAAATCAAGGCCAGTCAAGCCATTTGGCACTTGAGACATAAAATATCATAAGTCCCTCTCTATGACAGTAAAAAAACACCATTATAATATATTCATTTCCTTTTCATGACACTGAAAATTAACTGCCTGAGGCAATCAACTGCACTTCACTCTGCCTAATGTTAGGGCTGGCCCTGCAACCTTGGCATGATTCAGCAATGCTGCTGTGAAAGCACCACAGAGCTGAACAGCCCACACCCATTTTTTTCTGCCCTAAAGGTTTCCACTGTGCTGCTAAAAAGATATCCCAGTTCTCTCTCTCAGAGCCACAGTATCACGCATAAATGTGAAGATTTTTTTCCCCAAATATACAGACTGCAACACTGTAGCCACTTACATAAGAGTAAGCTCATTGAACCCACTCATACATACTTCTGAGGAGAAATGTACATGATTGCTGTATGTAAGATTGCTGAAGAATGTTGGCCGTTCTTAACCGTGTTCTCTATAAGAACATTCCATAATTATTCCATAATTAAACAGGAAGAGCAGGAAATGAAGAGACCCTGTGTAGGACAGAAGCAAAGACAATGCAATATCCAGCCTCACCTTGAAAGTGGCCTTTGTGCTGTCACATCAGCTTATATCAGCACCAAAGCTCAGTTGAGTTGATTACACTAATTAGGAGCTAAATTAATACACCATGGTCCTTAATATCAATGCCACCTTTGTTTCATGGGCACCATTATCTGCATGTGTCACTGAGCAATGCAGGGCAGGTTAAAGCAAAAAGCCAGTGACAAAAAGATACGAAAAGCTAAAGCCCACATTTTCCATTCAGCAAAATGCTATTGGGTGAAGGAATTTCTATTTCAGCTGATCACATTAAAAGCCAGCTATGTCTCCTTAACATGCTTTAGTTCTTACTGGGGGTATAGTGTGTGTGTGTGTGTGTGTGTGTGTGTGTGTGTAAGTAAAAGACATCTGCACTACACAGAGACAGAAGACCTAGCTAATACTCATGCAAAATAATTTTTTGGGCAATTTTGATGCATTTGCAGAGTTGTCAATTTTTGAGGCAATTTAAACCTTTTGATCTTTTTATAATTCTAGTGACTAGTATGCTCCCATACTTGTGGGCAGGTGTGGGTGATGAGTAAGCCGCATCAAAGATTATGAATTTATGTAGGATAGCATTATGCCCGGGATGTATGATGTGGCCAGAGGCTGAGTAGCTGTAACTAGCCGATTAAGTTCACATATATATAGCACTACTGCACTTTTTGATTAAATAAGTTATTGCTGCTGGAGGACAGTAGTATAGAACTTTTCTACCCTAGCAGCAAGTGCTTGAGATTAAATTCTAGCCACACAGCAGCAGAAAGAGAAATGGGGACCAGCCCCTACATTATGTAGAACCTCAGGGATTAGCCTTGCTCTTAGGTCTCAGTAAACCGCTACTTCATCTTGCTGCTGTTACTTATGCGTCCTGCCACCTTGCTTGAGTTGAATTCCCTTTCTGAGTCTCTGAATTCCACAAACTGGCTTGCTCCATGGACTGCTACCAATGTGTCCAGTTCTATCAGAGAGAAGTGAGCATATTTCTGACCACAGCACATCTCTTTACTACGTTTACCATCTCAAGCGCATCACTGGGCCTTAATAATAAGCCATTCCAGCCAGGGATGTAGGAAGGCATCACTTTCCATTCTGCTCTATATGCATAACATGCAGCACTGTTTCTGTTCCAATGCAGTTTGTTTCCTGCAAAAAACTGTATTATTTGTCTCACTGTCCACTGTGGCGCAATTATGTAATTAATTACGTGTTAGCATTGTGTTATTCCACCCCATTCATTTCAATACAAAGGAAATGCAATGGAAATGGGGGAAATGTAATCAATTACGTATTGTTTGCAGAGTGAAAGCCACAACTGTGAATACTGATCATATTCGCTGACTGATTTCTGTTCTGGACATAGGATGAATAGGTGAACACTGGCAATTTCTGCTCCCATGTCTGTTTTTGTTGGAACTGTCCAACATGCCTAATTCCAGCCTTCTGGTCACATTCAAATCAGCTTTGTTTGCTGGGGCAAAGCTTCACACCTTTATAGTCAAACTATCCCCCTCCCAAAAAAAGCACAGTAAAAGTATCTCAATAAGACAACAAGTTCCTATGTTTTCCCACAGTAAATACATAATGATGTGGAATTTTAAATGCACAACATGTTGAGCTGATTGATACATAGTTAGTAGCAATAAGGGATAAAGTACTTCAAGGGATTACAAACAGAGCTGGTGCCAAGTCAAGACTGACAGCTGCTTGCAAGAAACTAGCAATCTGGCATGGAGAAAAAGGTACCATTTTCTATCTTTGTTCCACTGCTTTGTGATACAGATAGAATGTTATCACTTAATGCACACTGAAAGTTTAAACAAGAATCATCAGAATGAAATGAACCGGTGATGCAATTTTTCAAGCTCAGAGAAATAGTTAATGCTGCTGGGAACAAAAAGCAGAACACACACAACATGCGCAGTCAACATCTGAATGATGTTTAATGTGAGTTTCCAAATTTCTCTTCCCTGCTCTGCTGGGGACAAAACAAACTCGTGGTTTATTTCTCTGCAATAAACCGTGAACTGAACACTGCTCATTCACATTAAACTTGAGTTCATTTTAACTATGGTTTAATGTAGTCTTTGCCAACCTGACACTGCCCAGATGTTTTATTACAGCTCATGCATGGGAGTTGTAGTGCAAACTTGGGGGGAGTTATAGGCCAAAACATCTGGGGGGCATCAGACTGGTAAAGGCTAGTTTGATGTGTTATGCAAATGAACCTATCCATCTAGATATTTGGCTTCAATCTCAAGGTTGTAGAGTAACTGTATGGTAACATCAATGACCTTTATGGAAATCAGAACTACCCACAAGGATTCTATGTACAACTAATGGCTTATCGTGTCATTTGACCCTTCAGGCTTGTCTGCTGAGCATCAATCTGAAGTAGATATGTAGATAGATAGATAGATAGATAGATAGATAGATATAGATTCTTATCTTTTTAGCAGCATGCCTCCTCACACCAGGGTGACTGATCCTCCTCATCCAAGATCTGGTAGCCTCTCTGTTCTCTTGTATGCGCATTCACATCCTGAATCATAGTTGTCAATAGAGGCTAGTAGTGATTTGTTCCCAGCTCTCAGCAGTACTGTGCATTGGTTCATCCATACAGAAAGCCAATTGTTATTTTCCTGCGCACAGCAGAATCCAAAATGAGTTTGTGAGCATGCACAAACCAATCACTGGTTTGTTGTGATTCTTCCTTCAAGCAATGCTGTTTCCTAACACTATATGATTTGCTTGCATTATTTGGTCAAGAGGAACTGTTACATTAATGAAAGAACCCCCAGATTTCCTCTGTAAATGGATGCAGCGACTGGATACTTAAACAGTCCTCTGCACACTTCTAGACAGTAAGTCCCAGGAAACTGAAGGGAAGGAATTACTTCTGCATATCCATGCACACGATTGCATGGTTAACCTTTTAATGCTAAACACAAGATAGTTTACCCACTAACTGGTTACTTGATTATTTGACCTGTTCCCCTCCATGCAATGCTTTTTAGAATGTTAGATTAATTCTGATTAAATTGTGATGTGTTTGAAAGTAAAAACTTGTTATTTCAAGCTTTCATGGGAAGTGACCATGAAAGAAAGCCTATCTCCATCGTCTTATATAGAATAGAAACCTTTGGACAGCCTATTCTAGAACAAAGGGATCATACAGCTGATCCAACTGCTTCACCTTTCAGAGCAAAAACGGTAATCTTTAACCATCCAGATTGCCTCCTATTCCAAAGTTCTGGGGAAACCCCTGGAACTTTAGGGGGTGGGGACTTAGGGGGAACAGAGGGGAGAAAGTTCCGTTGCACTAGCAGACCATGGTCTGCTCATGCATAGCCCCGCTTAATGATACATTGAATTCCACCCCAAGACTCCTGTTGGTGGATACTGAACAGCAAATGCTCCATTACTATCTATATGCTCAGCACAAGCCCTTTGACTGTGTACTTTCAATGGGTGCTACTCTTAGGAAAGTGAACAAAAGATTGCAGGCTTACTTGATAACAAAGCATACCTGGCTTTTTAAAGAAAGATATTTGAAAACTACATACACCAACATAATGAGAAGTAACTGATGTAAAGCTTGAGTACCAGATACATTCCCTCATGGCCTTATCTTGCATCACAAGAGATGACGCAGCAACCCTCAACAGATTCCATCTGTTACAAAAAGGTCTCCGTAGAAGAGAATTATTATTATTTTTGTTCTCCAACAGCAATAACCTTTTCTCTCTTGCTTCAATTATACAAAGTAATTATGTCCCCAAGTATGTTTTGTATTGGAGACTATGGAGATTTCAAACTATTTGCAGAACTAATATATATATATATATATATATATATATATATATATATATATATATATAATATATATAATATGCATGCATATATGTATATCTATCAGTGTGGTACAATTAAATTATGCTGGTCATCATGCTCTCTGAAAGCAACATATTCTTCAGAGCAGTTAATACTTGGAGGTTTTCCTTCAACTATTTCTATAGAAAAATTCCCTGCTTCCAGTTTCCAAATGTTAAGTCAGTAGTGAAATATCTCATTGTAACTAGAAAAAGCAAGCCACTTGAACCAGATCCCTTTATTTATTTTTCCATGTATTAAGAGTAATACTGAACTGTCTTTTCATTCAAGTTCTGTACATGGTATTTATCTGCAAGTGACCAACATTATCTTCTGTATTTGTTACTGCTGTCAACTTCATTTTGTTTTTGTTAAACTACCTGAAAATTGCGCTGATACTTCTTTCTTGAAAGAATAACCCTGCTTTCATCAAATCAAGGCTATATATAGTGTTTGAACCTACTATGAAAGGGAGGGAGGAAGCTGTTTACTTTTGACACATAGTCATGAACGGATCCCATAGGAATTATGTATGATGCGTGGAAAGAGAAAATACAATGCTAAAAAAAAATCAGGTGAAGTTGTGATAGAAACTGCAAAGTTTTCTACGTATCTGTTAGTACTGCTGTCAGACACAACCTTCAACACCTTGTTCCTAAATACACTGTATTTCCAAAATTGCTCTCTTCTGTGGAATTTCTAGTTGTTGTTTATACACTTTTCATCGAGCATTCACATGTTGTCATTGTTAGTCCATTGCTTCCCCGATGTTATTAGACCTGCTTATGGGTAGAACACAATTCTTGCAACCGGATAACTAAATAGCCGTATGCCATATGTAAGAAAGTCTGTCCAGTAGGTAGGCACAGTGTTTGAAGTCTTTCTGGGATTTTGTGCTTTTACACTGAATGCTTCCTCTTTGCATCTTCAGCCAGCTTTATTGCTTTCTGTTGTTGCGTGGTGGAGGACTCCTGAAATAAATAGCCTCAGATTTGCTCATTGAATAGTCTCTCTAACAGAACAAACTTCATTATGTATACTCTGAAGGAAGCCCCATTGAGCTTCCTAGTAAGAGTGCTTAAGACTGCAACGTAAATTGCAGAATGTCCTGCGGTGGCTTCTACTCTTCTGTTCTCTTTTCTTTTTTAAAATGCTTTATTAAAGGCACCATTACAAAATAAATAATGATTTAAATAACAAGAAATCAGTAATTAAAGACTTCTTCTACCACAGGAAAAAGAAACCGACGTGGGGACCAACTGAGACGGACTTCATTCAAGTGATAAGCCAGGGGCTATTTGTCACTCAGTCCCCAAAAATCTGGCGCAATAAAACCTTTTATCAGCATGAAAACTGAGCTTTACTGACAAGAACTTACTTGTGAGTAGTAGGCATTAGAAAGCAGTCTTCTGGGTTGCCGTTGGGAATGGCATTGTTGGATAATAAAGCACTCTATTAAGCAGTGTGTGGAACCTTTGGGCAGGATTCACCCAATGAGTCCTATCTGTGCAAATCTTGCATGAGGGCTCCTCCTTGCATAATGGGGCTTCTCCCACCCCCCTCCATGCCACAACACCCTCTGGCGCCTGCCAGAATGGGCTTGTGGCAGTTATGGGAGAACTCCCAGAACAGCATGGAGCAGGAGGATTGACGGATGGGACACTCACATAGGATGATGTTGAATTCCAGCCCTATGTCTCAGTTCTACTCCTAGCTAGTTATAGAAAAGCAATGCCTCAGCAGTGGTGAAGGGCTCCAGTCCTGAAGCACCCTTACCTAAATTTTGTTGACTTGTAAAGCATTTATTTCAAGAGAACTGTACACAGGGGCCATAGCCTTATATTAGAAAGGTGCAGTAATTAATTTTTTTAAATCTCAAATTAATCCATGCTTCATCTCCTGTATCACTTAATCATGCTTTTTAAGTAACTCCTATCAGTAGATGTATGATTTTAAAAACAACCAAAGGACAACAATTACTACAATGCTTACTACCAAAATCACAGTAAAATCTTGCCTATTTAATCTGAACAGCCACCTGAAATGTGCAGAAAGAGCACTTGCTGTTCCTGTATGGAATAGAATGGTCTTCAGACTATAGGTGGAGATTACCTGTCTGAACTGCCCCCATGTGTTAAAGCAACGACAACACCCAGCTCCCTGCAGGTAGAAATAGAGAAGGCAGGCTCAATGCCTTCTTGGTGACATAGTAGCTTTTTGTAGGCTAAGAATTTACTGTGAAGTCCTAGGAGGCATGTGCTTCTGTGCACATATTTTATCCAGTTTTTCCACACATAATATACATTTAAATCCCATTACACCACAATAATTTAAGACCTCTTCCCACACTTCTTGCTGCATTAAGAAAACCATACTTTTGTCACCTTTGCTTCAGAAAGCAATTAGAGACTATCAGTCTTGAAAGTATCCTCTGTAGCAAATATTACTACTGACAAGCGTGTCATTCTGAACTTATCTACAACACCAAATTTTACTTCTGCAAATAGGTTTGTATAGTACACACAAAGCATGCACAGCATTGCATCATCAGTATCCAAGGCCCAATGGAGAGGTTGAAATTTGTATGCACCATTTTTATTTTTTTTTAAAAAAGCCAACTATCTTTCCTTTGCCCTTGAGAATATTGATTCTGTGGGGTCTGCAAAGCCTTCAAAACCAATGTTAGAGACTTTGATCTGCTAAGAAGCAGAAGTTGCCCATTATAGGCAGACCTGCAAACTGGCAGATGGAGCTTACTTTAAAGGAAGGAATTCCTTCTGAAGGTAGTGCCCTTTTCACGAAAACACTTCTGCAAAAGGGAGTGATTAAAGCCTGTTTATCTGTTTGATTCTGATAATTTAGGCCATGCCAATTTTTTTTTTGTCTGGAAAAGCTCCCAGTGTAATAGAACTCACTGTTAAGACACTTCCCAGTTGTGAAACCAGTGGGTGGTATCTGACTAAGCCATACAGGGAACAGACCCATTGAATTTATCCACTCATGGTGGCAACAGTGGAAGACGGCACAGCCGTTGGGCCCAAATTAGGCTCTGTGCTGGTTGGCACTGGCTGTGGAATCAGCTGGGAATCCAGCTGGGATTCCCAGCCCACTTGGGGGCTTTCTGCTGGGCTCTGCTGGCAGAGACACCAGTAGGCTGCCTGCTTACCCACACATGGGACGCTAGTTGAGCCAGCAGAAACCAGACGGGGGACATCTTCACGCAATCCAATGCCTCCTTTGGGATTTGGATTGCAGCCTTAGTTAGGATACCACCCACTGTACACAAATGAAACATTCCTCTCTCTCTCTCTCTCTCTGTTATTATCCTTTACTGAGTTTTACATATATTAATTATATACATTTTCCATTCGTTCTTCAAAATATGTTAAGTATATTTTTTAAAAAAAGAAATGTTTCTCTCTTAACGAGCAGTAGACAGTATGTGGTGTTTGCTCTGAGATATCCCATCAGGCAATATTAATAAAATAAAATAAAACTGGCTCAGCTGGAACAGCACAAGCCTCTTCATCTCAAGAGCCATGAGTTCGAGCCCCACATTGGGCAAAAGATCCCTGCATCGCAGAGGGTGGGACTCAATGACCCTTGTGGTCCTTTCTATGGGATTCTATATGAATTCATTATTATTGTTAACAACATGTATTTGCTGCTTTTTGTTTTTCCCCCCCACAAAAAGTGATCCAAAGGGATCTACAGAATAATTTGGACTGATTGCCCCTGCAATAAAGGGCAGCCTTTTGAATGGCAACGTGACCCCTAAAAACATCCCACAGGGCTATATGTCCATGGGGCACTCCATTCTCAGTGCCTCTGAGAAGAGTGTGGCTCTTATTGTACAGGCCTCCTTAACTCCCGGACGTGGGTGGCGCTGTGGGTTAAACCACAGAGCCTAGGACTTGCCGATCAGAAGGTTGAAGGTTCGAATCCCTGCAACGGGGTGAGCTCCTGTTGCTTGGTCCCTGCTCCTGCCAGCCTATCAGTTTGAAAGCACGTCAAAGTGCAAGTAGATAAATAGCTACCACTCCGGCAGGAAGGTGAATGGCGTTTCCGTGCACTGCTCTGGTTCACCAGAAGCGGCTTGGTCATGCTGGCCACATGACCCGGAAGCTGTCTGCAGACAAACGCCGGCTCCCTCGGCCAATAAAGCAAGATGAGCGCCGCAACCCCAGAGTCGGTCACAAGTGGACCTAATGGTCAGGGGTCCCTTTACCTTACTTTAACTCCCATGCTATTTCCCCATAGTTCATGGAACAGAAATGTCTATACACACCCCTTTTTGCCGGAGAACTTTCATCAGTCGGCCCAAGCCAAGGGCCCCAGAGGAGCCCCCCCTTCGGCGCCCTTGTCCGCCCTTCGCCTCCTGCCCTCCCCCCACCTCGCCGCCTGCGCTCACCTTGTGGTCCAGGACCCCGATGTAGCCTTCCAAGGGGCGGTCGGGGAGGCGCCTCTGACCGCTGCCGCCCAGTTGCTGAGGGCTCTCCGGCTTCTGGCTCGCCGTCACCGCCACCTGCTGCTGCTGCTGCTGCTGCTGCGGTTGACTTTGCTCTTTCGGGCTTCCGTCGCCGCTACTGCCGCCTCCTCCTCCTCCTCCTCCTCCGCCGCCACTACCAGCGCCTCCGCCTCCGATGCTACCATACATGAGCAACAAGCTAGTGCACATGGTGGTGAGCGCTAAAGACACAGCCAGCCCATGGCGCTGAAAAGGGGGACAAGGAGACACGCTGAGAGAACCCGTCGCGCGCAGGGGAGAGGGCGCTCCCCACCAGGCAGGCGGCGAGCGGAGCGCTGCGGGGCCCGAGGCCGGACGTGGTGGAGATAGCGGAGCGGGAAATGGTGGCGGCGGCGGCGGCCAGGAGGCGTTGCGCGCGGGCGGCTCACCGTCGCCGGAGTCCCTCGCGGCTCAGTCGCCGCCCCTCCAGGTCTCCCGCTTCCCCGCCGCTCTCCTTCCCCGCCCGCCCGCGCCTTGCCGCTTCCCGCCTCGCCTTTGCAACCCGCCACTGTTGGAGGAGTTCTGATTGTTGTCAATAAAAGCTCGGCGTCTCTCTCTCTCTCTCTGCACACCCGCGCCAGTCTACTCATGTGAGGCAGCCCTTTTTTGCAAGTTTCCCCTGTCCTTTTTTATGGCGGGGATGCGGGTGGGTGTGAGGAGAATGCAGCTCCGCGTCTTGGTAGCCTTTGCAAGTTTTAACTTCTTCTGGAAGGGGTTGGGTCTCCTCTCTATGGAGAGATCCTTGCAGGTTGCTGAGAACGGGCGGGTGCCACCCAGCGCTACCATTTTAATCTCTGGGGTGGCGGAAGAAGCCGGGCTGGGGAGGGGTGGAACCGTCCTATTTCCAGCCCCTGCAAGTTCCAAAGCAGAGAAGCCTCTTGAAAAGTGCAGCTACCTCCTGAATTTGACCCCCCCCTACACACACTTTGCTTTCTGCCTTCCTAAGCCCCTCTCTCTTATCCTCCTCTCACTTTCCCGGCTTACCCTTTCGCTGCCATTCCCACTGCTCCCACGTTTTGCAGTTTTTTAGGTGGGAGAGAGACCAATGCCTGCCCGTGATTATTGCCCTAAGCGCCCGAGATCCCTCCCTTGCAAGGCAAGTCGGTTCAGCTGAACACCAACAGCCATCATCATGGCATGTGAACCTATTTGCTATTTAAAAATAAGGCAGGCGGGAAGTTCCTTTGCTTCTCTTCCTTGACAAGGTTTTCAGCCCAAGACCCCCTTGCAAAAATGCCCATGGAGCAAAGATGCCCATAAATAAATAGGACAAGATGCACAGAGGCTGAAATCACCCGACCCAAAGGAAGGCTGGGGTCTCTCTTGTCTGTCTCCCCCGACAACCGGAGCCCGGGGAGCGTAATCTGGGACCATTTTTAGTTCCTGCGAAACTGACTTACCATCAGCGTCTTCATTTTCGTGCCCCTCTCCTTTAGATACCGCGATCTCAGGCTCGAGCGACTGAAGCCACTTTTTCCTCGAGGGTTTCCATTGCGAAGGAGCCGGTTAATGCGGTTTCCGCCGGGGATTGGGAGCGAGGATAAAAAATCCAAAGCCACAGTCGGGATCAGCCCAACCTTGAGCTGTTGTGGGAAGCGCGGCTGTTGCAGAGATTAGAGAGAGAATTAAAACTGGACCCTTTTAGAGTCTCCCAGTGATCTACACAACTGCCGCCTGGCGGGGCCTTCTGGGTCCTAAGCCGCGCCGGCTCACAGCTCCTTCTCGGGCTCAGCATAGGTAGAATTTTAACAGTTTACGTTTAGCTTTTATTAACCCTAGGTGAAAATCAGATGCCTACTTTCTTCCGATTTGTGGAGAGGGGAAAAGATCGTTCCAGGAGACGGGAAAAGGAATCCTAAGTTTGCACTTACAAACTCTACAATGGCATATTCGATCAGTGAATGATCCTTTCCTGACCAATATATATATTAAAAAAATACTAGGCGTACTTGCAGGCTGATAATACCAGCAATTATCTTCTTCAAAATTCCTGTTTTAAGCACTATTCTCTACCTAATCATTTCCTTTTTAAAGACCTAAGTGCCTGTAGTTTTCTGGCCATTAATTCTGTCTCTCTATCTCTCACTAGGCTTTTGTTATGTTTTCCAAGCAACTCTTTTGTGAATAGTTCCATTATCTTTTCATAGTGCTTGATAATTTAACTACAGTTTAAATGTTTTCTAGGTCTTATGTCTGTGAGCCAGTTATCCATATCACATATCCTACCTTCCAGTCATTCATAAAGCATATTTGGTTGCTTTTCATATCACATAGCTTAGCTATGTGCCTAGCCTTAAAATGTTTGCTTTGTACTAATTTTAGATTATAGCTTTCTCTATTAATAAAACTGTTTTGCTTATTTTATGTGTCCCATTTTCTTTCCCTGGGGCTTTTTCTTCTTCTTTATTAATGATTCAAATTCCATTGGTATAAAACTTTAGTAAAGTAAACTGAATTTCATACTTTCCTTGCTCACATTCCTTGCACCCTTCAAGTTGTTTTCTTAAGAAGTGATTAAAATGACACTATGATACTTTAGATAAATATGCATGTCTTAATTATGTACACATTCTCTCCAAATTGCACATAACCATCACACTGTAATATATATCTTCCCATCTAACCTATATCTATTCAGTATTTAGGAGAAAACTATCAGCAAGCTAACCTATCCATAGTTGCAAATCGTATCTTTTCAAGGCTGAAATTGTCTCTGAAATCCATTTTTCATCTTTACTAATTCACTCATGGACTAGCGGTGGAACAAATACAATCACTAGTCTGTTGCAAAAGTAGCACTTAAGGATTTTTTTAAAAGAAGAAAGTAAAACTGATTATCAGAAGTGTACAATACTAAAACGATCAGGTAGTAAACACGTTTTATCTTATTTCAAAGAAGATTGTTGGCACTGGGTTGTTTTTTTTTTGCCATTTACTCAATTTGTGGTTTAGAACTGAAGAGAACCAATAGAGAGGAGAAGCAATATGAAAAGAACCTCATCAGGTCTTGGTAATTCTTTGTCATGTGGTCTCACTTGAAACTCAGATTATCAGAACAAAGGACCATCTTGATGGATTATTTAAAGCAAAATTAATGGTGGTTTCCAAGTCTTCCCATAACAGGCTACAAAAGACAGCTCATGCATTTTAAAAGAACTCCCCACCCCCACCCCCCTGCTATGAGGAAGCAGGTTGCTGGCATCTGAGGAACTTTTCCTATATCCCATGCCAAATCAAAGCATCATATTTATGATTAAGGCTCATGGATGTATGTTGGACATCTGTTACACAGTATGTCTAACCAAGCCATCAAGCGTATGAGTTGGGGTGATAGCTAGAGCTAGTTGCTGAGTCTATTGATTAAGTGGCCCATCTAAATTTTGTAATTTAATGTTGAGCTTGCCTTGAATCATGTCCAGTTGTCTGATACTTATATATTTAATTAGATTGCCATGATGATCATAGACATAACCCTTGGCAGCCATGACAGGTACTGTTACAAACAGATAGTGTAATGTAAATTCTACAGTGGTTTTTTATGTGTAGACATAGTGTATCAAGGGAAATTTTAAAAGTCAATTAGAAAAGAGCTAAAGTTAACCTAATTTCAATTTAAAGTCACCAAAATTAAGCTTTTTAGCTCTGTAGCTGTTTATTTTACAGTATTGGCGTGCACATATATGTATTACATGGAAAAATGAACAGACACATTCCACAAAAATAATTAAATTTGCAGCAAGTAGCAGAATAGACTGAGTTCATAAACACTTAATTGAGTTTGGAACAAGTCAATAAAGCATTTTTATAAGAGTTCAACTAACTTGCTAGATTCAGTGCAAAGTGATTCATAGCAGTTGTAATTTCTTGTTTTAAATGCATGGGAGACATAAATAATTACTCCTTGCTTTATACCCATTATCCCTTATGCAAATAGTTTCTGATCAGCAATCTTGCTTGACATCCTAGGCCATTTTACCCATTACTGTATTAAGAACTGTATGTCACAGATCCACATTGGCTGCTTTCAGGTGTCATGAAAAGCCAAGGTTCAGGGATGGGGAGCCTAAGGACCTCAAGATGCTGCTAGATGCTGATTCCCATCAGCCCAGGCCGTTACCTGCATTGGCTTGCTAGAAGTGATAGATGTTGGGGTCCAACAACATATGAAGGACTACAGGTGCCATAGTCTATCATGTTGGTAATGAGTCTAGTGTCTCCTGGGCCTTGCATTCTCTGGGTCCCCATCATCCAGAGGAGGAGGAGGAGTTAATAAGCTTTTGCTTCTGTTTGAGATTATCTGAAGCTTGCTGTGTCACCTGAACTCAGCTAAGGGTGGTTAATCTTAACTATGGTTTTTTGGAACAAACCAATTTCACACCATCATTTATGAATCTGACTTGCATCAACAAATCATAGCTACAATTAACCACTGTTTAGGTTTTGGATGCAATGCTGAACTCTAATCAATCAACATCAGAAGCAAAAGCTTCTGCTGCCTTCTTGCAACTGTGCCAAGGAGGAGATAAAAGGTGAAGTGTGCAAGCCTGTGGAGGGACTGGGCTCGCTCCCAACACTGGTATCCATCCCATTCATGGAGATCAGAGAAGTGCAATTAGGAATTCTGGCTGGTCTGTCATTTAGGCACTAGGTGGGTCCAGATCTTATCAGCTCCAGTGGTAACATTAAGGTGACAGTCATAGCGGGAGAAAGTCTCAATGCCCAGAACTGTCTGGATGACTTTTTGGCACTAACAGAAGGCACACTAGTGGTGATGGATGGGGTGACCGATTCTGAGACACTAATCCATCACTCTTCAGAACTCCTGAATCTCAGGCCCAACTGGGTTTTTTAAACTGAGTAATGGCCCTGATACCACAAGAAGAAACAGGCACTGTCCTCCCAAACATCAGATCTGCTTTTGAAGTGAAGGTGATCTTGGGATCTTCCTGCCCCCCTTTTTAACCTCAGAACTGCTGCAAGTTCCAGAGTGACTGCTCCAGGCTGCCTTTCTTCCTCAGTGCCTCTGAGAGGCAGTAGTGCAATGGCACACTTGATCAGTCATGTTGTTTTCGAGAGAATCTTCAAATTTACCCCAGTTACCGACTAATATATAGTGATAATTTTCAGGCATGGGGGCGTGTGGTATTGCACACATGTCTGCATGCACAATTGGTTAAAATGATGCTTCTGTTTCAGCATGGCACAGCAGACATAGATGAAAATGATCACTACATGTATGTCCACAAATGGTGTAAAATTGGGGCTGTTACAGGATATGTAACATGAGTTCCTGTGTGAGTTCCTGTGTGATGCGTTTTATACTATGCACATAGTATATATAGCTGTGCATGCACTAAATGCCACCATATCTGAAAATGATCACCATATATCAGCCCACACACCATGCATCAGTGGTGGGTTTTTTATTTTTGAAAAATTGCAGAATTGTTTTGTAAAATTCAACCACGCCATTGCAATATTTCCAAAGCAAAGCAGTTTCAGTGGTGCTATGTGTTAACAGAATCATCACAGAATTGTAGAGTTGGAGGGGACCCCAAGATTCATGTAGTCCAACCCCTTGCACCTCAGGAATCACAGCTAAATCATCTCTGACAGATGATCATCCAAATTCTGCTTAAAGACCTCCAATGAGGGAGAGTCCACCACTTTCTGAAGTAGTCCATTCCACTGTTGAACAGCTGTTACCATCACAAATTCCATCCTAATGTGGGAATATTCTTTCTTGTAACTTAAGCACATTTGTTCTGATCCTGCCCTCTGGAGCAGCAAAGAACAAGCTTACCCCATCTAACATGGGACATGCCTTCAGGTATTTGAAAATGACTATATCACATCACCCCTTGGTCTTCTCTTCTACAGGCTAAGCATAACCAACACCCTCAACCATTCCTTACAAATCTTAGTTTCCAGAACCCTTGATAATCTTGGTCACCCTCCTCTGCATACATTCCAGCTTCCAACAACCTTCTTAAACTGTGGTGCCCAGAACCCCCAGGTGGGATTCTGACCAAGGCAGAATAGAGTGCTACCTTGATCTGGACCCTATCAGCACAAGATATGAATTATATATTTAAAAAACTGTCCTTGTTTGTGGTTGCTCAAATGGACATATTTGTTTGCTGTACTCCCGTTGAGTAACCAGGGCTTCCACTTTTGAGCATGCAAATGTCCTCCCCATAATAATCCCAGAGTCAGCCTGTCAGCATCTGTCCTCTGCGTTCAGAATGCCTTCAAGCTATTGCCATGCAGAGTCTACAGCTGTTCAGCTTCATTCTCCTCCTTTCATGACATCTTTCTCTTAGAGGTTTAACTGTTTTGGGTCTCTCTGTGAGGCACTTTTTAATTTTCAGGTTGTTGTGTTTTTTAACGGTGCTAATACTCTGGGGCAACATATATTACTCTGGCTCACCTGTATTTATAATATAATTTCCTATGCTAGATGGGATCGCACGCCGCCTCATCCCCTCTCTGTGGGACTTGAAAGTACATTAAAACAGGGGAGCTCAGAGGATAAATGGATGTGGAATCACCAAGCTATAGATGATTTTGTTATGACATTAAAAAACCCCCAACAAACTATGGAGGGAGAAAAACCCTTCACAGTTGCAGCATTTTGCATTGTTGTATTATTTTGTTCTCTTTTTCGTTGTTTTTAGTGATTGGGGGGATAAACTGGTATTTTGGGGAAGCAAAGCAGAAAGACAAAGGGTCGGGTCACATAGAACTGAGTTAAAACAAGCTAGGACATTATTGCTTACACCTACAAGGAATTTATCAGAACACAGACAGGAAACACTCTACTTTTGACAGTGGAGGAGCACAGTCTGCCTATGAGAGATCAGGGAGAAAGAGTGTCTCAAGACAGCAAATGGAGGGAGCTGCTCATACTGGCCAATGCTATCAACCTGGGGGTGCAGTTGGTTATGGGCTGCAATCTATGAATCCACATCCCAATAAGTCTCTTGGGCCTCTCACAACAAGTTTATAAAGAGTTGGAAGGGATAACAAGTGTCATCTAGTCCAAACCCCCTGCAAATGCAGGAATCTTTTGCCTAATATGGGGCTCAAACCTACAACTCTGAGATTAACAGTCTCATGTTCTACCGACTGAGCTATACATTGTATATTTTATTTATAGATTAACTCCCCCCCCCTTTTTGCAGAGATAAAAGGTTAGTGAAATCAGCTTTGCATTGCAAACGCAACCAGTGGAAAACATTCAGCAACTAGCATGGTAATGAGCTCATTCTATAGATTTTTTAAAAACTGCACACTGATTCATGAAATGCTTTTCAAAATTGGGAATGTGCATCAAGAACTGGTCAAAAGGGGGTGGTGGAAACAATATGCTGGATCAATCAATACTATCTCCCTTTTATGAAATTGGGCTGTCTTTGAACTTCTGACAGAAGCAAACAGCTAAAGAATGAAATATTGCCGAGAAGGAAGAAGTGCAAATGAAAATGCACGGGGGAAGGCATGATAAGATCTGCTGACTTGGCCATTTTAGTACATTTCTTTTCCTGGGGTTCTCCTTATTCTAGGTAGTATACATAAAGGTATTAGCTATATGAGAACAAATATTTTCAAGCAGTATAGAAGAAACCCACCAATGAATAAACAATATGCATGTTGCTTGTCTCTTTCAAAAACATAGACCTGGTTTAACAAAGTCGTATCTTCTGCATTTTAAACATCTGGGATAAGGGCATTCCCTTTTAAACATTTTGAATATAAATAAATGATGTCACTGTAGTGCAGAAGGCAAGCCTATTCTTTTCCTATTACTATTTCAAAGATACAGACATTTGCATTTGTGTATGTGTATGAGTTTAAGTAAATTTGCTGAAGACAAAGGAATAAATTCTCCACCTAGAAAATTAGCTAATTTAATGGAATGCTACAGAATTAATAAAAGCAAAGTGAAATGTTGCAATTTTTGCAAATTATTGGACAGCTGTTTCAGAAATATATGGGGATGTTCAAAAGAAGGGATTATAAACAGTGCTTTGGCTGTAGCAGATTGTGATTTGCGGCCTGCATTTGTCTTTGTCCCCCCCCCATTTTGTCTAAGGAATATTCTAGAACAATGTTGCACTTGAAATAAAATTAGCATTAAGAGGGTAGGCTCATCTAACTAATATGCATAGAAGAAGGCATTAATAAAACATGAGAAAGGACTAAAAGATAAAAATATATTATGGTGCAGTTTTCAGTGCCTTATGTATTAGTTGATAGCCCAGAGGGAGTTCTCCTGCTGTTACTTACACAAACACAAACATCACTTACGATGACAGGCTGAACCACAAGACTGACAACAAGTGGATCTGTTTCTGTGAAATCCAAGCAGGGGCACGTCAGAGACCCATCAAATATCTTCGAAATCAGCCTAGCAATTGTTTTTGTTTTGTCATTGAGTTTTGTGTGTTTTTGAGGCTTGGAGGGACTTGGTGTTATTTTGTTGTCTTGACACATGCACGAGTACTTATTTTGTAAGCAAGAGGAGTCTGTGTGACAGAAAGCAGTGCAACTCTTGGATAACTCTGCTCTTGAATTTTGGCCAAAAGTATATTGCTGCTCTTCTCACAAACAAGAGATTGTATGCATGAGGTAAAGGGGCAAAGGCAGCTAAGGAATCAATAGTTACTCTGTAGGGTGGACATGATTTAGCTTTATGGGATAGAGCGGGCCTGAAGGTCTTCTATGTACTGTAGCTGTCATTGGTGGCCAGTAAGATGCTTCACCAAGCAAAACAGCCAGAAGTTTGCCTTGTAAGCATCAGGAAGTAGCTGGGGGGGGGGGGAGGCAGCCAGCACTGTGTAAACACACATTTGCAGATTGGATAGCATGGAGGTAAGCCACTGATGTCCGCAGTGTCCAGGGAGTAGCCCCACACTTGTTCCTGTGTAATATGTATAGATAGCAACTCTCCTTCTCATTCATTCGCCACACTAGATACTGAGGATTTTGACTAGTGGAGCAACCCAATGACAGCCAATGATGCCAGGATCCTCCAGAGGAGCCCACACCCATAATTATAATCTGAAAGCAATATATTCCTCATATTAGAGATGCGAGGCATAGGTTTAAGTAAAACAAACCCAGTTATTTTGTATCCCACAGACAGTGAAAATGTGAAACTTGTAGATTTCCCAGGGTTGGCATAAATGTGGACATAGCACAATGTACATCAGCCTTGCAGGACTGTTTGGAGCCATATCAGCACAGCAGAGGGGGGACAATGAGTCACTTTGGGATACAACTGTATCATATTGCATTGTTTCTATCAGTAACAATCAGATACACCCTGGTTATGGTACATCATTGGAGCCAGGCTTTATGCTTAATAACAAGACTAGGGGAATACTTGATAGAAATGAATCTTCAGCTCACTTGCAACAGGTTCCCCAATCATTTAAATGTCTACATGTGCAAAGAAATGTGCATGTGCATTGGATCTCTCCAAGGTGTAAAACACAATAACTAAGAGATCCATGGGTACATATCAGTTTGCATGGGAAGTCAAGGTGCAGGCAAATAGCGAACTAAAATCTCCTGCCATGGCTTCAGATTCCTAATTTTTTGTTTCTTCACATACACGTTCTCAAAACTGTGACCACCAGATGTCAAAGAGAAAAACAACTACCAGACTTTTAGAAAACATCTGAAGGCTTTTAATGTTTAATAGACTATTGCATTTTAATATTTTGTTGGAAGCCGCCCAGAGGGGCTGGGGAAACCCAGCCAGATGGGTGGGGTATAAATAAATTATTATTATTATTATTATTATTATTATTATTATTATTATTATACCAACAAGATCAACACCAATGCCTGTAGGTGTTGAATACTTATAGAGGGAAATCAGTGGGTCCCACCCACTTGTCAAAGTTGATCCACAGCAGGGGTCAGCAACCTTTTTCAGCCGTGGGCCAGTCCACCTTCCCTCAGACCACGTGGTGAGCTGGACTATATTTTGAAAAGAAAAATGAATGAATTCCTATGCCCCACAAATAACCCAGAGATGCATTTAAAATAAAAGCACACATTCTACTCATGTAAAAACACGCTGATTCCCGGACCATCCACGGGCCAGATTGAGAAGGTGATTGGGCCACATCTGGCCCACAGGCCTTAGGTTGCCTACCCCTGGTCCACAGCATGGAGAGAGACAAAGACATGACCCCCCAGGCCACAAAGGTTCCCCATCCCAGGCATAGATAGTGACTATGCCACAGGGAATCTGCCCAGCTTGTGTCTGAAAGCTTCCTGGTCTCCTCTGGCTTCATTGAAGAGTGCCTTGTGACAGATATTCCTTAGCATTATCCAAAGACAGCAACATTTCCCTGGCTACTTTGATAAAGGAGATAATACTGTACTGGGCGAAAACAAAATAGCCAGACTTAAAGGAAAAATAAAGTGCCATCCAGCTGTGTTGTGGAGAGTGTCAGCACAAAGGAGCTAAACTAAAAGGTATGCGGAGGTAACATTTAATTAATTAATTATCGCAGGGCTTTCAAATGACAAAAACGGTGTGTGCTGTTCTTTTTTTGGTGTTTGTAATATGCGACTGTTACTGAACAAAGGCTATTTTTTAACACTAGAAAATAGGACACTAAAATAGGGAGAGAGAATGTGAATCACGAAGGGGACGTTGTATGTGATAGGAAGAGTGTGATGGATAAAAAAGATCTTAGACGTCATCACAGAAGGCCAGAAGGCCAAAAATACTATTTAAAACAGGATTAAGCATGAATGGTGCAATTTCTGTCACACACGGAAGGAAGAAAATCTCATAGTGGTGTCAGGTTCTGAAATCTGAAATCAGGTGGAAGGGATTTAGTGTTGTATAGGGTAGAAATCAGAGAGGTGCTGGGATGAGGGAGATTGTAGTTCAAATAGGAATAGCCCAGCCTAGAGTCCTTTAAAAGAAAGGTGGGTTTAAACTATAAATCCTAACCCAATTCATCTGGGAACAAGCTCCATTGAATTCAATAGAACTTAATTCTAAGTGGACATGGTTCAGACTGCAATGTTGTGTGCTGTATTTGCAGCTTGGTTGTCAAAAGAGGAAAAGGTGCCACATTGGAAAATGCCAGCAGATATTCTCTTCAAGGGCAGGGCTGTGTTCATGTAATCAGCTGCTATCATTCTGCTAAATGCTATGAAGAATTCTATCACCTGCTTCCCCAGATTTCCGATGATATGAATAACTGCAGTAATTGTTTTGTTTTGTTTTTTGTTTGTCCCATTCCCTCATCAGCTGAATCATTGTTTTGTTCACCATGCTTATTTTTATGTTGTTTTATTTTAAGGTGTTTTTATCTTTTCTGTGTGCCACCTTGAGAGATGGCATGGAAATATTTTTAGTACAGGTAGGACTCTGCGACAAAACATTGCAGCATGGAGCACTTCTGCTTGGAAAACATTCCTCTGTGTTTACCAGAGTCATATGACTTCTTGCAATGGGAATATGGTAGCTAAACATCATCCACACTTGAGAAACTATGCCCGAGAAGGTAGGTCAAGCATTTATATTCAAATCAAGCCCTAGAAATATACTTGCCTCAGATACTGGACAAAGTTCACTCAACATATCTAGTGCTTTTTCTGCCCATTTTAAAAGAAGATTCAGTTACTATGTCCTGTAACTGGGTTGTTTTTTGTAGATTATAAGTAGCTAACAATCACAGTTTGTGTACTAAAAACTGAGTGCACTGTATACGTCACCTGAGCCAAATGCAAAGAACCTGCAGCTTTTTCTGACCTTAAGAAATTCATATCTGAGTCTAAACTTAGCTTATTGAAGACTGCTCCTCATTTTAATCAAAATATACCAACAGATGAAAACAGAAGCAGAGCAAAAAATCAAGGGGAAAATAACAGCTGCTGCCAAAAACAGTAACAAAAAAGCACAGTTAACATGTTGTTCATATCAAAATGTCTGATGGATGGGGATGCTTAAAACCCTGATGCATTTCATTTCATAGGGCTTTTTGTACATCGAGCTAGCCATCAATCCTCTTCATGAGTTGGAGGAACTGGAACATAGAGCGGTTGAATTACAGAGGAGGCAGATGGGACCCAGCCTCCTTATCATTTGTGATGTCATCCATTGTGATTTCCTTCCTCGTGATGAGAAAGTAGGATATGATCAATAAATTAAATATGAAACTTTCAGTGGGGCGCAAAGGGCACAATTTGGCAAAAATGGTGGGAGTTGCGAGTTGTGGGGGAAATTCACTTCTAACATTTTCACGTCACTTTGTGATTTAATAAGCACCCACATGAAAATTAATCAACATTTTCCTGTGAAGGTGCACATTTTGAAGGATGGCTGTGACTTGTTTCAGAAAGTGAAAATTAGGTAACTTTGCGAACTTAATCGAACCTCTTTCCCATTTCTACAGAGTTCAAAAATCTTTCACCTTTTGTTTCCACAAAGGATACTTCCCTTGGAAGTAAGTATTCACATTCATCATTGCTTTCGTAGCACTGGACTATGCAAATCGGGTACTGACCAACAGATGTTGGCCAAGCTGCATTGCTGTGCTGATGACAACAATATTCAAAGCAGACCAAAGCATATAGGAATATGGGTCCTTCAGGCCCCCTTTTCCTTTGAAATGTAGGTTTTAATCAATTGGAAAAGTTATTGGCCAATTGAGCCAAAGCATAAGTATTAAAATAATTCATCCTGAACAACATGGGGTTTTATTTTATGTTTAGTGCAGAAGGTTCGCCTGCACGAATTTGCTACGCTTATTTAATGTCGTCTTTAAGATGAAAGATGATGCCAGCCCAGTGGTAATAGCATCTTTTGACGCTGAGAAAGCATTTCGCAGAATTGAATGGCAGTTACTCTTTTACTATGATGGAATTTTTTTTTAACAAAATCCCATAAATGTATTGCACCAGTGACAGTTTTCTGAGCAAGGATGCATACTAATGACACAATATTGTTTCTGTTTTTATTTTCAGAGGGAGTCGGGCCAAGGATGCCCAGCCACAATGGTCTCTTTCCTATTGCAAATAAACCATTCCCAACAAGATAATTAAGTGGAGCTGCCACAGCAGCACAATGCACTAAAAGACAAAACCACTGATTTTCATAGTGCTCTTTCCCTGGGAGATGCAGCCGTTTATCCAGGAGATAATGACACATTTAAGGAAAACTTTCAAGGCATAAAGTGCAGAGAGGTACCAAATCAAAGATCTTAGAGATGAAGGAAAATAGCTGTGGGCTGGTTGTAAGTCTTTCTCTATCTGCCACCCCATGTAGTACAGTTAATTATTCTTATCATCCACAATGCCCCGGACCTGGTCTTGTCAGGAGCAGCCAGATAAAACAGCAGGCATAGCTCCTACAATACAAGAAAGGAACGGTGACATTCTTTTCACATATTTATTGAGAGAATTTCTAGCCTGCTCTTCGTTAAAAATAATCCCGGAGCACAGCACAACACACACAGAGACACACAAAATATATCACATAAAATAAAACCATTATAAAAAACAACAACCTGTGTACTGTAATGTTAAAATGCATCATCACGTACTACAAACAAAAGAAGTGAGGTCAGGTGGAGAAAGGTCTGTTCTTTACTTTTTCATCCTGGTGTTTTAGCCAAGGGAGAGGCCCAACAGTATTAGCCAGACTTGGCCCTCCAGATGTTTTGGGACTACAATTCCCATCATCCCTGACCACTGGTCCTGTTAGCTAGGGGTGATGGAAGTTGTAGTCCCAAAATATCTGGAGGGCCAAGTTTGGCCATGCCTGGGTTAGGCCTATCCCAGATTCTGCTGCTGCTAAGTGCAAATAAAACTAGGGTTAGTGCAGGTGAAGGATGAAGAGAAATCAGGTATGATGTGGCTAATGCACCTGTAAAGCTAAACAACTAAACCAGCCTTCCCTCACTTTGTGCCCTTGGGCATACCTATTGGTTCCTTCAGACTCACCCCGATAATGCATCAGCTAAGGGGCATGGCCAGCCCCAGCAGGGACCTCCTCCTGGCACCAACATTATCATCTGTTTGATACCAGGGTTAAGGGATTCCTCTAGTCTTAAGTATGTGATGGGACTGGATGGTTTTTAAATACTGGCATCATGCTAATCGATTATTCCTAGTGGTTTCTCATTAGTAATGGTGGGTTTTGATTTTTAGTGTATTGTGGATGTTGCTGTGTTCATTTTTTTCACTTTTAGATAACTGAATTGCTGTAAGAAGCTTGGAGTCTTTTTTTTTTAAGATAAAGGTGTCTAATAAATTTAATTTAATAAACCTAAACCAATGAGTTGGATCCAGACTTAGAACAGAGCTAACAAATCAATGGGACTACTCTAAGTCTGACTAACACTCAATTCAACACAGTGTATATATGATTTAACAAAAATAGCATTGTGAAATAGCATCGGAGACAAATCCACCAGCACTCCATAGTCCAAGAGCCAAGGGGATGAGAAACTCCCAGTAAATAGTATCTTCTGGAACACTCCCTGATAAGACTAGAAGCACTGCAGAAAAGTCCCCCTGAGGCCCATCTCCTACAGACAGTCCAGAAGGGTACCATGGTTGTGATGGTATCAAAAGCTGAGAGTCCGAGGAGGAGGAGATTCACAACTTCTCTGTTCCTTCTGAGACTTCTACAAGCCACAATGGCTTAAAGTAAACTCCAGGAGAAACTACACAGGCTTGGCTGTGCTTTTGCAAAAGGACAGAGTCACCTAATTAATAGTTATTGCATCAACTTCAGTCAGCAGTTGCAGTAACAACACTGATGATATTGATGGCATTGGAGAGCCAGGCTTAGCTCAGAATGAAAATGAGCAGAGCAGTCATCTATCAAATCCATATTGCTGTAGGCGGTGGGAGGCAGTGGAACCTTTTGTTTTTGTTGTTTTCTTGTTCAGCTAGTTTGTTTTAGTGGTTCAGCTCCAAGTGATTTAGATGTATAAATAAATGAGTATATACAATGTCAAGTGATATGTGCTAACTGGAGCCCTGTGGCTAACACCAGTTTTTCATGAAAGACCCAGGGTGGTGGTTGTTGTTTGTTGGTAACCCTCTTTCTTGGTTTACAGTGACAGCTACATGTAGGTGGGTGAGAAGGTAGGTAGTTGGGAGACTTCTAGCCTTATAATCTCTCTTTAGGAAACATCTCTCTCTTTCCTTTTGCTCGATTCTGGACAGTGGTTGGCTGAGAAACATGCCATCTCTGGCATCTTGAGATAACCCTCCCAATTTATTGCTGCCGTCTGCAGTAAGTCTTTGATCTAACCCATCCTGACAACTATCTCCTCTCTTCTATTTTAACAATCTATTTGACTTATGACAAGGATAAGCTATCATTTTGTTGCAAAATCTGGAACCTCTGCAGCCGATTTCTTCACCTGTTTCACATATACAACATAGTCCATTTCAAGGATCCCACCTTGCCTGGCTTGTGCTTTCTTAGTCACTGTATGTTACTCCTACATCCAATTACACGAAAGAACGGAAAGAGCTGTGCTATGAAGTCTCAACCGATGTTGCATAAAGTCAGATCGCATTGCTTGCTCTACAGAGCAAAGCTGAATTATGTACGCAATTTCAAAGTCATGAGTTATATTTGAGAATAAATATTATATATATGATATTTTGAATTTGTGTGCTTTCATAGTATTGAGAAATCTGATTGACTGAAAAGGATCTTAAAGTGTTTCTATGTAGATTATTTTAAAAAACACACAACTTGCTGGCTTTTTGAGAGAAGATAAATTTATAATTGTTTTTATTTGTTTTAAAATGTTCTGTCCCTTACCTTTGTATTGAATTTTACTGGTCTGCAACAATAATAAATCACAATAAATTGCTTGAACTTGCTTAAGTGATGCTATAATCGACCATTTAGTTGAATAAGGCATCATATTGCCTTTTCACTGCAACGTTTAAATTGCAACACCACAAATCAAGCCAGTGAATTAACTGAACTCATACGTTAGCTCTGAAGAATCTACAGATTAATGAAAGATCATGAAATCACAACAACCCAAAACCTATTGTGAACAATCTATTGTCAAGTCAATACCAATGCCTTGGTAGGGTTTGAGAAAGGGATGGGGAACCTGTGGCCTCCAGATATGGTTGGACTACAACTCCCATCACCCTTGATTATTGGTCATGCTGCCTGGGTCTAATGGGAGCCTTTTAGAGGGCCAGTGGTTCCCCACCCTTGGGTTTAAGATCTAAGGCTGCAATTCCTCAAGCCCCACTGGACCTGTTTTTGAATGCGCTGATATATCTTACACCTTCATATAAAGTATTGATATGTAGAAAGAAGCAACACATTGTTAAGGGTTGTTCCCTCACACTTTATATCAGGTTCCCCCAAGAAAAACAGTGTGGCTAGCCATTATTTATTTGCCATATAAATAATGTTCCATGAAACCAGAAGTAACTTTACTCGAATATATGGCAGTTTCTGAGCTTGCATCTGGGGCATCAAAATATAAAGGTGCCTCAGCAATGCTTACTTTCCCACTTGTGATTGACTGAAATGCATCCTGCTATTGCCTCAAGGGAGGGTGTATCTCTGCTTATCATCTTTTCTGTTTTCACTTTATGTTAATAAGAGCTTAGCATAATGGACCAATAATGAATGTTATTTAAATGCCCATATATTCCTGAACATCTGTTGATGCATATGCAGAATACAATTTGCACATATGAGTACATGCTGCCAGTTTGTGCACGTATTCCCTCTCCATAGGACGTAGAAGTAGGTGTGACACATTTCTGAATCGAATAATAAAAATGTGTCAGCTAAGCTCTTGCTATTTATGTCTCTTGTTCGCAATGCCATCTATCTGCCAACCTTTGCAACTGGCTCTTTCTAAGAGCTCCCAATGAAATAGCCAAATCTTGAATTTGCAAGGCATGCAAATTCCTATAGATTTCTTCTAGTGTTTAGTTCTGCTTGATAGAAGTCTTTGCAGGCTTCTGTAGATCCCGGTATAGTTATGCAGGCATGGTCAGAACCACTGCTACTTCTAGGCAAAATGTTGGTTAACCTAACGCTTGTGACATTTAACAAACTCTTTTGTGTTCCAGTTACATAAATATAGATGGGCTAAATCCTCTACCAGATTGAGTTTTCACACGTTGTGATTTTTAGGTGTACCTGTAGGAGTTTAAGCACATAGCAGGGTGGGAAACCTCAGCCTCAAGGGACAAGTGTAGCTCCCTATTTGGGCCTTGGCACTCTCCCAGTGGCCACCCTGCTTTTGTTTGGCTGAAATGTGTCCTTGAATTGTGTTAATGCCTCTTATCTGTCTGATAAGAATATGGTGGTTGTAGGGAAAGCTATGTGTACACAGCAAACATGTGTAGAAACCTCCAGTTTTTGTGTGGCTAAAATGTAACATTGCTTCACCCACTCTTATCATTGGTCCTGTCCACCACAGATCTTTAGCCCTCAAAAGGTAGCCCATGAGGAAATGGAGTTCTCTACCCCTGGTGTACACCTATAATTTAGGGGATAACCCTTCCTGTGTTATCCCCAAAAGAATTCCTATTCCCATTTTCTTCAGAGAAATGTGGGAGGGTATGGAATAGGATGTCCCTATTTTCATCTGAGAAAGGTTGGAGGGTATGCTTTAAGGCCTGGCTCACTTGCAGTTTCACAGAGAGGAGAAAGCACATACAAGTCTCCAGTCTCTGACATTATTTTGTTTTCTGACAATGTCCATGTTTCCTTGCTAATCATTTTAAAAATGCTTCTGTCTGTTTACTTTGTGTGTGGACAGCCACATCAATTTTATTTTTTGAGGTCTTCTGGAAAACGCCCAAAGTTCCAGCTTGCAGTTTCGATCATGTGGCCATGTCATCAAAGCATTATATGCAGGACTGAATAAGTGGTCATTCTTCAGAGCATCCTTCAGATACTGAAAGCTGGCAGCAGAGAAGAGCAGAAAACAAAGAGTATGCTGAAAGGAACAACTGAGTCACATGCTTGTTACAACCATATCAGCCTTAACAGGGAATGGCAGCTTCAATCCCCACCCACACAGCCTTGCTCTACTGTCAAACACACAAGCACATAACGATTAGCAAGAGGGCAAAACTGATCTTTCAAGATATTTATGCACCCTGTCAAGGAAATGCCGGCTGGAACCACACTGACAATGACAACAGCTTTGCCAGTTCTGAACAACAGAAAATCCACTGTGGGATTTAAACAAAAGAAAGCCATATTTTGTCCTGACAAGCAATATGAAGTCATCTGTCATTTCCCACACACACATTTTGGACTGGTGCAGGGAAGGTTCAAACTCTGGTGTACTCAATAATTTTTTTATTTTTGGCAGCATTTCTGTTTAATCTTTACAGAGATTTTACAAGAGGAGGTTGGAAAAAGTTGGCCTTGTAGAGATAAGTGCCTGTGACCTTAAACAACATCTTACATTTCACTTCAAAAGCACATAGCTCTAAAACTGTCCTCTTATTTTAATGAAATTATTTCATGTTATCTGCTACTCACTAAATAACTGTGTCTCCATGCATACTGGACCACATGACCTATCTTAATGAGCCTTGGCTGAACAACAAATTTCTTTTTACCCAATTGGCCTGCTTTAATTAGATCAGGCCACCATGGTTTTAAGGGAATATCAGCAGTTCCACCAGGAACACCTTTATTTCTAAGAATTTACAGCTATGAAAGCAATGTGATGAAATCATCTTCAGCAATGGGTGCCCAGTGTCTATGTTGATGTTGTTTTGCAATCTGCTTGCCGAGATTATTTTGGAAACTTTTGAGTTTTTCTGCAACCTTTTTCTAAAGTGTCATGCTATTAGCATATGCTGTGAGTTAATTGCTTCTGGTGCTTCAAGGCAGATCAGCTTTGCAAAACAATTAAAAACTAATAAATGGAAACTGCTGACAATCTCAAACTATAAGATGAACTGACTTACACACTCTGACTGCCCACTGTTCCTATACGTTTGCCCAGAGCAGGTTTGGGGAACCTTTGGCTCCCCAGATGTTGCTGAACTCGAACTCCTCTCACCTTAGACCATTAGGCATGCTTGTTGGGGCTGATGGGAGCTGTAGTTCAGCAACACCTGAAGGGGCAAAGGTTCCCCTTGCCCCAAGGGAGCATGGTGATGGATGGGGAGAGGAAGGTGAGCAGAGGGCTTTTCTAGCTGTAAGTTGTAGTATATACCAGGAGTCTCAGTTGTGGAAGGGCCAGTGGCTACTTCTGATCTTTTAGTTTGCTCCATCATATTCATGGCAACGATTTACAAATGGTATTTCAGATCAGATTCTGAAATCACTTGGACAGGTTGCTCAGAGTGGCATCAGCAATTGCCCAGCTTATACCACTGGATCAGATCTTACATTTGGTTTAGAAACTGATTGTAGCTGAGAAGGGCACTTTGGTAAATCCACTAACCAAGCCCACATTACACTGGTCTTGAAAGACCTACATTGGCTCCCAGTAGGTTTCCAAGCACAATTCAAAGTGTTGGTGCTGACCTTTGAAGCCCCAAATGGCCTCGGCCCAGTATACCTGAAGGAACGTCTCCACCCCCATCGTTTAACCTGAACACTGAGGTCTAGTGCCAAGGGCCTTCTGGCGGTTCGCTCACTGCGAGAAGTGAAGTTACAGGGAACCAGGCAGAGGGCCTTCTCAGTAGTGGCACTCGCCCTGTAGAATGCCCTCCCATCAGATGTCAAAGAAATAAACAACTATCTGACGTTTAGAAGACATCTGAAGGCAGCCCTGTTTAGGGAAATTTTTAATGACTGATGTTTTAATGTATTTTTAATCTTTTGTTGGGAGCCGCCCAGAGTGGCTGGGGAAACCCAGCCAGATGGGCGGGGTTTAGTAATTTATAATTATAATTATAATTATTATAAAACGTTTGTGCATCACTGTGCTAAGGACTGACTTACTATCGATGCTAAACATTTGTAGCCAAGTAAATGCTAGTTACAATGCTTAAGGCGGGCAAATTTACAAGGTAATCCTATGTATGTTTCCTCAGAAGGCAGTCACACTGTTCAGTATTAATTTCTCCACAGTTTGTTCAGAATTGCTGTCACAGTCCTTTACAAAGCAGCATGTTAAAAGAGAAGCATGTAGAAATTTCAACATGCAGTTTTAGTGCACACTTCCCAGGTTTTCAAATGGTGGTGGTTGAAAATGAAAAAAAAAAGCATTTCCACAGGGATGGGGGTGGGGAGGGAGAAATTCTGAAACAATGCACTGATGGAAACACTTTCTGAAACAATGCAGAGCTGTCCTTTGAAATCCTCCCTTCTCTGAATTTTGCAGCACAGTTCTCCAACCAAATAATGTGTACAAAAACACACACACTGGGGCAAAACATGCTCAAGCATGAATACTGTATATTAGTGACAATAACATACACCCTAAAAAGCATTCTACAGTGGTACCTTGGTTCTCAAACTTAATCCGTTCTGGAAGTCCATTCCAAAACCAAAGCCAAGCATGCTTTCCCATAGAAAGTAATGCAAAAGAGATTAATCCATTCCAGACTTTTAAAAACAACCCCTAAAACAGCAATTTAAAAATTACTGAAATTTACTGTCTAACGAGACCATTGATCCATAAAATGAAAGCAATAAACAATGTACTGCAGTCACACAATCAATCAATCAATCAATCAATCAATCAATCAATCACAAACTGATCTGGAGATGCTGAGAACTGACCTTCAGACTGGAAAAATGAGAAACTGAAAGAAATAAAAATGGACAGATCTGAAATTCCAAACGTTCCTATCAAATGAACTATGAAACAGCCAGTTCATAACATTTCAGTCACAAGGCTGCTAAGGAATATTTGACTCTACCATCACTGAATTTATCATAAATGTGAGGGTTACTTTTATGAAAAATATGTATATATGTCCTTTTTATGGTGATGTGGCTGAGCAGGTATATATTTATACTCTGTGACCTATACATGCTGAAAACAGCCCTGAATAAAACTACATACATTAGTTTAATAAACCCATGCTGATCTGATAATAATGCAGCAAGTACACAAGGGTGGATAATTAGAGCAAACCTTGCATTTTAAGTCATTACTTGAACAACAGACTGATTGATTAGGATCCAATTCTGACTATGTCAATACTAGTTTAAAATATGGATGGCAGAATGAAAGAACAGAGTGGTCTATTTCCCAGCGTTATGAAATTATCTCCCAATGTGTAAATGGCCATGTAATAAAACTGCATTTGAATGAAAACTATAATAGGTTGAGTGGCAGAAAACTTACTGAAAACACTTTCACACACACATGCTGACGGTAGCGGTGCTGGTGGTAAGAGGGGATATCTGCTGAAGCAACTAACTGGGCCTCGTAAGTGCCAGTCTCCAGGTTTCCCTCACCTTCCAAGAAGGAAGTTAAAAGGATTCAGGCGTTTGCCATCAAAAGAGGAACCTAAAAGCCCCCCCGTGTACATCCACAGGTGGTGATTTGATCTGGGCCAAATACTTCACCACTTTTCTAATTCATCTTATTTTAAAAGCATTTATTGATCCCATTCTTTTCCTTTCCCCTCTAGCGAATGGGATGTGCAACTGAGGAAAGTTATGTATAGTATTTGGCTTTCTGTTTCATTAATTTGTATTTACAGGGTTTTTAAAATGTTCACTAACTTAAAATAATTTGTAGCTGTAAATGTATACAACCCCTACTCTTTCCAGTAATTACAATCGATCATAAACAATATCAGAGCATGATTTAAGAATGCTGTGGCCCTATTTTCTTTCACTCATTGGTGGAAAAGCCATGCTTGGAGATGTAGAGGCATTTTTTTAATAAAAAAAAGTCTTGATTGTATATTGTGATCATTATCGTCTTCCTAATGTGATTGGTAAAGCATCCATTTCAGGAATAGAAAACAGATGCCAGCAGAATTTTATTGCAATACAGATGGAAGTGACATAGTGGCATCTCACATTCTAAACAGAGTCTAGCGGCAGTATCTATCCAGAACACTGTCCCACTCCACCTACTGATTAAGAAAGATATTGCACTGTAGGGATTATTAATGCTGCAATGGATGCTAGCTTGTTAATGGCCCAGGAGATTGCATGCAAATAGACCAGAATGGCTCCTGGATATTTCTTCATTGGGAGCTAATTGTTAGCAGATATTCAGAGTCCTCTCAAGTGTAATTCATTAGTCTTTGGGAAGGTGCACCCCCATCCCTACTTCCATTTAGGAAAGGGGCTAATTAATACCCCTTTCTCTATTGTGGAGATCAACAGAAGCAGTTTCAAAATAGTGGGCATGCACAGAATTAATTGAAGGCTGAAGCATCTTCAGGAGTTGGGTGCCTCTCTCTGGGAATCTCATGTCAGGTAACGGATCTTGTGAGTGCTGCTTTCCTCCACCTATGCTACAGCCTACTCACCCTTTGGAAATCAATATTTCAGAAACACCATCAGCTTTGCAGTTGTTTATGTTCCTATTTAATGTGCTTAGTCCACATGACGTTACCCTCAAACAACACCAGTCTAAATGCTTCCCCCCTGTAAATTCCAGTTTATCTGGCACAGAGACACTCTAATACACAGGGGGATTCTGGGCTCCAAATCACACCACTTGGAAGTAACAGACAATTTGCTCCTGCTACTCCACTTTCCACGGCCCGCTACTGCCTCAATGGTTACTGTATTTTTCGCCTTATAGGATGCACTTTTTCCCTTCAAAAAATGAAGGGGAAATCTGGGTGCGTCCTATGGGGCGAATGCAGGCTTTCGCTGAAGCCTGGAGAGTGAGAGGGGTCGGTGCGCACCAACCCCTCTCGCTCTCCAGGCTTCAGGAAGCTATCCCAAGTCTTGCAAGCCCGGCGGGATGTCCCGCGGGCTCGCAAGGCTTGCGGGCAGCAGCCTGCACCCAAAAGCTGGGGACAGCGGGGAGGCGCAGCGCCGCCACCCCGCTATTCCCTGACCTGATCGGGAGGCTGGCGGGGGGAGAAGCAAGCCTGCTTCTCCCCCCCGCCAGCCCCACAAGCTCGGGGGATAGGGGGATGGCGGAGCGCCACCATCCCGCTATTCCCCGACCCGATCTGGAGGCTGGGGGGGGGAAGCAAGCCTGCTTCTCCCCCCTCCAGCCCCACAAGCTCGCGGGATAGCGGGCCAAGCTGTCCCTGAAGGCAGAAGAGGGAGACGGAGCGCTCCGTCTCCCTCTTCTAGCTTGGGGATGGCTGCGCAAACCTGGGGGGAAATCAAATTTTTTCCCTTGATTCCCCCCCCCAAAAATAGGTGCGTCCTATGGGCCGGAGCGTCCTATAGGGCGAAAAATACGGTAATTTCTTTTGAAGCCTTGTTTGTACCTATTTCCACTGAACAAAGTGTGGCCTTAGACATATTATATTTCTTGACGCCTCCGATTTCCACAAAACCAGAAAACTGCATAAATGACCCACATTTTTGTTTTGTTTAACAACCAAACAGTGTAGAAAATAAATAAATCAAAAATTGTGGATTGTGAAATCTGCAATTGTCTGACTGTATGCTTTCCCGCAGGGATGCGGGTGGCGCTGTGGGTTAAACCACAGAGCCTAGGGCTTGCCGATCAGAAGGTCAGCGGTTCGAATCCCCATGATGGGGTGAGCTCCCATTGTTCGGTCCCGGCTCCTGCCCACCTAGCAGTTCGAAAGCACGTCAAAGTCAATTAGATAAATAGGTACCGCTCCAGCGGGAAGGTAAACGGTGTTTTCGTGCGCTGCTCTGGTTTGCCAGAAGCGGCTTAGTCATGCTGGCCACATGACCTGGAAGCTGTCTGCAGACAAACGCTGGCTCCCTCGGCCTATAAAGCGAGATGAGCGCCGCAACCCCAGAGTCGGTCACGACTGCACCTAATGGTCAGGGGTCCCTTTACCTTTACCTTTATGCTTTCCCACAATTCCTGGATGGGAATTCCCCCCACCCCCAAATATGGTGTGCACTCAGCTATGTGCATGGCAGCACATGACCTGTTGGTTCTTAGCCAATGCAACAGAATCAGCCAACTAGAAGGCATGGGCAACCACTAAAGGGAATGCCTGCTGGAAAGATTAAAATTGTTCCTCAAATACATGTAGATGTGGACTACTCTGGTCTAATCCAAATTGGGGGGGGGGAGTGAGTCAACAGTTAAATAATGCTCAAATCCCCAAGTCTCTTGTGCTCCAAAAGAAAGCCAAAGTTATGTAAATAGGGAACTTGTGGCATTCCAGATGTTGTCGAACTACAATGTCCATCATCCCTGACCATTGACTATGTTATCTGGGGCCCAGTTTTGGCTGGAGTCCAATAACCTGTAGAAGACCAGCCCTGTCTTATACAGAAGAAACAAAAACTAAGAGGACATGCTCTGGGATGCACAGAAGGTAGAAGTTGGTTCTGCCTTTCTGTTTTTGTGATCTCACCAATGTAAAGTCAAGCCACTAAAGAGGATGCCTGCTTCCATTTGTATAGCCCTGCCCAGAATTCTTTTTCTTGGCTATGCTACTGTGTGATGCAATTTTAGAAAGCAGCTTATACAATTGACAAGCGCGGACTGGTGACAAAATGTTGCAGTCCCTACTGTTGCAGCCAGCCTGCAACAAGGAGCTCTATAACACTGCTTGAGCTCAACATAGGAAACTTCGTTTCTTTCCTACTTGCTGAAGTAAGAGAAGAACCTGGTGAAGAGGAAAGGCAGCTGCAATAAAGATTCCATGTCCAATTTGGCTTTTTAAATCCGAAATTGGGATCAATAAATGAACTGTAAAATACAGTAATGGGAATTCTGGATCACAGTTAAGGCCATCAACTTGCCTACACTAAATGAAAATGAAGCCTACAGTACGTAGCATTTTTAGCCTACACATAAGAAATGTAACCTGATACTTTGCCTGTTAATGTACATTGTATTTTAACACGTGCAAGCTAAAGGCTCTAAATAAAGGTATTAGTACTGGCATTTGTTTAATGGTAGTATAGAAAGTTAATTGGGGAATTTCAGGTCAGGGACGGGGAATCAGTGGCTCTCCAGATCTTGCTGGACTACAATTCCCATCACCTGCAACAACTGGTTACGTGGGCTGGGGATGATTGGCGATGGGAGTCCAACAGATTCTGGAGAACCAGAGATTCTGGGTCCTGCTTTTGGCTAAGCCTTTCATCCCACCTTGCCCATTAATTGTGAATATTCCAACATTGTCAACTCATGGTTGAACCTCCCTTTGAGTTATTGAGTAATATTAAGTTGCCTTACATTGACTCAGTTCCGTTTCTGAGCCCTGCCACCCAAGACTCTTTTGTAGACAGCAGTAGTGCCATCAGGGAAGGATTGGGGGGTAGAGATCCAGGGCTCCCCTTAGAAAGAATGAGCAGGAACATCCCTAAATACAGCAGGACACTTTGAAGTAAATGCACATTACCACATTAAGAGCAGGACCTCGTAAGATGGTCAAGTCTGGCTCCTAAAATTACTTAACTGCAACACTGATATTCAGAGAGGCAAGAGATTGAACTTCTACATGCAAAACATGTTCCCCACCTCTGATCCCCAGACCTTCCCATGTGACCCCTATATGATCACATTTTTCATTCAAATTATTAAGCTTCTACATTAATGTTAACAACCAGTGCACTAATCCAGTTAATGCTCCATTCCAATAGTCCACAATGGTGCTGGGATACATTTTCCAAAGGACACCTTGATACTAGACATAAGAGTAGCTATGAAGAAACACAATGAAATTCCAGCCAAGACAACAACACTGAATTGTCTGTTCTTCGTTTACGCAGTGGCAAACAGCATATTACTTGTAAATGAAACATGAAGTAATAAAAGGAGTTAATACTCAACTAACTGAACAACCACCTACTAAGAGTAGAGTGTTGGTAGTAACCCGATTCATTGTTCATAGGAAGACAAGATAACACTTATGGTTTTTCAGGGAACTAAGCAAGTAAATATGATTGTTTTAAGTGCTCTTATAGCGTTCCCAAAACCTAAAATGACCCAGCCTTGAAAAAGATGTTACAGCTTTTTCTTTTAAAATTTGTGATGACATTTTATTAGCTTGATTCAGGAGGTGGGGGTGGAGTGGAAGCTCACTGATGGCTTTACAATACAATAGCTAAACAAAACGGCTTTCAGCAAACCACTTGTTATAAGTGCCTTATTTAAAATGTTGTGTGCAAAAATTAATTAGTTACCTTACCATGGGGTTTCGAAATTGCTTGGTAGACCTTGAACAAAGATAACAAATAAATGGCAATCATATTGGGAGCATTGCTTGGATCTAATTTTTGTTTAAAGGATTACCAATGTGAAAGCAGAACTAAATGCCACCTATATAGTTTGTCTCATTTTGTAGGTTTTTACTAACAATTCTGTAAGGTGGAAACATAGCAAATGTCTAAATAAGAGGCTGGCAATGAAGACCCTCCTAGACCCCATTAGGATAAAATCTGTTCTTAATAATGTTAAGCATGGATTTTTATGTCTAGGAAAAGCACAGAAAAACAAACTAATAAGCTATTTTATACTCTTATGGGCTCAATTCCCCCTTCCATTAAAATCCTTGTAGGAATTGAAAATACAAAGACTTCCATATGCATAATTATGCTGTTAGCATATTAAGCATGATACTTATTAATGCAAGTGCTGCGATTGTTCTCTCCATCCTCTTTTCAATGTAACCTGAAACAAAAATGTTCTAGAGAATTCTGACATAAGATGTAGTCACACAGGATTCATGCTGGTATTTGTGCCTGCCAATTCCACCACCCCTGCTTTTTTGGGGTTGGATTCAAAACAGAAAAGGGATACCCCTTGCAACACATGTTGCCATCTCTTCTTTCCTTTTGCTCCCTAGACTAGAATGGATAAAACATCTTGCAGCCTCCTTGGTACATCTCCAAGGAGCATTGCTGCAAGTTCACAAGCACCTAGCATGGCATTACTGCAAAATCATGCGCTGTCTAGACTAACAGCAGCATACGGCACTGATTCTGAGATGGTGACAGACACACAACCCAAAGCAAATGGGAAGATACCCTTGAAGCCTCTTTTGGGACGCCCACTTCTTCCATGCCTTCCAGTTTCTTCAACTTCCAGATACTGTATCCCACCCAGCTAAACTGATTTGGAGGAATCACTACAAGGAAATGTTTGGGCATTAGAGGTGCTTCTGATCCTTCTTGCCCAAAACATTTGCCATTACTGGCACCATATTTTTTAAAACAATATGGTGCGTAAATGGGAGGTGGAATGGAGAGAGTCTTAAGGTTTACCTAAAACTGACATGCCCAGTGATCAAATTCATGTGCAGCCAAAGATCTAAGCATGCAATAAGGCCAGACCAGGGAGCACATAATTACCAGCTCATGAATGGATTTTCAGTGACCTAAGATAATCATTGGGACATCCCTGTCTTAACCTTCCCTGTGGCTACTGAAAATCCTGAGGGAAATCAGAAGCCCAGGCCAGGGAACTAGTGCCATCAGCTCCTTGAATTGGCCTGATGATAGTTTGCAGCATTTGCTTAGTCTAATACTTTAAAATTGTAAATCACCTTGGGTGCTGTGGCAGAAAGATAGTTGCATAGAATGCAATAAGCAAAAAGCATAGTGACTGGATGTGGATTGTTTCAGCTAGGTGGTGTAACCTAGGAGTCTAGAAAAAGGGAATATATTTGAAAGAATGCAACTGTAATTTCTATAAATAATGTTTCATATTTACAGCCTGCTACTATGTGTTTCTCCAACTGTTTGTAACCTTCTTCTACCACTCTCCTGGCCCATATGAGAGAGTTACCTTTGAGGAAGGGACGTGGCCCAGTGGTAGATCACATGCTTTAAATGCAAGGTTCCAGATTCAGTCCTTAGCATCTCCAAGGATGGCTTCCAAGGATGAAATACCAGTGGCATTGCTCCTCCCCAAGCATTTCAGGTCAGCATAGTGAAGGTTTGACCTTTGTTTACTGGTCACGGTTAAGAAGAGACCTTAACCATGGTCCATGGTTTGGACAACAAGCGAAGCAAAACTTTGGCTTAGCTGCCATCCTGTGCTGACCTGAAAAGCTCAGGGAGAAACAAAGGAGCCAGAACATTTGCATGGTCATAGTAAGTCATGGTCTGGCTTACCATAAAATGAGAACCAGACCACTGTAGGCAATACTGAACCAGATGAACCAATGGTCTGACTCACTATAAATCAACTTCCGATGTTTCATCAGAAAGTTAAAGAAGAGGGGAAAGTAATCAGCTATATCTAGGAAACGTTTCCATATCACAAGTGAGGAAGCCTCTCAATGCCCCTTTCCTCAAGAAAGTGCATTAACGCGGGGGAGAACTATAGCAAAACTGTCTGATTACACTGTTCAACATTAGTAGTCATACTAGGCCAAACACTTTTAATTTCCCGTAGTTATTTGCATGATCAGAAATTCTTTGCCCTGATTGGTACTGTACATTCCATATTGCTAATTCAAAGCAACCAACTGGCCCATACATCACTCTAATAAATTCATATTTTCTGGAGCTGAAGGCCATTTCTGCAACAGTCAAGGAACTATTTTGACTTGGTCTACATCACTGACATTTGATGTGTAGTATAACAATAGAATAAAAATGAATTGTAGTCATAATAAATGATTGACATTCAATATGATGAGAGGGCAGGAAGAAACGAAACGGTGAAAAGAAGCATCATGCTTTAAACGGCCTTTTGCAAGGCATTGATTGATATGTGTGAAATACATTCTTGTTAAGGATAAATTGTAGGTGTACAGAAACTAGTAGCAATAATCACTATGTAGATACAAATCTGAGCGCAACCAGTACATGACTTGGTCAAGCACTGAGGACCCCTCCCCAAACTTACAGTACAATCCTAACCATATCTACTCAAGATTAAATCCTCTTGAATCCAATGAGGTTTGCTGTCAGGTAAGTGAGGACAGGATTGCCACCTTACTCTTTTTGCAAAGGCAACTTGAGCCATACATCACTTTCCATTTGACTAGCAAGCTGTGAAGCTGGAGGAGGAACAGAAGGAGACCCTTCTGTTCCTCCTAGCAACTGGACTAGCAGCTGGATTGCCAACTACAATTCACCTTACTGCTTACAGTCGTCATGTTTATATATATGCTGGTTTATATATATACCCAGAGTGGCTAGGGCAACCCAGTCAGATGGGTGGGGTAAAAATAATAAATTATTATTATTACTATTACTACTACTACTACTACTACTACTATTATCTCTACAACTGCATGTTAGCCTCTAAATATCAGAAGACTCTTTATTGTTGTGGATGCACCCAGGACACACTATAGCAGCAAACCAGTTTTGTGCCATACCATCTTGGCTGCATGAAGCTTTCCAAATCATCAGTCTATATACCAGTCTATTTACCTGGAGTCTAAGAAAGGCAGCCTTGCTGGGCAACAATGCAGGTGGGGTCGGGGAGTGGGGAGAAATTAACCAAAGCATTGTGTTTCATATCTTCATTGTTGACAAGTAATTGTGCTTCACTGCACGTTTGGACTTCCAGTTTAACAAGAAACGACCTGTGCTTATTAACATTGCTGAATGAAGGCCTCCCAGCTTAATCTTTAAGATTAGACTCCATATCCCAGCTCATGTTATGTTGGGAGTGTGACAGATAACATTATGAGATACACTTAATTTTAGTGAGCAGAAAGGAGGAGAGATGCAGGGAAAGACATTGGTTCCCTCTTAGGTTACTAATATCTGTGCAGTTCCATTGGGGTGCATAGCTGCAGAGAGGATCAAGATACATACAAGGATTACAATCTATTAGAGATCTGATATGTAAGAAATTGCATTTCAAATCCAGGAATATCGAAATCCACAAAACACCATGCATGTCTCATTTGTATAATACACTGATAACCAAAAGATACGCAAGCAGTGTTGCTAGAATATCAGTTTTGAATCCTCCATGTCTCCAGGTCTTAAAATTGTTATGCTTTCTTCAGAACTATCATATACTGTAGGAGAGACTTTAACTTTTACCTGCTCCCTGATATTCTCTTACAGCAGGAGCCATGCCTGGGAGCAGCATGATTTGCACATGCTTGTTGGGAAATTTCCCTTTTCACTTCAGGCACAGAAATGTGCTGTTGATGTTTCAGAACCTCAGTTTTTCTACTGCTGATGACAAGTAAACCTGTAGAAATTTTTCTTTTGTAAACACAGACTAATTAAAGGAATCAGATGTGGTGTCTGCGCTGTGCTAGTAGTGACTACAGTATCAAGGAATCTGCAGTGTGGCAACATGAACACCAGTCCATGTTTCTTGTGACTACAGCACTGGGACATCTGCTGGCCTTGAATGTCCAGAAGGGAAGGGGAATTCCCCCCTCTGGATGAACCAATGGGTGGTTTTACTCAGCGCAGGTCTATTGAGTTCAATGGACCTAACTTATCTACGTTCATTAATTTTCAAAGTGTCTACTTTGAGTAAAACTTAGTTGATGTCCACCCATAACCCTTCATTTCCCAGGTTTCCTTTTTTAAAGAAGTAGGAGAACAGATAACATTATGAGATACACTTAATTTAAGTGAGCAGAAAGGAGGAGAGATGCAGGAAATGGCATTGGTTCCCTCTTAGGCTACTGGACCAAAACACTGGTCCAACAAGTTGGAGGGGATTTGGATGGACAGGGTTATCCCTGGCTCTGCTAATATCCTGTGGGTAGTTGGTAAAGCAGCCCTGCCATGGAGGAGCACCCTAATGTAGCTGCCTAAACAATGGGTGGCTACTTGGGTGAAAATTCCAAAAAGGGCATTTCAGGGGTGGCGAAGGGCTGGATTTTGAGTCAGCTGTGCTGCTGTCATGTACATGTGACAACGGCTTGAGAAGTGGTACAGTAAAGAGCCATTTTTCTTGCTCTCCCCACCTTCCACCCTAGCTGGCAAGGGGGGAGGAGCTGCGGATGTGGCAGTGGCCCACAGCTGCCAATCAGAGGGTTGGGTTGCCAGGCTCATTTGTTTGGCTAGAAAGTAGCTATCTCTGCCTTTCATTGCTTTTAGCCAACGAATGAAATTGTAGCAATGATTGACATTTAGACAAGTCTACCTAAATGTTTAGGAAAAATTGTATGAGTTTTAAGTTGCGGTTTAAACTTTTTGTATGATTTAAATTATGGCTGTAAAAAAATTAAAGCAATAATTTCATTGTTGTACCAGTATCTTTTTGTGTAAACTGCTTTGAGGTGTGTGTCGCCCCCCCATCAATAAAAATGTAAATTTAATGAAATAAATACATTTAGAGGAGCAGTTCTAGACAATTCGAAGGCCAGAGTGAAACACCTGTTGTTTAGAATCTACAGAGGTAACTTCTTCGTTTGTTTTAAAGCTTCCTTTGCTGGTTTCCCTTGGAGGAGAAGTGAATGTTTCTCCACCAAATAAGAGGAGTTCCACTAGAACTAAAACTGATAAATATTTGGTGCATGTGTAAACCAATAAATTTCCTTTCCACCATTTCCCCTAAATTCGTATCAGTCTACTAAATCTCTGTCTACTATACACATTATTTCAGTCCTTAGTAAGGCCAACAGAGCAAATGAATTCTGAAGAATTCCTTCACTGGCTGCTTGAAAAGAAGCCCCTAAAGAGTTCAAATGCACATCAAATTATATATCTATATCTAGATCTATATGCACTGCATATATACCTACGTATAAGTTCTATGGAGCTCAGTGAACTTACTTCTGAGTAGCTGCACTAGACTGCAATGTTTAGAATAAAAAAAAAAAATCCTTGTTGTCTGCTGTAAGCACTTTAATAACAACCATTGGTGCCCACAAGTACTCAGCAGCATTGTTATCAAGGCATATTTCTACAGTAAAATTGAATCTTATTTGTAATTCATAAGTTAAAGTCAGTGCCAGTAAATATAAATGATAGATTTTTAAGTGGTTGAATATTTCAACCACTCAGACACAAAACCTTCACAGCTTTTGCAAAGTGCCAGAAAACACAGACTGAAAGTGATGAGAAAACTTCTGTAATCTACTGTAAAAATGTTAATATTCAGCTTTAAACAAGGAAAGAAGGCAGAATAGCTAACAAAATAGACTCGGAAATATATACCATCACCAAAACACAAGACAGCAAAAATTGAGGCAAAGCCTCCAAGTAGGTCTAAAACATGCAGGGAACTTTAAGAAAAGGCACAAAGTGCCCAAGAAACTTCAATTTCCATTTTTCAATTGTGCTGGAATAATTCATCAAAGTGAATGAATTTTAAACAAAACACAACTTTTTTTGGTTTATTGTGTATCCCAACTGTCACTGTTTTGCAGGAAGAATACACCACATGCTCATGCTACAGATTTTGATTTGTGCAACTAAAGTGGACCCCTAGTGCAACAAATCAACTCTTAAAATACATAAATAAAGGTAATGGACTTTTTGTGGCTAGGGAAGTGACAGCATGATGCACTGAAATGTGTGGGACAAATAAATGGATTAATGGGAAGATGTATAAACATGCTGCAAGCAAATCAGAATGAATGCACATTGCCAAATAACTGCCTGGGAAACATATCAGGACGAACACTCAGTAAAGACCAGACATAGTCTAACCTCTGTGTAAACAAATAGGATGACTACTCAATAAACAGGTTCTCTGGAGGGGCCGTTATATGGAACAATTCAGTGATTTGAGAACCCAATCACCATCTTTGGAAAACTTATTATTATTTAACTTATTTAACACACTCACCTTGCTTTAGGATGGCAGAATTAACAAGGATTGCATTTACTGGCATTGCCTGACACTACTTCAGATATGGGTCAAAGGGGGTGTGGAATGATAAGAGTATTGAGGCTTCTTCACATGTCAACCAAGCAAATCCTGGCTCATCAGAGATTCATGTGGATGGCTCTTCTGGTGGCTAGCAGCAAGTGTTAAGGGCCACTATAGGCATGTAGGAATAACTGGGTTGATGAGGAGACTTTGCAAAAAGAAGACTATGCATTTCCTTCTTATGAATCACTTACTTACTACTTAAAAGCTCATTAGGTATCAGCCTGCTAAATTATCAGTCACTCCTTAGTAATGTAGCATGCCAACTCTCATAAGAGAAAAGGTCCTGATTCAGAGAAATTTGATCGCTAACCATCCACTCCTAAAGATCCACTTATTAGCCAAAATGAAGTGGCAAAATACCTGGTGCAAAATACATTAGAGTATTCTGTTCCTCATCCTAATGTATGAAGAAGGCATTAGCACCATTAGTACCAATAATGACACTTGCCTCGGATAAAATCTGTTCTACTATATATTTTAATGTTAGCTTGAATTCTATTACATATGCTAAAAACCAAAAAACAAAACAAGATCTAGTTGAGGGGTTATAGCAGTGTTTCCCAACCTTTTTTGGGCAAAGGCACACTTGTTTCATGAAAAAAATATCGAGGCACACCACCATTACAGCCCCGTGACGTCAGCGCGCAGCGTCACGCCGGGAGGGACATGAATTGCTAGCAAATTACATAATCACCTCCTTGAGGGCTGGCTCATCTTCTCCGAAGGCAGAACCCCATTAATTAACAGCACAGACTCACACCGTAGCCAAGACGAGGGGGGAAAACCTCAGTCATGCACAGTCATGCACATGTGGGGGCTAAATGAGGACGAAGACCGGGCAGAGAGCAGGGTTCAAATCACCCCACCTGGCCAGGACAATCCCTGGGTGCTCCCTTGGGCCACTCGCCTGACCCACCTCGCAGGGCTGTTGTTGCGAGAATAACACGGGGAGAACCACGCGCGCCCCCGGGAGCTCCTTGGAGGAGAAAGCGGGCGATGAATGCAATGCACGAAATATATGAGAGGCGACCAGGTTTTGCAGGTGAGGGGCCCCCGCCAGCCTCCGCTTCCAACACCCGGCGCAACGACGCTGAAGTTTCCCCCCGGGCTCGGCTCAGGGAGCAGCGCTGCTCCCCCCGGCTCCCCTTCGCCCTCCCGGCTCTCTCTGCCGCCCACTGGGGACCCCCCTCACCTGCCAAGTCCGGAGCGCCGGTGGAAGTTGCATGCATGCATGCAGGGCGCCGTGTTGCCATTGCATTGCACTGCACTCCATGCAACGCCTGCACGCATGCATTGCCTTGCACGCCCGCCAAGGGGTCTCCCCGCGGTCCGATGCGTCCCCTCCGGCGCGGATGCAGCATTGCAAAAATAACCCCCCCGACGCAGCCCTACCTGGGGGGCAGCCTCCGCCTCCGCCGCTCCACCTCCGCGGGGATCCCCGGGCTCCATCCTGCCGCCCGATCTCCGCGGGGGCGCAGGCAGGCTGCGCGGGGTCTGCGCGGAAGAGCCCCTGCCCGCCCGGCCGCCGCCGCGCTCATTCCATGGCCGGGAGAAGAGCGCTTCAAACAAAACGCCCGGCCCGCCAGGCCACGCTGGGAAACGTAGTTTGCGCACCCCGCGCGGGCGCGGAGCCCAAGGGCGAGGGGACTACGGATCCCGGCAGCCCCCGCGCCGGGGACGGAGGGGGAGAGGCCGGGTGCAGGGATGGAGGGACGGGTGGGCGAGCGAGTGAGTGGCAGCCGCCAAGCCTTGGCCGAGAGCCAGGAAGGGCCTCCCCGGAGGAGGAGGAGGAGGGAGGTGCAGAGCGGGAGGGAGGGAGGGAGGGAGGGAACCCCAGGGGTCATCTAGTGACGGCGCCCCAATCGAAAATTTGACTTAAAAAAAAATCTTTCGAATTTTTTAATTTTTCCCGCGGCACACCAGGCAACATCTCGCGGCACACTAGTGTGCCGCGGAACAGTGGTTGGGAAACACTGGGTTATAGAGTGTAGAGAATTGCCTCTCTATAGTGTGTGCCTGGCACCTTCATTCATATGCTGATGAAGACACACCTCTTTACCCTAGCCTTGATACCTGAGATAGATGATAGGATAGATAGATAGATAGATAGATAGATAGATAGATAGATAGATGGATAGATGGATAGATAGAGGATAGATGTATTGGCATCCATCTGTCTCGGGAGACAATAGAGGAGTGTGCCTTAGGGTGTGAGGTCAAGCTATAGATATATAGATATATGGAATGAGCTTCTCTGTTCTCCTGATTGTAAATGGTTTTAACTGATTTTAATATTGTATTGTAATATTATTGTAATTTGCCTGGGAACTTCATGGTGCAGGGCAGATAAGAAATCACCATTAACTTCAGGAGTGGGGAATTTGTCACCCTCCAGGTACAGGGAACTTGTCACCATCCCCAGCCAGCATGGCCAATGGTCAGCAGTGATGGGAGCTGGAGTCCTGCAACATTTCATGGGGCACAACTTCCCCACCTCTGGGCTATATTGGATTTGGCAGACTCCCAGGCTGCACTGAAGGAAAACTTTTCTCATCTGTTGGAGCCTGGAGAAGCAAGCCAATTAAATTAAAAGAGGAAAAAAAGAGGCGCCTAGTAATTGAAATATTTGCTAAATAAGCACATCTTTAACCACTGGGGGTGGAGAGGGCATTTTAGTTTAGTTTCTTCTTCTTCTTTGGTCTTCACTGTGTATCAGATGTGGTTAGGTAAATGTGAATGATTTTCAGTTGCTGGCTTTTGTTCTATGTCCACCTTTTGTCACTCTTTCCCTTTACAGCCATAATACTCCTAGTTGTATAATATAATAGAATCAAAGACTCTCTGTATTGCCCTGTTGGTTCTTTAAACAGGCAGAGGTAATGATTACTGACCCGTACAGATAACATCCCTGAAGCATTAGTGCAATGTCTCTTTTGCTTCATTTCCCCACTTTTTCAGTTTTGCGTCTGTTGCAGATGGTTATCAAAGAAAGCTAGGGCAACAACACAATCCTAAGACTTGAGAAGAAACCTGCTTGCACAAGATATTATTTTATTGATACACAGTGCAAAAGGAAAATAAGCCCATTCACCAAATAGTCAAGCGCTTTGGCCTCCCCTCCACCCTGCCACTGTGTTTTGTGGTAACAAATTGGCCTTGCCAGCTTTCATCTCTGAAAACATTTTTGCCTTAAGAAGATCATCTTAGTTCTTTTTTTGAATGATTGCTTTTGGATGACACAGAGAAATAAATAGCAACCTATTGTCATTTAGTGAATGACATTTTTTTCCTGACAGACAAGGCCTAGCCAAAGAAATAGTAAAGTAAGGAATACATAAAATAGCTGCTTAATATGGTTGAGCCTGTGTTGTAAACCAGCTTAATACACGCTATTCTCTAAAGCTATATTGATATGTTGGCTCACTGTTGGGGGTGGGGGGGGGGAGATACAACAGCAGGAGTGAAAACACATTCACAGCCAGGAATGTCACTGTAATGGTTTTGGAACAAGCAAGGGCAGACCCACTGTGGAGTTTCATATCCTCTCCAAATACGAAGTTGCTCTGCTTACAAGTTAGAAGAAGAATTTGTCAAAAGTATGACTGCAAGCACAGACAATATTTTCTCTCTCTGTCTCCAATTGAAAAGCAATTCATAATGGGAAATGGGGAAAAATTAAGACGCATTCTGTATCTTTCCCTTCTTGCTAACGAATGCAATTGACAATATGTTGATGATGATACATAGAAAAGAAGAGAATCTGATGATCTTCCTAATTCGGTACTGTTTCTAAGCACACCTAGAATAAACCTGATGTAAAGGCAAAGTTCAATCATTTGCTTCAGTTACTACCAATGATTTCACACAAAATAATATGTGCAATTAGCTGCCAGTTCTATAGGCTGTATCTACACTGTGGTAGTCATTGCGTGATGGGATAAAAATAGCCTGGCATTTGACATGACAACAACATGAAACCAATTCTTTTTACAAAAATTATATATTTTATGTACACATATGTGCAGGCACCTTGCTGAGAGTTTCAACATTTGTACCTTTATATCTGCTAGCCATGTTTTCAATTTCTACAGCATTGTAATTACTTTCCCAAATTCAAAGCTTTTAACCGTATTATGAAACCAATTTATCCTTAGATTAAAAGACAACTCTTTTTTAGCACCTAACTGTTATCTGTGCCTGCTGTGAAACTGCAGTGAACTGACGCTGTTTCACATATACAAACCAAAAGAAAGCACATTAAATTAGCTGTGCATAAGACTGGGACTGGTAAACAATCATGCACCTAAATAAGAATTCCACATAAAACTATAATTGCAGCATGAAACACTCACAGTAGTAAAGGTTCATAAAAGTGAGACAAGTTCTACCTCTAATAACTCTAATAACACTGCATGCAGGTTCTGGAAACGTGTTGGGAGGCTGGTCACTTAAAACATTCTATGTCGCAAACTTAATAATGAAATGTACAGATGATGATTATATTTATCACATCGGCCCAGTGTAAAAAGATATGACAAGCTCTTCATAATGATTCATGGGTAAACAGAAGCCTTATTTAGACACTTCATTAGTGTTTGAGGAGGGAACTGTGTTACATATGCCTGACTGCTTGTAGGCCAGTCAACGTTCTGCTATGGCAATGTCCGCCCTCCATGTCCTGCTTATACCCACTTAGAACAGCTGCATATGTGGGGGCTCTTATAATGGATGCTAGCTATCAGTTACATACAGTTTTGCTCCCCCACTCAATGTGACCACATAATGTTGGAATCTGAGCCACACACACAAAGCCAACTGATTTTGCTATGAAAGCATAAATATAGATATTTAAAGTGAATTAGAATCATAGAATCATAGAGTTGGAAGAGACCACAAGGGCCATCGAGTCCAACCCCCTGCCAAGCAGGAAACACCATCAGAGCACTCCTGACATATGGTTGTCAAGCCTCTGCTTAAAGACCTCCAAAGTAGGAAACTCTACCACACTCCTTGGCAGCAAATTCCACTGTCGAACAGCTCTTACTGTCAGGAAGTTCTTCCTAATGTTTAGGTGGAATCTTCTTTCTTGTAGTTTGGATCCATTGCTCCGTGTCCGCTTCTCTGGAGCAGCAGAAAACAACCTTTCTCCCTCCTCTATGTGACATCCTTTTATATATTTGAACATGGCTATCATATCACCCCTTAACCTCCTCTTCTCCAGGCTAAACATGCCCAGCTCTCTTAGCCGTTCCTCATAAGGCATCGTTTCCAGGCCTTTGACCATTTTGGTTGCCCTCCTCTGGACACGTTCCAGTTTGTCAGTGTCCTTCTTGAACTGTGGTGCCCAGAACTGGACACAGTACTCCAGGTGAGGTCTGACCAGAGCAGAATACAGTGGCACTATTACTTCCCTTGATCTAGATGCTATACCCCTATTGATGCAGCCCAGAATTGCATTGGCTTTTTTAGCTGCTGCGTCACACTGTTGGCTCATGTCAAGTTTGTGGTCAACCAAGACTCCTAGATCCTTTTCACATGTACTGCTCTCAAGCCAGGTGTCCCCCATCTTGTATTTGTGCCTCTCATCTTTTTTGCCCAAGTGGAATACTTTACATTTCTCCCTGTTAAAATTCATCTTGTTTGTTTTGGCCCAGTTCTCTAATTTGTCAAGGTCGTTTTGAAGTGTGATCCTGTCCTCTGGGGTGTTAGCCACCCCTCCCAGTTTGGTGTCATCTGCAAATTTGATCAGGATGCCCTTGAGTCCATCATCCAAGTCGTTGATAAAGATGTTGAATAAGACCGGGCCCAAGACAGAACCCTGTGGCACCCCACTAGTCACTCTTCTCCAGGATGAAGAGGAACCATTGATGAGCACCCTTTGGGTTCGGTCAGTCAGCCAGTTACAAATCCACTGAGTGGTAGCATAGTCAAGACCACATTTTACCAGCTTCTTTACAAGAATATCATGGGGCACCTTGTCAAATGCCTTGCTGAAATCAAGGTAGGCTACATCCACTGCATTCCCTTCATCTACCAGGCTTGTAATTCTGTCAAAAAACGAGATCAGGTTAGTCTGACATGACTTATTTTTCAGAAATCCATGCTGACTATTGGTGATCACAGCATTCCTTTCTAGGTGCTCACAGACTGTTTGCTTAATGATCTGCTCCAGAATCTTCCCTGGTATTGATGTCAGACTGACTGGGCGGTAATTATTTGGGTCCTCTCTTTTCCCCTTTTTGAAAATAGGGACAACATTTGCCCTCCTCCAGTCTGCCGGGACTTCGCCTGTTCTCCAGGAATTCTCAAAGATGACTGCCAGTGGTTCTGAGATCACATCTGCCAGTTCTTTTAATACTCTTGGATGCAGTTCATCTGGCCCTGGAGACTTGAATACATCTAAACTAGCCAAATATTCTTGTACTATCTCCTTAGTTACTCTGGGCTGTGTTTCCTTTGCTGAATCATTTGCTCCAAATTCTTCAGGTCGGGCATTGTTTTCTTTATCGGAGAAGACTGAGGCAAAGAAGGCATTGAGGAGTTCAGCCCTTTCTGTGTCCCCTGTTTGCATTTCACCATCTTCTCCTCTGAGTGACCCCACTGTTTCTTTGTTTCCATTGAAAACAAAGTCGGATCTTTGGTCATATCTTGCAGGGATCTATTTATGTTCCTATCTTCTTTTAACTGGGTAGCAGTTGTTGCAGATATTAATATAGTGCTCAGCATGAAGCAACTGGATGCCTAAAAGCAGAGTCCTTTTAGAATAAAAGTTGTCCAGAAGTTGTCCAGACCCATAAATGTTATTCAAAGCTTTACTTGCAGAACTTTCTTCAAAACAGAACAAAAACAATAGCGATATGTCCAAAACAGTTGCAGGCAATATATTGTGCATGTCCAGCTCAGGCCCAGCTTCTGACAAAATCCAAAATAATTCTAACACCCCAAAAATCAGAGGCCCGTCTCTCCACACACAAACTCCATTAGCTTGCATTCCAGCCTAAGGCTGACTATTCCAGGAGAGGCCTGTTACCCCATCCTTCGCATTTGGTTGCTCATTCACACAAATGGACACCCATAGATTAACATAGGCATAGAAGGTAATTCTCTCTCTTTCGTGTGATTTAAGTCAGGCACATGACAGAGCAGAGAACATCTACAGTTAATCATCAACACTTAAGAGAGGTTTTCTTGATCTTCTTTAACTTGAATGGAATTTTCCATGTTAAACTCTTAGTAATATACATACTAAGTAGTGATGTATGGAAGTGACAGCTGGACCATAAAGAAGGCCGATCGCAGAAGAATTGATGCTTTTGAATTACGGTGCTGGAGGAGACTCTTGAGAGTCCCATGGACTGCAAGAAGATCAAACCTCTCCATTCTTAAGGAAATCAGCCCTGAGTGCTCACTGGAAGGACGGATCCTGAAGCTGAGGCTCCAATACTTTGGCCACCTCATGAGAAGAGAAGACTCCCTGGAAAAGACCCTGATGTTGGGAAAGATGGAGGGCACAAGGAGAAGGGGACGACAGAGGACGAGATGGTTGGATGGTGTTCTTGAAGCTACCAGCATGAGTTTGACTAAACTGCGGGAGGCAGGGGAGGACAGAAGTGCCTGGCGTGCTCTGGTCCATGGGGTTATGAAGAGTCGCACACGACTAAACGACTAAACAACAACAACAATATACATACAGACATTCTCAATTTCAGTGTGCAGTCAAAACAATTATACTTAACACATAGTTGCCATATTTTTTCCAGTTGGCTTAAAGATCCCCCCCCCAACCAATTACCTCCCTATTTTGCCCTCCTACATCTTTCATTCAAATAATCTGCAAGATACAAATGCTGGATGGGTAACTCATAGAAAACCCATTTAGCCTTTTGAATGTGTTAGTATGACAAGCCATGGAGAGATATGAATTTAACTAGAAATTATCTGGGCTGTTAATCATCAGCAATATTAATTCTTCAGATTTCATCACCTTCTCCAGAGAGCCATGACAATTTTAGAAGCTGAAGGAGAACAAGACAAAAAAGGTGCTACAAAACATGCAAATGAACCTCCAAACGTGCATGGTAGCGTTGGTTGTGAATGGGACTGCTCACCTTATAATGCATTTAACTTTATTTGGAGATAAAGGGTTAGATGCAGACCTGTGATCAGTGAAATTCTGCTTGCACTGGAAAAAGGTGGGCATGGGGGTGATTCTCTAATTTTGCCTTTCCCTGTAGTCCCATTGCTCCTTAAAAAGCTATTCCTGGTTGTGGAGAGGTAGAGGAGCCCATACAACAGCATGTAAAATGGCACTGGGAGTTGCATGGTGAGGGGGAATTTGTGAAAACTGCCTCCCTCACTTCCTTCAGTGGGAGCCTTCACTGGATCTGGGTTCTTTTAGTGAAGTCAATGAGCCCTTCTGTTCCCAGAAGGGCAAGACTAGATTCAACCCAAAATATTTTTGATGGAAGGTTTAGAAAACACACATTTGCTCTTGGTAGTAAAGCCTGGACACCATTTTCTTGAGCAAACTTTGCTTCAGTGTTCATGTTTTAATGCTGACCTAATCAGCACTAAAAAGGGCTTCTTCTTAAGAACCACTTTCATGAACCTACAATCAAATGTTCTTGATAAATCTATCTGCTCCTATCGGCTGTGTGCTGAATCCTAAAAGACCGGAAAACGTGAGAAGAATAAGGAATCCAGGTCTGGCTAAAGAAAGGAAAGAAATGTAAATGGACACATTAAAGAAAACACTGGGATTCAATTAAATATTTTTGTAATAGTGTGGACAGAGCTGAAAACCTTAACTCAATAAAAGTTTTCCACCCTCTTAATTTATTCTCATTCCCCTGCCCCCTCGTATTATATTTTCCAGTATATGAAAGACTCAGAAGAAGGAAACTCTAGAAGACATTTTGACCGGGGGAAAAAATGAAAGAAAATAAAGTATTTTTTTACACCTGTCACTATGACCTATTTGGGAAATATAGCAAATGCATGCTCCCTTAAGTTGGATTGGCAATGAGCAGGATGGGGAACCAGGCACCCTCCTGACCTTTGACCATACTGGCTAGGGATGATGTGAGTTTGAGTCTAATGACATCTACATGACGAAAGGATCCCCACCTCTGGCAGAGACAGGTCACTCTTAAAAAGGGTATGTATCAGATTTCAAAATAATGTTGCTCACTAAAAATCCTAATGTGAACAAAGTGTGTAGTTGGATTTTTAAAAAGGCATACAAAAAAAATTTAAACAAAAGATTCCAGGGTCCAGTTATGTATCATCCATGTTAGAAATCTGGACTTTTAACTGATCTATGAAGTGACTGGGATGATCCAAAGAATAATAATAATAATAATAATAATAATAATAATTTTTATTTATATCCCGCCCTCCCCAGCCGAAGCCGGGCTCAGGGCGGCTAACAACACTAAAAAAGTGCAACATTATAAAAACATCATAAGAATTAATTAAAATCAAAATTAATGGCAACCATAAACTAAAGTATTGTAAAGATTGCTGAAGGAGGGAGTCAGGCTGTGCCCTAACCAAAGGCCTGGTGGAACAGCTCTGTCTTGCAGGCCCTGCGGAAAGATGTCAAGTCCTGCAGGGCCCTTGTCTCTTGTGACAGAGAATGTTCCACCAGGTTGGAGCCGCAGCCGAAAAAGCCCTGGCTCTAGTTGAGGCCAGCCTAACCTCTCTGTGGCCTGGGACCTTCAAGATGTTTTTATTTGAGGACCGTAAGTTCCTCTGTGGGGCATACCAGGAGAGGCGGTCCCGTAGATACGAGGGTCCTAGGCCGTATAGGGCTTTGAAGGTTAAAACCAGCACCTTAAACCTGATCCTGTACTCCACCGGGAGCCAGTGCAGCTGGTATAGCACCGGATGAATGTGATCCCGCAGCGAAGACCCCGTAAGGAGTCTCGCTGCGGCATTCTGCACCCGCTGGAGTTTCTGGGTCAGTCTCAAGGGCAGCCCCACGTAGAGCAAGTTACAATAATCCAGTCTGGAGGTGACCGTCGCGTGGATCACAGTGGCTAGGTCAGGGCGAGAGAGGTAAGGGGCCAACTGCTTAGCTTGGCGAGATGAAAAAATGCCGCCTTTGTTATAGCTGCAATCTGCGCCTCCATGGAGAGGGAGGTATCGAAGATTACACCCAAACTCTTAACGGACGGTGCTGGCACTAATTGCACCCCCGCAAGAGATGGGAGTTGCCCCCTCAATCCCATATCGTCCCGTCCCAGCCAGAGGACCTCTGTCTTCGAAGGATTTAACTTCAACTGGCTCCCACGTAACCATCCAGCCACAGCTTCCAAGCATCTGATCAGTGTGTCTGGGGCCGAGTCAGGATGGCCATCCATCAACAGATAGAGTTGGGTGTCATCAGCATACTGATGGCAGCCCAGCCCAAAACTCCGGACAAGCTGGGTGAGGGGGCGCATAAAGATGTTAAAAAGCATCGGGGAGAGAATCGCACCCTGAGGCACTCCACACACCAAGGAGTGGCGGGATGACAGTTCCCCCCCAAGCGCCACCCTCTGTCCCCGACCAGAGAGAAACGAGCGCAGCCATTGAAGGACTGCGCCCTGGATCCCCACGTCGGCAAGAAAAACTACATTACCTTCCAAACAGCCTGCTAAAAATGCTTCTGCGTGATGCTTATATTTATTTATTCATTCATTAAATTTATGCCCCATTTCTCCCCCTTGGGACTCAGGACAGTATAAGTAGAGAGCAGAAGTGTTCTTGACACGTTCCTTATGGCCATGACCCAGGACCTGGGACTATACACAAGTCTTGTTCCAATAATGTAACCACATACAATCAATGCATGGACGAAAAAGCCAGAGCTGTATTTGCTGGCCCTACCCTGAACCATCACATGTCAGCTGCAGAATTCTGTACAGGTACCTTGGTTTACGAACTTAATCCATTTCTGAAGTCCATTCTGTTCTTAAACCGAGGCCCGCTTTCCCTAATGTGGCCTCCCTCCCCAGTGCCCTTCACCATTTGGCTTCTGTTTGTAGACCGAGGTAGAGTTCGCAAACCAGGACACTACTTCTGGTTTTGCGGAGTTCGTAGATCGAATAGTTCATAAACAGGACAGTTCGTAAACCGAGGTACCACTGTGTATAAGTTCTGTGCCTGGAATCTCACAGTATATAGAGCATATTGTGCATATGTCTGTAATGGGTGCATGCTCTGTGCTGATGTTCTAATCAATATACAGATATCAGGGACATTGCCAGCAGATGCCATTCTACCGTCTCTCCCCTGTCCCTGCACACCACACAGTATGATTGTATGTGAAAATGATAATCTGCAGGTTATGACCATTAAGGCCTCCTCTGATGAACTTACCAAATGGGTCAATACAGGGGAAGGTGTTCCCTCAGGTAACCTGGACCCAAGGGCTTGACATGTTGTGGATTTGATGCGGCACAAGAACATATGCAAATAATTTGGGGCCTTGGATACTCACATGTCATTATGGGTGGGTTTTTTTTGGGGGGGGGAAGACAGTGGCTTCTAAATGGTCTTAGTATGTTAACTGCCTTGCTAGATTAAGAATCTTAATATCATGAACTCAGAGAGAGGGATGAAAAAGAAAGAAGGGAAATGGGATACTAAGCAGGGTTGTGTGTTTTCAAAGGATGCAGCAGATAAAAGAATGCTGGAAACCTAAGCAGAAAAAGAGTGAGGAAAGAATAAGAAAGATGGAAATAGACATGAGACAACATGATGCAATGGGGCCAAAGAATGATAAAAATGAATGTGTAATAATAATAGCAAATTATATTTACAATAATAGATTCCTTTTGCCACAGTCATGTCTGCTTTTGTGGAAGAGACCATATCTCTGTGGCTGAGTGTTTAATGTGCTTTTTAATTCCTTCTGATGTTTGTAAGCTGTTTCCAGTCATCTGACATTTTTTAAATGCAAAGGTTTTTCTTTACGTATAAATAGCACAAGGAAATGATGGAAGTTATCTAAATTACAACCACCCAAATGTGCGATTCTATTACCTACCATGTCAACTCTTTCCCTTAGGTTGAGGAATAGTTTTGAAAATTGAATCTAACACTTGGCATTCTGATGAGAGACAGGAGCTGTTCATTCGTCCTTGGGGTGGCTGCAGGTGTGTGTGTGTGTGTGTGTGTGTGTAAGTTTGGAGCAATTCTGCTGTATCTTATCTGCAGCTTTAGAAGTCAGCTGAGAAACACAGATGCTTATAAGTGGGTTAAAACCATCCTTCTTTTGTAACAATCTATTCAGAGTATCCAGAAATTATAGCCTACAGGGTCAAAGTAAATTCTTTCTATTAGGAAGAAAATGGCCTAACACGCTTTGTGAATGCAAATAGTTAGCAGACAGATGTAGCCCTCCTGGTGGCTCTTTTGTGTTAGCTTCCACCTGAAGCAGTTTCTTAACCTCTAGGTCTCCTACCCTATTAACCTGTTTTATGGAAGAAAGGGTGAGGGTTTTTCAGGCTCCCAGTATTCCAAACTTCTAGGGACATGAGCAAGCATGATTACTGCATGGGTTTGCCAAACGGTACCTTGACATGAGAGTTGGATAATTTATACACCTCTGCCAATGAGGACAGGTTGTATCCTCCAAATTTCCTCTAACAAGTATGTGACGATATTCACAGTCTATGATTCCCAGAATAATTTCTGCTGAAGCCAAACCTCAGCAATTTGACAAGGGCTGACTGCCTTTTCTTTCACGTAACAAATGCATTATAATGATGGATCTTGTACTCTCCATATTTTATGTGGGCATGCCCTCACTTTACTTATGAAGGGTCAGGATTCACTAGAAAATGAACCATAGATATATTATTTCTATTAACTCATTCACTGGGGGGGGGGGGGAGCATAGGACTACTTCAGCCTAATCTTTATCAGATGGGAAGCGTTTTGCTGGAAAAGCAGTCTATATAACTTTTAAAGATGAAAACAGTGCAATTTGAGGGATAAAGTGTCAAAATGATTTTGAGCGGGATTTATTCTGTGCCAGCCTGAGGTTTCCCGCATGACAAAATACTTGTTTGATGTAACAGCATCAGTTGGGATGAGATTTCTCCTGCCTGCCTTTTTTTCTTGCTATCTATGATCAGCAAGCAATTTTGAGACAAGATGAAGACACACACAGAGAACACCAAAACATCTATCTCAACTCTTGTCTGCTGGGGCTGATGGGAGTTGTAGTTCAGCCACATCTGGAGGGCCCAAGGTACACATGTGGAGGGCACACTTGCTGTAGGTTCTTCCAGACTACAGAAACTGAGTTCACTCTGTGGGCTTCCATGACACTCTTACTTGGGAATGGTTGCCTATGACAAATCAGGATTCTGAGGCAACAGGATCTGCTTCTATTGTCTGTTTTGATTCCCTGAGCATGCATGCTTTTATTTTTATTCTTTGATAATAGTTGGGTCAGCTTTATTCATACTAGAACCTAAAATGTCATCACACTAATAAGCAGAATGTAGATATAACATAGCACATCATATCAAACCCATTTAAAAGCTTACACAGAGGGTGTAGTCCATCAGATATAATACATGTAAATGATAACAGAAGTTTTGACCAAAATACTACTCAAATCCCAGTCACAGTAAACATGCTAGGTCAAGAAATGTGCCACAAAGCCACCAAGTGTACAGATAAGATACTGTGCCTTGCCCCCCAAAAGTGTAATGCTAATATATTATATACAGCTGAAGTTGCTAACAGAGAAACACTCCCTGTTACGCAAAACAAAGAAATGCTATGCTAATAGCTCTAAACAAAATGTTCATCTAAAGTGTCTTTATACCTTCCTTAAAATATTTCTGTTACTGATATGCTCGAAAATCTACTACTCTAAAGCAACAAACGTGCACCAATCCTGACATAAGCGATTTGGCTTGTCTCAGAATTTTGAACAACATTGCAAGAGTCATAAAATGGATCATTTTGTTGCCATGACTGTAACTAATGCCAGTAGCTAGATCACTCTTACTGTGCAGATGAAAGCCCAGCAAATTTAACATGGGAAAAGATAAATCAAAGCCCTCAAAAAGCCATTAAGCCATAAGTGTTAATTTCTTTGGCTAAATCTTTGCTCCATCACCTTGTTATGTATGAATCATTACCTAAAGGTAAGGAACTAGTGCTTGAGATATATGGGAATCACACCATTATATCTTCCTGAATAGGTCAGCTTCCTTTGCTTTCAGAAAAACTGCCTAAATACAGTTGCTATCTTAGGAAAGGCTAAAAAAAGACAACTATACAGAGAAGGGGGGAGGGAAGAGTAGAGACAGATTACTTGGAAATCAGAAATCCTGACGTATTTCAAAAGGATCTCATTGACTTTTCAGAAACGCTTTGAACAATTGCTGTGGCCACTGGGGTACCGTAATGATATACCCTATTATAAAATGGAGTGCTAAGTAAATGTAGGAGTGGAAATTTAACAATTGGTCGTTTAATGGCTGCAATTATGGCAAAAGAATAATGAACCTATTAGAGAAGAGAACTGGCAATTACTCTAAGGCTTATTGCAATACAGCTGTGGAAGAAAAGTAATACAGAAGCATGCTTAAAAATGGTTATTAAAGGGGAATAATGCATTCTGTTTACTCTGACAGAATGGATCTTTTCAGAAATAAAAGCGGGTCTTTTTGATGATCGGGCATTGAGGCTTAGATGTGATGAATCTTACTATTTAAAAGTAATATATTTTCAGATATTCTTTTTCAGGCTTAAATTATCCCTAGCCTGTAAAATGGAAAGATTTACAAGCAAATACAGACAACAAAGATGTAAAAGCAGTAGCAGAAGCCACCAAACAGTGTTCAGGGAAATTTTCAGATAGACCCACAAAAATATAAAATGTCTTCAGTTTCTGATTTCAAGCAAAGACAAATGAGAAGCCCCAAACCGTTATAAAGCCCACTCATGTCCTACATTAGTGAGCCAAGTATATTTTTATTTAGCCCATTAAATATCCGAATGACGTGTGCTATTAGGACTTGCAATGACAGCAAATAGGAACTCAGAGGAAGGCAGGAGAATAGATGTTTCATTAGATCAAGCCAAGGCCAACCAAATTAGCATCCTGTTTCCAACAGTAAACTGCAAGATACCTTTGGAAACTCCAGGCAAGGCAAACCCTTTGGAGTTTCCAAAGGCAATGTTGTAGCTCAAAGTCAGAGCATCTGTTTTCCATGCAAAAGATTCCAAGTTCAACTCCCAGCATCTCCAGAAGAGACCCTTGTCTCTGTTAAAGAAAATTCTGGGTTGGGAGACTACTCAACAGCACAGCTCACCAGGGTACAAATCCCCCATGGGTCCATGCAGTCAGTAAAAGAAGGAAATTCCAGCCAGGCAATTTGGAGCAAAACAGCAGTCAGTAGACTTAGATCTTTTATTGTTGTGCAACAGGTTCCAACAGCAGTAAGAACCCAGAGCATGGGGCGACATTGACTTTTAAAACTTCCCACAATATCCCAGAATACAGTTCGTGCAGAATCATTGATACATCATCTTTACATCACTGACATGTCACCAAAGGGGAGGGGTAGGAAGTTCAACCTTGGCAAACATGTCCAGACAAGTCTTTGGTACAAGATTAGCATAAGCAGACATCTCAGGGCAAGACCCAGGTATAAGATTAGCATAGGCAAACACCTCTGAAGTCCCACCACCCAAAGTACAACAGAACTACCTTTGCATGTCTGGACCCCTAGGCAAGTCTGGTGGTGGGATTAGGCTTTCCTTGGCGAACAATCAGCTCAGCAATTGTCACCTCTGGGCACTTCCTGGAGTCCCTTTTTCAAGGGCAAAATAGTGTTGTAATGGAGGAAACTGGTAAAGGAGTTGATTTTATATGATTTTTAAAGCTATGTAACTTCCCTGAGCTGTCGAGTTGAAAGGATACGTTCAGGCATATGTTCCTATGTTCCTTGTTTGTCACCAGCTTCTTGAAAACAAAGGCCTACTACCTCTGATTGGGGGGGGATCCTATTTCCCTGTCATGACCAATAGCTACTAATATTCTCTATGATGAGGCATATTGCTCTGTTGCAGCAGTGCAAATGTTACATTTCATGGCATGAGAGGAGGAATAGGAGTTGATATATTTCTGTTAATATTCCATAATTGTGGGTTAAGAGACACACAGAATAACAGAAGTATCTTGAAATCAATGGAGAACTGTGATCTTAAGGAAAATACTGCACTTTCGACTTTTTATGTTGTGATCTGAGCGAGAATGCGTGCTCTCCCAAACAGAATCCAAGGAAGGGAAAGAACACAGTTAACCTCATTATAACACATCTCATTGGACTTCCTGTAGGTCTATAGCAGCCTGCAGCTAACACGGTGAGATCTGGCAATCAATTAAAAGGTGGCATTTGCCACCATGGCAAATCTGCGTTTGCTGTGTTTGTTGCTGCATAATGTGTAACACAGACAACAACAACAACAACAACAACAACAACTGTACACCGCCCATCTGACTGAGTTCCCCCCAGACACTCAGAGTGGCTTCCAGACAATTGATCATTTTGCCTTTGTGTCAGTTTTTAAAAGCAGTGTAGGTTTGTGTTTGCTTTATGCTGCCAATGTGACTCTAACCACTTGGATTTTATAGCTGGGTGCATGCCCTTTTTACACATTCAGCACAGGCTCACTTGTTTGGAGACATAGCCCTGAGTATACAGTACTTGAGAGGCATAACCTGTTTGATTAGTAATGATGTGTGCATTGGAAAACAGCAACAAACTGAACATCCAGGAGGGCGATTAATAAGGTAAAGTGAAAAGAAACTATGCCATGCAAATTTTCATTAAGGCAGGATGTTAGCCTCCATTGTCATCTGCTGGGAATAGATTTGTGCTCAAAGTAGTAAATAAACATAGCCTGGGGTTCTCTGCGTTGAAATGAGAACTGTCAAAAGGAGGGGGGAGAGGGAGAGGGAGCATTTCTGCTGTAATCAGGTTTTGGCTATCTGCTCATTTATCGCTAATAAAGAGTATTAGTTAAACATCACTCGAAGGGAATGATTTATAGCATTCAAGGGAAAGGAAGTATTCCAACAGACCCCTCAGAAATGCTGGTTTCCTGCAGTTGAAGCATGTTAAGGGAGATTAGTGATAAATAAATGTTGCCTTTGAAGTAGTGTTTATACGCAGCCCCACTTTTAAAATGCTTTAAGAGTGAGGATTTAGCCATGGAATGAAAAGGAATTCTAGCAGTAGAAAAAATTATGAACATTCAGAACTTTACTCTGGAGTTTTAGGAGCATTCATTTCCATTTGAAACTCCTGGAACAGCTGACCATAGGGACAGATTTGGGGAAATCCAGGAGACACAAGGGATTTGTGCAGAAATGGCCCTGGCCACTGAACTGTAGAAAAACTAGCCAATCTTCCTCTAGTCTGATAAATTATAAAAAAGGTGGCAACAGCCATGGCTATACTCTGTGGAGGATACTTCTTTCATTGACTGATATCCATGATGGTCAAGAGCAGAAGCACTACAGTGGTACCTCGGGTTACAGAGGCTTCAGGTTACAGACTCCGCTAACCCAGAAATAGTACCTCGGGTTAAGAACTTTGCTTCAGGATGAGAACAGAAATCACACGGCGGCAGCAGGAAGCCCCATTAGCTAAAGTGGTACCTCAGGTTAAGAACAGTTTTAGGTTAAGAACGGACCTCCGGAACGAATTAAGTTCTTAACCCAATGTTACCACTGTATTTTCATAGACAATTATGCTTCTAATTACCAGGTTTGGCTTCAAGGGCCTTTCCTTGATTGTTATAGCAATACATTTCCAAAAAAATTGCTGTTTACTTGCAGGCTGTCTGGAAACCTGCACTTTGTACATTATTGCTCCAGCAAGTAAAATGGCTCCCCAGATGTATTGAACTACAAGTACCACCAGCCCCAGGTAGCATGTGCCAGCAAGAAAAGTCATATGAATTAGTGTTATTCCTATACACTGAGCAGGTCTCCTATTGCCCCAAAGTGTATTTTTTTTAATGCCATAGTCTTTTCTAGTAGGTTACTTTTACTGTTACCAAATTTCATTAAAAGGACACAACCAAAATTGCAGGAAAATATATGGTTTGCACTAGTCTTCACCAGCCTGGTGTCCCTAGATATTTTGGATTACATCTCCCAGCTAGCATGTGCTGGAATTACAAACACTCCCTGTGTTGGGACCAATACAACTCTGTATATGTGAATAGCACTAATTCATAAGAATTCATATGAACACTTGGTCAACAATTTCTTATGGTTGACTGCATGAGATGTTTAGGAAGTTATTATGATATAGCAACAGGGAAGGTTTTAACTATAAAACAGGAGACTAATAAAACCAGGAGTCCTCCAGGACATTCTTAATCAACTTATTAAGGCTGTCAATTAATTAGTGTTATAGCAATTTTTCTGAACAATGCTGGGATTGAAGCAGATTGTGTCTGTCAAATTCCCTATAGATGCCAGGCCAAAGGTCCACTCACAGAGCATTTGTGAATATGAATGACAACTGCTGTTTATACTGCCTTATTTCCAATGCTCATGCATACACACACACTTCAGAACATGCCATACCGGCCTACACAATCAGGAGGAAATAAACATTCATATACAACAACAAAGTTTCCATCCATCAGCATTCATCTTGCCTGCTCTACTTCTCTGTTTTTGAATATTTCAGAATAATACTTTCCCTCTGCAGAAACAGAGATAAATGGAAGCTGTCACACCCACTTCTAGCGCAGTAGCAGAGCTGAGCTGAAACATTTATCGAGACAAGCTGGTTTCAAGGTTCAAGCTCAGGTCTCAGGTTGTCTGGTGTATCACGGATATGCTGTTCAAAGGAATAGTTTATGTTGCTCAAGGCACTTTCCCTAGACCACAGCTAGACAGATTAATTTTCATAACAAGCATCAGTTGTGACACTTATAGCTGGCTTGTAAGCATTTTAAGGCTTTCCTATTCTCTTGCTTACAAGATGCAAACCTTCTTGACCTTGAATGTGTTACTCAAACCTGTTGCTGCATTAATGCAATCTGCTGATACCTGCATCCCCTGCTCGTTACTATTACCTTTCACAGTAATAACTGCATAAGTCATGCTTCAGCTGCATGATCCAGCATAAATACCAGTGCTTTCTCCCTACCCAGCCACTGCTGCTACCACCACCATCATTATCATTCTTTGGATTATTTGTCACTTCATACCCAAAGGTCTAAAGGTGGCTTACATAATAAACAAGTTAGTACTAAAACTGAACACTAACAGTCATCTTAAAGTGACCACACATTAAAACTCCAAATAGCCAAAACTGATCACCTTAAAACAGGAGACTGAATAAAAACCAGCCACCACAGGAGAGTGAAATCAAGACTAACATACATGGGTGTAGAAAAAAGTCTTGGTCTGGTGACAAAAAGATGTCAAAGGAATGCCTTTGCAAGGGGAGTATTTCAGAGGTGGGAGCCACTACAGGAAAGACCATTTCTTGTGTAGCCATCTTAACACTTCATTGGAGGTGGTACCTGCAGAACGATCTCTGATGGTGACCATCAGACTTTCCCTGAAATCATTTCTGTGCAATTAATATTCACAAACACCACTGCTGGGTTTGAAAATATTTAGATGAAAACACATATATAGCATGTGACTTCCATGACTGTGTAGGTTGGAAAGTGTGTGAGTATGGTTTAATGAATATAGTGCCAGGCTTAGGCTGGGTTCAAATACCTGCTGAGTAATAAAGCTCACTAAGCAACTTTGAGCCAGTCACTCTAACCAGAGGTGCAATCTTGCGCCTAAGATTGAGGGGGCCCGGTGTGAGGCGTGCATGTGTGCAGTCATGTGCATGACGCGCAACACACACCAACATCACATCGTTGGGAGGAAGCCGAACGTAGAGTCCAGCATGGCATGGTTTCCTCTCTTGTGCTCAGGAGGAGCCAGCTGCTGAACTGCACCATACTTGGTCCCACGCTCAGCCTCCTCTGCCCCCTCAACAGCTGATATTGAGGGGACCAAAGACATCTCTGCCTCTAGGAGCTGGCGTGCCCGACTGTAGCACATTCTAAGCTCACAATTAACCTGTTGTGGATACTACCTGCAAGAAGAGTGGCATACAAATGCAATAATAATGATGGGGGTGGGGTGGGGTTTACTTGCAGATAAGTGTACAGTCATACCTCAGGATGAATGCGCTTCGGGTTAGGCAAATTCGGGTTGCGCTCCGCGGCAACACGGAAGTAATGGAGTGTGTTACTTCCAGGTTTCGCCACGCGCATGTGCAGACCATCAAAATGACGTCACGCGCATGCGCAGAAGCGCCAAAACGTGACCCTCGCACGCGCAGACGCGCGGACACGGGTTATGTTCGCTTCGGGATGCGAACGAGGCTCCGGAACAGATACCGTTCGCATCCCAAGGTACCACTGTACATAGAATTGTAGGGTTGAAAGCGACTATAAACTCCCATTCCAGTCTTCACTCTGTTTATTATGAAGGGGGCTTCAAAAGGGAAAGGAGACACACTGAAGATTTCCTTCAATGGTAGATGTACTTTAAAAAGAGATACAGAAAATAATATATATCTCTATAAACACCAATCAAAAATGTCCCTCTGGATAAGCTGCAGCTGGCATCTTTGTTGGTTTTTTTTTAAACAAACTTGACTTTAAAGCCTATTTGCAGACTGCATGCTGCAAAATAATGAAATTTGAATACAAAGGCTCCAGAGTGTTTGCTCTTCAGCTTTCTACAAAACAACACATCTGTTTTTAAAATGATAATCCATTCAAAGTACAAAGGTGATAGCAATAAAGTGAATGTGTGGGCACTGTAACTAATACCAGGAAGTAGAGTGGAACAATATGGCTTCCAGAAAACTCAATGGGAAATCCTTGTTGCAGTTCTGGATAGCCACCATGCTTCTCTTCTTATCTGCCTCTAAATAGACACATTGCGAAATAACAATCATTCTGAAATAAAGAATCAGGTGCCGTAGCAACAAAGTGACCTAAAATAGTATAAAATCCAGGTACACCCTATTCCTGTGATTTTAATCTGCTTTAATTCTGAATCGTAATTGCTGCTGGGACCTGCTGGTGAAGGGTGGGTAATAAAACATAATAACAACAATACTAGTAAATACCCCATTTTTTATAGAGTACAAATAATGCATTCTTGCTTATGCACACTTGCAAATTGAATTTTCGGGGGACTTGCTTCCAAATATATATACAGACCTAGATGCTTGGCTAAATCCCTGTTTCACTTCACTGGAACCTTGTTCATTTACATGAGCTGAGGAACTAGATTTCTATTTTTCAGAAGAACTGTTCCATGTGTAAAAAAAAAGGAGGAGGAGGTTTGTCTCCAGACTAATTTAAAAGCCTGTTATGGTTAGGCAACATTTTTCACTTTGAAAAATGGATGTGCTTAGGAGACATACAGCCCAACAAAATGAGCCTTCCATCATTCTCTAGGCTTAACAAATTTTGTCTCAGTCTCCATGGACCAATGGAGTGTGCAAAGTAACCGTCGCTCTCAGTGTGTCTTCCTCATACACAACCTTCTTCTGGATTCTCTTGATAAACATCCTAAAATTTCAGAGTGCAAAGGGCCAATTTCCTATTTAATAACACAGAGTTTTCATTTCATAGCACAGCTCCTTCCCTTGAGATATAACCGACACCCAAAATGTAATTTTCCAACTCCTTTCTTCAAGCATCAAGTATTTAACTGGCAGAATAAATGCTCTGTCAGCTGGATCTCTGAGTCGCACTGATGATATTTAGCAGCTGATTGGAGTGGTCTTAACGCTACATCTCATTGGGATTTCCCTTGAGTGCATCTCAACCCAGCCCATGCCATGCAATAGGCAATAACCCAAATGAAATCAAATTTTCATTCTGTGTCATTTTACAATGTCCACCTATTCCTCCTTATTGTTTTGATAGTTTAGTATACTTCAGGGAGTTTCAAAGTTGTTGGGTTTGTTTGCTTGTTTTGCTTATCATGTTCCTTACTTTCAGAAACAGTACAAACTTCCCCGTGCATGATGAATATATGCAATCTCTTATCTTCTTGACCCTACAGAATAACACAATGCTATGTATCCTCCTACTGAGAGTATATGTTCACTATTATACGCCTTCTTTTAAATATTTATATTCTGCACCCTCCAAACTCTTATACTAGAATAATTTCTACCAGATATTAAGTGTCATTTTTGGAGGTCGGTATTAGAATGTAAGTAGTAGTTTTCCCTTATAAAAATCAATATGAATGGGCACCTAATCAAAACATATGCTTACATTTTAAAAACCCATAACGATGTATTTTGAAAGACAGGCCAGAATTTTGATCAAGCTACCCTTATTTACATTTTTGAAATCTATAAAAATGTATTTGGAAAGCTGGCCAACATTTTGATCAAGTTACCCTGATTTAAACAATCTAATACCCCTGTCTACTCATAATATCAGTTTAGAAAGCTCTGAGTATAGTCTCCTATGTTGCAATATATCTAGACCTATTGGGTTCAATAGGACTTACACACAGGTAAGTGTGCATAGGACAACAATCCTAATCACCTTTGTCTTTTGTTAATGAAAATATTGGTAGTCATGCAATAACATGAGCTTGTTTAATAAATGAAAATATATGTATGATGTAACTGGCATATTTTCCTGAGATGTATTTTCAGCAAGGTACATATTTACTTGTTTACACAAACCTGACAACTGTTAACATTTTCCATGACTAGGTGAATCATTTCCGTATAATTAATCACTAAAAAATTATAACAAAAATTATTTGTTATGTACTTATAAAATGCCTGTTTGAATCTGCAACTGAGTCAATTCTACTGAGGTTGTCCTCGGCCTACAAAAGATAAAAAAAGTATTTTCTATATTTGGGCACAAATTTACCATAAAAGTAAGAAATAGAAATCAAGAATGCCTCAAGCCAAAGGCTCAAAACATTTCATGTGCTCCTCAAAGCAACAAATTATGCCAGTTCCTGCAATCAGTATAATAAATACCCAGAAGCATTTAATTTGTTTGAATGACAGAAATAATTTTGAACATAATTGGCTTGCACCACTTGGAAGCCTTCAAAGAAACAACTAATGCTGGTCACTGCAGTCACTATAATACCTGGAAACTATCATGATTATTGCTTACAGAAATAATTTTGAATGTCATGATCCCATGTCACACATTCTTAGGGCACAGCCTGCAAACCCTGGATGAAGCCCAAGGTTAGTTTCCTTGAAAACATGTCATTCCCAAACAGCAGTTCAAAATTACCAAACAGAGGAACACTAAAGTTAGGAATGAATTAATTCCCTAATATTCTCTAAATTACGCTGGTTTTCCCAGATTAACCCCAGATCTGGCTCCTAGCTTGAAGGTACCTGAGACACAGTATGTATCCAAGATGTTGGGGGGGTTGGGTTTGGACCTAGAGGATTTGGAAAGCACTCACTCTTTCCACATTGACTAGGTTTCCTGTGCCACCCCTGGGCTAAGGTTTTAGGGCCATTCCGTGAATGAATACATCTGAAAAGGAATGGTATAGGGAGACCACATGCTTTTGCAAAAAGAACCTTTGAAATAAAATGACAGTTATCAAGTTTGTTATAGTTCTTCATTAGCATTTCCACTGACATGTCAATGGGACAGAATACAATAGGGATAATGTGCACAAGGAGGTCATATTTCATTACACATTTTCTGACGTTGTATTCTTTATTGACTTCCATACATTTGAGTAATTAGATTTCACTTTGTAAAATGGACGCTAACTAGAGTTGTCTTTTGTCTTGGCTTCAGTTCAATGACTAATTGTCGGATGCAGGGGCACAGATGTTAATTGAGTACTCAAAGTATGCTCCTGATGCTGTTCCCTCTATTTTTGTAGCCTGTTCTGAGAACAAGAGCTTCACCTTCCCACAGGGAAGTATAAAACCAAGGAGAATTATTCCAGCTCTCATTTGGGGCCAAAGTTTATTACATTCCAGATCTCCATTTTGCTTGAGTTTCCACGCCTCTAGGCAACCATATATGAAGCCAGGCATAGGGCATATAAACATTATTCTGGTTCCAGTGTGCCCCCATCACTGATTTTTTAATCAATGTACACATCAGTGATTATTTAGATCTATCCTGTAGTTTCCTATGAAACACTACCATTTGTTATACTTTTCCCAAAGCCAGCTTTAAACTGACCTGAATACTGTAGCATCCTATTTCTGCAGTAAATCCCAGCATGTTTCTATCCTGCAGCAGGTGGTCCTATGTGTCTGACATCAATGGGTGGGTGTATTGCAGAGGATCATCCTAATTTGTCTTTCTGCCCTCCTTGCTTATGTCCATGTAAGATAAGGAGGAGGAGTCAATTGGTCTCCCCAATGGCCCCATTGACTCCCACTGGGAGCCAGTCTGGGCTCACCTGGTTGCATTTAACATGGCACAGTTACACTTGATCTAAGCTCATTCAGATTTAAATGGTGGCTCTTTTCTGCCACCAGAGTGTTGAAATTGCCACCACTGCCAGATAAGCCTAAAGAAGCCCACACCAGAGAGTATTTTGCCTAAGGTCCCCTCATAATAATAATTATGCACAAACATATGACACAACAGCCTTCCTGAAGCTAAGCAGTTATGGATCTTGCCAGTACTAGATAGGACATGACCTGTGAATCCCATACACGCCATCATGTACACCTCAAAGAAAAGTAAGGATGCAACGAGAAAGCAGAAACAGGAAGAACCTGTGGCCTTCCATATTTTGACTATTGGCCATGTTATGTAAGCTGGGAGTTGGAGTCCAACAATATTGGAAATTCACAAGTCCCCTAGGCCATCACTAAGATACAGATCTAAAAATATTTCTAATATGTAAAATCGACCAATGTCAGAGTCCATTATTTTGAATAACAACTGGACCATCTATGCAGAATTTCCACCAGGAGTCTTCTCCTGCTGCTCCCCTGATTTAGATATCTTCCTGAAAATACACAAGAAAGATGTCTAGTCAGGCAGCTCTCTTGCTAACTGTTTATTCAGCTTTTCTGTCACACTATCCAACACCACTTACAATCAGTGTATGAAACAATGTGAGGTATCTAGCTATCATGTCTCCTCAGGGCAAGTATCTCCACTCCCACAAGAACACTTTCCTTGTGTTGACAGGACATGTTACACAGCACTATTTTAGATACAACTCGCAGCCATTAACACTGTCTGTGGAAGCAGCAAGTAGCACAATCCAAATAGCAACAATAAAACCAACCAACCAACCAACCAACCAACCAAACAAACAAACAAACAGACAGAGTGGTACAACCAGAATACAATTACCTCAACTGCTGCACCATATTGACCTGATATCTGAATGCCAACAGCCAGGTTGACCTTGTTTAGGAATATATGACACAGGCTATTGCTGAGAAGGCCTCTACCCTTTTATTTTAATATATTTGTTTATTTATATACTGCTTTTCCAGCAGACCTCATGAAGTGGCTTTCATAAGACTTTCAAAGTCATAAGCAGCATTTTTGTTTTAATTACAATAACTGTTTGTTTAGAAGGTGGCAAAACTGCTTCTTCTTTGCTCCCCTCAGGACAATAAGGTCCTGCAGAAGCCTCTGTGGTAATTGCTCACAGGGCGGTGACTACTGTTGTTGTTGTTCATTTCCCTTAGGACTGGATGAATTTTATTATTTTTTGCCACCTACCTTACTTCAGATGAGGAGCAGCCAGAAGATAGGTTCTGAGGTAGATAGGTTTCCTTGCCCCAAGCCATTTCAGGAATTTCTCGGTTTAAATTAGCACTTCAGTTTGCACCTGGAAACAAACTGGAAGCCTCTACAGAATGTTCAGCACAGGTGAAACACGTTCATTATAATAAGCCTGTTAACCATCTGGGTGCCTTACTACAAACCAGCTTTGACTGGGCTTCAAAGGCACTGCCATGTGCAGCCCATTATAGTAATATAATCTAGAGTTGCTAATGTGGTGTACCGTTGCTTTAAAAGAAATGTAGGCAGTGCTTGCTAGCACAGGTGAAAGCATGTAACTAGCCAAGCTGCTTATGCCTGGCAGTCCTCCTCTTGGGACTGTATGCTTAGTTCTCCTATAGCAGGACTAATGCTTACAGCATATTTGAAGGTCTTTACCTAACCGCATGCTGAAGCAGCAGACATTGCAGCTGGACCATGGATCTACTCCTGATGAAGTAACAGAACTGAGACATCAGGTTATGGATCCACTGCTGATGGATCTCACTTATTTATGTAGTTATCAAGCTGGGAGGTGTAAGGAGCTTGCCTGTGTGTTAATCATGGTGTTAAGGCTCCTGTGGGGGAAAGATCCTATGTTTAATGCAGAAGGCATATCACACAGGCCATCTGGATCAACGCTAAGCAACATAAAATGTACTTGTAAACTTGCAGTTCCCTTGGCTGTGGCCCAATTAAAAGCTCTTTTAACAAAAGCTCATAGAAGCTACAAAATGCTCGGCCCCTATTAAACCTGCGACAAATCTAAATAATTTATAATTAGCTGCAAAGTTACATGTTCTGCTGCTGTCCGCTTCACCTGAGAGCTGTGCAATAATATGCCACCCAAAGAAACTTTGCATACCCACACACACACCCCGGGGTCACAAATCATCTATCAAAATCATTGGGAGAAGATTTTTAAGGATAACACTTTTTTAAAAAATCTGGCAATGCTTGGACAGTTATGTCCTTTATTAACTCAAACAATTTCTTATTAAGAGATTTTAGTAACTTCATTAATACCTCTTGAGGGGAAGAAAAACCATCAATTAGGATGGAATTTAGTAGCTAAGGGAAGAATACCCTAGAGATGGAGACTTTCATGGCTACAAATACATGAGCTTCCAAATCTTTATAAAGAAAACTAGCCCCCCCCCCAGTACTCAGTGTCTCCAGTTCAATAAAATAAGATCTTCAGCCAGACTCTGATTGGCAAAGATGTGGAGTCGTAACTGTTAGAATAATAGAAATGTCAAATTGTAGAGTTGGAAGGGACCCTGAGGATCATCAAGTCCAACTCCCTTCAATGCAGGTAGGTTAGTGCCAAGGGTATTGGAGGCTGCATAAGCACTGAAAACTCTTGCCATATGCATTTATGTTGTTGTGAATTGCTCTGAAATCTACAGATGAAGGGTGGTATACAAATGAAAACAAGTTAATAATAAATTATACATTTATATTTAACACCACACAGCAAAACACTACAAATAAAGCAACAGAGCTCAGGGGATATTCTTTCACAGCGCAGAGGTGGAGGGGGTCTCATAGGCTATTTAGTCCAATACTGCTTGACCCTGGAAATTCAGACCTTCAATAGAAAGATGTCCAGCCCTTGTTTAAAGACCTCCGATAAGGGAAACTCTAGATGTCCATTATCAAACAGCTGTGACTATTAAGAGCAAATTCATCAGATCTAGTCCTTGCCTTTGAGGGTAGGCTTTGAGGTAGTAGGGAATAAGGCTTTCTGGTATTTGAGGAGTGTTATCGTGTCCACACTAAGTTTTCTCCTTTTAAGGCTTTACATAGCCACTTCCTTCAAACTTACTTCCTCATAGGATATGTTTTCTATACACATGGCAATCTTCATTGCTCGCCTCAAAGCCAATGTGTCTGCTTTCTCAGTATGCACTGACCAAGAGCTGAACACAGAATTCAAGATGGTGTCTGACTAGTGAGGACTAAATTATTATTCCTTGTTACTTGAAAACTACAGTTATATTAATGATGTCTAAAATTGCATTAGGGTTGGGGTGTTTTTTTGTTTTGTTTTTGCTGCTGCATCACATTGTTGGCTTATGTTTGTAACCAAATGCCATCTCAAGGTCACTTTCACTATTGCCAAGACAGAACCACTGATGCATAATCTTTGGGTGGGGTTTTATAACCAACTTTGAATCTGCTTGATCTAAGCCACATTCAAAGAGTTTGTTAACAAAAATATTACATGGAACTCTGTCAAATGCTTTGATGAAATCAAGATAAATTACACCAATAACATTCCTACAACCCACTAAGCTACTAGCTTAGTGGAAAAGAGAGATAAGGTTAGTCTGGCAGAATTTATTCTTGACAAATCCATTCTGGCTTCTGGAAGTCACTTTGTTGTTATCAAGTTGCTTACAAATTGCTTGCATTATAGCATCTTCCAGAGTTTTAGCATCTTTGTCAAAATACATATTAATCCATGTAGAAAGCAGGAATGTACAGAAATCAATAAATTGATGTCCATCCTATGGTTACCTGAATCCTCCTTTTTGAAGACTGGGGCACTTGTCTGTTTCCTGCAGCATCTCTCCTGAACTCCCAGCATTTCCCAAAAATTATAGACAGAGGATGTGAGACTAAACCAGTGTGTTCCTCTAGGATGCAATTCAGCTGGCCCTCTTTTAAAATATTTTTTAAAATTATTTCTTTGGAGACTATAGTGCTTTTTTGCTTTTATTATAAGCAAAAGATCAGTGGAGCTCCCTGTTTCGCTTTTTCAGAAAAGTATCTTTTATCATCGCTATTCTCTTTGCGGTAATTTTTTTTTTTTTAAAGAAGGGCATGCAGAAAAGACACACAGGCAAACTTCAAACCATCAAAGTGATGGGGAGAAAAGACAAGTTTAATCTTTCTTTGATGTTTTCCTGCAAGCTTACAGAGAAGACATTTCCACCAAGTAGGACAGATGGGATGCTTTCCTCTAAGTATACCGTTGACTGTTCTCTGCATACATATGCAGGCAATTCTTTTATAAGATCCTTTTCTGGGCTCATACAGAGGTGTGGCACTGGGGAGATTAAGCTGTTTCTTTTATGTCTGTTCAGCAAATACCTTTTTATCTGGCAAGCTTCCAGGCTGATTGCAAGAAGGAACTTTTAATACTTAGTGATGGTGGAACATCCGTGCTTTCAGCTGCTCAGAAGAAGAGTAGATTATGTTTAGAGAGTTGCTGCTGTTTAATTATGCATTTTGTTTCGTGATGCATATAATCAGTCACCCCCTTCCACAAATTCAAGATTTCCCCTATGGCAAAAGTGGTAAAAGATTGGATTTTTTTTATTATTGCTTTCCTTCCTTATCAAAATGGAAGCACAGAGTGCAGCGATTTCAGCAGCAAATAGCCTGGGAAACATAATTGAGATCCGAACACGCTTTCCCTGAAATTGTAGAGCTGCATGTAGGAAGTAGTTTACCTTCACAAATTGGAACCAGACTGGCTGCCTGGTGGCTAATTTTGCAGTGTCCAAGTGTAGCAGGAAAAGGCAGTATGCCAATTGGATAGCAGTGGCTGGTGATATTCTTTAGGTCAGGTCATGAGGCTTTACAATGCAGAGTTTGCCTGCTGAATGTAAGGCTCTCAAATGCTGTTCCTGGTTTTGGATGCCAGCTGCCTCATTCTCCCTGCACCACAGGTCTCTCTTTCTCTTTCTGTACATAGATATAGGCATAGATACAGTCTGAGGATTGTTTAGAACTCAGGTAATTTAATTCAGTCAGAATCTCTTTTGAAAGAAACCCTATTAAAAGTGAGTCAAAGTTCAAACCTCCATTTAGATAATTATATTACTTTCAATCTGACCGATGGTTCCAATGCGGGGCTCTTTTGATCTGTGGTTTGTGTACACCATCCTGGCTGGTGTTCCCTCACCATGACACTTAGGTAATCACTATTAGGACCGGCCCTAGCATTAGGCAGAGTGAGCCAGCCACTTCAGACAGCAGATACCAGACAGCCTTCCCACCTATTCCTCATGAGCTTCCCTCCTCATCTCTGTTGGAAGTCAAACTACTGTGCACCACACAACTTGCTTTGCACCTGAAGCTAGGTTGCTGTCTTCAGGTGTGGTGCTTTTGCCCTGGAAGAGATTAAATAAAATTCAACTGCCAGCCTAGGCAGATTCTGAATGGGGATGATGGGGTGCCATCTTGCCCTTTGCTTTGCCCCTGGCATGGAAATCTCTTTGGGCCATTCATGATCATGGTTCTAGAATTTAGTCTATCGTTTTCTCTCTCCCACCATGACATTTCTCTCTCTGATATAGGAATCAACGAGAGAGACGGCTGTTGTTCTTAGTTGTTGTTTTTAGCGGACAGAATCCCAAGTTAGACTCCAAAACTGTATTGTTATTTAAACTGATTTGCCTGACTGTGCCTGGAAGATTCATGATTTAATATAACAGCACAGAGTTATGACTCAAACAGACAGAAACGTCATAACTCTGCCCCCCCCATGAGCAGATATTTGAATAAAAGAAATATTGAAAAACAAACAGGAACAATGACATTTAAAATAACTGCTCCATCTATCCCCCTTATTATTCTGATTCCATTCCGCAAATCTAAAATAAAAAATGGAAAGGTAATGAGCAGTATTTCCTTAAAACACATTAAATAACACTGTCAAAATGCATAATTCTTCATTAAGAATAAATGAGAGTGTTAAATATTCATGAATTGTTGCTCACGATATATAATTAATCCCATGGTCTGTGTGTCCAAAAGCATTTACAAGATAAAGAGTTGAGAAAATGCTGCTGCAGAATGATAATATTTTAAAAGGGTGCTTTTGAAAGCAAAGGAAAGAAGCTCTTTAGACCCTAAACTATCACAGCAGCTTATAATTTCATTACAACATTTTCCAGTACGTATACGCGTATGCCATAGAGTGTACCCTCAATTGTTGCTGGATGTAGCCCATCATGGGGTAGGCAGAAGGGGCTTAGCAGTGGGAGTTGCTGAAGAAAAATCTTACTTAGTACCAGTGCATTAACTAAATTGATTCTAATGGCTGCACTTTTAATCTTCCAATGTACATACACCCATATTTCTTGCAAGAGTTAGTATCCCAGCAGCATGCTGTCATTTATTTTCTTCTACCAGGGATATATATATATATATACACACACACACGTGCGCGTGCAGCATGCCAATAGCAATTAGTCATTGCGGACTTGTACTAAACAGGTAAAAGGTAAAGGGACCCCTGACCATTAGGTCCAGTCATGGCCGACTTTGGGGTTGCGGCGCTAATCTGACTTTATTGGCCGAGGGAGCCGGTGTACAGCTTCCGGGTCATGTGGCCAGCATGACTATTCCGCTTCTGGCGAACCAGAGCAGCGCACGGAAACACCGTTTACCTTCCCGCCGGAGCGGTACCTATTTATCTACTTGCACTTTGACATGCTTTAGAAATGCTAGGTTGGCAGGAGAAGGGACCAGGCAATGGGAGCTCACCCCGTTGTGGGGATTCAAACCGCAACCTTCTGATCGGCAAGTCCTAGGCTCTGTGGTTTAACCCACAGCGCCACCCGCGTCCCTTGTACTAAACAGACTTGAGTTCAAATCTCCACTCAGGCAAGGATATTAATGGTGAATTTGGGGAAGTCATTATTTCTAAATCCCACTCACCCCCAAAATAATTAATAACTTCTTTTGCAAATACAAAGTTAACAACAACAACAACATAAAAATACAATGAAGGAAAGAAAGCAGTCAACCAAGTACAACATGTTTCTAGTGGGCACTTCATATTTATTATAGTTACACAGCCTGGCCTTATAAATTAGACCAAGAGTGAGTGTGGGATGATGGGAATTGCAGTCTAAGAACTAGAGGTTCACATGTTCCCTATGCCTGCATTAGGGCCATCCAAGCACAGTCTCACATGGACTAGCATGGCCTTCTCTGTGTCAAGGCCAGCCTTCTAATATTTATTGCCAGAGGCACCATCACCCACCCTCTTCTAAAAATATCAGTAGCTTTGTTATACATAGGGTTTCAGTTGTGGATTAGATCAGTGGTTCTAAATTGGTGACCCACGGGGGTCCGTGGAACACATCAGGGGCTCTGTGGCACCATTCATAAAACAAAAACTACAACAGAGATATAAAACATTCCATAAGTAGGGATCCATGACATGGCTTTTGTAAAACGGTACTTAGCTAACTGGGAACCACTGCATTATATAATGCAAGTATACAAAGAGGAGTGTTTTGGCAGATCAAGCTGCCATTGAAGGCACAGGGGCACACACCAGGTTGGTTTCTTTTCTTCTTCCCTGGTCTGGTTGCGGTAGCATCTATCTTGGGGACTGCAATATAGACAGCAAAAAATGTTTTTCTCGACTTCCAGGTTAGTGCGAAAGGCTAATGGTGGATTCCCTCCGAGCTCCGGAGGGAATGTGCTCCGTGGAAGACGGGTCCTGCCGCGGCGACGACGCGGGGACCCTCAGAAACCACAGGCGCGGAAGCCTGTGGACTTGGTGACTCGGCGGGCACCATTTGCACCCCCCAACCCGCAAAGAAGCCTTTTTAAAGGCTTCGGAGCGGGTGACGGAGAGTGGCGTGGTGCTGTGAGTAGACCGCTTCTTCTACGGAGTGAAGCCGCAAGCCATGGCCGGAGAGCGCTGACTTCTTTCCTTGAACATTCGGACTGCAAAAAGTAACAACCCGTGAGTAGTACGGAAATTGGACTTAAAAATCTCCTTTTTTAAAAATTTGGTACGACCGGGGGAAGCGTTAAAAGGAAGTCCGCCCCCCCGTCTTGCAGACAATTCAAAGCAAGAATTGGATAACTAAGGTGGAGAGACCATTTCTCTCTGTGTGAGATAAAAGTTATTAATTACACGATTTGGCATTTGAAGTTTTGTGCTGGAGGATAAGAACTGATTTTTAGGAGCTGACGTGCAACCCCCCGGGATCCGGGAGTGATCCGCGAGAGAGCCTGTTGAGGAGGTATAAAGAGTTTTTTTTTAATATAAATTTTTTTTAATGATTTTCCAACTTTTTTGTGACAAACAAACATAAAAACAAAACATACAAAACATGCATTATTTCAGAACTTATTTTCATAAACTTCTTTTCTCGGACTTCCCCATACCTCCCCCTTCTGCATCCCTGTGTCCATAGTTTTTTAGCAACTTATAACTATTTCTTTCGCACCTCTTTCATTTTAATCCTTTCTTTAATCTAATCTTGTTTCACTGTAGCCCTTTCTTTCTGAAAACCTTGACATTCTAGCATTCATCAAGTTTATAACAGTCCTTTAAATAAATTTTAAATTTCTTCCATTCTTCTTCCGCCGTCTCTCTTTCCTGATCGCGGATTCTGCCAGTCATCTCAGCCAATGTCATATAGTCCATCACTTTTATCTGCCATTCTTCCAGGGTGGGTAAATCTTGTGTCTTCCAATACTTTGCGATGAGTATTCTTGCTGCTGTTGTTGCATACATAAAAAAAGTTCTATCTTTCTTTGGCACCAATTGACCGACAATACCCAAGAGAAAGGCCTCTGGTTTCTTAAGGAAGGTGTACTTAAATATCTTTTTCATTTCATTATATATCATTTCCCAGAAAGCCTTAATCTTCGGGCATGTCCACCAAAGGTGGTAGAAAGTACCTTCAGTTTCTTTACATTTCCAACATTTATTATCGGGCAAATGGTAAATTTTTGCTAGCTTGACTGGGGTCATGTACCACCTGTAAATCATTTTCATAATATTTTCCTTTAAGGCATTACATGCCGTAAATTTAATACCGGTGTTCCACAACGTTTCCCAGTCAGCAAACATGATGTTGTGACCAATATCTTGTGCCCACTTAATCATAACTGATTTAACTGTTTCATCTTGTGTATTCCATTTCAACAGCAGATTGTACATCCTTGACAGGTTCTTAGTATTGGGTTCTAATAATTCAGTCTCTAATTTTGATTTTTCCACCTGAAAGCCAATTTTCGGAGGTATAAAGAGTTTGACAGCTGTCAAACGAGCTGTCAAAATTTGAAAAAAATTGTTTCTTGTTATTTCTGCTGGCTAGTTTTGATTTACTTGACTTTAAGTTGTTGAAAACAAAGAAGATACAAAATAAAGTAACCTGACTGTTGGAGAAAGAATACTAAGTAACTAGAATCCCTCTAGAGGGGGTTCTGAGACATTACAATGGCTGTAGATGGAAAAATACAGGCTGAGTTGGATAGAATGTTCTTTCTCTTGGGAAAGTTGCAAGATCAGAGTAATGCTTTGGCTACAGACGTAACGACCTTGAACTCTAAAGTAAATAAATTGGTGGATTGTGCCAAGGACTTGACTCAAGAAAATTCTGCAGCTAAACAGGAGGAGATATGTGTTGATTTGGAGGAGTGGGAAGGAGAAGCTGAAATGCCGCAGGTGAAAAAGGACAACCAGAGGCCTGAAAGAACGGATTACAAAGAAAACACGACCTGGATGATGAGAATTTGGTTTGAATTTGAGAATGGAGATTGGAGAGATCTCCCTATGGGGAGATCGGAAGACTTATGGATTACAAATTTGATTAAGACGAAAGTTGGAGCTCTTGGGGCATTTGGGACATTTGGACTTAAAAGGAACAAGAAACATGATTTGGGCTCCGATCTTGAATATGGAGGTCTGGTTGGAAGAAACATAGACCCCACTGGGACAGAGCTTCTCCGAGACTTGATGTCCAACATAAAGGACTACCAACAAAACCAGCAGAGAGGGACTGAGAGAGATTTGAGGGCCTCGGACGTGAGGAATCCAGGCTGAGATCTGACAGACTGATGGATATTTTCTGGGGATCGAAACTGGGAAAGGGTGTGTGTGAGAGTTTTGGAATCCAAAGGGTTTATAATTATATCTTGTTTTATGTTATTATGTTTTTCTTTTTAATTAGTTTAAAATTGGGAAATTTGTGGAAGGGAATGTGGGTCGAACTTAGAAAAGGATGTAAATGATGAGCATCGTGGTTTAATTGAGGTTTATAAGTTAAATCTGGTTAATTAAGAAGAATTAAGTAAAATATTAATAAGGTAAAAGTTTGGAGATAAGAACTTGCTGAGTTAACTATTGGAATCAGGATGCAAGAAGGGGAAGTGTGGGGAAGTCTGGGAAAGTGGTTAAGAAAATAAGGATTTGAAATTATGCATGTTTGTCTTTATGTCTGTGTGTCTGTGTTATGTATTGTGTATGTTTATATAAATTGTTAAAACCCAATAATTTTTTTATAAAAACAAAAAAAAAATGTTTTTCTCAAAGAGGTAGGTGGTTGTAAGGTTCTCCTTACAATGAAGCTCAAAGCCAAAGTGGTTGAGCAACATGCTTTGGATGCAAAAGGTCCCAGGCCCAATCCCTGCCATCTCCAGGTAGGGCTGGGAGAGTCTTGGTCCGAAATCTTGTAGGGTTATTGCTAGTCAGTGTAGACAATATGGTGCTAGATGGAGCAACGGTCTGACTTGTTATAAGGCCTAACACTGCAAAATGTAACCCAAAACTCATGTTAAGCCTTAGGACTGGAGACTTTTGTGGTCAGCCAGAAACATACCTTCAATAAAGCAGATGAATGCTGTGTCGTTTGGAAGTGTGTATATTCTTATTAAACAGTTTGCAGGACGAGAAGAGAAAATGTAGCTAGACTCCTGAATAGCACAAAAATGTTCAAAAACCAACATTTTATAAAAGGGCTTTAAAAAGATGCTTTCATTTATGCATGCCTAGGAACCTCTGCCCATGTTTGTAAAGGGTTGCCTTCCCCCCCCACAACAGCATGAAATCATTTCCGTAATTAAAATTTGTTACATAAATAGCAGGTGGATCCATGACGTTTATTCTGGTGCTATATACAGAAGGAATGTAGACCGAGAAAACCGTATTGAACTATCTGATCAGCATGAAAACAAGGAACATGTATTTTACCCAGAAGACTATATTGTGCTATTAGTATTCATTCCCACTCAGACCCTAATGACCCTGAAGAGAATTGAAATGAAAACTCTAGAAAACAACATATATTCTTAACAAATCCCTTGGCAGGATATAATTGAAGGAACTTCAGAGCTTTGATAACCCAAGAGTGGTTTGTATTGAACTGGAGCAAGTTGTAGACAGTTATGCTGTATCTGTCTGTGGTTTTGGAAAGAACTGTTGCCTGATATTATTTTGTACAATAAGTCTGAAATACTCATGTATTCATGCCACTAGGGGCAGACTTTGGTAATATGGTGCCCTGAACAAGGGCAAGATTTGGTGCTCACCACCTAAATATTTATTATTTCCACAATAATTCCTTTTGATTCAAAGGATACAATACAAAACAAAAGGATACAATAATATCCTTACTGATATTATTATTATTATTATTATTATTATTATTATTATTATTATGCGCTCCCTTGGCTTGGTGCCCTGTGCAGGAGAACCACCTGTACCACCCTAAATCCGGTGCTGATGCCAGTGATGCTTCTATTATTCCTATAGTATTGCTAGGTTTCATGTAATCAGTTATAAACTTGATGCATGAGTGAATGTTTGAACTTATGTTAGCTCTGCTTAAATGGATGGAAGCTGTGGGATTATGCAAGATGAACTCAAGCAACATCCGGAGATCAATAGGTCCCCCACCATCAGATGGACATGATACAATAAAGGTAACATGTAGAAGCACCTTTAAGTTCAATCAAGTACAGCAATCCAGTTCTTTTGGAAGATGTTTTGTATATTAACACTGATGGAGCAAAGAATAACATCTGCATACTGTTACTGACAATAAGAAAGAGAGAGAGAGAGAACATGGAAGGGGAAAAAACCCTGTATACATTTATTGTTTAAGCTTTAAAATATCCCCAGGCACATTTCCCCCTGAAATACTCCCTCCCCCAAATACATAAGAATTCAAAATGGAAAATGAAAGACAAAATAACTTACAGTAAGAAAACAGAGAAATGGCAAAATGTCAAAAGTACATTTTAAAATGCCGACGGTAAGAGTGACTCTAAACTCTAGAGGGGAATCTGTTATGCTCACATCTGTCAGCACAAGCAAACTTCAAAGACATGTAGGAACATAATTGAGACTTGTAAATAATTTCTGTTAGCAATGCACATTAGCACTGTTTTTTTAAAAAATAAAAAACACACTGGATTGCATATATAATATATACAAACAAACACATAGTTGCTTGCAAGCAAAAATATGCGGGGGGGGGGGAGCAATGAATCCTGGAATCTAATGAGTGGAAAATACCTATCATGTAGCGTGGCTAAAGGTCCTAAACATGTATATTCAGAAGTAAGGCCCTCTCAGTTCAATGGCACTTACTCCCATATAAGTTTGCACAGGACTGCAGCCAATGTCAGTAAAGCAAGATAATGAAATCCACCTTGTCTCCTTGGTTATGCCTGACCCCATGTAGCCCACCCCCATGTTAATGATCAACTCTTTTCCTATCCATGTGAATGTCTTTGTTATATGAGTATGTAAATATATCACAGACACACCTTCTTTTGACGAAGACCTGTGCTGGAGCCGTTATGACCTGTTTGCTACAAGCATACTGCAACCCCAACTCTAAGTGTTTGTGAGCATTCCAAATATTGCTCTTGTGAGCTACCTTGGTCCCCAAATCAGCCGTTTTACTCTGCTCTGAAGCTGAAGAACTTCCCTTTGGGACAAGGGAAGGATAAAGCAGTAGAGGTGTAATGGTTCTGGATCTGAGAAAAGGCACCAAGAATGAGGAATAGTTTAACAGAAATAGCTTTATCCAAAGCTGCCTCCAAGACCCTCTACTAGAAGGGAAAACTAAAGGCCTGTTGAACTGCCTAGGTTGTGTGACTCCAGGGCAAATCCTCAAATTTTCAAGTCCTTGACACTAAGGTGTGTGTGAAGAAATCACCTCATTTCAAGAGGTGACAGGCACTCCCAGAAACCTACCAAAGCATTCCCCCCCACTAGGAATGGAACCCGGAGTACTAGTCTCAGAATCCTAAGGGACATGGGGAAATCATTCTGTTCATGTTGTTTCCTTTTCCTTAGTAGAAATGATGCAAATAGCATCATTTCCTCACTGAGGATTCTGCAACTTGAAGTCCCACACCAACCCTTGGCAGGCAAAGATACTCAACTGTGTCCTTGGGGTGCCCACTGCTGTCTGCACCACATTAGCATCCTCTTGCCCTAAAGGTAAGTTTTTGAGGTTTGGGGTAGGGTGAGGAAGAAGAGATGGTGCTAGCGGGCACTTTGTGATCACCTTAAGGTTTTTTTTGGGAGGGAGCAGCCCTTACCAGTGACCAAAGGATGTACCTGCATCCCTAACTTGGGCCATAAATTTTTTTTGAATGCCTGAACACTACAGGAATCAAATAGGAAACTTTATATACATATAGATAAACAGTCCATTTTGCAATGGACTGATCAGAAAGGCTTGAGAATTAGCGTTATTTTGACTCCTGCTGCATTCTTGTCATTCCAGCTCAGTCTGCAGAAGGCCTACAATCAGGGCTTTCCCCCCAACTGGAACTCACCAGAACTCAGTTTTGGCATCTCTCAGGTGGGCGCCATTGCAGTTATATACAAGGGAAGCATTCATGGTGAGTTCCGGCACCTCTGTTTCTAGAAAAATAGCACTGCTTATAAGAATATTATCATGTGAAGGCTTCCCTGGCTGCTCAAGAAAAAGTGATTCAAAAAGTACTGCAATAGTATACAGGGAAGAAATGGTTTATTACAGTAGTATCTATGTCAGGGAAGGGGAAACTGTAGCCCTCCAATGGTCGTTGGATTCCCAATTCTTATCAGCCCTTGACAGCACACCCAATGGTAAAGGATGATGGGAGCTGTAGTACAACATCTGGGGGGCTACAGCTTCCCCATCCCTAGTGAATATGCAGTTGCAATCATTTCCATGTCTACTCAAAAATAAACTCTGCTGAATTCATTGGGAATGGGGTTGCAATCCTAAACACACTTACTAGGGACTGCATAGGATTGCACTGCTGCTCCTAAGTAAGTGTGTTCAGAATCCCACTGATACTTTATTTACTAGGGCCACAATCCAGTAGAGAACTCAGCAAACTTAAGCCTATTTATTTCAACTTGTGTTTGATTGTGGCCTGAATATATGCAGGAAGGCTAGAAAGCAAGTAATGGGAGGAGATGGTGCTCATCAAAGAGAAATGGCCTTTAAAGATGGGGGGGGGGACCCTTCCATGAATTATAAATGTGTATATCCCTAAGAAGATAAATATCAAAGGAGCTTTATAAAACCAGCGCCGCCGCCCCCCCCCCCGGTCAAAAATACTTTCTGGTAGTACCTCATAAACAGAATGCTATTGATGCTAAAAACAAGGTTCTGGTTGAGTGTTCTCAAGCTTATAGCACTGGATAAATTTTCATGTCTGTCTGCCCACAAATCAAGTAAAAGGTGTCCTTCAACATTGCTACATACAACAGATATCGACTTTTATAAAGGTCCAATCCCCCACTTATTTTCTTCAGAGCTGGAAGTGTTGCATTTTCAACAGCTCCGGCTTTTTCTGATCTTTCATTTCTTGCAGGATACAAAGCTAAAGTGACTTCTGAACGCCATACAGAATGCCTTGATGAATAAATAGCTAGACTCTGTTTACTTCCTGTCTCAGCCTTGATAATTCTTCATGAAGGCCTAAAAACTCCTTTCATCTCTGTCCAATTTGCCCTAGAGTTGGTTCATTTTCCCCAACACAGTGCTAAATAAATAGGAAACAGTACCTGGAGTGGTAATTGCAGTATGGTTGCATATACATGTTTTTCAAGGTGACTGGCTGACTCCATTTCATGTTAATCACGCAGCTATCCTTCCCTGGGCAGCATTGCCATTTCCTGCAAACGTATCCCAGAGAAAAGTGGGAGATATTGGCCTCATTTGTGTATGAAGCAGATGGCATACGAGTTTAGATTAAAAGGAGCCAAGATCCCATGTTAATCAGAGCAGAGCACTTTTACTCAACATGGGAAGGCGGCAGCTGATGCTTCAGGGCATTGGGGCTTATTTGAGCCCATCTTCAGTCCAAACGCTTACTTGGAAATCAATTCTGCTTAAATCAATGGAGCTTGGATTATGTTGCTCACTGTTAATATGATTATGGACACTTTAGATTACAGGTGCTGTGGCTTCTTGTAAATTAGAAACTTTAGGAGGAACAAATTCATGGGTAGAAATATCAGACCTAACAAGTATTTCTGGCCTGGTTTGCACATAACATTAAGCCAAACCACAGCTAAGCATGAACAAGCAAATGCATGTGTGAACATAGCAAAAGTGGCAGCCTTCTCCCCTTGTCCTACTGATGCTGTGCTACCTGGTGCTAAGCTATGGTTTGGCTGAATGTTACATGTGTACCCAGGTTTGTGGTTTGTCTCCTCCAAGTAAACTATGAGTGGTAAGTCAAGAACAAACCTTAGCTGCAGTGAGACCAACCACAAGACTAGATTCATACATAATGCTAAGCCAAACCATTAGTTCCAGGTAGTACAGCAGGCCTGGGAGAGGAATAAAACAGTCATTATTTTCTCTCTGTGTATCCTGACACTTGTTCATGTTAAGTCATCGTTTGTCTCAGCGTTACAAGTAATGGTGAAGACATCCTAATGCTCTTCCCAAATCTAAGCTCAAATGGCAATCTTGAAATGGTTAAAGTCAGAGAAACAGGCAAATAAGAACATGTTCTCTGTCTATCTTCAAGTATCCTCTCACTGAAAGGGTAAATGTACATTCAAATCATGATAAAGGAACAAAAATACAATATAAAATAATTATGACAATTAAATGTGGTGGTGACATGAGGGGACATAACCTTTGATGTTCCTTAGAATCTGGTTAGGGCATATTACTGAACCCCTTGAGGACACTGACCAATTGTAAAGACCCACAATCCATAGGTCACACATGGGCCCTGCTGAATTCTATGATGATTGCTATCTGACCAAATGCTAGGCTAGGGGACTAGTGATAGCAAAGCACTTTGTACAGCACAATTGATGGATGGTTAAACAAAAAGCTGCACTTTTTAAAATGGGGTACTAATTGATTGCTCTTCTGTTTTACTAAAATGCCCAACTAGTATGTTGAGAAGCCACTTGTCTTGATACATTCAACTAATTTCAAGGAGTATCTCCCTTAAAAGTGGTATAACAGTCATCCTGTTATCCCAAACTGTGGACATAAATAGGATGGTTAGCAGAGTATTCTTAGCACCCTCAACAAACTGTAATTCTGAAGGGGAAGCCATATCCCCAAACTAGTATAAAATGGAATATATGTTTATACGGTGCATTTACTCACAGTTTCCTAACATCCTCATCCTGCTCTGCCTGTATATGCTGAACTGTATAAAGAATAAAAAGCAAAGTACAATGAATAAAGGTAGAAGACATTTCTAACAATTGACAAGCAAGGGCACAGTCACAGGAGGAATAAAAGCAATGAGACTAATATCAGGAGTGGCAAGGAAGTCATGGAGTACTCAAGAGCACTGCTGGTGAATGATGTTTTCCTGACAAGGTTTGTGCACACATTCTGTTCTAACCCTTGACTGCTGAACCAAGAGAAACTCGTTGTGTTTACCGTGAGGTAGTTACAAGCCCACAAATAAAGCAAGGGCTTGAGGTAATTTATTAGAGTTGAGTGAGAATCTACCTGGGGAGAAATGAGAGCTCATCTTTAGTATGCTGCGAAGTGCAGAAGACAACTACCCAAGTGTAAAATCACACAACTGCATGATGTGCACAAAATCCCCAGTGCAGGAAGGTGGCACTTAATAATGGTGATGATGGAATGAGAACATATATATATATACTGTGGACATATAAAAGATAGACCTCTATATACAAATATACAACAGGAAATAACAATCCTTATACAAACACATGTAAAAAATAGGATTTTGCAATCACTTGTTCATGATTCAGCAAAGTAATACAAAATGCCTGGTGGTTTCAATGCTTAGGCTTTTTGACAGTTCTACAAGAGTAAGGGTCAATAAACCTCTTTTCAAGTTTTAGCAGTACTAGTTCAGTGTTGTTCTGATACCCAGGTTATTATCAGAGAATCTTTTCAAATGGTATGGATCTTAAGACTTATTTCAGATTTTTTATATGAAAAAACCCTCTTCTGATGTAAATGGAAATAAGGAGACATTGTACAGTAGAAACCTCATTATCCAAACTTTGATTAACTGACAGTATTCAAAAGCCATGCTAAACCATAGTTTAGTGTAATGTGATTGTGCTTAGAGCCTCAGGCTTCTGAACCAACTGCAAGAGATGTCTAGAAATCTTTGCTTCCTATCCCCCTTAACTTCAATTTTCATATTTCATCTAAACCCTAAACCATGGTTAATGTCAACTATGGCTTGTTGAAACACCATTTGAAGTTAGTTTGTTTTAATTAAACCATAGTTCACATGAACGACAGTTTGTTGGTTCAGATGGCATGACAAGCTGCGGTTAAGCAGAAATGCAAGCATAAGCTATTGAACTCCTCCTCCCACTTGCATTAAACTATGGATTAGCAGTTACTGGATTAGCAGTCATTATCTGTCTCATCTACCTCCTCTGCTTTAAATATTTGTCTCTGTTACATAGGCTCATAACTAATTTGCTGAGCTAACTATCTAACTTTTGTATGATCCTCACACAAACAAATAAATCAGGGTAGTATTTCAATTAGAAATGGGCAAATAGAAAACATTCCTGAGCTCCATCCATTAAAGGGATAGTTTTCTGAGAACAAGAACCTTCAGAAGAAGTCAATGCACACTGAGTGGTTGCAATAGGAATGATGATATTTAGAGGTTGGATTTCATGATAAACTGAAAGCAATGAGAGCCTAGCCCCCCTCTGGGTTCTGTTGCTTCCTGCAATCCAGCAACAAGGAATTTGGAAGTTTTCACTTCTGTTTTTGATTAACCAAAGCTTGTTGTGCTTTACGCAACTGTAAAACTGTGGCTACTGTCAGGTATGGTTTGTTGAAAACAAGCCAACTTCAACCCATAGATTATGAAGCTGGCTTGTTTCAACAAAACATAGTTAACATTAACCAAAGTTTAGGGTTTGGATGTAACACTAAACTGTGGTTAATTGAAATCTGAAGTGATTGCTTCTAAACTCCTCCTTTCACCACACCAGAGGAGGCAAGATGAGCACATACTGCATCAGTTCCAAAAAAGGCTGGGTCTACTCCTGTGTTTTTTTATGACATCCAAATGCAGCCATCATTGCCTAGCATGGATTCACACTTCAGATTCAATGTTCCTCAAAGTACAAAACACAGAGGAATGTGTATGAAGCTCCCACAGCTAGGAAGAAGCCATTCAAATGAACTATCCCCAAAAGTCCATACACTCATTTTCACAACGGCCTTGTGAGGTAGGTATTATCCCCATTTTTCAACATGGAGAGTTTGAGGCAGAGAGTTGAGCTAAACTGCTCAAGACCACAAAGGATTTGCTATCCAAAACCATTTTAGAGGTATGAGATTCCAGGGCCTCTATTTCTACATGCAGGTCTGTGGAGCTTCCTTAAGATGTCAAACAACAGCTATATAAGTTCTGCTCCAAAAAGGGAGTGTACATACTGCAGACATGCACATTGGGTGTGCTGGGTGTGCCTAGGCACACCCTAACATTGTTCTTCTTGTTGTTTAAAAAACAGGAATTGTGGTGTGGAGGAAAGAGAACAAAGTGGCAACACAGCTCCCTCAGTGGCCAGGACCTGTGGGGAAGAGTGGTGGGAGAGAGACAAAGGTGGAAGGGAAGGGAAGGGAAGGGAAGGGAAGGGAAGGGAAGGGAAGGGAAGGGAAGGGAAGGGAAGGGAAGGGACAGAGAGACACAGGCAGAATAAAAAGGCTGGAATGGATCTGGGGTGGAGTTGCAGCTTCTGCCTGAGTCTGCCCCTAGAAGCAGTGATGAGATGATTGGTTCCTGTAGTGGTAGTAAGGTAGGAAGTTGGACATCCTAGCCTTCTTTTGACTCATAGCTCTGTCTCCACCTGAGCTCCACTTGTCACCTTTTGTGTAGAGATATCTGTGGGAGTGAAGGGCTGCTTTTCAGTTAATTAGATTGATGTGGTTGAGGAATTTAAGTCCATAACTCATGGTGAGAAGCATCTCGTTCTCTAAGACAGAAAGATGAATCACCCTTAATCTGTTTTGGTCAATTTTGGTTGTGTAAATAAATATAAAGAAAAATAAAACTGACTGTATCTTTGTATACACCTGATAATCACTACATCTAAATAAATAAATGATATTTTAGTTGTTAATTAAAATAAAAGAGTTTAGTTAAGTTTTAGTTACTTTAGTTCATTTGATGTATACAATTAATATCCTTTATGATGGAGTATGAATATGTATTCAATAAATTCCTGGGTGCACACCCTAATGAAATGTGCTGTCCATGTCTACGGAGTATTTTTTAGAGCAGAAGGTAGCTGTGTTGATGCATGCCAGGAAAATTTGAGGCAATGTCCAGAAAGCCTGGATTGTTGAACTGCTGCTGCAGCAGGTTGTCATTCATAGCATATGAAGTACTCCTGGGCTTCAAACATACAAAATACCCATGTGTAGAAACTAATAGGAGTTCAGGAATCTTTCTTAACCCATCTCTAATTTTCTCATATAATGTGAATTTGTAGCCACGCGTATATTTTTAAAATCAAACAAACACATACGCAGCTGGCCCTTAACAATCTGTGCCTAAGACAAGAAGGTTCTCTTAGTAATGAAAACTCTAATTCACAATCTAAATTCAAGTATTTATATCATTTCTCCACAGACAGCCAGGATAGTGGGACTGTGTGGGATTGTGTATTTCCTTCCTTAAGAACATTATCATATTAAAACCAAACTGTTACCATCTTGATTTTAAAAAAATAAAAATAAAGTCCAGTTTAAAAACAAAGTGCATTATTCTATCCCAACCCTAAGAGATAGAATAAGCATCTTGCATGTCTTCCATAGATGGATAAGTTTCACTCCACTTGTTAAATGGTGGAACCATCTTGTTTCTTCCATGCCACTAAAGTTGTGGAAGTCAAGTAAGTTGAAAATATCCCTGTAAACTGTGGCATGCCTTGAATGGAACATTATGCTCCTTAAGGGACGACGTGAGAACCAGCATCATGACAATGTCCAGTTAGGATGTGTAAATGTTATTGTGCGCCTCTTAGCCCAGTCAGCAAACACTTTTTTTTCTGTGATAAACCTGTGGCCTCCATAGGGTGCATTTTCATGCAGAAAGTACTCATCACATTCATCTCTTCCAGGCTCATAATAGTGATAAGGGACTTTCCTAAAGCCTTCTGACCTGGAACAAAGACAAAACACAGAAGTCACTGAAATATATTTTCTGGGCCATGTAAATAAATCTACCATAAACACATCTGTACACATTAAATAAAAGTCACAGTAAAAGCTTCTGGACAAAAGAAGGAGATCACATTTGGAACATGCAGAGCACAGTATGAATGGATATTAATAATGAAGTTTAAGTCTGCGAACTGCTTACACAGTCACAGGGCTGATTTATTCATTAAGTTCATCACACCTACAATATTTTATGTGCACACCAGAACTAGGGCCAGCCCTATCATTAGGGAAAGTGAGGCAATCACCTCAAGCAGCAGATACTGAGGACAGCACTGGTTACTCTTCCTGAACCTTCAGCCATTCCCGTCTTCTGGAGGTTTTTTATTTATTTAACAAAACCTGTTTGAATGTCATAAAACCTCTGAGAATAGTGTGTGCCACACAGGTCTATGATGCAGCTCCTGAACTAGCCTGTGACCCTCAGATTGGGACAGGGGCATTTTTGAAAACATTATTTCCAGTGCATTTCTTTCAATAAAGTAAAGCAGAACATCAATGGCAACAGGAAATCAAGGGGAAAGGAAGGACATCAAAGCAGGAACGGGAGCATGGTGTCCTTTGCCTCAGAAAAAAAAAACAGCCTTAACTGACTCCTGACCAGAACACATAAAATAAAAATGCAGCAAACAAGTGTTTGGAAATACAGATATATTCATCAAGTGTTTTTTAAGGGGCTGGGGATGGGGAGGAAAGCCCAATTGCATAAGTCAAAAGTGAATGGAATATGTCTAAGCCAGGCTGCTCAAAGAACTTAGACCAGCTTCCAAATTTAGAGTAACATTGAAAAACAAATTGGTTTCTATATAAATAGAAGAAAGACCTTCTGGAGAGATTTTAAAACATGGAAACCAAATAGTTGTTCCAAAAAGAACCTGCGATGCAATATTGTTTGAAAAATACAAATTGCCATTAGGATAAATAGTCTACCCTTTGTACAAGGGAACAAACTATTGCACTCCCAGACTGCTCTGCTTTGGCTTTGTCAGTGTTCCCTGGGTTCCCAAGCTGAAACAATATTTATACAAATCAATTTGATCAAATGCATGATTATACAGGACACAGAAGATTTTCATCTTCTTCTTGGAGAATACCATAATTTTGGATTTTGAATGTTTGATAGTTAAGGATTCTTTTTTCTTTTTTACAGTAATCAGCAAATTCAATCAGTAACAGCTCAAGACCCAACCATGTCTGTGAAATTAGAACTCCATCATCTGCATATATAAGAGAATAAATAGCTTTGCTGAGCAGATCTTAGAAGGATGGGAAAATGTCATTCCTTTCTGTCAGGTACTGGGCAGAAGAGGAATGGTGGAGAAAAAGTTGGGAAATAATAGGAGAGGAGCAGCAGCAGCTGGCTAAAATGTGGCCATTAGAAAGCATTCCAGACCCTCCATCTCCCCAAACCTGACAAGCCTTAAAAGTAGGAGAGCAAAGAGCACATAGCAGCACATGTAGAAGTGATGAATGAGAAAGTGGGAGAGACAGGAGGTGGAGATTCGCTTGGGATAAAGCCATTATCCAAGAGGCTGGATTCTATAGCCTCTCTATGTAAAGCCTGAAATAAAAAAGGACGGTAAGAAACTCTTCCTTGTCTTTATACTTTCCTGGGCAACCAGTCAGGAGCCGCTGACAGCATCCTGACACCAGGCCTGCGTCCTGGCCGAGAAGTGGTGCCAGGATAGGTGCTGATTTCCTGGAAGATCTTGTGAGAGCTCATCAAAGTCTTGCAAGATGTCTAGGAGAGCACAAATGTCTCTTGAGATTTGGGAGAGATCTCGCAAGCTCTTTCAGTGCTTCTCCACAAGCGGAGGAGGTGACACAGCTGGTGGTACAGCTGCGGTCGCCACTGGCAGATGGCGCAGTGGTGGTGAGTGCCCCACTGGTGGTGGTGGTGTGGCAGAGCAGGCTGGCACTTCTCGTTTTGCCCTAAGTGGCAAAATAGGACATATCACTCCCTGACCTCAGGATTCCAGAACTTACAGCTGTCAGTTCAGAGGGAAGGCAGGCAAGGCTCCACAGCCCAGGTGGGGCTTGTTAGCTCAGGGAGGAGGTGTGTGATTCCTCAGCTGGAGAAGGCTCAGGTGAGGCTCACGTACCTTGTCAAGCCCAGAATCTATAACAGGAAAACCGTCCTGACCAGGCCTGCATCCTATATAGTAAGAATAGTTAGTGTGCCTGGCTAGTGTGTCTATTCTATTATTATTATTATTATTATTATTATTATTATTATTATTATTATTATTAATTATTATTATTATTATTATTATTATTATTATTATTACCTATTATCCGTATTATTAAGGAATCCATAATCACTCCAATTTTTTCTATTATATTTATAATTAATTATAATTATAATTTGCACATAAAAAGGTATTTACTTATTGATAACTAGCTGTGTGAGAATGTTTATCAAATGCAGCTGAAAGTAATGCAATGCAGACAGGAACACCCTCTGCTGTGCACTTGTACATTTCAATGTGCATTTTAATGCACATCTAATTCATGCCTGCGGTTTCTGATCCAGCAGCTGCTTGTGCAGGTGGATCTCCTGACCTGTATCAGGGCGAATCACTTCAAATTATTTGCAGTAGTTTACTCAATTCCAAGAGAGGATAGATTTTTGCTTCTTATACTGTACACTCTCACTGCACAGGAGCTGTAAGAAGCTCACAGAAATGTGTCCCCGTGTCCCCGGCTTCATTCTGATTTGGCAGAAAGTCTTTCATTGTAAAACTTCTTCATGACATTTGACATTAAACTTTTGTAAATGCTTTTATTTAATCAATACCACATGCCATATGGGGACTAAATACACTGACAATAAAGTGCCACATCAATACAGACCGCTGTGGGGGGATGCCTGCCTAATCAATTTCTTGGATTTATGGCATTAAAATGAATTGTGAAATTTTGACAAGGCATCAGAATTGTAGATGCATGAAAATAATTTCCTGTGATCTTACTTGCAGTAGGTGTCATTTATCATCCCATAGACATGTATTCTGTAGCAAGCATCCATAGCCAGAATTAAGGTAAACCAACCAGTACTGAGATAGGATCCTGACTGGATTCTGTAAAAGACAAAACACACAGCAGACCACATTGAGCAATTGCTAACACTTTCTCAAAGACATATCATCCATTATCTGGCACAAAAGACATTCAGCAACTTGACAAACTGACAAAAATATGTAATTATTTTGAGTTATTTATCGTTGTCCTCCCACTCCAGCAGGCTTGGATTCTCTGGGTTAGCCTGCAAAAGAAATGCTATACACTAAAGCTGTGATTTTATGTACACTCACCTGAGAGCAAGTTCCATTCTGCATAGTTGGACTTATTTCTGCAAAAAAGCATACCTAAGATTTGACTATATGCATTTCTGAAATCCGGATATTTATGTAGGATAATGTAGAAAAATTATTTACAACTTTAAGAAACAAATGTGTAGCACCAGAGTGTGACCTTTACACTTAGATGCTTTCATGTAACGTTAAAATGACACATATTTGAACTTGGAACTTCTGGGAAGTAGCCATCTTTGACCCTGATGAAGCCCTTTCCCCACAATTAACATAAATTCACAGTTCCCACTTCACTCATTCTGCTACATAACTATCAGCATAGCTGAACTCCTGCTTTCTCAAGAACTGCTTCCCCCTCCCAAGATTAGTCTTCATCAATCTGGTGCTCCAAATGCCTTGCACTACAACTCCCCAAAGACCCACACCAGGGATGAAGGAAGTTGTAGTCCAACATCTAGAGGGCACCAAGTCGGGGAAGGCTGCTCAAGAATGATTCACATGCTGTGTGTTTAGGTAATCAGCCCTACCTAAAATGTAATGTGTGCAGGAGACTTATGTGATTAGAAGCACATATTCCTATCAACATAGTCATCTAGAGTAGCAAGGTTGTCTCAGCTTACTGTCACATGTAAACATGGTTACAACTTAGGTTTGCTGCTACAAACCTAAGTCATTCATGGGATGACTAAAATCCAGAGCATCATATCTTCTCTAGTTATACTGGAATCTTAGCTTGATCTTTTTTTGACTCCCCATTCCAAACCTATTCAAACTGTAACATGATGTTCATTGTGGTTTCCCATGCAAGAGATCATATCTACATCTGTTTCCCAAGACCTTTCACTGGGTCTTTCACTTTTTCTTACTATGAAATGGTTGCTTCTTTTCTCTCTCTCTCTCTCTCTTAAACTTGAACAACAGATGTACAGGGTTCTAACTCCTGAAGGGAGCCTATGTATATACAGCCAGTTCCTGTCTACAGATGTTCCCTTCACAACACACTGGTTTTGGGATTGGTGGGGACGTGACAGCATGGATGGAGCCAGCAGACACCCCCCCCACTTTGGGCTTCTTTTTAATTTTGAATCTCATGAATGGATACTTGAGGAGAGCTATTACAGCTCCACATGGGATGTTGCCAAAATACTTCTGCACCCTGATCCAGGTACCTGATCATTAACAGCATGGATGAATGCCTGAATTCATATTATGACCATGGGAGGTTGTCGGAACATTGTGCAAAGGTGCTTCATTGTCTCTTAAAAAAGGGACTACATCTTTCCCCACTCTTTTCACAAGCCCTCCATATTGGATAAAACTTGCCAAATTCAGGCAAATAGCTTCAGGAGTTATGGTCTGGGTACCTATCAAGTGTCTATAAATATTTAGGGTTGTTTTTGGGCAGGAGAACTGAAACCCATTCCAATTACAAACTGGACCTGGAAGTTGGGATTGGAGCACCCCATCTGCCCTCTCCTGATTCCAGTGCTCTATCTCCCTCCCCCTATCATCCCACCTGGGTGTCATTCCTTAAATACAAGCTTGGGGATATTACCGTACTTTTCTGTGTATAACACGCCCCCTTGTATAAGGCCCCCTATTTTGGGGGACTCTAAATTAAGAAAATGGCCCAGAGTTGCTTTTTGGGGAGGGTTGCCAAGAGTAGTTGAGCTTTTTGGGGGGTGGAGTGGGGGGAATGACAAAGGTTGTTGGGGTATTTTTTGGGGGAAGTAAAGTAAATCACTAACCCAACCTTCAACATCGCTCGCTAACAATCACTCGCATCTGCAAAACGTGTCTGCCCAATCACAGACAGCGGAGATCACAAGCCAAATTAATGCAGTGGAAGAAAATCAACAACAGCAATTGACGCAGCAACCAATCACACACCCATTTAACGCACACCAGCCAATACAAAGCAGCATTTGCTGCAGCTACCAATCACACACCAATGACAACCTGCAGCTCATGGCTGCAACCGATCATCCGTCACACTTACCCACTACCCATGTATAAGTTTTTAGACCTTGTTTTAGGGTAAAAAAAACCTTGTCTAATACATAGAAAAGTACAGTACTTTGAATTTTAGAAGATGCTTAACTGCAGCATTTATTTTTTTTAGTCTGGACTGTTGAGGTGCCAGGAAGCTCTTTTAGGACCCATGCTTTGATTTGTATTTCCTTTTCCAGCTCCTACTTCGCTGCTGATAAGACTCTGATAAGACTCCAAATCTCTTTGAGGCACCTTGATTCAGCTCAGGACTCAAGATCCATTCAAACTCTACACACACCCTAAGTGTCAAGCTCTTTCTTTCCTCCTTAATGAAACCACTGCTGTTTCTTCATTCTCTGCACTTTGATATTTATTCAGGCTAAAGTGCTACACACACTATGAAGTCCTATTTAACAGTGTGGGTTTTTGTTCCACGAAAACCTGCTAGAGATGAGTCTGTAACTGTCCTTCACTCCAATGCACTAATAAAGCCACACTGAAGCAGAGCAGTTTCTTGCCTCTTGCAACTGTCATTCTTTTAACCCTTCTCTTTATCTGTCTGTTGAGTTTCTCCAGCCACTATGAAAAGCATTGCCTCCAGCCACCTAGAATACTTACTGCTAACTACTCACAGTTCTCAACCAAATTCTGGAGAGAGCATGAGGAGCAGTTCCTGTCAGACACAACAGCATTTATCTGTGCTCTCTCTAACCAGCTTCCTCTCTTAGCAGTAAAAAGATGCTACCTTGAGCTTTTTAAAGCTCCCAATTTGGAAGGATAATAGTCATTTACCAAAGTACCATGAAGAAAGAGGATTCTTCTGATAGCGAAGGTTTATTAGAAAGTACTATATTGACGGTAGCATCTTAAAACGGCTATACTTGGGAGCAAAAAGGAATTTTAAAAATGAATTAATCAATATTTCATGTCTTGTTTTAACACCATTGGACCTTGTTTTTTCTCATCAATACACTTCACTGGCAAGTTAAATAAAAACAGACAAGTAAGTTCTCAGATACCTTCCTTGGGAGATGGAAAGCATGACAGAATACAGATTCCATTGTTTAAAGCAAAATTCCACTTTCTACATTTCCTCCCTCCTGGAGATACGCAGCTAATGAAGGAATACAATGAAACAACAACAACAATGGGTGATTTGTAACACCTTAGAATGAATTTTTATACTGTAAACATATTTCTGTCAAGCTAACGAATGCAGCGCTGGAAGTGCGAAAACAATTTTAAACTTCCCCAAAAGGTCATATTGTTGACAATATCCTGCAAAAACATATTGTGGAATCAAGAAGCGATAGTTTCTGTTCCAAGCAGAAATAATAAAGGATGCTTTGCAGAAGATGATTTCCTACAAGAAAGACATGTCTGATTGATAAATCATGCAAAATCCACATACCATATAACAAAGGCACATGTTTTTATATTATGGAGTGCATTCATCACACATGGCAAACTCTTTGCTGGATTTAAAGAGGCTCATACCATTAGAAAAAGAACATTGCATAATAAAATATAGCAACATTTCATGGTAATTCAAGAACAATTTAAAGACAGATCAACAGAATTTAAACAGATGGTTATACAAATATTATAGACCAATCAAATCTTAATACAGTAAGATGAAACCAGGGACAGGGAACTTGTAGATCTTTAAATGGTGTTGGACTCCAACTTCCATCAATCCCAGCCAGAATGGCCATGGTCAGGAATAACATGTGTTGTAGCCCAGTAATTTTTCGAAGGATGCTGGTTTTTCTTTTGAGGATTCCCCCTTAGAACCCTTAGCAGTGCAGGAGGGCAACTCTTTACTACCACATGACTGCAAGAGGCAATAGGAGGCCCCAGAACTCTGCTGGAGGCAGGGTTTGAGAAACAGGGCACAATACCTTGAAGCACCAAGAGTATAGAATGCACAGGTCTTCCCGGTCCCATTCACACTGCCCATGCATTCACATGGTTGTCTGAGGTGAGGAAATATGGGCATGTAGGCAGCTAGGCAGGTTGGTTTTCCTGATTCCAGAACCCAGGCCTACAGGCCAATGTTTGCACTCCTCAGATGTCCACATCATCCCAGGAGTGGGACCAGAGCCATGGCCCCACAGATCCCTTCTATATGAAGGGACTGAATTCTCTTGACAAGATGAGCATCATCAGCATGCCTGAGGCTTTCAAAAAATCCAATGCACATGGATTCAGTTACTCCATCAGATTGAGGTCAGTGCCGTTTTAGATTCTGACACAGGACTTTCAGGGTTTGAACATATTTGAGCCCTGCTTGGTAATCCCATTTTACTCAAGCAGTGAGGAAATACACCATATACAGCACTACTTTCCCCTGGCTTCTCCTCTACAACAACAAACCTTTATCTAATGGATTCTGTTTAAAATGGTCTCTGTTTGCAATATACTCAGGAGGCTGCCTAACTTGCTTAGTGGGAGCATCTGAAGGTGTTTCTCTTCTCAGTGATGAATGACTACTCCAGGCTTTCTAAGTCACCTCTGAAAAGTCTCTGGGTCTCCCATTTCCTTAATATAGCTGTGTGGAAATTAAGATATGGTCTTTGCCAACAATTTATGGCACTGTGCTGGCTTGGCCCATTTTTCTTCTGTCCAGATACACTGGGTAAAATACAGTTAAAATGTGAGGGGGGGGGAACCAAACATGACAGGAAGAGTAAACTGCAACAATGAAGATAATATGGATTTGTCAAGATTAACTTGCCAAAAATCCTATAGGCAGAGCTGTCACAATATATGCTAGCATTTCACCAGTAACAATAAGCTCAGAATGTGAGAGCAGATATCCTGTTCTTAAATAAATGAAACTCTATATTTATTGAAGAAAGTCTAGCACCACAACAAAAGAAAATGGCGTCTAATTTGTCAAAAGTGTTTCCCCCCTATTCTCTAGAGATTTAGAGCTCCACAAATAGTTGAATGAGTGAAATTTGTCAGCTCTAAAGCCTTTCTGTTAGTAAAAGGAATAAGCACCTCCCACAAAGCAAAAGGATCAATATAATCACATCGTGGGAACATATATTGTGAACAGTCCTACATAGGCATCTGTGGCTGGTACGTTCAGGTGACATGCTTTAGACTCTAAAGTTCAAAGTCAGATGCTAAAGTCAATAGCATACAGCACACTAAATGGTTCTAAAGTTGCTTTGTTTGTGGCTTGATTCTGAGGACTGTTTCAAATATTCAGTTGCTTTAACAGAGCCATGATCCCTTTCTGCAAAGCCGTTAACATGGCCGTGATCCCATTTTAAAAACTCCATAAGAGTGAGAGATGTGTTATTGTCAGAACTTTGAAAGGATACTTTATTATAAATCACATACTTCCCTATCTGAGATCTGCTTTTAGAATGGTAAGTTAAGAACAACAAGAAGAAGATATAAGTTGGTATGTCTAGTGCAGGGATGGGGAACGGTTGCGAGGGGTGATAGACTCTGTGTTGGCCAGCAGGTAATGGCTTTTCCCACCTACCTTGCCCCACCCTGCAGCCCTAGAAACCTTCCTAAGGGAGCTGTTTCCAAAGAAAGAACCGTGAGGGGAGAGAGACTCTGTTTGACATGGGTAATGGCTTTTTCCACCTGGGCTGCGCCACCTCCAGCCCTAGGAACCTTCAGAAGGGAGCCATAGGCGTTCTGTGCATATTTTAATGAGCAGAATAGAGTGAAAGATTATGAGTCATGGGGTTGTGGAGAGTGTGTGTATGAATTTAACAGTGCTTGGTTTATCTTCTGGTTGCTATTTTGTTAATGTTGCTGCTATTCTTTTATAGATTATAAATGCTGCATTGATTTGTTTAATCATATAATGATGTTTACCTTATTATTTTTTAGCTGTTGCTTTGTTAAAAGTGTTTTATAGACTATAATTGTTTCACTGATGATCTGTTAATTATTCTATATGATTTATGCTGCATTTGTGATGCTTTATTAAGTTCTATCATGTTATTGTTATTTACTGTTTGTAAGCCACTTGGAATGAAAAAAGGCATTGAAATATAATAAATCAAATAAACATTTGGCCCTCCAGTTTCCACCAGCCTTAGCAAGCACGGTGGCCAGTGGCCTGAGATTATGGGAGCTGTAGTTCAACATCTGGAAGTCAAAGGTTCCTCAAACCTGGTCTTGTGCTTGTTTACCAGCTGTTCTGCTGTGGGGCTACTGGGCTGGGGTGTGCTTAATTTCCATACTGAAGTCAAGAGGCATGTGTATAAAATATTTAAGGTTGTGCCAAATGTTCTCAGGCTACAGTTGTGCTTGGGGAACATGAAATACCTCTGGGAAGGGTGTGAGGAAAAATCTCCATCTGTGCCTTACCCATTTTTGCTGATGGTTCTTATAGCCACTATGTTTTTCCCCTTTGCTGGTCAGCACCATAGTGTTGATTAGAACATAACAGTGCCACATAGCTGCATAGCCTATCAGATTTCTGTGTATCACCCCTTCATGTCTCCTAAGATGGGGGTGCTCTTTCAAGCCAGGGGCAAAAGTATCCATGAAAATAGACCCCCGTTTTTATCAAATTGACTCCATTTTATAAAAGAAACACCGATCCTCTTTGTAACTTTGGTTATATACAGGTTAAGAAAGTTAACACCTTAACTGCGGATCGCGGAAGGAACACATCCAGTGTTAATTAATTATTGAAACCGAGAAAGCATTCATAACAGGTAAATCTACTTCACCTAACTTCAATTTCTAACAGTCACAAGTGATAATTCTTCGGTCTTGTCAAAACAGGATTCAGGATTCAATGCTTCTCCACCCTTTATATTTCCCCATACACTTCTCAGTACTATTAAGCAGGCACATTAACAGAAATTCCAAAAATAAATCACTGGTATCTCTGAGAAACCAAATAGCTTCTGCATGAGCTTTGAAGAAGTACATTAAACCCACAGCAACTAAGCAGAACATCATATATACCAGAACATATTTAACTATATCAATATTCCATTGCATTTTTGCATATATAGAGTCTGCTATTCATTCTGTGCAGTCACTTTCCTTCGTTCTACTTATGTGCTGAATACAATACCGCTTTCCTTTTCCCAGAGCTATAGAGAGTGTGGGGTGAGGGGAACACAAATCCAAGGAAAAGAATTGGCTTCTGCTTTGTACGGTTGCACAGTGTTCTCATTTCTGATTTCTTGACTTGACTTTGATGCATCCCTGCTCACTCATTAACTCAAGTGACAAGAGGACACAGTTATTTCATCCAAGTGCAGCAGGATTCCTTAAAAGGAGTACGCTGCACTCAGAGTGAAGAAAACAATTTTGTTTACCAAGTTCAGACACAGCAGCATGGCTTCAGAAGCACAAAATGAGGAAAGGAAGGCTGAATAAATAAATACATCTTAACTATAACTTTGATAGGGGCTGAAAATGGGTACATCAAGATCGACTGGGCAGATCATGATACCCAAGAAAGTAGGGATCGGAGGCAACAAAAATATTTTTTTCCAGGAATACTGGCAAGACATGCTATGGAGGAAACTACATCTGGGAGATCAAGACTATACTTATGTTCCCCAAGTCATGAAACATCTTATCACATTGATTACAATCTGGAGCTTGGCACCTGAAGGTGCTCCTTATTTCAGGTTAATATGGTGGCCCAGTTTGCATGCAAAGCATGGCTAACCATGAACAAGCAAGTGTACAAGGACCACAAAACATAAATTGGGGCTGGTTTTCTTTTGCCCCAGAATTATGTAAGCCATGATTTGGCTTTTTTGCTCAATTCAAATCCCCCCAGTGTAAACAAGGGTTGGCATTGTAGCCTTAGAGATTAATGATGAAGCGATTTTGGGACTCTAGGAGTTAACAGTGTGGCAAAGGTCCTGTTATACACCTATCAAAAATACTCCATGGCAATACCTCTTGGACCTCTGGACATTTCCCTAGTCAGTTTGGTTGTGTTTTTCCCCCAAACTAAGCTGACTGGGGCATTTTATGGAAGAACTGAAATACAGAACAACTTGTATTATTAGGGGCTTTTGATCTGCAAGCAATCTGTTGGCAGGATGAGGTGAAGAGTTTCAAACTCACCAGTTATCATAGGAGCCAACTCTTAGGGGTCAAAGTCACTTTGTCCCTCTCCCCAATAAAATATTTGCAGTGTCCAGGCCTTGCCTAAGTTGATGGGCATTGTCATTCAATGTGTGTGTGTGTGTGTGTGTGTGTGCGCGCGCGTGCATGCCGTGTCATGCGATCAATTATGTGGCGCGGAGCTTATCCCCCCAATATTTTATTCAAGTTGGCACCCCTGTCACTTTCTTTCAAACAACTGGGGAAAACAGGTTGTGTGAACTGTCCTGAAGATATAAGAAAAGGAAGCCCCTACCGTACACTGACTTAGTAATAGTTTGATTATTTTGTGTGTGTCCATGAAAAGCCATGTGTGCTCTTCAAACAATTTTTGTACCTTACATAAAAGAGCTTCAGTACAAAACTGCATTCAAATGTGAAAGGATCACATAAATGAGCAGAGTAAATGCAACACTTTCTCCAAATATATTCTAGTCAATTCATGCTTTTTGTGCATAGCTGAGAATTAAAATAAAGAGACCTCAGGTTCATCCAGAATCCCTTGAGAGAATTAATTAGGCAGGTCTGCTCACCTACTTCACTCTTCAAAATTAGAAGGACATTCACTGTACTGCTGCTAGCTGCATATTTTAGCAAAATCTATGGTAGGTGAACACAAAAGAAACATCCTGATTAGCTCTTAACTGTGTCAAGGCTAGCAGTCATTGAAAGGGTTCATATTCTCATGGGTGAAAGCCAGGGATTGTATTCATTAATCCCCCCCCCGAAGTACTTTAATTAAATAAGTGAGGAAAGGAACAGGAAGAAGACAAATTTCTAAAGGTTCTCATCACATCTTTATACGACAGGGTATGATTGGTATGGAGAATAGGAAACAGCTGAAATATATGGATATTCAGTACTAGGAATGGTCAGTACTTTTAAGTTAACCAATTTAATTTGCACCTCCCAGACTAATATATAGATGGAAATGTATTTTGAGTCAGATGCGGAACCTCTCTGAATTTTGTGATGCACTTCTCAGCTAAAACAAAAACAAAAAACAAAACAGCTACCAAAATGTATTAAATATATGTTTATAGAACAGTTTTCATTGAGACATAATAATATTTTAATCATACTGTCAGAGCTGCTTCCAGATCCCAGCTCACAGAGGATCACGCTAGCCAGCGTTTACTTTATAAAAGTCTTTATTGAGTTACAGTTTCCATTCTCAAGCCGTAGCGTGCAGCTCTACGTCTTAATAGCTAGACCGGCGAAGCTCTGTCTGAGTCTCCGCCTCCTGTACACCAACTTAATACCCTAGCCTTACTCCACCTCTTCCGTCTTTCCCTTCTTCGCTGGGTCCCTCTGCCCCCCTGGGTCTCTTCCTTTCTGGAATCTTCTGATGCTGACCCCCCAGACCCTTCTCCCTCCTTGCGGCGGGCTTTGGGACCCAGCTCCCTTTCCGGGCTGCTTACTGTGCCGCCTTCCTGTGTATTTGAACTTGGCGCGCGCACCCAACCTTCCACCTTCCTCCTGACCGTTTCCTCGCTCCCCAACGGAGGTGTGGCCAATCCTGACTCATGCTCTCCCTCCTGTGGCGAGCTGCCGGGTCCCGATACCTGGCACCCTTCCTCCCTACTGCTCTCTCTTGGGGAAGCTGGTCCCGATTTCCAACTGCTGCTCTCTGAGTCCCCTTGGGTCCCTCCTTCCTGGGGTGTCCCCCTGGGTCCCCCCCTTGCTCTGGCCACGGGCGCTCCTTTCCGCGAGTCTTCCGATTCACTGGAAAGACTCGGGGATCTCGGGCCGCTGTCCTCGCTCATATTTCCTTCTGATTCCTCCCCTTCGCTCTCTATCTCTTCTCTTCCCTGTGCCTCTGCTCCTGAACCCCTGACATCCATCCCCCCTTGAAGCCCCCCCTTCCCCCTCCCCTCCTTCAGGTGCGGGTGCTGGGTGCTCCAATGTCATGGGGGTGAATGCTGGATACAGTTCGGTTCCCGTGGCGTGCATCCAACTGGATAAGTCCGGTTCTTCCTCCTTGTGCTCATCGACCTCTATCACCTCTCCTTCCATCTCCGTGCCGCCATGCTCGAACCCAAGGTCCTCTCCGAACACGTCCAAGTCAGTCTCTCCCTCGGTCTCTCCTGGGTACGTAGCTCGCCCGGGACCCTCCAGCCACTTCCTGCGCCACTGCTCCTCTGGTCGATCATCCCACCAATACGAGGGTTCTGAGGCAGATCCCGAGGGTGACCCCTCCGGGGAACGTGTGCCCAGCGTGGGTTCCACGTCCGAGTCGAACCCGTGGAACGTGCTGGATGAAAGTGTGGGTGTGAACAGCCAGTCGTCGAAAAAGTTGGCTGGCATGGGCCTGTGTGGGAAGAGGGCATGAAATTCGTCTTTGAGCAGATTGTCCTCCAGAGCGTAGTCGTGCACCCAGCAGTTGGCACTGGCCGGGTGCCCTCTCTGGCGAGGAGGTACTCTACCCCCTCTTCCCCCCATCTAGAGTCTAAAATCTCTGTGACCTCGTTGACGGGATCCTCCTGTGGCAACCCCCCCTGCTCGGTCCTCTCCCGGAATGGACTCGGCGCCGTTCCTGGCCCCTGAAATCTGTGAGGTGCCTTGTAGGGGGTGAGCACTGATCTGTGGAACACCGGATGCATCCTGGATCCCTCCGGAAGTGTCAGCCGGAAAGCCACCGGATTGACTTGTGCCTCGACTTGGTAGGGCCCCAGTTGCTTATGCCCTAGTTTCTTCTTCACTAACGATCTGGTCGGCACTGCATGGGCTGCCAACCAGACCCAGTCTCCCACTTGGATTTCTTCGCCAACCCTCCTGTGTCTGTCAGCTTGCACCTTGTATGCGTGCTTGGCTAGCTCCAGCTGCCGTCGAAGCTGATCGTGGACCTCTTGCAACTCTGACGCGAAAGCTTCCGCTGCCTGCGGCTCCCCCTCCCCCATTCTTTCCAGTCCCGGGAAGGTTCTGGGATGCCTCCCATTGTTGGCGAAGAACGGCGTCACCCCTGTGGACACGTGCTTCGTGTTGTTGTAGGCGAACTCGGTGAGCGGTAGGTAATCCACCCACGTTGCAGGCTGTTGATTTGCGTAACATCTCAGGTACTGCTGCATGATGGCATTGACTCGCTCCGCTTGCCCGTTGGTCTGCGGGTGTCTCGCCAACGCTAGGTTGATTTTGACGTTCAGGAAGCCCATCAGCTTCTGCCAGAAATTTGAGATGAACTGTCGCCCCCGGTCAGACAGTATAGACCGTGGCAGACCGTGAACCTTGAACACATGATCTATGAACAGTTTGGCGGTTTGTTCCGCCGTGGCCACCTTCGAACACGGAATGAAGTGCGCCATCTTGGTGAACAAGTCCACTACCACTAGCACTGCTGTCTTGCCCCTCGAGCTGGGCAGATCCGTGACAAAGTCCAGGGCCACTCTTTCCCATGGTTCGAACGGTGTTTGCAGCGGTTCCAGCAGTCCCGCCGGTGGTCTGTGGACTGGCTTGGCCCTCTGGCATGTGTCGCACCTCGCCACGTAGTCCGCGACTTCCCCTCGCATCCTGGGCCACCAGAGGTTTCTAGCGATTAATTCCACCGTCTTCTCCGTGCCAAAGTGCCCGGCCGTGGGTGCGTCGTGCAGCTGCTGCAGTACCTTGGCGCGAAGCTCGTCCCCCGGCACGTAGATGGCCCCTTTACGGATGAGCAATCCATCGCGCACCTGGAACTCGTCGCTCTTCGCCGTGCACCTCTGCCATCTTAGCTTGCGCGAACGAGTCGTCTTGCAACGCGCGCCGTACCGCATCCAGGTCCACTGTTGCCAAGGCGCACGCCCACGCTGTCGGTGCGAAGATGTGTTTGGCCGCTGCTGGCGTCGCCTCCTCGAGGTATTGCGGTTTTCGGGATAGTGCATCCGCCATGACGTTGGTGTCGCCTGGGACGTACTCTATTCGGAAGTCGAAGTCCGCAAAGAACTCTGCCCAACGCATCTGCCTCTGGTTCAGGAACCGCGCCGTGCACCAGTGCTCCAGATTTTTGTGGTCCGTGCAGACCTGCACTGTGTGCTTGGCTCCGATCAGGAAGTGCCTCCATGCCTTAAACGCTGCATGAATGGCAAGCAACTCCCTGTCCCAGATGGTGTAGTTCTGTTCCGACTTGCTGAGCTTCCTGGAGTAGAACGCTCCCGGCCTCCAAGCCCCCTGCGGGTCTCGCTGCAACAGGACTGCTCCTACGGCTCTGTCTGAAGCGTCCGTTTCCACCCTCATCGGTCTGCTGGGGTTGACATGTAGCAGCTGCTCTTCCGACGCGAAGAGACGCTTGAGTGTTTGAAAGGACTGCTCCGCCTGCTCCGTCCAGATGAACTTCTTTTTCTTGGAGCTGAGCGTGTCTGTAATGGCCGCCGTCTGCATTGCGAACCCCTTGATAAACTTGCGATAGAAGTTCGCAAAGCCGACAAACCGCTGGACCTCCTTCCGGTTGCACGGGCTTTTCCAATCCAACACCGCGCGAACCTTGGCGCTGTCCATGGCGAGCCCCTTGTCCGACAACTTGTATCCCAGGAAATCCACCTCCGTCATGTCGAACTGGCACTTTTCCAGCTTGGCGTACAGTCTATGCTCCTGCAGTCTTTGCAGCACTTCCTTGACGTCTTGGTCGTGGGCCTGCTGCGATTCAGAAAATATCAGGATGTCATCCAGGAAGCAGACACACTTCTTGTAGAGGAGCCCTGCCAACACGTGATGCATGAACGCTTGAAAACAGTGGGAGCCATTCTGTAATCCAAACGGCATAACTCTGTATTCGTAGGTGCCCAGGGGCATGAACATGGCCGTCTTCCACTCATCGCCCTCCCGCATGCGGATGAGGTTGTACGCCCCTCGCAGATCCAACTTGGTGAACACGCGTCCTTTGCGCACCGTCGCGAGGAGGTCGTCGATCCTGGGCATGGGGAAATCCGAGGGCTTGGTCATCGCGTTCAAGGTCCGATAGTCAACTACGAGCCTTTTTTGGGGCGTGTCCTTCTTCTTCACAAAGAATACGGGACTACCCCCCACTGCCTTGGACTCTCGGATGAAACCGCGTTCCAAATTATGATCGATGAACTCTTTGAGTTCCTGTAGTTCGTCTTCAGACATGGAATACAGCTTCCCTTTCGGCAGCGTCGCCCCTGGCAGGAGGTCAATCTTGCAGTCATATGGCCTGTGGGGGGGTAGCTTGTCCGCCTCCTTCTCACAGAAAACCTCCAAAAATTCTGCGTACTTGTGGGGAACCGCTTGCAGCGTTCCTAACTGCAGCTGTGACTCCTCCTCTTCTCCCTCCTGCCTGGGCAGTATGCAGTGTTCTGCGCAATAAGAAGAGCCGAAGATCAGCTGTCGCTGGTACCAAGCCAGCGTTGGACTGTGCCTGTCTAGCCAACTCATGCCCAATACAATAGGCGTGTCCGACAGTTGGGTGACATTAAAACTGATGACTTCCCTGTGATTTCCAAGGCGCATCACCATTGGTGGTGTTTGCTTCACCACCTGCCCCCCTAGCAGCTCCCTGCCATCCACCGTGACGACCTGCAGAGGCAGCGTGGCAGGCAGCAACTGTATAGCGTGCTCATCGATGAAATCTTGCCCTATAAAGTCCGCATTGCTTCCCGAGTCAATGGTGATTGGCACGTCTATTGTGAGTCCATTGGGTAGCTGGAGCGATGCGGTGAGCTGCACCACTGGTTTGGGCGGGAGGGGGTCTGTGGGCTGCAAAATCCCTGGGGACTGCTTCACTGACTCGTCTGGCTGGGCCCCAGTGCCTCTGTCTCCAGCCAGACTCCGTCGTTTCCCTGCTGTGGTTCTCTGTGCTGAGCTGCTTCAGTAACCATTGCGGAGGCTGCAGTGTGCTTGTGGAGCCTCTGGGGACACTCTTTCGCCATGTGGTGAGGACTGTCGCAGATGTAGCACTTCCGGTTCCCTCTAGGAGGCTTCGCTTTGACTGCTCCCGGCGCTAGGGCTCTGGTAGCTGACTGAGCCCTTGCACCTCCCACCTCCATCAGTTCCGCTCCCCCTCCTGGCGGAGGCGTGGATTGCGCACGCGCTGCATCCCTGGGAACGAAGGGGAACCCTCTCGCTGATTCGCGTCCTCCACGCCCTTCGTCTCTGCTCCACGGACGTTCTTCCAGGCGCACCCCCACCGTCAGCGCCCTCTGAACGATCTCCTGAGTGCTCCTGGGTCTCTCCCCCCTTGCAATTTCGTCTTTTACCACACCGCTCAATCCTTCCCAAAAAAGGTCTCTGACTGGAGCTGAATCTCTGTCCCATTCCAGGGCACTGACCAGTGCAAAAAAGCGGGCGTGATATTGCCTTACAGTGGCCCTCCCTTGCTTCAGCCCATGTATCTCTTTCCGAGCAAGATCCACGTCTATGCTTGATAAAAAGCACGCATCCATCGCTTTAATGAAAGCATCCGCATTTTGGAGTGCCGGATCCTTATCTCTCCACAGATTTCGCAGCCAGGCTTTGGCGTCTCCATGCAAATGGGATAGGATGAACCCCACTTTCTCTTGCTCATCTCTAAAGTCTTTGGCTAGCAGTTGCAGCGCACACTGCACATCTGCTCGAAAGTGGGGGTACTGCTGTAAATTCCCATCGAAATGAGATACTAGACTGCCTCCTCGTCTCCTCAGCCCAATCCCCTCCGGCTTGGGTCCCGGTTGCCCTTGCTGCGTAAGCGTTTCCAACCTGGCTTGGAGATCCTTGTAGGCGGCAGCTGCCTCCTCCTCTCTCTTCCTGGATGCGAGTATCTCGGCATTCAGATGCGTCACTGCATTTCGCAGGTCAGTTAGCTGCTGTTCGGTCGTCATCTCGTCTGCTTTTTGTGAGCTCGTGAGTAGGCACCAGTCTCCACCCCTCGCTGCGCTTACTCCCGCTGCGAGGCTCTAGGTGCCAAACTGTTTCAGGAGACAGAGCTTACTGTCAGAGCTGCTTCCAGATCCCAGCTCACAGAGGATCACGCTAGCCAGCGTTTACTTTATAAAAGTCTTTATTGAGTTACAGTTTCCATTCTCAAGCCGTAGCGTGCAGCTCTACGTCTTAATAGCTAGACCGGCGAAGCTCTGTCTGAGTCTCCGCCTCCTGTACACCAACTTAATACCCTAGCCTTACTCCACCTCTTCCGTCTTTCCCTTCTTCGCTGGGTCCCTCTGCCCCCCTGGGTCTCTTCCTTTCTGGACTCTTCTGACGCTGACCCCCCAGACCCTTCTCCCTCCTTGCGGCGGGCTTTGGGACCCAGCTCCCTTTCCGGGCTGCTTACTGTGCCGCCTTCCTGTGTATTTGAACTTGGCGCGCGCGCCCAACCTTCCACCTTCCTCCTGACCGTTTCCTCGCTCCCCGACGGAGGTGTGGCCAATCCTGACTCATGCTCTCCCTCCTGTGGCGAGCTGCCGGGTCCCGATACCTGGCACCCTTCCTCCCTACTGCTCTCTCTTGGGGAAGCTGGTCCCGATTTCCAACTGCTGCTCTCTGAGTCCCCTCGGGTCCCTCCTTCCTGGGATGTCCCCCTGGGTCCCCCCCTTGCTCTGGCCACGGGCGCTCCTTTCTGCGAGTCTTCCGATTCACTGGAAAGACTCGGGGATCTCGGGCTGCTGTCCTCGCTCATATTTCCTTCTGATTCCTCCCCTTCGCTCTCTATCTCTTCTCTTTCCTGTGCCTCTGCTCCTGAACCCCTGACACATACGTAAAGGTAAAGGGATCCCTGACCGTTAAGTCCAGTTACGGCCGACTCTGGGGTTGTGGCGCTCATCTCGCTTTATTGGCCAAGGGAGCTGGCGTACAGCTTCCGGGTCATGTGGCCAGCATGACTAAGTCGCTTCTGGCAAACCAGAGCAGCGCACAGAAATACTGTTTACCTTCCTGCCAGAGCGGTACCTATTTATCTACTTGCACTTTTTGGCGTGCTTTCGAACTGCTAGATTGGCAGGAGCTGGGACAGAGCAATGGGAGCTCACCCCGTTGTGGGGATTCGAACCGCCGACCTTCTGATCAGCAAGCCCAAGAGGTTTAGACCACAGCGCCACCTGCGTCCCTTGATGCGCCAATATTAATCATTAATTTTGAGAGACACTAAGTTAAAAACAAAACAAAACACCGTTGCACTTTCTTTTACAGTGGAAACAATACTATCCTGAAAGGACAGTTGCAATGTTCCTTAACACGACAAGTTCTACATAATCTCTATATTATAAACCTGCAGACATGTCCATGTTTGAATCCAGTTCAAGAAGACTGCTTTCTCTATGCATTCCTTAATACAGAGAATCATAAAGCTTTTTAAAAATAAACAAAATACAAAGAATCCTGAATTATCAATTAAAGTTTGACAAGAGTGAGGTGAAATCAGGATAGATGGCTCTGATATGAAAGAGGCAGAAACAGAACATGCATGGGGGTAGCATCTTAATTCAGGAATCGGGAATGTTAATGCAAACCATCAGTCACTCTCTTCAGAGGAGCCACTGATGCAATTAGCATAGACGTGACCATGCATCTTTTCTGGTCCTATAACTTTCTCCAAATTCTCGAAAGAAAGAAAGAAAGAAAGAAAGAAAGACGATTGCAGGGGGATCCTGTTGGTTTCTTCCTGTTTGCACCAAGTTTCCAAATATTTATTATTCATTATTATTAGTTTATTAAAATAAACTGAAGCTGCCATTCACCTACAAAGATACCAACGTGGTGAATAATCTCATCATTGCCAAGGGTAAAATTACAATAAAACTGATACATTGCAACTTTCCCCTACAATCTTTGAAATCTTCACCTTTATTTTTTCCTTTTCTTCGGTGCTTGGGAATAACACTGCCATTTACCTCAGCTTTCTGAAGACTGATTCATAATTTATATTCTGTCTGTTGTAGACACTCATTATTTTTAATCTGTCCTGGAAAATAATACTGGCTTCTGGCTGGTTGTTTTTATTTATTTAATTCAAGAAAAACAATATGCCACTTGATTGCAAGCAAAGGTGCTGGCTTCGGCCCAACGTTAGGGGATGGCTCGGTGCCACGGTAGGCCTGTGATGCCACGAGCCTGTGATGTCACATACACAACACAGCTACCTGGCTTACTAAGCAGCCATCTGGCTGACTGTGAGCTGAGAATTGCCCAGAAAGTCATTTATTTCCCCACCATTCACAACAGTTCAGCCTAGAATTATCTGTCAGGCCATCTTTCATGAGTCCTGTCAGACAAAGCCAATTATCTTGCTGAATCCATCAATGAATTTGTTTAACTAGCTCAATATTTCAAATGATCAAAAGGCATTAGAACTTAATAATGTACCAGTGTCCGTTAATGAAATAATGGGGGGAAAATACTCTTTCTCTCTTCAGCATATTAAATTTCACAGACAAAAAAAGTTATAGTTACAGATAGGTAGCCGTGTTGGTCTGCCATAGTCAAAAAAAAAAAAAAAAATTCCTTCCAGTAGCACCTTAAAGACCAACTAAGTTAGTTCTTGGTATGAGCTTTCGTGTGCATGCACACTTCTTCAGATACACTGAAACAGAAGTTGCCAGATCCTTCTATATAGTGAGAAGGTGGGGAGGGGTATTACTCAGAAGGGTGGTGGGAATGGGAGATTGGCAGATAGCTGAGATGAGCCTGTTGATGACTCTTAACGACTGTAATAGGTCTTACAGGAAAAGGCAAGGGGTGAGAAGGTGAGAAATGGCTAAGTCATGTATAATGAGATAAGAATCCAATGTCTCTGTTCAGACCAGGTCTCTCTATGGTTTTAAGTTTGGTAATGAGTTGCAATTCAGCAGCTTCTCTTTCCAGTCTATTTCTGAAATTCCTTTGTAGTAAAACAGCTACTTTGAGATCTTGTATAGAATGTCCTGGGAGATTGAAGTGTTCTCCTACTGGTTTCTCAGTTTAAATTGTGCCCTGCAAATTATTTAGTGTTAAACTGCAGTAGGCATGCTCTAAAACTGCTGAACATGAAAAACAAGTTTACAGTTATTATGTTGAAGAATGGCAGATGAAGCGGATTGACTGTTTGGGACTTGCAGAAATGACTGGCAGAATCCGGGACCAGGGAGAAGAGTCGGCAGAAGAAGATTGAAAAAAAATTAAGGACTATTTACAAAAATATTGTAAAATTAAGGAATGTTGAATGATGCTGGATTGAAATTAAGTGGTTTCAAGCTGTAATTATGATAAAACGACTTTGTTTTTGTAAGCAAGAATTTAAAGCTACAATAATTTAAGATGTTGAGATAAGGATTTGCTGTATAAACAACTCAAACTGGGGATACAAGAAGGGGAGGTGTGAGGAGGTCTGGGAAATAAGTTACAAGAAAATAAGTTGTGAAATTTAAGTGTTTTTAATATTTTTATGTTTGTTTTTTCTTTTGTTTCTAAAAAATTGGAAACTCTAATAAATATCTTTTTTTAAAAAAAATACAGTTATTATGTTGAACTGTACTGACCCCCTCCCAAATACAAAACTGATTTTTAAATAAATAAATAAATAACTGTGCTTTTAAAGGGATAATTTTCTTTACTTTTCCTATAAAGAAAAATGGTCTTGGTGAAACCCTGAAACATATTAACTACAGCCAAGTGTGTTGAATTCAAAAGTGGCAACTGTTGCCTCAACTTTTTATCCACTATTGTTGCTAGGAAGCAAAGGTAACCACTAATGGAGACACCAGATTAACTATTAACAATTTGGTCACACAGGAGAGCGGCAAGAGCATAACAATTGACATTACGTAACTGCATTGATGTTTAGGAAGCATTTCTGTGGCTTTTGAAACCTGTTTGTCTGATAAGCTTGTGCCAACCAAGGGATTGCGATAATTACAATTTCCTATACAAACTGGGACAACTGATAAATTATTTATTGATTTCACCTTGCAGAAATAACCCTTCATTTTATGTCCTAAGCATACAGTTAAACGAAACAATAAATGGAAGCCCCAGATCAGAACTCAGACATTTCCGAGATTCCTGTTGAGAACATTAAGAATAAGGCTTTAAATTTATTTCGGGGCGGTGGGGGCGGGGAGAGACCACCTTTGGGTGGATTCCAACATTGTCCACTTGTAAAATGGGACTTCACCTCCCTCTCCTCTACCCTGCAGTCCCCTGTGCACCCCCAAAAATCAGCTCCAGGGGGCACCCCAAACTTCTGAAGTAGATTTTGAGGGCACATGGCGGGTTGCAAGGGGTAAGAGATGGAGGTGAAGTCACTTTAAGGCTTAGAAGTGTAAATTTCTTTAGAGTGCCTGAATAGTAAGCCTTGGAGCAAATCCTGGCAGGCATTTGAGTTTAAATCTGCTAGTTTAAATCTACAGACTGTTTTTGTTTATATGGATCTGTGTTACTGCTTCCACCCTATGTGTTTAACCATAGTGGAACCAAGCTAGAAGTGACTGCAGTAGATCCATGCTTTTAAATATTAATCTTCCCCCAACCATGTGGAAACCAGGAGGTTTTGCTGTGTGAGCAACCTGTAGCCTTTCAGATGCTGCTGGACTACAAGTCCCATCATTTCTGACGATTGGCCATGCTGGCTGGGCCTGATGGAAGTTGGGAGTCCCACAACATCTTGAGAGCTACAGGTTCCCCATCCTTCTTTTAAAAGAAATAGGGGCATTCTCCCTTGACATCTCTGTGCTGCTCCTCTCCCTAAATGTTTCCCCACAAGGTTTTATGACGTTTGTCATAAAATCTTGGCTAAAGAGAAAAGCAACTGGGAGGAAGACTAAACCACATCTCTGCAACATAGTGCCATTTAGGCGTGTATCTTTGGTGTGCATTTAGGTGTGCTGTGTATATTCACTTAACCAACACTGAACTGAACCATGAATGGGAGGAAAGCATCTTCACTCCTCACTGGCATGTCCCTTTTCCTCTTAAAAATGGAAATGGACCACACCCCTTCTTCCTGTGTGATTGGGATTGAACATAGGGATCTATCTAGCTCAACACTGTCTACCATAGCTGGCAGTATGCTTCTGAATACCAATTCCTGGAACTAGCAGGAAGGGAGATTTCTATTTGCAGGCTTCTTATAGCATCTGGTTGGCCACTGTGAGAACAGGATGCTGGACTAGATGGGCCACTGGCCCGACCTAGTAAGTTCTTCTTACATCCTTATGGCTCTCCAGTCCTGTTTGGAAATGCCAGGGTTTGAATTTGAGACCTACTGCATGCAAAGCAGAGGTTCTAACCACTGAAATATGACCCTTCTCCAGACTCGTGGAAAAGCTGCCATAACCTGTAATTTGGCCCTTCAAGAGCTGGAAGCACATCCTACAGACCGCTACCTTAAGATGCCAAGAAATTGTGCTGCAAACACTGTTGCATCCAGTGCAGGTGGACTTTCTCTGGATCTCCGTTTCTGGGACTAGATAGAGTTCTGCCAGCAAACACTGATGCCCATTAACTCTTAACAGACATATGTTCAGATGAATAAGTTTATAGTGTGATGTACCGTATGTTTCTTTATAGGAAGGTCTCTTCCAAATGTATCACAACAGATAGTTAACATGTATATTATGAACTTAAGTGTATATACTATAGGACAAACAAAAACAATATCAGCTATGTGCGTAAGCACAATATGTGATACCACATGATGCTGAGGAGGACTTTGCTTTTCAATAACTTTTTAAAGATTTGTCAAGAAGCAGCATAACTTTAGGCTGAAAAATAGGATAGCAATTCTCTTTCTTGTGGTTCACAAGCCAGCATTATCTGAATAGGTATCCTTCCCACGACTTTTTCAGCAATCAGGTAGAGTGGAAAATATTTCTAATAATAATCCACAAGGATCATTCTCGGTATCTGGCAGGTGGTGTGCATCAAACAGAAATCTTTTCATTTTTGTGTTAAAGTATTCTTCGTTCTACAAGCTCACTGCCGGCTGACACACAATCTAACCTAAAGGCTATGGATCAGCAGGTAAATGCTGAAATTCTATTAGTTTTCAGACCTGGAGTTTACGCCTTTCATTTCACATAAAATCAAAACCCCACACATGAATAGGCAAAGCACGGAGCACAGATCTTTTCCTAAAATCATCCAGTTCCCTATTACTGCAGTACTATGAAGAAAGCCGTTTTGGCATTTTGCAGATATAGTGTATTTCCTGTGCTCAATGACTCTGCCAAGGAGAGTAAATAGAAAACATGAAAGAGATCCACTTGGAGGGGGAAAAAAATTAAAACCATGACAAGCGCTATAGTTGGAAAGAAATGAGACGTTGCAAAAGTACAAAGACAGACAGACTCCAATTGTGTTTAATATTAACACAATACATGAAGCGTGTAGAAACCTGGATTTTTTTATGTACAGCTACCTTTTAAAGGAACAAACAAGCCAACTTCAGGCTCAGGGCTCTGGCATTTATCACAAGAATAAGGAAAAAGTAAACTACCAAACACTTCAAAATGCCCAGAATATTTAGGAATAAAATACTTCTTTTCTCAAGAATATCCTAAAATAAAATTAGTGAGGTTATTCTTGTATTCAGTTCTACAACATAAAAAGTGTTTTATACTTGTAAACCACTTAGAAGCCACTTTGTCAACTAAGCGGTATGTTGTTTAGTCATTTAGTCGTGTCCGACTCTTCGTGACCCCATGGACCAGAGCACGCCAGGCACTTCTGTATTCCACTGTCTCCCGCAGTTTGGTCAGACTCATGTTTGTAGCTTTGAGAACACTGTCCAACCATCTCGTCCTCTGTCGTCCCCTTCTCCTTGTGCCCTCAATCTTTCCCAACTTCAGGGTCTTTTCCAGGGAGTCTTCTCTTCTCATGAGGTGGCCAAAGTATTGGAGCCTCAGCTTCAGGATCTGTCCTTCCAGTGAGCACTCAGGGCTAATTTCCTTAAGAATGGATGTGTTTGATCTTCTTGCAGTCCATGGGACTCTCGAGAGTCTCCTCTAGCACCATAATTCAAAAGCATCAGTTCTTTGGCGATCAGCCTTCTTTATGGTCCAGCTTTCACTTCCATACATCACTACTGGGAAAACCATGGCTTTAACTATACAGACCTTTGTTGGCAAGGTGATGTCTCTGTTTTTTAAGATGGTGTCTAGGTTTGCCATCGCCTTTCTCCCAAGGAGCAGGCGTCTTTTAATTTCGTGACTGCTGTCACCATCTGCAGTGATCATGGAGCCCAAGAAAGTAAAATCTCTCACTGCCTCCATTTCTTCCCCTTCTATTTGCCAGGAGGTGATGGGACCAGTGGCCATGATCTTAGTTTTTTGATGTTGAGCTTCAGACCATATTTTGCACTCTCCTCTTTCACCCTCATTAAAAGGTTCTTTAATTCCTCCTCACTTTCTGCCATCAAGGTTGTGTCATCTGCATATCTGAGGTTGTTGATATTTCTTCCGGCAATCTTAATTCTGGCTTGGGATTCATCCAGCCCAGCCTTTCACATGATGAATTCTGCATATAAGTTAAATAAGCAGGGAGACAATATATAGCCTTGCCGTACTCCTTTCCCAATTTGGAACCAATCAGTTGTTCCATATCCAGTTCTAACTGTAGCTTCTTGTCCCACATAGAGATTTCTCAGGAGACAGATGAGGTGATGAGGCACTCCCATTTCTTTAAGAACTTGCCATAGTTTGCTGTGGTCTACACAGTCAAAGGCTTTTGCATAGTCAATGAAGCAAAAGTAGATGTCTTTCTGGAACTCTCTAGCTTTCTGCATAATCCAGCGCATGTTTGCAATCTGGTCTCTGGTTCCTCTGCCTCTTCTAAATCCAGCTTGCACTTCTGGGAGTTCTCGGTCCACATACTGCTTTAGCCTTCCTTGTATAATTTATATACTAAGCGGTATATAAATTTAATAACAACAACAGAAAGTATAGATAGGCTTCCATGGTCATCACACCCATAGTATGGAAATAAATAAAAGAAATTAATAGGACACTGAAAAGCTAGCAAAATAAGTATAGTGTTGTAGCCTCTTCATGTTGGAAAACATAAACATATAGAATTTTTTTTTGTATACTGCATTTGTAAGGATAAACAGCCTTGCTTATCCTTGGAACATCACTTTGAGCCACATCTGCAAGAGACTATAATGCACATTTAAAATACAGAGGACAGGGGGCTAAACTGGATGTGATTTCATGGAATCTCCATCCTTCCTGGTCTCTAAGCTGCCCAGGGCCCAGTCCAATCACAGTGGTCTGATCTTAGATTTTGCAGAGCAGTCCCTGCCACAAACTCAGTGTAGCAGGTAATGTGCTGTGTGTTAAGTGAATATACATGGCAAAAAGCTCCTAAATGGCACTATATTGAAGTGATGTGGCACTGACATTGAAAGGTACACTATGGGGATGAAACTAAAAGTGGACAGGAATGACCAGCTGGCAGAAAAGCTATGATGAGTTGGTCCATGTTGGGACAAGCCAGCACGAAGCATTTTACAACTGCACACTTCAGAGCACACATTGTGCTCTGAAGTGTTGCTTACTATCTTTGCATATGCAATATCTTTCACCTTGAAGGACATGCTGCGGTTTTACTTGCTGGCCATCGAGTGCAGGGACAGTGTCACCAACTCACATAATGCTCTCAACTTAAAAGCAAAAACATGCAAGCTGTGTTTCCATCATTACGATACGATGTGGCAGGTGAGGAATTTAAGGAGCATGCTTTTTCCATTTGTGGCTCCCATCACCATATGCTGGATGATTGGTTCTGTGCTGACTTAAAAAGAATGTCGCCTATTGAACGATTTCTAAAAAGCATCCTGCATTTCCCTTGAGGATCTCTTATCCAAGTATTGACCAGGCTTGGAATGCTTTGCTTGCAAGATCTGATCAGATTTGTACTAAAGGTGAAGAGCTGCAAGTTTACGATAAGGGTGTTACCTAAAATGTTAAACTTAATGGCATGTTGAAAAAAGAAATAATTGAGTTATTATTAAGACAATACTTATTATTTATACAGAACATCTAACTGTGTGCCAAGGACAGAGAAGTATGATGAAGGTGGTTTGAATGCATTATTTGTCTTAAAGGGAAACATCCATTGGAATGAAGGCAAGGCATGTTCCAATTTCTTCCTCAAACTTTGAAACGTCTCTCAGACTTCACTATTAGCAATTATTAGAAGAACCTTGTAAGGTAGACTAATATTTTTATCTCCATCTTGAAGACTGAAGTTTGAGACATATAGATGAAGAGGTATTTGAAAATTTCCAGCTCAAAGGTGAACCACTACACTATATAACACATGAATCCTGAACTCAAACATAATGATAAATCATAGTTTATTGTTACAAGAATGAGCCTATGTGAGCTTCAAGCTCACAAGGGTTTCCCTTACATTTCCTCTTCTGGTGCAAAGTTTTTGTCTTTGAGTAACTGCAGTTTGAGGTTATCCCTGAACCCTAAACTGTGGTTCATCTTAACTGGTTTATTGAAACAAGGGAACACTCATAAAGTATTTGTGTTCCTATGTATGACTGTCATTTCAATGGTTACAATAGAACCCACACATCCACTTTACTATCCAAATGTGATATGGACCATATTGTGTGGTTTCAACAGTACAGGATATTAAAGTATTTCTGGTATTTCCTGTTTCATCCTGCTTCACTTAAATTCACTTAACTAGCAAGAGAGGGAGGGAGAGAAAACTAGTTCTGGTTGAGTGCAAGCTTAAAATATGAGGAGGTTGATCACTCAGAATAATGTGTTTTATTTGACTCTATTCTTTAGAGATTTGTTTTTGCTGTTGTACATGCTCATGACTCCCACAGATGTTATTTATGTGTGTGTCTGCTTGAAAATAAACTTCAGAACAGTTGTCATCATGTCAGAGGACTAAGAGATGGAAAAGACCAATTAGGCCCATTCCTGGCTCTTTGCTCTAGCCAATTTCCCCTAGCAGAGTATTCCCTGATGCTCTGTCCAGTTAATGCTTCATGTCCTTTGACTTCAGAAAGTTGCTTTCCCACAAAATGAAGGTAAAAATCACAGCAGCCTAAATCAATAGCTGTAGCAAGGAGAAGCGTCTAACTTCCAAGGTCTAAAATGAAAAGGAACATTTTTCATTATCTGATTATATCTATGAAATTTTAATGTTTTAATTTTGGCCAACATGGTATGAATTAGTTATCTGTGGGGGTTTTCAGCCCTACCTGTCATATGTGAAGTCCCTTTGCGAGAACAGTGATCATATGCTTATATTTCCTGGGCCATTTATAAAGGAAGATTTATTGCCAAAGCCAGTGCAAGTTAATTTAAAAGGGCTCACATTACTTGGACTTCAAGCTGAAGTTCTGCAGGACCTCTGCTATCAACTCTTGAGAAACATGCTTTTGGCAATTGTCTAGGGAAGAAATCCAATACAGCATTTGCCCTCCTGCAGAAGCCTAATTTAAATTAAGTGGTACTTGGAGAACTACATCCTCCAAAGATCCACTCAGTTGCTATTGTTCTTGCAGCTTAGAAAAGGGAATAAAGATCACAGCAAGTCTGAGATCACAAAGGTGTATGCATGGGTGGGAGTTAGAAGACAGATCAAGATTCTCCCTTTTAGTATAGTAGATTTCCCCCCTCTTCACAGTTTGAAAACAACAAAAGTCATCGATAGAAATGGCCCAGTGTCATAGGGCAGAGATGGAGGACCTGTGGCCATCCACATATTGCCATCAGCCCCAGACAGTATGGCCAATTGCCAGGGATGATAGTAGTTAAAGTTCAATGAAGGGTTGTGCTGGAAGACCCATGGGAACTCTTCCAACTCTACAGTCCTAGGACAGCTTGAGGCCCCTGCAATCTAGGAGGTAATTTTCATACTATTCAGAGAACCTTAGGCTGCCTTGGAAACTTGCTAGGCATTCCTTAATGAGACGTTCAGTGATGGCATATAATGTTCTCTGAAGGACAGTTTGTCCACCACTATTTTACTCAGAGTAGACCCATTGAAATTAATGAACATAGCTAAGCCAGGACCATTAACTTCAATAGGCCTACTCTGGGTCAAATGTAGCTGAATACCACCCACTGTTTATTATGTAATAACCACTACACACAGGTTCCACTATCATAACGAGCCAACAATTTCTGTTGACTCTTATGGGAAAATTTCTAATGTGTTCTAGACCACAGATTTTTGACCTCAAAATGACGAAAAAAACCAGGAAAACCCTCTGAAATCTTGCAAAAGGCAAACAAAGAAGGAGAAATGCTCTTCTCCCACTATTTGTCTCTCCCACTCTCTCTCCTGCCATGGTTCCTGGTGAAATGGCTGCTGTGGACCAACAAAACACAGAAAGGTAAGGGTTGTTTAAGGCTGCTTACATTGCTACATGCAGGTGCCGCTGTCTGGATATTTGAATCCATGGTTTGTATAGTGAGGATTGGGTACTAATTCCTCATGTTTGGATAAGTGATTTTTTTTTTTTTTGCATAACAGGTAAGTATGGGCTGCCATTAATTCACTCTCTCAAATCATTCTATAGTGAATCTTTCCCCATGTAAATATTTGTATTTCATGGATGTGACCAATGCTAGAACAGAAGCAACAGAGCAGGCTGGTCCATGGAATGTTGTTGGACTCCAGTTCCTATCAGCACCAGCCAGTGAGACCAATGGGAGATGCAGTCCAACAACATCTGAAAGGTCATGGGTACCTCTTCCCTGTCCTAGTGCAATGCAATATGATGGGAAACTGAAGCATCTCTCATGTTTGGATGACCAGTAGGAGAGTATGGCATGTTCATCACTTAAGTAAGGTTGTCTGGTGCAAGCAATTCTAGTGGCCATTAATATACCATTTGGATCATGCTGGTTTTAACTACTATTCTTGACTGGTTGGTGCTCCTGGGAATTTTCATAGACCTCTACAGCTCGCTTTTTAAATAATCAGTGATTTATTATTATTACTATTTAGCTAGCTACTTGTAAATTCTCTTTAGCTTTCCTCTCATAATGTTTCATGATTTACTGTCTTTATTTGATATAGCCTGAATTGCACACATTTAATTTAGGGCTATTTTCAGGGATGTGCTAGAAGGCTGTATGTGGAATATTACTTTTCCTCCTATATTTGCTCGGTACAAAGGCATGATCTCAACAGTGCATGGGCATGGCAAACCTATATTTTTACAACAATTTATGAAACTCAGGAAAGCTGGGGGGGGGAACCTCCATTCCTATTTTTAACTCAGTTTTGCAGACCTGGAAGATGATCTTGGAATGACTGAGAAATCACTGAATAAAAATAAATCGCAGGTAGGAAGAGATTAGACTGATGCTACACAAGTGCTATTCTGTTTATTTGATGACCTCTGCCAATACACAGACCTTGGGATCTCCACTGAATTGCCAGATAAGTTTCATGGCCTAATCATTCATCTGCTTATATAGCACAAGCTCTATTTGTATCTCAGTAGCTGGAAATTTACCGTATTTTTCGCCCTATAAGACACACTTTTTCCCCTCCAAAAATGAAGGGGAAATGTGTGTGCGTCCTATGGGGCGAATGCAGGCTTTCGCTGAAGCCTGGAGAGCGAGGGGGGTCGGTGCGCACCGACCCCTCTCACTCTCCAGGCTTCAGGAAGCTATCCGCTAGCTGTGGGACAGCCGCTCTCCCAGAGCTTGCCTGCACCCAGAAGCTTGGGGCGCGCTGAGCTCCGCACGCCCCAAGCTTCAGGATCAGTGCAGCAGTCCGCTAGCCCTGGGAGAGCCCGCGGCTCTCCCATGGCTAGTGGACTGCTTGCCGGCACCCAGAAGCTTGGGGCGCGCTGAACTCCGCACGCCCCAAGCTTCAGGGTTAGCGCAGCGGTCCGCTAGCCCTGGGAGAGCCGCGCGGCTCTCCCAGGGCTAGCGGACTGCTTGCCGGCACCCAGAAGCTTGGGGCGCGCTGAGCTCCGCACGCCCCAAGCTTCAGGGTTAGCGCAGCGCTCTGCTAGCCCTGGGAGAGCCGCGCGGCTCTCCCACGGCTAGCGGAGACCTTGCTGGCACCCAGAAGCTTGGGGCGCACTGAGTTCCGCACGCCCCAAGCTTCGGGATTAGCGCAGCACACCTGGGGAGGAAATAAAAAAAATTTCCCTTTATTTCCCCCCAAAAAAACTAGGTGCGTCCTATGGGCCGGTGCGTCCTATGGGGCGAAAAATACGGTAGTTACTGTTGTCATGCTGGATGGAGAGCTGTACTGATGTCACACCACCTACAACCATTTATCTCCTTTAGGCACTGAAGTCACTCAATGATTTTTGACACAGTAAGTACAGTCCTTTACCAGAAGGTAAGCCCTGTATGCCTGTGACAGCAAAAACAGCAAAGAGTCTTGCAGCACCTTCAACACAAAGGACTCCCCTAGATAACTCGTTTATTGAGCATTCATCTTGACTTGCTTGCACAAAGCTTGCATGGAGGTTAGACTAGGTCAGATCAACACTGTATGTTTAAAGCATATCCAACAAACACAATGTCCTCCAAAGAATCCTGGGAGCTGTAATTTGTTAAGAGTTAAAAGAACTTACAAGGGGGCAAGCAAGAATGTGGTTTCTAAGTTCACCACAATAATGATAAAATGATGCCAGAATCACTTTAGTAGTTGTGGAATTTTACCAAGGGATTAAGAGATTTCTGATGGCTTGAAACAGCTGCAGTTGGTTCACTGTTGTTGCTGTTCCCTGTCCCCACAAGGGCAGCCAATGTGGGACAATATTATATTTTATGAACTGTTATAGATGAAGCAGCTAAAAATACGTTCTAAATATGTTCAGAATATGTTCACTGCTGATGAGTCTTTAAACCAAATATGAGAAACATTTCATGGAATTAAACACAACTATTTCTTGGAGAGTTCTTCACTTGAGCTGCTGGATAGTCTAACAGTAATATTGGGAAAGGGGGAAATGAGTAGAGGTCAGTGGCAAGTAATTACATTTACAAGGAACACTTCAGTGGAAAGACATCCTCCCCAGTCTATATTCAGTCACCATAAAGCCATGGTAAGATGTCAGCAGAGTGTTTTTTATGTTTCTGTGATGTCTGTATTGTAATCATAGCCAAACATGACTATTTTTAATAATAATCTCTCACACTGAAAGTAATGTATGTGCAGACTTCCTACTTTGCAACACACAAGTCTTCATCTCTGGATTTTACACTGCAATCCTAGATACGTATACACAGAAGTAAGTCCTATTATGTTCAATAGTGTTTATTCCCAAGGAAGTGGGTATAGGATGGTCCACAATACTGAAGGTAACTTGACATATACAACAGGCATGAAAATCATTTTCCTTTTTAGCAGAACTTTGCTATACTATTATGGGCATTGATTTTTTTAAAAACCTTTCTTCCTTTTACATAAGCATCCTTGTAGGATTACCACCCAAGGCTGATTCCTACTGGCCTTGTCCACTCATAGCATCCAAATGTCAATGAAACCTAAAGTGGTCAGACCAAAATAATCATCATGCAGTCATTTGCCATTAGCTTACTTTGATCTTTTTGTTAGGAAAACATACATATCTATATAAATAGCTGGCTGAAATAATTTCCCCTGCTTCCATTGGCAAATGAAGAAATGTTGTAGCAATATGCAATACATGCCAGAATAAGTGACAAGGGGAAACTTGTTTTTAGTAATGTTTTCCTGCTTTACTGTTTCTGAAATGTACAGTAACGTTAACAGCTGTATTTTGCTTCGACAAACATCAAAGAGAAAATTGAAACGTGAGCCCATTTTCGATTACAGGACTTATAGCAGAGCTGTTTAGAAACCGGTTTCACTATTTGGGAGAACTATTAATGACTGTGAGAACATAGCCATAAACCTGCATATAATAGCAGAGCAAAATACCAGTTCTGAAGTAAAATGACAAAGAAGCTCTTGCTTTCTTCTTGGCTCAATGCTATGGCACAACAAGCTATGTATTCTGAAAAACTGACAGTAAGTGTACATTAAAGCATATCCACAAATCCTCCCCCCCGCATTCCAACATTTGCAAGTGAAATTCAACAGCATTATTTACTCACCAGAAAATACATTTGAATAATTTTGCTAGTCTGATTAAAAAAAAGGGGTGCTTTTTGGGGTGGGGGTGGGGAGGGGAGATAACATTCCTCATTGTTTTCTAGTCGCTTCTCAAGACTGTCCATGGGGCTGACAAGTAGGGTTGGGGGAGAAATTTGGTTCACATTTTTTACATGGAACCACCCAATTTTCACTTTCTCAAACAAAACACAAATCAAAATGGAGCTTTCCTTTGAAATTTACAAAGGCGATGAGGTTCTGCAAAGTGTACAGAAATGTGCATAAAACTACATTTGTGAAAATAAAATACAAAAACGAATTGCTCTGGGGAAATTTGCACAGACGCAAGTATCTATTGGGTAAAATGGGCACTTAAAAAATGCTGATCAATTCTCATAAAAGGTTTTGAAAAAATAACAATTTGTAAACTGATGCAGAAATGTGGATAGCTAATTTGAGCTTAGGAAAAAAGAGAAATCTGAACGGACAGGTTCACCCATCACCTAGTTGATGGTTTGCCTGCAGTGGGTCTTCCTGCTGAATGTGAGAACCCAGGGTTCCAGCTCACAGGACAGCCTGGGCATGTCTGGCAGGCCCTCCCGCTGCCGACAGGCGCTTGACCCATGGCAAGGCTTGGAGAGGGAATGGTGTAGGGTGGAGTGCCAATGAGTGCTGCTCCACTCTCCTCGCTCATATGCTTATCCTTGCACATTGGTGAACCCTTTTTCATTAGGAGCACCCCATCGCTAGCCAGCTCCCTGTTTCTACACAATGATTACCGTTGTAACCAAGTATATAAGCCCATACAGTACAAATGCACTCCCAAAGCACAAATCCTTCAATAAAAATGGCTCCATTCTATATTCTAGTGCTGCTGTATTTACTGAGTGGTATCTAAAACACCCACCCACCACAAATGCTCTTAATTAAGTTGGGGTGTTTTTTTGCATTATACAATTGAATATTAGTTTTAAGAATCTTGACCTTCACCAGCATGTTGTCCCTGGGAACTGCTGGAGAACTCTGGATAGGGGGCTCCACCTGTCCCTTCTTATTCCAGACCTTCCTTACACACCCTCCAACATGTCCCAGTGGAAAACAGGGACGCGTGTCTTTTGGGGCCATGTTCCTGCACGAGTCATGTGATCCAAGCGAAAGCACAGTGCCCAGAAATATGCGGTTTGGGGCACTGCAATCTCATGTGGTTTTGCCCACCGTGCATCCCACCTTTCTGCTGAGACTTGTTGGAGGACATGCAAAGAAGGTCTGGAATCAGAAGGGACAGGTGGAGCCCTGTATCCAGAGCACGGCCTCCCAAAATGGGATGTCCCAATTTAATTGGGACAGTTGAGATGTAAGTCCTTGAGAACCCAGCTTTTCAACAAAAGACTTACCAGCTTTTTAAAAAAGGGAGAGCCTTACAAAGTTCACACAGAAGCATAATACTGCTTACTTTAACTCGCCTGTGGAAACAACTCAGAGGCTATTTAGAAGAAAAAGGAAAACATCAAGAAGATTGAAAGATGGGACTGGTGAAGACTAAAAGCAGCAGAAATATGAGATGATCGGACCCTAATGAACTCGAAGCATGGGAACCCCTAACAAAAATTTATAATTTGGCAAAATATTTGGACTTTATGATATGTATTGGTATAATTTGGAATAATTAATGTGATATGATTGGATTGTTAAATGGAAAACTTAATAAAAATTATTATTAAAAAAAAGAGAACCCAGCTTTTCACCGTTACTGCTACTACAATTGTATGACTCCATATTTTCTTGTATGAAAAGACTCGTGATACAAAGCTAGCAGGATTTCTTAGGACCGGGGAGCTCGCTCAGCAACAGAGTGGCTGGGTAAGGGTAATAGTTCAGTGGTAGAGCATCTGTTTTGCATGCAGAATGTCTCAGGTAGGGTGGGAATGTCCCTTCTGGAAAACCCTGTATAGCTGCCTCTGGTCAGTGTAGATAGTACTGAACTAGGTGGACCAAGTGACCAATGTGGTATAAGGCAGTTTCTTATGTTTCCGTGGATAAAATGTCAAGTCTCAATGCTCATCTCAAAGAACATTGTTGTTGGGCAGCTATGGCAACACAGGTAGAGAAAGGCTTTTGCCTAAGAGCATTGGGAGCACCAGTGAATAGGGTTGATAGTGCTGGGTTAACAAAATCTGGCTCAACAGAAAAGGAAGGTTGCAAATTAAGTCTCAAACTATTAACTGCTGCTGATTAATCACTAAAGACAGTTAGCTCCTAATCCCATATGGATTTGCATACATTTTAAACTAAAGTTGCTCCTTAAAGAAACTGGTTTAGGGTAGATGTTATTCTTTTAGGAACAATTTGAGATAATCAGATGAAAAAAAAATGCTTTGTCTGCTTTATTTAGTCTGAAAACCTATCTTCATTACACATCTTCAAAACAGCAATTGCATTGATATTCATGGCTTAATAAAGCAATTAATCAATCAATCAAAAGGCAATTAATCAACTAAACACACACTGATGGTAACTTTAGTCGAAAGTGTTATTATTCTAGTCATCTCCACAGCCTTTTTTTTTAATTAAAGTCAAACAACATTTTTCTGTAGCTGTATCCAATTAGAATGTTCACGAATCTTGGAACTGTTCAAGTTAGGAGGTTTTAGCTCTACCGCTAGATGTATTTAAGTAGATTCTATTTCAGTTCTGCTTGAATAAATTGTCTGAAAGATTCATTACTCATAGTTCAAAGCTCTGAACAAATCTGTATTAAGTTAGGTAGCTCATTTTCCTAGGACAGATGTAGCTTTTTTGTGCACCGTTTTTAATTTAAACTTATCACTGATAAAAATGTTTTGATCTGAACGGATTACAAAGGATATGAGAAGAAAAGATAAATCCCCCATTAGATCCATTTAAGGTCAGAGAGGGCCCTTCCATGTTGTACCTCCAGCACCTACTGAAGACTTAAAAAAACATTCCAGCAGGCATTTTAACTGGAGTCTGATTTTATAGTTTTAACTGATTTCCTTTTATTTAACTGATTAGGCTGGTTGGTTTAGAAATGCAGAGACAACTAAATGTTTCTCCACCCCCAGCTTAAGGTTAGAGATATTTTGGTCTATTCGTCTTCTATAGGAACACCCACCCACATTCCAACCTTACTTACCTTGTATTCTACCACTTGAGATCTCTCTCTCCCCCACCCCCCCGCCCGGCAGCTCACATCCAAGAGTGGAGCTGGGCTGTGGGGAGAGAAGTTATATTGCATTGTATTGCACTGGATTGCTATTGTTTAAACAGGGACATGAATATTCAAGTCTTAAACACAAATGAGAATTGTTACAAGACTTTCATCTTATTACTGGTAAATGGGCATTATATAACTGATCAGACTGTAAAATTCTTTTCTCTCTCTAGGGTATCCTACCGATATGAACACTGATAAAGACACATTTTGCAGGGGAGAACGAGAAGCGTCCTGTTGGGTTCGAGTTAAATTCGTTGAACTCATTAAACTCAGCAAACACCTATTTAATTTTAAAAAGTGTGCGGTCGGCCTTGGCCCCGGATTTGTAATGTTAACACTTGCCTAAAGAACACAGGAAACTACCTTATCATCTACTCTGATAGAAAGTGACTCCTAAGGGCCTTGAGGAGAGGTCAGAGATTGAACCTGGGACTTCTGGCTAGCGGTGGAGGAAGCCACTTGGGCCCCTGGGGTGGCGTGCCCAAGAACGGGGCGAACCGCCCATAGGGGCAGGGACACACCGTGGGGCCTCCAGAGTCTGCCTGCCTCCTCCCACTCAGCCGACCTACAGCTTGAGGGGGGGAAAGCAGCGGGTGGACCATATGGGCAGTGCAGAGCCTGTGCGCACCCAAGCCACCATGACTCTCCCAGGAGAGATGCAGGGCTTGGGCGTGCTATAGGCCCCGTGGTGAGTGCTGCCCCTGCTTTTGGCTACTGAGATATGGCTTTGGCGGCCACCCTTCAGCTACAGCTTTTTTAAAAAAGGCTTCATGTGGGTCTGTGGTAGCAGTCTGCTACTTAACCTCAGACCTCTATGGGAAGGGAAAACCACAGGTCCTCTGCACAGAAAATGTTAGCCCTTGAGCACACTGATTGAGTTGCTATTTCTGGTGCACAAAAAAGGGAAAAAAGGATTATAATGTAACCTCCAGCAACAAATAACATTAAGAGCTGTGAAAAGCAGTTTAATGACAAAGCTACTAAAAGCGTTCCTCTTTACAGTCTTTTTATTTTTATTTTTTTTAAAAAAGCTTTTGAGTCATCTGAAGAGCTGGTACTGGGTTTTAGTTGAAAGCAATCAGGTCTGCAGCCTCAGACAGCTGCATTCATAAAGTAGTTTCGCTTGTCAAACTTGACATCAATAAAGCTACATTTGGCAAAAGAAAGGCGCCGTTTCCACAAAGCAACAACAACAACAAAAGAGGGGGGACACGAACATTAGCATGCTTGTGCTTTGAACTTATCACACTGATTTGCATCAGAACCTCCTTTTGATATCCCAATGGTAAGGAACGCAAGAGATCCCTAACCAGACCCTCATTTCAGTGGGATAACTTCACACATGAAAATGTCAGCTGACCTGCAGCCTACAGTGACCTGCCATCTTTTGGTGGACCCACTTCCTTGCTTAAGCCATGTTGGAGCTCACAGTCCAGTAGGATTTATTTCCTTTCCGTGTGAGCTAATGTAGCTTGTGATGCACAGATGCAACACAGCCTGTCAAACAACAGACAGGCAACTAATAATGATAGTAGCGACAACAACCATAATGTGGAACGAGGGGAGGAAAAACCTGGCATCTCATTTCCCCCTTTCCGTTCAAATAAGTGTCTGTTTTGCACATCTGAGGCTGGTGTAGTGCCTCAACCCTTTCAAAAGAGAGGCTGCTTTATAAACTCACAGCAAACTGTTCTTTTATACAGCAAGTTGCAAGGATGATCCCTGACGAGCAGCGCTCATTAAAAGAACATCAGCTGGCTTACGGAAGAGTCTTGCTTGATGCTGAACCAATCCAGGCCTCTTGGGGTTTTTTAAACGCCATTTGTTCTACAAACACTGCCTTGTGCCGTCCAGTCGTGAAAAATTTCCAATTTAAACATAAATCTTTTGCAAATGGGCTCATGGAAATATTTGGGCCAGGAGGCTAGAGAACGTCTGTCTCAGGCAGACATTCTGTTCATTCTGCCTCAATGAACGTATCAGTGGTGTGATTGGCAAGCCTGGGGTTTGAAGGAATGGCTCATCAGCACAGCGGCATGCTAATTCTTGGTTCTTGCTGAGGTGTTAAACCGATGTCAAGGCTGGTTCATGTCACATGAATATATATCCCTGCACATCGAAAACCAGCACTGCAGGCAAAAGAACAGGCGTTTGTTTGACTTGCTAGTTTTCTGTCCTCAGGGTTTTTTATTTGCATAAACTGAAACATCTGCACGATCTTTTCTCACCTGCAATCTAAAGTGGTACAATTCTGCCTTACTACCTCACTGTGAGCTATACTTAAGTAATATAGTTCTGTGTCAGTTTTCACTGGATTTCCAAACCCACTATCTTGTTTTCTGTGTTCTCCGCATTTGAGGGGGAAACGATTTCCCTATTCTTCTTCATACTCTGTTTTCAAACCGTCACCATTGGTCTAGAACAATTGAATGCAGAGTGAAGCTGTGTGGGTTTGACACACACACACACACACACACACACACACACACACACACACACACACTGCTTTGAAGGACTCTAATGATATGAGTTTGTCTTCCTGCAGAGAGATCCAAATTATGATGCGGCTTGGTAGACTCAGCTCATGCTGTGCTGGAGATGGACTGAGCAACTAACTACCCAAAACAGGGCAGCACTCCTAATACAGCATATTTCCACTGAATTCCACTGATGCACCTTAGAGGCGTTTTTGCACAGTCAATATGACACAACCACACTTTAGCCTTTGCGAAATACCCTTGCAGACCCATTCTTGGTAACAACAGCACAACACCCCAGTAGCATGCAGGAGAGAGAGGCTGGCCTTGTTTCAAAGAGGGAGTAACCAACGTGGTGCCCTCAGATACTGTGGACTATAATTCCCATCATCCCTGGTCATTAGCCTTGCTGGCTGGCTGGGGATGATGGGAATTATAGTCAAAAACATCTGGAGGGCACTCTGTTTCCCAAAATCCTTTTGCTATTGTTTCCCCCCTTGGTTTAAAGTGTGTGATATATATATATAAAGGTAAAGGTACCCCTGCCCGAACGGGCCAGTCTTGACAGACTGTGGGGTTTGTGCGCCCATCTCACATTTATTGGCCGGGGGCCAGCGCTGTCCGGGGACACTTCCGGGTCACGTGGCCAGCGTGGCATCGCTGCTCTGGCGAGCCAGAGCCGCACACGGAACGCCGTTTACCTTCCCGCTGGTAAGCGGTACCTATTTATCTACTTGCACCCGGGGGTGCTTTCGAACTGCTAGGTGGGCAGGCGCTGGGACCGAACAGCGGGAGCGCACCCCGCCGCGGGGATTCGAACCGCCGACCTTTCGATCGGCAAGCCCTAGGCGTTGAGACTTTAGCCCACAGCGCCACCCGCGTCCCATATATATATATATATAGGTTCCAGTAACAAGAAGCCGAAAGCACCAGCCTGAAGATGACGAGTGAGACCTCGTCGAAACGTCGCACAGACACCCCGACTCTTACACGGGAAGACACCCGAAGACACCAAAACCTGCATTCCTGTACCCGTGAAAATCTACGAAAGCATATATATATATATATATATATATATTACACCTGGTGTTATGGTGCCTGTCTCAAGGAGCATACGAGATAAAGCTGAGTCAATTGGGTCCTCCAACACTGGTGTGAAACAAAAGCCTTTGATGTTATTTTAATAAGAGGATTAAACAAAAGAGTCACAAAATGGCAGGATTTTTCTTTGGGCTTATTTTTGCTGCTTTCTCTATATTTGTTTCCCCAAAATACAGTTAGATAAATGCTCTTGTGCAGCTTGCAGCCTCCAAAGCAGAGGAGAAAGTTAATAACGGAAGGAAACATATGAAAGGTTTGTGAAACCTGCCTGCATTACAAACAAGCAATACTAATAGATGACTGTGACACACACACAGCCAATGCATTTGTCATAGTAATGAATGGGGAGAAGATGAGGGAAGTGTTTTCCCAGGTACAAGTATCTCCCAGGTTCAGTCTTGGGAAAGCATGAGAGCTTTACCATGGAAGTACAGCCTTGAGGCAAGATGTGTAGGGTTGATCAACAAATACATTTTGCTCAGAGAATTATCAATCAATGAAGGCCCTTATTGATAGAGACAATGGTGGGGAGATATATATATGTGTGTGCGAAAGTAGCAATATTCTGACATTTTATTTTTAGGTTTATGATTCCACCCACCATATATTGTCATACTTCACTCTTCCAGAAGTGGTAGCAATGGGAACTTAAAGAATGGTTCTTTTTAACATGGGAGACATCTCCTTCTAAGTGTGAAGAGGTCAAAAACATGTCACTGGGCAGGGAAGTTCCAGGGCTGGCTCAATGTGAAGGTCAACCACCTAATGAGCAACACTTGGTGGAAGAGTGTGCAATGAAGACTTAAGAGTCTCGGAGGAGGGGACAATGGTAGCTTGAGCCCTGCAGGTAGAGACAGGCCAATGCCTCAGACAAATTGGCAGGCAACACTTCCTCTGTAGTAAGAGGAACACAACACTGCCAAACCTAGAGAGCAGAAAGGGAAAGACACTTATCCTCCACTCCCCTGAGCCATAGATGTCTGACCCCTTGCACAAATAAACAACAGCAATTTCTAGGCTGTTTTTGTTCCTGCAAAGCAGGGAAGAAAAAACTTTGTTTTAGTGGTCAATCTCAGGTGGAATACATCACCTTTAGCCTGCCCCTTATACAGAGACCCAAGAGATCACTTTCTGAAACCTTTGTTCACACAAGCAAGCAGGTACACCCCAGCAGAAATGGACTGTCTGGTTTCTTTTAAGTGAGAATAATAGCTTTATAACACAGAGAATGGCTCTCTATGCACTGGCTACCAAAAAGGAGGAGGGGGAGGCAAAGGAGGAAAAAGGAGTTTGATAATATCGCTATAATTTTTTTGTGTTGATACAGAAGTTTGAAATCAAGCTGGATTTCAGTTTGTTGGAGTCTCTGGTAACCCTTCTCTTAAATTATGGATAGTTGGCTCATACTATGGATGTATGATCTGTATTGTTTTATTAATATTGTTACTTTCGTAGGTTTGTCATGGCCTTTGGCTACAACGATAAACTTTGATTGATTGATTGATTGATTGTTGTGGGGCCAAGCCCCTTCCGTTTGGAGTTTTGCCTTTGCATTCTGCAAGCAAAACAGGCAGTTAGACCTGCAGAACTCTCAGAAATGGTTCATGAGTTATCTCAAGGGCATGGCTGCTAAGGAAGCCAGATCATGTCAAGGAGCCAGCTGCCTGTATAAAGGGCTATCCACATGCGTAGGGAATGACAATAGTGAGTATGCATGGTAGAGCTAAGCAATGGTTGCTCTAAATGAAGTACAGTCATACCTTGGGTTAGAGATGCTTCAGGTTGTGTTTTTTCGCGTTATGGACCGCCGAAACCCGGAAGTACTGGAACGGGCTAAATCACGCTTTGTGCATGTGCAAAATGCCACTGCGGGTTGTGAACACTGTGGGTTGCAAATGTGCATCCCGCACGGATCATGTTTGCAACCTGAGCATCCACTGTAGTAGCTGTTCCTGGTCAGACATAGTGGCCGTTCATGCAAACAATGAACAGTGCAGTTAGGTAGTAGCAAGATTATGTCTTCTCAGAGGTATCACATTGGTGAAGTTGCATATGCACCAGTCCCTAGAGTTCCCTACTAGGAAGAATCCAATTTCTGGCCCACAACCAGTACTATATGTAGTATAGGCAGAGGCAGGATTGATGGACAGCACAGTACAGTATGTATCTTTCAAGTGTGACACATACTTAACCACATATCAGTATACATTAAGACTTGTGTATTTGTGTTAACGCCTCCTGGATTTTACAGCCAAGCACAAATAAGCATTCCACATAGCCCCATGGTACACAGCATTACTAAAATATTACTTAAATTGTTTTAAGATGTGCACTGAAATGAGTAGTACTGGTGAATGCAATCTTTTCCCCAACAGAAAAAAATTAAGGAAGAAACTGCCTCCCAAAGAGACAAACTAAATTGTTTTACTTTATCCCCTTTTTACCAAGCACAAGACATCAATATGCTTTAATTTTGTTAAGTTGGGAAGGTTGATTAAGCCATCTTGGTGGTATTTGGGAAAAACAGGTTTCCTTTGTATGGGTGTTTATTTTTTTTTTACTTTGCACAATTTTAAGGTGAATGTGTTTGACAAAGTCATTTTTTTCAGTTGGCACTGATTTTGCTCACAATGACTGCTTATGCTGCCTTGTGCTTTCAAAAAGAAAAAGACAACACAGGGACCTGATTTAATTATGTAGAGGACTATCAAATATTTCATAAAAACCTTTCTTGCTGTGATATAAATAATATATCTTTTAAACATGCAAATAATGCAGAAATGTGCACAAATGATCTCTGGCAAGCTGATTCCGTAAACAAAATTAGCATGCAAATAAGTTTCTACGGTGCAGATCTGCTACATTGGATGTAAGGGACAACAGAAAAGCCTACAAAATTGTATGCATTGTCCCATACAGGACTCCCCCACGCCAGGTGCAACTGCCTGCAGAACACCACTAGCTCCTTCTGTGATTCTCTGGATTGTGATTGGTTTACATACACATCTTCATCCCTGGTTGACTGCATGATAAAGTGATGCTATATGTGTGCATGAGCCACCATGGATGTAATCTGTAATTATATAATCTGTAGCACATGTAGCTTGCTCCTCCTTGTCCCTTAGCAGCTGCTGCCTGAGGCACCTGCTTCACTTTACCTAAGGCCAGCCTTAGGTATGAACACATACCCTCCAACATTTCTCTGATGAAAATAGGGACGCCCCATTCCATAATGATAGTTTTACTATTTATACCCCACACATCTTACTGGGTTGCCCCAGCCACTCTGGGCAGCTTCCACCATATATAAAAACATAATGAAACATTAAAGAAACTTCCCTATATAAGATCGCTTTCAGATGGCTTGGAGGCTGAATAACTCCATACCCTCCAACATTTCTCCAATGATAATAGGGACATCCTAAGGAAAACCGGGACATCCCGGGATCAAATCAGAAACCAGGATGGCTTCTCTAAATCAGGGACGTCCCTGGAAAATAGGGACACTTGGAGGTCCGTGAACATTCTGTTGATGGTATTATATCCTCTTATGTGACCTCAAAATGCAACACTTTTCAGTGCTGTTAGTTCACAGATGTCAAGAACACAATAATGGATTGAAAAGAAATCATGTGTGCCATATGCACATGTCAGTTAGGTCCTGAGAGATTACATGTGTGGTTTTTTGTAGTATAAGTTAGGGGTGTCAAGTGGTGCTTGAAAAATGAGCACCTCATTCAAACACTTCCAAGCAAGTTGGAAGAAAGCAAGGCCCGCCCACCCTGAAACTGTGACTGCCTTAAATATGACTCCCCTAAAGCCCTTGGAGAAGGGAAGGAGACAAGTGGTGGCAAGCATTCTGGAGCTTCCAGAAGAGCATGCTTCTACACGAGAGATGGGGCCACAAGTTTCATCATCACTGGAAGGAAAATGAAGATCATTTTCCTGCTTGTGATGAGGAGGAGACTTCTAACGCCAATTCCACACCTGATGCAGAAGTACATTTGTGGTGCGGGGACCACTCTCCCCATAGATGCTTTCCTCAGGCAGGTTTCTTGGATTCAAGCAAGCAGAAGGTGTCTCAAGTGCTTGTGAATCATTTGCAAGTGCCTCATTCAGATTGAGTTTTGATATGAAACTTCAGGATACTTGTACATCCCTAGTATGGACACCTCAGCTCATCCATCAGATCATCTTAAACAAGCAAATAAACACAAAAACACCATGCTCCATCGAAGTGGATCTCACAGTCCTTAATATCTGAAAAGAGCAAAGATGAGTTTGCTCATGTCTAAATGCTTTGGATTGTTTTCTATCTAGGCACACAATATCATATATGTAAATTCCAGACGAGAGCTGGACCATAAAGAAGGCTGATCGCCGAAGAATTGATACTTTTGAATTAAGGTGCTGGAGGAGACTCTTGAGAGTCCTATGGACTGCAAGAAGATCAAACGTATCCCTTCTTAAGGAAATCAGCCCTGAGTGCTCACTGGAAGGACAGATCGTGAAGCTGAGGCTCCAATACTTTGGCCACCTCAGGAGGACTCCCTGGAAAAGACCCTGATGTTGGGAAAGATTGAGGGCACGAGGAGAAGGGGACGACAGAGGATGAGATGGTTGGACGGTGTTCTCGAAGCTACAAACATGAGTCTGACCAAACTGCGGGAAGCAGTGGAAGACAGGAGTGCCTGGCATGCTCTGGTCCATGGGGTCATGAAGAGTCGGACACAACTAAATGACTAAACAACAAACAACAACAACAACAAATTCCAGACAGTGACCATGTTAAGTCTGCAGAAGTTCCAGGGACTGGCAGGCTCCAACCTCTTCCACACTTTGATTATGCAAGGTGCAGCAGGCAGGGGTGGAGCAGGCTGTTCATACTATTTGTGATGCTGTAGATAGTGCTGGATTCCAACTGCCATTATCCCTGGCAACTGTTCGTATTCGTTGGGGCTGATGGGAGTTTAGAGTCCAACAACATATGGAGAGTCTAACAACATATAACAGTTTCTCATCCCTACCCTAGTAAGAACTAGACCTAGGGTCTCCTTTACACCCACACACCACCACCACCACCAACAACAACAACAACATGTGATTTGTTCCATAAGACAGCTGAGCAAGAAGCCCTCTGCATGCCTATCTAATTTAGATTTAGATGGGAAAGAAAAATTCAGGGGAAGCTGAAGCTCTTTCTTAACACATGGTCCCACCAAACACTGGAAAAAGGTTCTGCTTTTCCATCCAGGGCATTCTTCAAAGCTGCCAATGCAGCACTGAGCACATAGTTTCCTGTGGTTCTTTTCGTTCTCTGAATCATGCCAACGATGTTGGTTTGTTTGGGGGGTTGCTGTGGTGTTGCTGTTTTGTTTTGTTGATTTGCCATACCTAACATTTAAAAATGATTTACTGGCTTGCAAACAAGGACTTCAATATCAATACTTTGGTATTGAAACTGCCTGTTGATATATAATGATTGCAAAGGCAATGTAAAACCAAAGAAGTAAACATGGGGGGGGGGGCGATATGCATCTATTGATCTAATTCTGTCTATTCAAAGTGCTGTTTGTTACTCTCTCTATGAACAGAGCTCAGAAGTCTGCCATGAGACTGAAGGCTGCTGAACTGGAGGAGAAATGGATTGATTTCCTATTTGTATCCAAACAGAAAACTGTGGGCTGCATTATATTATTTAGGAGCGCTTGTTAAATGTTTAATGGAATTCGGAAAGATAGAGAAAAAACATTCTGTTGCTTGCCTGTAATGTCAACAATGGTTCAGTTTGGAGTTAGTGGTGAATTTGGTAGGGGGGACGCATCTTGATTAAGCAAAATGCCAAATTTATTAATACAGGCTCTTCTGTATTCTAAAGAGGAAATGGGGGAAGTGGGGAATCTGACAAACCAGTTTCAACTTTGTTTAATCATGGAAAATTCACGTAAGATAGAAGTGCATGAGGATTCATTTCATTTCTTCCTGCATCTGCAGCTTCTTCCGCTAACCAACCACTCCCTGCACCCCAAATATACGGGCCTCTTCATCTCAGTCTGGCAGCACTGTTTCTTGCAGTGGATCCCTAAAGCACTGGCATGAGAAGGATATGAGAGCGCTTGAAATACTTTCAAGGAATCGTGGCTTGTTTTGGCCTCCAGGGAAAACAATGGTTCAGTGCTGAACGGAGTTTTCAAGACAAAACCTGTTGCTTGCCTATAATGGAAACGATAGCTCAGTTTGGTAGGAGGTAGGCTCTGCGTTTGATGATTTTGAGCAGAAAAGTAAACAGTAGAGAATAAGGATGGATCAATATGTCATCTTTGGTTTTCTCATTTATCCAGTCTTAAGTTCAGTTTGTCACACTGCCACATAAGTGTCTAATTTGTTTCTTTTCTTTTCTTTTAAACACACAAAAATTAACCAGCGTTTTAGGACAATTTACTCCCAATATGCAAATTTTGATATGACTTTGTCAGATATAATGCACATATTATATTATTTCCAAGAATACAGTGGTGCCTCGCAAGACGAAATTAATTCGTTCCGCGAGTTTTTTGTCTAGCGAATTTTTCGTCTTGCGAAGCACGGTGTCGGAAAAGTTTTGGAAAAGCTTCAAAAATCACCAAAAACCTCAAAAAAGGCTACCACCACCGCGTTCTATGAGTTGCTCCTCGAAGTCAAGTCGCAACTGTATTAACGGTGTTAAGAAAAAGGAAACAAACTTGCAAAAAACGTAATACGTTTTCGTCTTGCAAAGCAAGCCCATAGGGAAATTCGTCTTGCGAAGCAGCTCAAAAACCGCAAAACCCTTTCGTCTAGCGAGATTTTTGTCTTGCGAGGCATTCATCTTGCGGGGCACCACTGTATGTGCATTTTTATGCACACACTCTCCTATTAAATGCAATTTTGTACATGTGCTTTTGGTTGGAGAATTACTGAGGGGAACTGTATATGATGTCTAGTTGGTCCCCTTTGTGGCTTAAGCAAAAGGCTAAATAATAACAAGCAGCTGGCTTAGAGTGGTTAAATCGCTTGGTTATCTTATATTAGTTGGCTCCAATCTACACATGTGCTGCATAATATTTTGATGTCTATATTTTGATGTCTCTGGAGTTCTGTACCCTATAGGAACTGCTTATTCTACATTAGTCATGTTTGAACAATATGGGCTCCATTGCTTGAACCAACAAATGGTTTTGGAACCCAAAGGGGAAATCCAATAATGGCACTGTTAAATATATTTAAAATGTTTGTATGCAGCCACTGCACTTCCTGCTAAGAAGCAGCCCATGTGGATCAGCCCTTGCCTTCCTGGTCATCTCCAGATGTTGTTAGAATATAGCTCCCATCAAGCTAGCTGGGGTCGATGGGATGTATAATCCAAAATATCTGGAAGACACCAGGTGGACAAAGGCTGATGCAAAGTTTATTCCCAGGCAAACTGGCATAAGATGAAAGTTGCTACAGCTAAACATCAGAGCCAGATGTTTCACAGTTGTTCCAGCCCATAAGGAGCCAAATGACTGTGGATGTGCTTGGGGATGTGGCCATAGTATAATGTAATGAACTTCTCAAGCCCCAAACCACTGTTTTGGGGACAAAAATGGAAATGGAAGAGTATTTACTGCTAGATTCATAAAACAACTCTGTAGGTTTTCAAGTTTTTCTTTTCTTTTCGGAGGGGAGCAGGAGTTGCATAAATCTCTTCACAGAATAATATGCTGTTGTTATACTGAGCACCCATTAAACTCTACAGTGATTCACTGTTCCCGCTGGAAATCAAAGTTTTAGGAAATGCTGCAAGATCAAATGACAAATGCAAAATTAATCCCAGACATCAGCATGTGTAAATCTAGTTGTCTTCAGCACTTTTGTTTGATTTCCCCCTGGTCCTGGCCCAATAAGGAAATTAGTAATATTTCAAGACCCAGTGAGATGTGCTCTAAATACAACTCTGGTTCATGAACAGCAAAGAGATTGGGAAGTATCGTTGTGAGCAATGGCTTGTGAATTTTGTCCCAAGGCACATAAAAATACATTATAAGCAGCCACACGCGGTACTTACAATCCAGTGAAGGTAAGCAGGACTATTTTGTCATTTTCACAGATTGTTTTTGCAGCTCCCTGCTTATTATCATGGAGCTTGCAGCTCTCTCTCTTTTTCTTAGCAGACACACCAAAGTAGGTTTTTTTAACTACCTGCCATTCTCTGATAAGAGAGACCTCTACTCTTTTCTAGCTCACGTATGAATTCTTGTAAAATTTCCTGTCTGCAGTCAGAGAAAAGACAAAGTACAGAATAAAAAGCAAAGCCCTCTGCAATATGACTTCAGATAACTGTATTGCAAACATAGAGAGATAGATATTCTGACAGGTTAGGATAGCTAGGCAGCATTCAGTAGGCATTTGTGAGCCTGTGCGCTTGTGTTTTTTTAAACAAAGTAGTAATCAATACACCTGCCATATTATTTTCAAAGAAGGGACATACTACACTCCAAGGATGACTTGTTGTGCAATGTTAACTGAATTACTTACACTCTGCAGTGGCCTTGTGTGGACAGGAATGCAACTGTTTGTCGGGTTTAAAAGAAAATATAGATATCTGAATGGCCTCAAATATCATCATTGTTTTATTTCCATAAAGGCACCTAAAATATACTAGGCATAGCATAGCACATCCATTACAATACATAGGGTCCTGCCTTCAGGCACACAATCCAAGGCTTTAAAAATGAGGCAGAATGGAAAACCTCCATTTTGCAGGGTGAGGTGAGGGGGGAAATAGTGCAAAGGAGACCTATGCAAGATTTAAGCCAAAGACAGGAAAAGAATCAAGATAGAAAATCAAAAGAAGGTGCGTTTTAAAGAACAAATACAGGCAGGTGCTAGAAGAGTTTTGCATATCAGGAGACACAAGAAAGGCATGCAAGCAGTAAATAGCACATAGCAAAAGCTATATTTAACAATAATCTCTGGAAGCAATTGTCTTGTTAATTCCCAAACACCTTCCTCTTACTGTTATAAAAAAAGAAGAAGCTTTGTAACAGACTGCAAAATTCTCTTTTCAAGGTGTAACCTAAACCCTGAACTATTGCACAGTACATCCCAATTTCAGCAGCACATTGTTGCAAATCACTGGTGCATAACCATGTTTCATAGAATCAGAAGGGAACAATTAAGACACTCAGGATGAAACTGGGGACATCATGTTATCTTGAGGCTTGGCCAACATACCTTCCAATATTTAACAGAGGAAGATAGGGACATCTTCGCGTACTGCATGGCACATTCCTGGGCATAGGGTTGTGGGTGTCGCAGGGAAGGGAGGTTGCTTTGGAAGGAAAGTGGCATTAATGCACATGCATTTTTTTGTGTTAGTGTGTGTGTGCTTTTATATGGACCAAGCTAAATCTGATTCATGTCACTTGACTTTTGCATGTGTTCATGAGAAGATCCATTTTGTTTTGTGTCGGCATTAAATGTATCATGTATTAATGTTGGCATTAAATCCCCCACCCAAACCATAAAAAGTATTTGTTTTAAGTAAGCACTTACCATCCTGGATTTACAGAAACCATCCCAGTTTATGATTTGATTCTGGAATGTCCCATTTTTCCTTAGGACGTCCCTATTTTCATTGGAGAAATGTTGGAGGGTATGGAATAGGATGTCCCTATTTTCATCACAGAAATGTTGATGGGTATGCACTTACAAATAAGTTTGAGGGATGTCTTTTAATGAACTTTGTCTCTCTTTTTTTTTGGCAGTAATAGCCACTCCTAGTTGCTCTGGGCCATTCAAAGCAGCTAAAATGCCTGGCTGTTCTACCCACTCTGGAAGAATGGCAGATGAAGGTGATAGATTATATGGGACTGACTGAAATGACTGGCAGAATCCGTGACCAGGGGAAAGAGAAGGCGGATGAAGATTGGAAGAAATTCAAAATTTATCTTAAGAAATATTGTAAAATTAATGAATGCTGAAATGTTGAGGTTTTAGGGGGGAAAAAGGGGATTACAGCTGTAAAAGATTAAGTAAAAGAAAAGAATAAGGGGAAAATTTGATAAAACCAAGGCTAGGATTTGCTGAAACAAGTTTGGAAATTGGGATGTAGAAAGGGGAGGTATGGGGAAGTCGGTGAAGGAAGGTTTAAGAAAAAAGGATATGAAATTATACATGTTTGTTTGTGTGTTTGTTTGTTTGTATTGTGTATTGTTAGTGTTTATAAAAACTGTGAAAAACCAATAAAAATTATATATATAAAAAAATAAAATGCCTGGCTGTTCTTCAGCAGGCCCAGGGAAGGACATTGAAGCTGTTGTGCACATGTGCACTGTGCAATGAAGTTTGCAAAAGGGATTCTCTATAGGCAAAACGGAGAGCATTTTTCCAAGGACGGGGACCATATATGGGGACTGTACCTGCTGGGTATGCAGGCACAATTGCAGAATAAATGCCTTGACTGTTTACGTTAGTGATGCAATCACCTACTTTGGCATAAGGATGCAACATAGCCTATGAATCACAATGAGGCTATTCATATTCTCGTACAGTTCCAGAGAACTGAAAAGTGAAAATAAAGTTTTTCAATGGCCTTTCCCATCGATTGGGCTAAAGAAACTGCTCTGAATCATGTATGCAACTGCATTCTCTGCAAGAAGGATGCTCAAATGGCAAGAAGCAAAGATTTTGCACGCTGTTGCTGAGTGCACGGTGCCCCAAAACAGGATGCTCTGCTCTAATTGGGGCAGTTGAAAAGTATGTTGCACTGGCCTGGTAAGTGGCAGTAATACTGCTGTCAGTGGGGCAGTGGTATGGGCCTACCCCAGCTGCTTCTGGAAATTCAGAAATATAATATGTCAGAGCAGCATGAGAATGAGCATGCTAACACTGCTTCCAGTCCCTGTTGTTGGTCACAAGTTGGAGGGTGACTATCTGAAGCAGGGAGCCTGTTTTTGATCACATGGCTTCCCTGTGCAATGTAAAACCCTGATTTTCCCAGGTTCTATGTCATGAGGCGAGCCCCCACGAGCCTTGAATACAGCTTAAATCTCTCTCTGGCCCGTTTACAGTCCCACCTGGGGGGTGGGGGTGGGAATGCCATCTAAACAGTTCCTAAGATTCACATGGATACTTCCCCCAAAATGAAAAAGTCATATTGCGGTTACAGAATGCTTATTGGAATCACCACTACAAGCTGTAGGAGCATCCATAATGGATATAAAATAATATTATCTCTCTGTATTTGGTCTGAGCAATTTCCTGTATGGGTCTTTGTTTGTGGTCCATCCTTGTAATTAACTAATTCTCTTCAAGAAGCCAATTAATTTTCCTAAATAATTTTTTCCCCCTAAACAGTTCAACTCATCCTCCTTATGTGTCCTTTAGCAACTTTTAGCTATCAGGAAATAATAGATGTCCTTGAAATCCTTTGTGTGAAACACCAATACATTTATGTTGAAAAGAAACCTCTGGGGCTGAAGTGCTATTACAACACAAGCAGAGCAACAGGCTCTCTAAATGCAATTGTCTGTGAAATAGAAATATATTCTGTTCTATGCTTATATCCAATGATCTTTATGTGCTGAATGTAATGCTGTTATCACATCTACTGGAATTTGCTCTCCGCTAAAGAACAAAGGAAAGAAGTCCCTTAAAAGAAAATCATATGGGCATTTTAGAGACTGCTAGATGACAGAACACTATGGTTTCTGTGAAAGGCCAGTGTCTTATAAACTGCAGGTGGTCAGATGCTTCTTGCTTTAATGGAGTCCATTCCAAGAACAGCAAAATAAGTTACCCTATACTGAGTCAGACCATTGGTTCATATAGCTCAGTGCATCTCAGTGTACACTGATTGGCAGCTGCTCTCCCGGATTTCAGGCAGGGAACCTTTTCCTGGTCCTACCTGGAGATGCTGGCGATTGAACCTGGAACACTCTGCACCCAAAGCAGATGCTCTGTGCCCCAGAGCTGTGGATCTTCTTCTAATATTACTAGCACATGAGAACCAATGTCTAAGTTGGAGTGTTCTTTCCCCCTGATAAACAGTACTCCGAGGCTGCAACGCTTACCTGCTAGAAGTAAGCCCACTGAACTCAGTGGGACTTATTTCTGAGTAAGACATATATGGAATTATGCTATGAATCTTCCACTGCTACAACAGAAAGACATCGGTGTTATTTATGCATTTATATAAACTACTTAAGACTTCCCTTCACAAGGCATAAGAATATTTGTTTGTTTGGCCCGGAATTTTGAAATCCATCCACTATGGCAGGGGGTGGGGTTAGGGAGGATGACTTCACTTGAACCAACTCCAAAATGAGAAGGAGATGAGTGGTACAAACATCCTTGAGCCATTTTGGAAGAGATGACTTAAATGGTAGTTTTGCATGTGAGAGAAACATACACATCCTCTTGTGTGTAAATGTCTGCATCAGCGGCAGCATAGCTCTGCAGCTCTACTATCTTCCTTCCCAGAACAGGGAGCGAAGATGAATCTCTGTTGGCCAAGCCTCAAGATAACATGATGTCTCCAGTTTAATCCTGTGTGTCTTAATTGTTCCCTTCTGATTCTATGAAACATGGTTATGCACCAGCGATTTGCAACAATGTGCTGCTGAAATTGGGATGTACTATGCAATAATTCAGGGTTTAGGTTACACCTTGAAAAGAAAATTTTGCAGTCTGTTGTAAATCTTCTACTTTTTTATAACCGTAAGAGGAAGGTGTTTGGGAATTAACAAGAAGCTCCTTGCAGCTTCTGTACTACAACTCCCTTCAGTCCTAGCCAACACATGCTATCTTCTCTCTCCCCTACAACTCTCTGGGAGTCAAAGCTCTGTCCCTAAAATGGAACCAAGATGGATGCGCCCCATTTGCCACCTGTGAATAGGCTGCCAATTTGGGTGTGTGTGTGTGACTAATTCAGTCCATCACTTTTCCATTGTAGAGTCTCGAAGTGGTATACAATTGGTGGTATTCAACATAGCCTTGCTCAAAGTAGACCCATTAGACATGAGTACATTAATTTCAGTGGGTCTACTCTGTGTAAAACTCAATTGATTATCACCCAATGAAACAATCAGATTTATAGACAGATCATATTGGCCCCCCACTGATAGATCCTGAAGGCCAGCTGCTCTTGCCCATATCACACAAGGGCACCATGTGGCTTCTTGTTCTGCTCCTCTCAGTGGTGGTGTTGGGAAACAGAGGTGCTTCCCCAGCCCAAAAAGTGTTCCTGTTGCCACTGTGAGCAGATGGTATCAACAGACCTCAAGTCTCAGGGGTAATGGTGACTGAAGGGAATGAGAAGAGACTGATATATAAAGTCCTTTCCCCAGCCTGCCTGCTAGTGATGATGATGGCAAAGGAAGTCCCTGAAGCAGATGGTTTTCACAGTGTTAGTCCAACTGGTACTCTGACGGCCATTTCTGCTTCTCTAGGCAGATGTACTTTTTTGGGTGCTTCCAGACTGGCACTAATTTCAGATGGGATTCAGAAGCAAACTAGCAAATTCAGGTTGCACAATTAAAAGTTGTTTTGGTGCTCTTGTGCAACAACCCCTTAAGTCTAAAAAAATCACTTTTCTGTAATAAGGGCAGTCATGGGGAAATGCACTGGAAATTGTGAAATAACAACCAACAAATCACTGTGCAACCTCTCTGCAAGCGAATGAGAATGAATGCTCAAGTAATAGCTGATTATCCTTTAACCTTCCTGCAAACTTTGCACAAACAAATCAGGATGCATGTGCAATAAGCAGATCATCTGGAAGCAACCTTGGCTTTATTTTGTAGGGTGCTTTCTATTTTCTTATGTCTATTTATTTTATTTAACTTGTTTCATAAAATTTATTTGCTGCTTGATTAGAAAACAAAAAAAAAAAGAACCTCAAAGAGGGTCTCCATCTCCCATACAGGAAAAATGTTATACATAAAGAGGCCTCACTCTGTAAACATACAGAGTCTCTGCTTTTTAAAATCATAACATTTTCTATTATAGTCTAAGGCTTGCCACTGAATATTGAGACAAAGTTGACAGGTTCTAATTGAGTCCAGGCTCAGACAAAGCATCATTAACAGGTAAATCCCAGCCTCTATTCCAGAGTGGTTTGCTACTGTCATAATTAAATTACGTCTGCACGGATCAGTGTGGATCAAAGGGGTGGGGGTGGGGACTCGAACTGAGCCAATGTCTGCCTTCTCCAGCAAATGGTGATACTACTCCCATTTTAACATGCAAGGAAGATGCTAGAACACACAAGTTTTATCACAGCTATTAATAAAATGTGTGTCATAAACAATAAAGTTTAATTAGTAACTGAAGTGTCTACAGCAATTAAAAATGAAGGAAGTGTGTGGAACACTGCAGGGGGGCTTATACTTATAAACAATTTAAATTGCAAATCAAGTATGCCAGAAGTTTGCCAGAAGTTTGGGAAAGTGTATTATTTTAGGGATTATGCGGTTTCCTCCTCCAACCAAATGGCGAGTGCTACATAGATTGACAGATGGAAGGTATCACATCACTGTCTGTTCTGTCACACCCAACCATCTCACCAGAGATTAGCCTGCACAATCTCTGCGACTTTTGGTAACCTCGTGCCCTCCAGATGTTTTGGATAACCAGCCCAATCGGCACCAACCACCATGTGTGGGTTAGGGCTGATGAGAGTTGTAGTACAGAAGCTTCAAGGAGGGGGTTGGGCCCTTTCAAAATTTTGTGGCGGCTGTCCACGCACAACATGCTCACTTCACTTGCACACACTGCAGGACATGCTGACGCCATTCGCACAAGCCACGTGGCATACACACAACACATCAGCACATCACACAGCATGTGTGACACCAGCACGCCACATGGCATGCACGCATGATGTCAGCACGTATGCACAAGTCATGCTGCCCCAGCCTCCTCAATTGCAGGGTCAAGCCAGCAAGCCTTATTAGACCTGGGATGGAAAGGCTTTCCTGCCTTTCAACTTTCTTTCTGTCCCAGTTGGCCTTCTAATCTGATCTGCATAAATTGTGATAGTTTAGACCTGGTGACCTTCCCAAGAGTTTGGCACAACTCCTAATACAAATAGTTTCTTTTATTGACCTCTTTGTATTTCTTGGAGTCCTGTTGTTCATGTTCATTTCACGGTTTATCTAGACATCAAGATTTTCCTCTCGTTGCTTTTTTATGTCTCTGTAGTCTTAAGAAAGGTAAGTTAAAGAGTATAAATTTCTCTCTTTTCTAGATCAGTGGCCTTACTTCTATGGTTCTCTTTAATTGGTTATTGACCTGTTGCTCCACAGTCATTCATCAATTGTGTACTTGACTGTAACCAGGTGGCTGACTCTAAGACTCTGTATAAAGGGCTCTTCTGTTATGTCATCTTAGGTTCACCTACAGAGGAATGGGGGTTAATACTGCTGACTAAAGCTTACATGTGGGTCTGAAGGCTGAAGAATTACTTTCCACCTAGAGCTAATGAGAGAAGAACAAGGGAAGGAAAAGGAAGGAAAGGTCAAAGAGGGAAGCTCAGGGAACAGATCTAGGTCTACAACATGAGGGATGTTGACTTTTCCCATGTCATTATGTCCCATTCCCCCCTGAACAAAATGAATATTATGTCCCTCAGTTTCTTTATCTGGTTTCAAAATGATTAAACGCACTGTGTTTCTGAGCCTTTTAAGATCTGTGAATCAGGATGTAAGGAAGCAGTGATTTCTAAACTGGATTGTCACAATCTACACTGTTTCCATTCCATTACAGTCCAGCTTCTGTGAAAACCTGTGTTGTTCATCTTGTTATCTACTCTGGCTGAAATGAACATGATAATTATGTAGCTAATTACACAATTAACTTGGGTGCACTCTAAGAAGGGAAACTTCAAAAACCATGCAGAAAATGACACAATTGTTTATGCAACATTTGTGGACTAAAACCCTCTGATAACCAATACCGCTCATATTCTCTTGCATGTTTTCCACTCCTGATCTTAGATGACCACATGAATTGTGGCAATTTCTTCTCCTATTTCCATTTCTGATGAAATTCTCTGACTTTCCTTTCATGTTGTATACCATTTTATGATTTTGTTTACAAAGGCTCTTAGCTATCTCATTAGTTGCATTCCTTCAAGCTACCTTCTTGTTCCTCATATGGTTTTACCTGTCATTTTCAGTTTCTAGTTTTATAGGTATTGTTTTGCTTGTAAATTTGAAGATTTGATTTGTATACTGCCTTTGGCAATTCGCTGGAAAACACTGCATACAAGTCACACAAACACGATTTTCATCTCTAAGTTAAAATTGGCCATCTACATAGGATGGACGGACCCAGGGATCAAAAGTTGTCGGTGTAGGTAAAATATATAAACTATGTACTCCAAATGATACAGGATGGTTTTATTTGGTAAAATATATCAGCTGCTTAAATTGTAGGCATGTCATGGGAGGCCCTTCATAGCCTTCAAAATACTGTCTCCCTGTAGTCTTGTGCCAGCATTCACACTGATTGTGTTGTTACTTCCCACAACCACAAGAATTTGTATTGGGAAGTAAAGGATTAATCACATGATCAGAGTTTACATATGTTGCAGGATATAAAACACATGCAGAGAAAATCTCTTTCTTTTTCTCTCTCTCTTCCCCGCTTCTTCCCTCTGTGTGCGTGTGTGTGTGTGCATGTGTGTAACAACTATTCTACCTTGGCAACGTACAAACTGGGATAAAGACTAGCTATTCATGCGGCTAAATTAGGGTTATCTAAAGCAAGGGTGATGAATCTCAGGTAGAGTAGGCTACTACAGATCAAAATAATATTGATTTGATCTTGAAAGAATTTGAATTTGGAAGAGAAACCCCCATTGACTCAGAAACCTACATCATTGCAACGGCCCCCTTCCCCCAAGATTTTGACTGCCTAGGGCAGTGGTGACCAAACTTGTCCCTCCAGCTGTTTTTGGACTACAACTCCCATCATCCCTAGCTAACAGGACCAGTGGTCAGGGATGATGGGGATTGTCGTCCCAAAACAGCTGGAGGGCAAAGTTTGGCCACCGCTGCCCTAGGGGCTTCCACAGGGGTTAATCTGGCACTGTGCTTTGCACCCTCCTTGCGTGTTTTGTCCTGGCTGAGAAGTGTGCCTGAACTCTGATGACACCTCCCCTTTGCTGGATGGTAGACAGAGGTATGTGTTTGTAGAAACTAGCCTATCGTACAAAGGTAAAATTTAAAGGTCCTTACCCGGCACTGGCAGGTGGCTCTGGGAGGGAATGTGGCCCTCAGACTGAAACAAGATTGCCCACTCCTGATTTGAAGCACTTGAGCCAGCAGCACCTTAACCGGTGCCTGATTTTCAATTTTGATGTCCTGGGAGCTCGAAATGAAGACAAATCAGTCTTTGCAAGCTGTAAAACTGCTGCTGCAAGTGCACAAGCGAGCCATGGTTCAGGTGCTTTGGCTGCTTCTTCAAAAGCACATTCTGTATCGCAGCACTCAATGTCTGAGAAGCTGTGAGGTGACCACTTCACACCCCACCACCTGGAGGCTACTCGGCTCGGTGAGCTGCTTCTCACGCAGAACCTTCAATTTCTGTCACACCGCTTGGGAGCCCTCCCAAATGTGGCTTTCTGCAGTGGTGTGGAGAAAATTGGAGTTCTTAACCTCTTTCTCCTTCCACTTAAGTCAGTGGGTAAACATTCGAGAGGCTAACACCCAAGAGGTCAGGCCCTGCTCCTTTTCCGCTGCCTGCTAGAAGACAGACTATGAAGATGAGAGCTGACACCTGAACTTTGCATTGTGCTAAAATGCCACTTCCTCCTCAGCAGTTTCTGTCTCGCCTCTGGAACGTCCTTTTTAAAGGGGGCTTTATGGTTTTAAAGCCACACGGAAGGTGAAAGATTAATAACGGTGGAATATAATTCCCTCTATCTTTAGATCTGCTTCCAGTATGCTATTAACTTATCCACAGCCCTTTGGTGTAATGCGCAGGGCTGCAGCTGGAGCAGAGCACAGCCAAGCTGGCAAGATCAGCTTCTCAAGGGATGCAAGAGTAATTCAGCCTCCAGGTTCACAGAAGCCTCTCGGGAGCAAAACCTGCTCTCCTGAGCCAAAGTTGCCAAAATGTGTAGTGTGTGGTGCATGCAAAATGTTAGCTCTGGGTTAACATTAGAAAGTTCAGTGCATATTTTATAGCAAAAGCAAGGTGTATAGCATGTGGGATGGCTAATCTGGCATTAACAGCACAATGCTATGTATGTCTACTCAGAAGTAAGCCCCACTGGTAAGTGAGGCTCACATGTGAGGAGGAAGAAAGAGATGGCCATACAAGGTGACAGGGTACCTTCAAAACCTCTGTGCAGAAGCATCTGGAAAGGCATAGTTGAACTTAGAGCTGGAAGACGCTTGAGTGAACAGTGCCTGACACCCCAAGATAGATTAACTGGTCTACAGATCTTCCATTACTGGTTTATCTGTGTTCATGCCACGTTGTGGGAAAGAGGAGTACATCATTCATTCAAATGATATCAGTGGAGGATTGGAGACCTGTCCCTCCAGGGATTTTACTGTATGGCAGCAACGTGGCTCAAACAATCCAAAATCTTAAAGGTTTCACATGTGTGCTCTTCCAAACCTGCTGAAAAATTGGTGCACCCGAGAATCTCATCAACACTGTGTGAATAATCTTCCTTCTAGTGTTCGAGTCTCTCATCAGTATTAGTATTAGTGCAGTGGCGCTGTGCAACAGACATATGGAAACATTATTTGTTTCTCATTTAGCAAACAGATAAGAATATGGAAATAGTTTCAGTCCATTTGTTTGATGAGCTTCCTAAGCCAGTAATAAACAAATCAATACAATTAGTTTTGGCTCATCATCATTTAGAAACCTTCACTACTGGGACACAATTTAATTATACCTCTTGCACTACAGCAGCAGAAAACCGTTGAAAATGGGCTACTTTACCATTTATTGAACCAAAGAGGAAGAGCAGTGGGATACATCAAAAACAGCATTTATCTTCTAACCAGGGCGTGCAAGATTTAAAGCATATTGTGCAGCATAATTTTCCTGATTGAAATGATAACATATTCCTACCATTAAGGACTTGTGTGAACGACCCAGTGTAAGCGCAGCTGTATGGAAGGAAAGTCTCTGACATTTGACATGCCTCATGTGAATGATGCAATTAATACAGGATGCATCAATCTCACTTGGAATTGATTGCAAAGTACACTAATTTTAATGGATTAATTAAGCTTCAAGGAATGACGTATGATGTTATAAGTGGGGGGAAATACCATATGTGCATTTCAATGGCAAGATGAATGTTTTAGCTCCTTTCTTTCTCAATGGAGCATCTCTTTGCTAATAAGTGGGGCTGCCCCTGATGATGGAAACTTCTTGAATTGCAGCCCTTGTTTTGTTAGGCACAGGTTGAGACTACTCACTGCAAATGCTCTTCTCAATGAATTGGTTTTTAAATTTATTCAAGAGAAAAGGGAAGGTGGAAAATTGAATTTTGATTTTGTTGTTGTTGCAATTGCACTGTTCCCATCCTTGGAGCTATATTATAACAAGATTTGTGCAAAGCTGTTCATGGCAGAATACATGCACTTCATAGCCTAATCTCTCCACCAGCTTTAAAACAGTGGTAGCTATCTATGATGATGACAACAACGACACAAATCAAGTCCATAGTGTAAGACAGTGTTGTGCCAGTGTGCACTATAATTCAAGTGCAGCCTTCCTGAAACAAATAGATGGGACAAGTGGAGCTGTGTGCTGTCCCCTGCTGCTGATGCTTTAGCCCAAATCTCTGGATGATTTCTCCCAGTGGCTTCATGTAAATGTTAAAAGGCACAGAAAAGGCTAAAACCCTTGGGCACCCCAAATGACCATGTCCCAAACCAATCTGGGTTGATTCAAGAGGATCTAGGCATCAGTCAGGTCATGTTAAAACAACCCCCGATCACCATGGGTTAGGCATCACAGAGTGATCCAGGGCTGTTGTTAACATTGTGTCAGAAAGGCAGATGGAGAACCTGTGAAAAGGTGGCAGCTGCATCTTCATGAAACAAGTTAGAGGTGGTGGGGTTGGGGGTGGCTGGATGCCTTTCCCACTCAAACTTTTCTTTATCACGGCAGGCCTTCTCTTCTCAGTCCTGTGAAGCAGCACCACACAGGATTGAAATCTCCCGCTTACCAAATAGTAAGTGGAATATTTAGTCCTGCATGGTCCCAGTTGCTGCTCCTTTGTAAGTGGCATTCTTCTGTGCAGTGAAGGAGTACTTGTGAAGGAGCAACATCACGAGGAGAAGGAGAAGCAGCAGCAGCAGAAGGAGGCACAGAGTGGACTGGTCTCATTTAAGGGCCACAGAGTAAATGTGGGGTGCATGTGCACAGCCCTAGTGGATAATATTGAAGTAGACCAATGGCCTGATTCAGTATGGGAGCATTGTCTGGACTTATTAATAAGTGAACTTATTAATTTTTTTAAAAAAATCTTTCTGTTGGTGTTCGCTGGGAAAGAGCTGATAGGTTCTCCATAGAGAAGTAAAGCAGATATCCGGGATTTTAGTGTAGCTGTGATCTGGCTGTAGTGTGTCAACTGAAGAATGAAACATAGCAGCAAAGACTCATAATCTAAGTCAAGCAGCATAAATAAGTGATTTTAAAAAACTGCCCTTCTGCATTTCATACCAAAAATAAGTGATTTTTTTTTAAAAAAACCTGGCCTTCTACATTTTTAAAAATGACTTTGCTAACACCAGTGCAGATAGAGTCTACTTTTATATTAATTTGGGGGAAGGGGAAATTAGAGTAGTGTATTAGAACCCTGAAGTGCAAACCAGTGTTGTTATCTTATGGCCTGGGTTGGTTGTGCGCTACATTGCTCAAATAGGGCTCCAAATTAATATGGAAAACTTTCTCACAAATGACCTTGGAAGCTTTCCCTACCATTGGCACCCATGTTGACATTTTACTCTTGCCATCTGGTTATGCACATGGCAGAGGAATTTAACATCACAGGTAGGTTTCAGCAGGGTGATATTGCATTGCATACCTTGCAGAATATGCCTTGTTTCCTGCACAGTTTCTGCTTTCAAAGCAAAGAGGGATGGAAAGAGGCTTATGATTACACCTTAGTGTCATTGTGAAGGCTTTCAAAATATTAATTTGCACTTACATATAAGAGGAAGAATTGCCCCAAGACACCTCAGCAATGCCAAGGATACTGCTAGCAAGATAACCCCAGAGTGGGTAACTGAAGATTTTTCTGCAAGAAAAGGGTTCTATTTACAGGCATCTAACAGAGTCCTTTTTTACATTTCACTTAGCTTGCAAAATAATGAAGTCCAGTTCATGTCCATCCATGCTTATTTTAACTGAAGGGATGCTGAAGCAATTCTAGTGTGATTTAAAATTAATTAAGAATTGTAAAGTACTTTGTATACTGGTATTACAGTAAGTACTACAGTGCTACAAAAGTAATATGCATATTTTCTTATGCTCAGTGTGGTTTGTTTTTAATGGGGTGTGTGTGCAAAAACAGAGAGGAACAGGTTAAGCTGGTGCAGTTCCTTGCAACTTGACTACATACCCTCCAAGTGTCTTGTTTTAAGTGGGACATCTGAAGATTTCTGCCTCCACCTTTCCCATCTCCTCTGCACCATCATTATTGTTCTGCTTTGTTTGTGCCAACAGTCCTGGCAAGCTCAACTGAGTCCTTCCTCGATGGAGTCCTTCCTCAGAGCTAGGCATTGTGGGAGAGGTTGTCCCCAAGAGTGCCTACCACCAGGTACTGTTGTGAGTAACTTTATATTGTATTTGGTGCAAAGGAACAGTGGTACAGATTTTTCTCTCTGAGGAAGAACTCCTTCTGAGGAAGAACCCTTTCCTCAGTGCAAGGTATGAGGTGGGACTTCCAGGAAACACCTCTGCCACTTTGCTTCAATTGTGTCATGGGTGGCAGCGCCAGCTGTGGTGGTTAGGAAGAGGGGAGGGGTGGGCAGCGATGACCAAAGTATCAGCAGCAACCAGGCTACTAACTGTGGCAGAGGACAGATTTGAGGGCAGTAGATGGCGGCGGAAGGATCTGCCACCCTTCCCAATCAGATACTTGAGTCATGTGGCTAAGCATGATTCATGGCATGACCAGCCCTGGCTATACCAAGGTCTAGTGGTTACAGCTAGAAGACAGGAGGAAAAGGAGGAGGAAATTTGAACACTTTAGCAGCAATGATGAGCTACAAGGGAAAGCACTTTAAAAAATGAGAAACGAAGACACTCTAGCCACAGCAGAGCTTCTAGAGACACCATTGGCCCTCCAGACATGACAGATTTTGCCATGCTTAGACACCAGTTTTGTAAGCATGGCACTGAGTTGCAGAAGAGTTGGTGCTTTGAACCTGCTCTCTCTCCTGGTCATTTTTCTTTACCTTCCTCCTCCTCCTCCTCACTACTCACCTACAGGAGATTCTGGCCTTGGTGTGTTTTGGCCGGGGGACTGGTGCCATTGTTTATTTGAATTACTGCCATGCAATCAAACTGTAGCTAGGCAATCAAGCTGCTGCTAGGCGATCAACCTCCTGCAGCACAGTAGGTAATCAAACTTGGGGGAAGGTCATAATTTAATTAAGTTTTTTGTGAGGGAGTAACTTAATCAAAAACCTTTACTGGGCAAATTCCAGAGGGAGAACCGTATTAGTCTGATGCAGCAAATAAAAACAAAACAAAACAAAACAAAACAAAACAAACAAAGGATGGTGTGGCATCTTAAACACATGTGTATTGCGGCACAAGTTTTTGCAGACTAGATCCCACTTTGTCAGATGCACAAAGTGTTGTCTTCGATTGGTAGATATTTGTATGTGTGTGCATACACACACACACATTGTACACATGAAAAAAGAGTGTGTAAATAAACAGAAGGGCCAAAGTCCATGGAACTGCAAGAAGGCCAGCAGATTATGAAATTTCTAGGCAAAGATCAAATGTGTACAAGATAAGTACAACAGAAATAATAGATCAAAGAACTCAGCAAGATTGTGATAACACCAATTATACTAGTTCCCCCTCCCTCCAGGCCTTCACATTTCTACCCTGGGACTCTAGCATCTCTTAAATCACGCCGTGAATATAAAGCTATTAAATGCAACAGAGCTGATAAATGCAGTCAAATGTACTGATGGCTGGGCTCTGCTAAAATTTATAGTTCTATACACTTCCATAGCAGCAGTGCCATTGTAGGATATGCCAGGATAGTTTAGTTCCAGGGTCAAGGGGAGGCAATGCTGCAGAGTTACTGCTAAGTTTATGAAAAGTCACTACAAGGACTTTTGCCTGATTATGTTTACCGTATTTTTCGCTCTATAAGACGCACCAAACCATAAGACGCACCTAGTTTTTGGAGGAGGAAAACAAGAAAAAAAATATTCTGAATCTCAGAAGCCAGAACAGCAAGAGGGATTGCTACACAGTGAAAGCAGCGATCCCTCTTCCTGTTCTGGCTTCTGGGATAGCTGCGCAGCCTGCATTCGCTCCATAAGACGCAAACACATTCCCCCTTACTTTTAAGGAGGGAAAAAGTGAGTCTTATAGAGCAAAAAATATGGTAAGTAGTTTTCTTTACTTAAGACTGTTTCAGCTTGTGGGTTTTGGTCAGCCTGCATCAACTTCTGGTATATCAGCATAACAAGCTGAGAGAGTTTCATGCATGTTGGCACCATTTCTTGAACTGAACCTATTATATTAGCTTCTCAGCAAAGCTTTTCTCACCTGTGCAAAGGAAGTATTGGGAAGAACGTTCATGGATGTCAACCTTGAGGGCAAGCAGTCAGCATGAACCATCGCAGAATTCAGAACTAGACAATACACAGTACAACAGGACGGTAGCCTACTGATGGACAAGTTAGGAATACAGTGGTACCTCTGGTTAAGAACTTAATTCGTTCTGGAGGTCCGTTCTTAACCTGAAACTGTTCTTGACCTGAAGCACCACTTTAGCTAATGGGGCCTCCCGCTGCTGCCGCACCGCCGCCACATGATTTCTGTTCTCATCCTGAAGCAAAGTTCTTAACCCGAGGCACTATTTCTGGGTTAGTGGAGTCTGTAACCTGAAGCGTCTGTAACCTGAAGCGTCTGTAACCCAAGGTACCACTGTAGGATTAAATGTGTCTGTACACTGGTGTAGGATTAATAGTCATAGAGATGAAGGGAGCATGTAATACAGCAACACACAAATGTAACATTAGATGTGCCTTTGAAAGGTGCCATGTAACAAGAGGATTGCTATTTTTGGAACTCTATGTTTCAGGGATGGGAAACCCTGGGCCTTCCACATGTTAATGGCCTACAGTTCCCATCATCACTGAATTGGGCATGTCGTTTGAGAGACTGATTGGCTTTGGGAGTCCAGCACCATTTTAAGGACCACAAGTTTCCCAATCCTACCCATTTGGTTGCATGCGAAGAACCAAATTCAAGTGGAAATAAAAAGTGTAGAATGAGCTGCTGAAGAACATGACCCGTCTGAGGTTGTAGCCGCTCACTAAATGGAAAAGCAAGCTTATCTGTTTTGCACACACACAAAAACCCACAGCAGACACAGAGGGAGGAGAGGCGGCAAGCTGCTATAATAGTTCAGCTAACCTTTTCGTCAATTGAGCTGTAAGTCAAGACCAAAACATCAGCACCACTTTACGCTACAGTACATAATACACTCTTGCAGTGTAGAAGAGGAAAAATAAAAGGAGCAGAAGCCTTACAATTGCCATACTTAGGTGCATAGACCTAGTTGTTCCTGTTCAAGCGTGATGCAAACTATTAATGCTTCCTAGGGCATCTGCGCCAGGGGTCAGCTAGCCATGAATTATAAACTAAATCCATGCACAATAAGCTAAGTATCCTTTTACACACACACACACACACACACACACACACACACACACACACACACTTGAAGAATGTGAACTGCTTTAGTGTGGTGAAGTTCTGTGTTGCAGCTTGGTCTTCTCATGGAATTGTTATACATTTTGGAATCACACAACGCTAAAACAGTTCCCTGCAGTGTGTGAAGGCATCACACGAAAGAGGCTCCCAGCACCATGGAATCCATCTATGGGGAAATGTGTGTGTGAAATGGACTTGATTAATTCTGTATATTATGCAACCAGGATAGACTAGATTTCTCATGCATAACAAAGGTGATGTGAAATCCTGAAAATTCAAGCTGTGTAGTGCGAGGCAATTAGTGAGAAGTCCCCCCCCCCCACCTTCCTCAAATGCCACAGTTGCTGATTTCAGGTCAGTTTGCACATTTTGTACACACATTGGATTAGTGTTAATAATACTGCATATATGCTTGAGAAGGAACTGTACTGCATACAGCTTTTGAATATCTTTATTTATTGTCAGGGTGGGTGGGGGGAATCTCAGCCATAGTGTTGAATCTACATAGCTTCTTGCATTTAATGTATGACATTAATTCAGTTTGTCACTTGAAAAGAATTGGTGATGAGATAAGGTGAGCAATATATAAGAATGCCACCTAATCGAAATCCCCAGTAACCATTATAATCTTGCTTTGCAAGTGGGGCGGGAGGAGGGGAAGAAAAGACTTTCAAATGATAACTCAAAATTCTAATTTCACTGTATAGAATGGAACTCCAAATAATTGAGAACACCAACTTTTATGCAAACCTATTTTAGCTCAGCTGCCTGAATGTTAATTCATGCCTTAATGAAAAACAAATCTCCACAGGTCTTTCTACCTCCCTTCAGTGCTTAATACAAACTGGTGGCACAAATGGCCAGCATCACAAAGCCTTGCTTTAGGGATTATTTTCTTCATTTTAATTTTAAATGTCACTTTTTATCAACAGAAACTTAAGTGTGGCAGCCGCTCCAGCCTCTTCAATTTTCAGCCATACCACTGCTAAATATATGTTTCGTATTTATTTATTTTGGTTAGCCTATTTAAAAGGACATTCTTTGCAACCTATTTTAGTTCCCTTATATAAAAAAGTAGCCTTTAGGGGCTTCAACCATGTTAACTTCTCAATCTAGTATTCTTTTGAATATTATCAGGGGGAAATGTTTCATGAATTTCCTAACAATAATTGAATATATTACCCACCGCAGGAAGTATCTAAAGGAGTGGTTTCCAAACTCCCCCTACCCCACGAAGCTCTTGAAAATTGCTGAGGGTTTTGGTGGACCACTAAGTTTTTACCCCCCCCCCACCTCTCCTACGCAATTGTAATGTACTGTGCTGGACGCTGAGTGTTTTTTCATTGCATTTTTACTGATATGCTACAGGAACCTCTGGTACAAAGCTTCTGTTGCTGAAAGTTAACATGAGTATGAAGACTTGGATTTGTGCTCTGATCTAGCAAAATGGCTAAGGTGTTGCTCACTCTATGCCGCTATCAATGGATTAATGTATTGAATAGAAAGCAGCTATCTGTTGTTTCTGGAGAATAGAAAGAGATGAACGGCAACCTTGAAGCTGTCACAGCAGCATCAACTACATGGAGAGGAAGTCACCTGTAGCCATCCTCAGCAATATTCTTATGCAAAGGGCATTAACATATCTAACAAAACAAAGAAAGTAAAAGACCTGGGGGACAAATGAAAGCAAAGAAGGCTAGATTGTACTGTAACATCTCCCCCAGGTCTTTTACTTTCTTTGTCTCATTAGATATGTTAATTCCCTTTGCATAAGAATATTGGTCCCATATATTTACTCCTAATCTCTGCCTTCATGATAAGAGCTTTCCTTGCTGAGTGCCATTGCTGAGTATTGCTGACTTTCACATTTTATAAAACAACAACAACCCAGTACTTCTATGTAAGTATAAATGCTAGCGATTTGATTTTGAACTTATTTAGAAAGAAACACAGTTACTAAAACCTATACATGGAAAAGTGCCAAGTACTTGCACTTGATTTCTCAGTAGATTATTTCCCTTGCTCTCTCTTCTGCAAGAATAAAACAGAAATTTTGTACCGGAGGAGGCAATACATTTTGGAATCAAGAAGCATCCATTGCTTGCAATAAATGCAAGCATAACATTACTTTGAGATGCCAACACATTTCCAGAGCCTCTGAAAAGACATGCAGTCCCCAGATCAATGAAAGTGATGCTAAAGGATATTCCCTTTCCTCCTACTATGTGAAAATTCAATATGTGTAGAAACAGGAGGAATCTAATTCATATTGACAAAAACCTGCATTTTTTTCAATACCTAGTAACAGCATTCAGGGTGCTATATACTACTTTAAATAAAATACAATTGGATTTAGTTTCCTTGGATGGAAACCACATCTATGGGGCTAGAATAGTCTCAGTGGGAAATACCAATGTATAAACTTTTATAGATTTCTATTGTTAGAATCTGCTTCTTAGTTTACAATTAAGCTGCTGGCCATAAAAATGCATTCATTTATGAGTTCCCAGACCTTCAGCTGCAAATCACCAACAACTGATGGCTGGACTCTAGGATATTTTCCCTTCCCTTTCTCTGGAAGAAGCTGCCAAAAAAAATTATGATCTAGATCAGCCTTTCCCAGCTTGGGTCCTCAAGATGTTGGGGATTATAAGCACTATCAGCTTCAGTATGCATGACCAATAGTCAAGGATTGTAAAAGTTGTATAACAAACAATCTGTAAGACACCAGCTTGGAGAAATCTAGCTAGCCTAGGTTTTGAATTGCCACTACAGGATATGATATGTAATTGAGTTAAAAGTTTGGTGTGGTTTTATCTGAATTTTAGCTAGCTCTTGTCCTAAATAAGATATATAGATACCGTATTTTTTGCACCATAACACTCACTTTTTTCCTCCTAGAAAGTAAGGGGAAATGTCTGTGCGTGTTATGGAGCGAATGCCTACGGGTGGCGGGGAGGGGGGGATCTGCTGCAGTCGTGAGCAGAGGATCCATGGTTCCCCTTCCTTCCCCCCTCCGTGGCTCGCTTTGAAACAGCAAAGCAGGAGAAGAGCCGCTGAGTGAGGAGGAGAGAGGGACAGAGAGCCTGCTTCTTTAAAGGAGCAAAGCGGGAGAGGAGAGGAGCCGCTTACATGAGTCACTCCAAATTCACCATCAGATCACATAGCATGTCCATGGCTACATCTTGCACCAAAGAAATCATGCACCCACTGTTGCCTGGGGCCGCAGTGGTGCAAAAATGTGGTTACAAAGCATGGATCCACATGGATCCTCAGGATTTTTGCATTGGGCTACCCTAAACTCGCCGTCAGATCACATGTCTGTGGCCACAGCATGAACCACAAAAATCATACATCCACTGTTTCGTTTAGAATATTTTTTTCTTATTTTCCTCCTCTAAAAACTACATGCGTGTTATGGTCGGGTGCGTGTTATAGAGCGAAAAATACAGTATATCTGGGATGCTTTGATGAATGGCAGTTCCAGGACATCAGGATCACACCACATTTCCCCTGCATACATAACATTATGGAGAAGGACCATAGACTAGGATGACCTGCAAGCAACTCAGGCAAGGCAGGAGCACATCAGGGTCAGTCACATGGCAGAGAATACATGTCACACTGCCATCCAATTGCTCTATATTCAGAGTGAAACCCCATGTAAACTATGGCTGGGTCACTGAAGCCTGTTTCTATTGTATATGAAAGTGTCTTGGAAAAAGGCTGTTAAGCAGAATGCAGATAATAGGATCCCTTTCTACCAGCATCTCATCGTGTTTCTTGCAGTAGTCCAGAATGACAGCAGAGTCACTGAAACAAGCTGATATAGGAGTCCTATTGCCTTTGTATGAGATGCATACTCTGAATCGAGTGGAGATGTGTGCTGCTTTAATAGCACTGTTTAAAGTTGATCCAACTATGGAAACAATCTAAGTCAGGCATCCCCAAACTCGGCCCTCCAGCTGTTTTGGGACTACAACTCCCATCATCTCTAGCTAACAGGAGCAATGGTCAGGGATGATGGGAATTGTAGTCTCAAAACAAATGGAGGGCACAGTTTGGGGATGCCTGATCTAAGTGTTTGTATTTTTATGTTGTGAAGCGCCCTGCAGTGAAGGGCAGCATGCAATCAATCAATCAATCAATCAATCAATCAATTTATTGAGGTTGTATATTTCTCCTAGAGGAGTCCCCATGTGATTCCACAGGCATGGAATCCTTGCAACATCACAATTCTTCAGAGTGTTTACAGCCATGTGCATTTCAAGAGATAATGGGAGACACCTCATTGATTCTGGGGTGAAGCAGGAAAATGTCTCAGGCCAGCCCTGGCACTGATGCATAGTACGGTGACATCATGATGCCTTCAGGTTAACGGTTTTGAAAAACACAACCAGTTCATACCATTGCTCTGACTGTCTACAGGAAAATTGGAACTGTGCTATTTGCACTGCTTCTCAATGCTATGGCTGGGTTGTTTGTGTTTTAAAAAATGAAGCACTCCACATATGTATCTATACAGATTCCGAATTATACATATGCTATGCAAGTTGCTTAACTGCACTTAATTCAATCCGAGAGAGAGAGAGAGAGAGAGAGAGAGAGAGAGAGAGAGAGAATGTTCTGGGTTTTGAGGGCTTGCCTTGGGCAATGCTAATGCATTTTACATTAATACTCAGTGTCAGAGTTTCCTAACCTATGACATTAAAATGGCCTAAGCATTTTGTGCTACTGTTCTCTGGTACAGAAACGAAAGCCATTTGAGCTGGTGAGATTCATTATAACACAACACAGCAGGGTTTTCTATAAAATAATGCTATGATATCTGATGCAAATACACCTGCTTTCATGTTTTAAATCTGTATCCCCATTACTTGCAGAACCTCACAAACCAGTCAGGTGTTTGTTGACGTAAACCTGCTCTTCTGTGCTTGTTGAAATGATACCACAGAAGGAGCGCCTGTTGCTGGCAAACCTATGGAAAATGCATCCAGTGACCTTTTCTCACTAGAAGACAGAGCATGGATGAGCATGTGCACTGGGATAGGTTCTGACCTCTCCACATATATCACTGCGAACTTAAGATGAATATATTTTGTGTACAATTAAAGCTGCATGTTTCTTCAAGAATACACACAGTAGTTCCCACTATTCTTGCACTGATGAAGTTCACTCGAAATGTAAAAGTGGGGTGTAAGGATGCATTTTTTAAATAAAAAGATTATGTTTGCTGCCTCCTCTACTGGCACTTGTGTTTGGTTGCACTCTGGGTATTTGGCAAGTTATGATCCATATTATGTTCTGTTGATGATATGTCGAGGGTGCCTGCTTGGAGGAGGGATTGGGCTTGATGGCTGTCTAGGTAGGGCACTCAAATCTACAACTGCCTTACATTACAGGATGAGAAAGAAATACACATAAATGAACAAGAAAACAAGTTGGCTGAACATCTGTGCAGCTAATGATGTGTGAATGACACCAGCTACTTCCTGTGTTAACTATCTGTTGATTTGATAGTTGTCATTTCATGGAAATTCTCAAATTAGGCTTTCTCCTATATGAACCTATTCCACAATCACTGGGTGAGGAGCTGCTCTGTGAACCCTTCCAGCAGAGATTTGACTGGGACCTTTTCCATTGCGCTTCTACAGCTATGGAGCTCATTGGCTGGGTGATAGGGAAGTAGCTGCCACCACCCTCAGGGATTCCATATCCCTTACCAGGAGGACAGCCCTCTCAGGAGCTGGATTTGAGGGTCTGTATTTGGCATTGGGTCAGAGAGTCAGAGGTGGGATTCTTCTGGTGCACTAGCCATCCTGCTGCTCAGCAGCTTTGCTGCCTGGAGGGAGATGGACGATCAAGGCAGAGTCACCAATCTGTATCAGCCATTGGTATGCGGGACTAGAAAGTTCCTTCAGTTATTGCAGGTGTATTAAACAATAAGCAAAAGAAGCACCACATTTCACATCTCCAAATATAAATATTAACATTGTTTTAAAAGAAGATTGATCCGAGGCTGGTGTCGCTTTAATGCTTAATGAAGAGGGGGCAAAATATATTTAAAACTTATTTTCTGTATTATCCTTAATACAAAGAATCATAAGAATACTTTGTGTGATGATATAAAACCTAATGGTCCCTGAAGAATTCTAGGTTGTTCCTCCCCAATGTTTGCTTAAGTTGTGATGAAAAATAGCTTGCTTTATTTCCCATCAGATAGCTGCTGATCCCCCCCCCACCCCTTGCAATCACATCAGAGAATCCACTGCCAGAGCATCACAGAATACAAAAGATTCATGTCATTATGATTTATCGCTCTTTTTTTTTTTGGTGCTGTTTTCATAATGGAATCAGAGAGACAAAGAGGAATACAGAGAAGAATGGTATGCTTATTATTAAGAGAAACTTTGATTCGAGCAATGCAAGGCAGGCAATTTTGTATCTCATCCAGTTTAACAGGGGGTGGAGAGGATGCAAGTTTAATCCACCCCCCCCCAGTCTGCAATCTAGAAGACTCCTTCAGCTATAGAGAGAGATGACTTTCTAAAGTGTAAAGCTGGAAGAGCATTTTAAGTTCGATTGGACTGGAAAGAACAACAACACCCCCCCCCCCCGGAACTGTGAAGATCAATGATTGCATATTGGATACTTCCAGCTATTGCTTTCATCTGAGTCTTTCGAAACCAATAAGGCTTCTCCTTCACATACAACTCTAATCTTCATAACCCTACATGTAAATAACACTCTGAGTCTGATTTTCAAATATTTATATCACACACTGGTGTATAATATGTCTGGATCAATGACTTTCCCAGCCACTTTGGTATAGCCCAGTGCTTTGGCAGATCACATATTGAGAGAATTTTGTGGTGCCCTTCCTCTTGAAAATTACCAGGGTTTCAAAACTATTGTGGTTATGTGTTAGATAGGATTTATTTTGAAACCACAGTTGGCACTATAATGGTTTCAGGTGCGAGTCCCTTCCCAAGGGAGAATTAAGGTCAGATTTAGATAAAATAAAGCACTGTTGTTTGAGGAATTCATCAATCCTTAGCAAAGGTTCATTCATATCATAAGGATATGGCAAAGTTTAGTCTGAGCATCAGCCTTTCCTTAGGAAGGAAGCAGGATTGTCATTTTCAGTTCAAAATCTGCCACATACTGACTTACCATATTTTTCGCCCCATAAGACGCACCGGCCCATAAGACGCACCTAGTTTTTTTTTTGGGGGGGAATAAAGGAAAAAAATTTATTCCCCCCCCAGGTGCGCTGCGCTACACCAGGAGCTTGGGGCGTGCGGAGCTCAGCGCGCCCCAAGCTTCTGCGTGCCGGCAAGGTCTCCGCTAGCGTGGGAGAGCCGGGCGCCTCCCCCAGGGCTAGCGGACCCCTGCGCTAATCCAGAAGCTTGGGGCGAGCTGAGGTCAGCGCGCCCCAAGCTTCTGCGTGCCGGCAAGCAGTCCGCTAGCCCTGGGAGAGCCGCGGGGCTCTCCCAGGGCTAGCGGATCGCTGCGCTACACCAGGAGCTTGGGGCGTGCTGAGCTCAGCGCGCCCCAAGCTTCTGCGTGCGCGCAAGCAGTCCGCTGCCGCCCCAAGCCTCGCGCACCCGGCGGGACCTCCTGCCGGGTGCGCGAGGCTTGCAGACACTCGCCCGAAGCAGGGGGAGCCCTACCAAGGTCTCCCCGTGCTTCGGGCGACAGGCTGCCGCCCCAAGCCTCGCGCACCCGGCGGGACCTCCTGCCGGGTGCGCGAGGCTTGCAGACACTCGCCCGAAGCAGGGGGAGCCCTCCCGAGGGCTCCCCGTGTTTCGGGCAACAGGCTGCCGCCCCAAGCCTCGCGCACCCGGCGGGACCTCCTGCCGGGTGCGCGAGGCTTGCAGACACTCGCCCGAAGCAGGGGGAGCCCTCCCGAGGGCTCCCCGTGTTTCGGGCGACAGGCTGCCGCCCCAAGCCTCGCGCACCCGGCGGGACCTCCTGCCGGGTGCACGAGGCTTGCAGACACTCGCCCGAAGCAGGGGGAGCCCTACCAAGGTCTCCCCGTGCTTCGGGCGACAGGCTGCCGCCCCAAGCCTCGCGCACCCGGCGGGACCTCCTGCCGGGTGCGCGAGGCTTGCAGACACTCGCCCGAAGCAGGGGGAGCCCTCCCGAGGGCTCCCCGTGTTTCGGGCAACAGGCTGCCGCCCCAAGCCTCGCGCACCCGGCGGGACCTCCTGCCGGGTGCGCGAGGCTTGCAGACACTCGCCCGAAGCAGGGGGAGCCCTCCCGAGGGCTCCCCGTGTTTCGGGCAACAGGCTGCCGCCCCAAGCCTCGCGCACCCGGCGGGACCTCCTGCCGGGTGCACGAGGCTTGCAGACACTCGCCCGAAGCAGGGGGAGCCCTCCCGAGGGCTCCCCGTGTTTCGGGCGACAGGCTGCCGCCCCAAGCCTCGCGCACCCGGCGGGACCTCCTGCCGGGTGCGCGAGGCTTGCAGACACTCGCCCGAAGCAGGGGGAGCCCTCCCAAGGTCTCCCCGTGTTTCGGGCGACAGGCTGCCGCCCCAAGCCTCGCGCACCCGGCGGGACCTCCTGCCGGGCACGCGAGGCTTGCAGGCATTCGCCCCATAAGACGCACCCCGATTTCCCCTTCATTTTTGGAGGGGAAAAAGTGCGTCTTATGGGGCGAAAAATACGGTAAGTTACATAATCCCCTCAACGCTCCACGTCTGGCTATAGTTCATTAGTAAGCTGCTGTTTCCACAGAAATATACTATTTTAGTTTATTTAATTCTTGCCAGAATCTGAAAGACCAATACATTTGAGGTCTGTAATATTACCCCTGGATGGCAATCTGATGGTTTGCAAGAGATGCCCTCACTGCAAATTTGGTAAGCTGACGCACCCACAGCACAGAGCTAGAATCTCACAGATAATAGCTTTTTGAAAAACCTTAGCAGTGGTCAAGGCATACAGATATAAAGGTCCTTGAGACAATCCCTCCTATCTAATACTCCTGTTTTCTGGATATTAATGCACCAATCTCTCAGTGGCATATCACTCTAAGGGCTTGCTAGCTGGGTATGTAGGTTATGTTTATGATACATGACAGGGCCTTTCCTTGCTTTGAAACACATTTTCTATCCAATTAGTCTTCCTGATAGCAAATCAGATACAGTAAGCATGGTGTCACCTCTATTATGCAAAAGTCCTCACATTTATTTCTATTGTGGGTTGAGAGTTGACTTAAAATGTGTTACATGGGGACTTTATTGTTGAGATACGCAAAAAGGTAGACCTTGAAACTTCTAGGTCAGGGATGGGAAACCCTGTGGCAATTCAGATGTTGCTGGACTACAACTCCCTTCAGCTCAGATCATTGGCATTGCTGGCAGAGGTTGATGGAAGTTGGAGGCCAATAACATCTGTAGGGCCACAGATTACCCATGCCAGTGCTAGGCTGTTGGACAAACACTCTTTTTTCAAGCAACCCTCCTATAACTCCAGGTTCAGTATAACATCTAGGAGAGGCTAGAGAGAACTCCCCAAGCTCTTGGTTCAGCACTTTAACAGTGCATCTGATACTCTGGAGAAACAGATCTTTTCCTAGGACACCTCCTCAATTGGCACCAAGGTTGGTATTGTGGAGGGGAACCTTGATGGAACTTATCTGGAAAAGAGGAGGCTCAGCATCCATTAAAGCCTCTATGAATCTGGACTGCTTCCTTAGAGCAGCTATGTAGATGCGCTCCTAGGCCTAGTTCACATAAGTTGCTGGTGGCCTGGGCTATACCATTACACCCTCTTGAAATAAATGCCTTACACACAGAAAACCAGCACATTAGAAAGAAGGCACAGCTTGAACATTTCTCCCTTGCAATTACTTTGATATGTGTAGAGCATTTTAAATAGGAAACAAGTAAGGGAGCACTGAGTAATTCAACCTCTCCTCCCACCTGCAGTTTGATGTGGAGCAGTCCAAGAACACTTCAGCCACCTCATCTAAGCTATGAACTAGGCTACAATCTTGTACTGGCACTAACGTATACATTTGTCAGGATTATAAGTGAATTTTCCACAAATCATTCCCATTGCTTATTTACATGCCATTCTACTCCTCCTCCTTACTGGGCTCTAGATGTACTGAGCATAGATGTTTGCACACTTCAGCATAACAACATGGCTGCTAAATTTATAGTTGATTGTTACAAAAATACAGCAATTCTACACACCCCTTCATGCATGAGGGGAAGAAAAATTAGCTACCATTTGAAACAAGGGACATGGGTGGTGCTGTGGGTTAAACCACAGAGCCTAGGATTTGCTGATCAGAAGGTTGGCGGTTCGAATCCCCGTGATGGGGTGAGCTCCCATTGCTCGGTCCCTGCTCCTGCCAACCTAGCAGTTCGAAAGAACGTCAAAGTGCAAGTAGATAAATAGGTACCGCTCCGGCGGGAAGGTAAACGGTGTTTCCGTGTGCTGCTCTGGTTCGCCAGAAGCGGCTTAGTCATGCTGGCCACATGACCCGGAAGCTGTACGCCAGCTCCCTTGGCCAATAAAGCGAGATGAGCGCCGCAACCCCAGAGTCGGCCATGACTGGACCTAATGGTCAGGGGTCCCTTTACCTTTACAGTTTGAAACAAGTGGTTTCCCCCCATATTTGAATGTGCTTTTGTGTCTGGATGTTTTGCTCACATTACAAAGCAATTGTGCTGACCACTTCTAAGGGGTGTGTGTGTGTGTGTGTGTAGAAAAGACCCCAGGCATGGAATGGCTACTTCAGAAAATGAACCAACAGCAACAATGGACTGACGTAATCTGCGTAACTGTGTGGCTATCTCATTTCAAGAGATTTCCCAACTGATATAATATGCAAGTATTGTGGAACATGAATAAATTAATATGGACATCAGGAAAAAATGGGATCTATGATCTGGTCCTATAACCCAGGTGTTTTCCCCCTCTTCCTATTTTGCTTATCAAGTATTAATTGCCACAGATACACTGGAGAACAATTCATTCAAAATATTACTAATAGTTTTACTGCAGATACTGTTCAACATGGAAGACTCAGAGATTAACTCTTCAATTCTAACTTTGTGTGCATACCATATGTCAATGGATTCCACCTGAGATTTCAGAGCTAGTGTGGGGAAAGTAACAAAGAGGAAAGAAATGACAGCACTATCACACCCACAGACAGTGCAATTAGCTAAAGCCATGCCAATATTTAGAAGCAAGAAAAATGGTCAACATGTGGCAAGATACATGCAGGATACACTATTTGTAAATAAAGAGTGAAAGTACAACACATTTCTCTGATTATCTACAGTAGGGATTAGGGCCTCAGACATCCACCTAATTCACTGTGATAATAAAAGCATTTTAGTTAACATCTTCCATGTAATTGGGTACCTGGCATTTAGCAATATGTTTAGCTGTTTTTCTGATGAACATGCCCTTCATTAAGTTGGGAAGAGCAGCCAATCTGTGTACCTTGGCAGTGTTTTCCTTTCATATCTGTGCACACAGAAATGTTAACCTCATCTTTCATGAAAGCTACATAAGAGGAACCTCAACCTTCACCAGCTGGGGGTTAGGTTTTGCACGCCAGCCTTCCAAAGACTAAACACTAGAACAATGCAACCTGATCTAAGAAATTTCCTATGAATGCACAACCACAAATGCACACACCATCATCAAGATGGCAGACCCTCCAATTGTTCCTATTTTCCAGGAACAGTCCCAGATTTACAGAAGCTGTCCCGGTTTCTGATTTAATCCTGCAATGTCCCACTTTTCCTTAGGATCTCCTTATTTTCATCGGAGAAATGTTGGAGGGTATGGAGTTATGAAACCTCCAAACCAAGGAGATAAGTAACTATACAACCTTTAGAAGATACCTGAAGACAGCCCTGTATAGGGAAGTTTTTAAATGTTTAATTTTTTATTATGTTTCTAGATATGTTGGAAGGCACCCAAAGTGGCTGGAACAACCCAGTCAGATGGGCGGATTATAAATAGTAAAATTATTATTATTATTATTATTATTATTATTATTATTATTATTATTATTATGGAATGGGGAATCCCTATCTTCATTGTAGAAATGTTGGAGGCTATGAGATGGGCCATGAATGGGACAAATACAGAGTTTCTAGCTCTTATTATTTTAGATACATTTCTGATGCGGTAACTGAACTGTAATAAGTTTTCCTGCCCTTCAGCCACAAATACTCTTGGAAAGTGAACAGTTGTGTCTGAGTCTACCCAGAAAGAATTATCATAATTCTAAATATTTCCATCTGGAATGATTCTTTAATAATTAAGTCAAGACAAGAAAATATCAATTTAGTTCTTTGTGTAGAAAATCAAGTATAACTAAGCAAGCGAAGTGTAAAGTGGGGGCATCTTGATGCCACTGCTTCTCTCAACCTCTCATGCAAATAAGAAATGATGTTGCTGAGCTTTTAGGAATCTTCATTACTTGCAACACTGGAAAGCAGTTAAAATGGGACTATTGGCATGAAGCCAGTTCCGTTAGCATATTTTCACATTTTTCTTTGTTTGAATTTTAGGACAAGAATAATGCATTGCAAAGCTTTGAAGCATTAACAAATACGAGAACAAACAATACAATACAATACAATACAATACAATACAATACAATACAATACAGACAGGATTATTTTTTTTAAAGAGAAATCAGAGTTTTATTTTCCCAGGTTCTCCACATAATGTATGATTCGTTTTCCCCAATATAATACATGTCTATGCAACTCTTTTGGAAATCTGGCCACTTACTCAATTATCCAAATAGGATCTCATACAGAGTATATACATCCTTGATTTTTTAAATGGCATATTGGGTGCAACCCGTAGAATGCCCTACAGATAACTCCGTAGTGTAATTGTTTAATAAAATCTGGACTGTTTTTTTTGTTCCTTTGATAGAAAATAAAAGCAGCCACTGTTTCCCTCTCCAAATACTGTAACAGAAAGAAATCTGCTTGCTACAAAGCCCACTCACTCATGCTACATTAATTTTTAAAAGAATCAATGTTGTAAACTGTAGTTATGGTCTTCGACAATCATAATCATCTCAGGGAAATCAGTTCCTCCCATCACCAGGGAGGTCATTAGAGCACTATCAGCTACAGTGCACATACCTACCTAACAACCTATTATTTATTGAAATGTTTCCATGAGTTATTCTGATGAGTTCTAACCATTAGCTGTTCACACTGGAGATGTTATAAGGTGCTCTGCTTGATGCAAGGAACAAGAATTCATGCATTGGAACAAGTTTCTGCTCACGAAGTTATACAGAGACAGGTGAGTTAGCTGTTCTGGGAGGAGTTGAACTCCCTCTGAAGGAACACGTTTTTCTGAGATTTTCCAGAAAAGAGAAATAAATGGAGACCTTGGGGGAAATCAGAGGTCTTGGAAAAGTATCTCAGGGCTGCAGGCATTTAACTACAAGCTGGTAGGTATGAAGCATGTGGTAAGAGATAAATGGTTTCATGAAGAATATTAGAATTCTCTGGGTAGTTCCTTATCTCAGAGGGAAACTTGGGTCTTGTCTGAGAACTCGCTGTTGGATGATTGCTGTACAAGCAACACTTGAGAACCTCAGGCTGCATGAATGAAATGCTCCATCAGTTAATGCCCTCTTGTTGGTGCCATCTGACCTCTGAAGAACTATTTGCAATCAACACCAGGTCTCAGCAGCCATTCCAGAATGACAGGCCATAATAATTATTATAATAATAGCCCACATTATTGTGTAATTTTCTATTTCTCATTTATTCAGGGACTTCACATCAACATAATTTCAAGTACATTTAATGGATTTGTCCTGAGTGAATGCATTTCCAATTCATTTAATGGAAAAGAATCAGTTACAGTTGATTATAAAATGGTCACATTTCTGAATACGTAAAAAATGGACTTGAACTACACTCCCAGTGAATGTAAAATTCTGTGCTAAAGATCGCCTTTCTACAAAGAAGGCTTTGGTAATGTTGTTCAATTTAATTAGATATAATCTTTGCAGTTTTCGTTAGCTATTAACATTATGTAAAGATAAACTTAAGCATAATGAATCCTTTCATTATCACATAATTGTTATTTTAATGATTACATTATGAGCAATATAATACTGTACATATTTCTGCTTTTTCACATTAGTGGGCAATTATTTCTAAGGCCTCCTGTAATAATCCGCCCGCCCACAGAGGCCAAATTATTAATGGGTCGGTATTAAAACTAGGGTCATGGTGTACTTGTCAATACTATGGACAGAGAAGGAGATATGAATTAACAAGCAAGACTGTATTTATACATGGAGAAAACCCTATCTGGGGATAGACAGAAAGAGGCAGTCTGGATGAGGAAGATGAAGCTGTTGTCCTAATGCACATGTACCTAGAAGTAAATTCCATTGAACTCAATGAGACTTATTGCTGAGGTGACATGTACAGGATTGATCTATAAGTGCTTCATAACATAATGATGAATTTGAGCCTGATCTGGTTTAGTCTGGCCAAGTTAAAGCTAGGATTTTAAAAAAAATAATAAAAATGATGGAAAATGCTAATGGTAACCTCCATGTGTTTATCAGTTATGCGGATATAATCATTTAATTGTCACCCAATTTGATGGGATCATTTATCCTGAGGAGACTTTGGGGTGGGGTGAAAGTAAGTATTAATATTATAATAATATAATATAATATAATATAATATAATATAATATAATATAATATAATATAATATAATATAATATAATATAATATAATATAATATAATATAATATAATATAATATAATATAATATAATATAATATAATATAATATAATATAATATAATAATATAATATAATATTCTAACAGAAATTGTAGGTTGCTGGTGGGTGAGGATGAAAATATACAAACCCGAGACAGCTTTATATGAACTTTCCCAACAAAAACTAAAGTATCACATGCCTAACAAATCACTATGCTCTACAGCAGATGGCCTCCTATAGATACCATTCCATCAAACGCTTTTTGGGGGTGAGATTGTGGTACCCAAAAATATGTGTTTGGGGGTACTGTGCTCCTAATTTTATCAGGACAGTTGAGGGGTAGGGGTTTCAAGCCCCTTGCTGACCATGATACATGGCGACCCATTGAGTCACCCATTGTGGAGGGCTGTTCTACATGTTTTATTGGGCTCCAAACATTTTCAATAGGCACCACACATCTGCCATATTCATCTCTGGCCTTTTCTCTGTGTGTAACACAACTTCCCAAATTATCCATTTTTTAACCAAGGCCCCATCTGCGCTATACATGTACAGGAATATAATACCACTTTAAGCAGCCGTCGCTTCCCTACAAAAATGTATTATTTAATTAGCCAAAGGCTTGGAAGAAGAGGAATGTTTTCACCTGGAGCCTAAAGATATGCAATGAAGTCGCCAGGCAAGCCTCTGTAGGGAGAGCATTCTACAAGCTGGGAGTCACTGCAGAAAAGGCCTGTTCCTGTGTTGCCACCCTTTGGACCTCTGGTGGAGGGGACACATGAAGAAGGGTCTCAGATTATGATCACAAGGCCAGTTATATGGGAAGAGGCAGTCCTTGAGGTGCACTTAAATGCACTTAATAATAAAACATCAGGATAAAATCTAGGCCAGTTCTGGACTTAGTACTTCATCAGTTGATTCTGCAAATACCATTCTCTTTCTCCCTCCCTGCTCCCACCCCCTACCATTCCACCAGACACTTGCTATCAGGAATGTTTCTTGCATTCAGGAGTGTTACAGGATGAGCTTTAAGTGTTTTATAATGAAAAATCTATTTATTTCATTAACATTTTGTGCTTCATACCCTTTGTTTTTTCAGCCAATAAAGAACTCTTAACTGACAAAGGGGCTATTAGTCATTCCATGAATGAAGATGGACAAAACCATTAACCTTTCTTGAAAGAATTGCTTTATAAAAAAAGAAAGAAATAACAGAGATGGGCAATGAATAGTTCAGGGAATGCTCACAATAAAAGTTTGGGGGTGCTCCCACTTTATAAAGTGGACCTTGTCAAAGTTACAAAGCCATGAATTTACCACAGTATACCAGAGCACACGCACGCACACACACACACACACACACACACCTGAAAACAATTTTTAATCTGATTGATTTAGGTTATGGATTCATCCCACCCCACCCCAACAGTACTTTTTGACTTCATAAAAATAATATGTGATCCTATTCTGTTTTTAAAATAACCCATGAGTTATTTTCACAATTATTTGTACAATTCATACAAACCTATTTTACTGTTGCTCTTGCTACAGGAAGATGGGAAAAAATAATATGTGATCCTATTCTGTTTTTAAAATAACCCATGAGTTATTTTCACAATTATTTGTACAATTCATACAAACCTATTTTACTGTTGCTCTTGCTACAGGAAGATGGGGGAAAAAATAAAAACAAACCAAAGTTCAAGATTTTTACCACTCCAAAGGATACTTTAACAATTCCCTGCTCTTGGTTGGATCTCTGCCACTCCATGAGCTTAAATGTGCCTATTAGGTGTACCCTAGTACGCCAACTCACAAGCTACGGTATATTATTCTACTAATATTTGCAGTCCCTTCGTGGATCACTGCCTTGTCATGGCGAAGGGGCTTGAATAACTCCAAGAAGCTATGAGTTATGCTGTGCAGGGCCACCCAAGATGGACAGGTCATAGCTGAGAGTTTAGACTAAATGTGATCCACCTGGAGAAGGAACTGGCAAACTACTCCAGTATTTTGCCAAGAAAACTCAATGTAAATAAAAAAGGAGAAGCTTTGAGAAGAAAGTGAGAGTTTCCAAGGCATGCTCTGGTTCATGGGGTCACGGAGAGTCGAACACGACTAAGACGACTAAACAACAATATTTGCAGGGCAGCTGTTTAAATTTGCATGGAAATGTACATTTGTATGGATCAGATAACAAACTAAAGCGGATCCTTGTCCGTGCTGCCTAGGGAAGCCGATCTGAGAGCTGATTTGCATTAGCACTGTAGAAGACCTCATGCAAAGAGCTTCAAAGTTTAAGACACTGTGAAGCTCATGCATATAAGCCATTTTAGCATATCTTAGTATTGGCATTAAGCCCATTCCTGCCCCCCCCCCACAAACAATCTCTAGATAAAATCACCTAAATGTATTTTATCCCACCAAATTAATATTCACCTAGTAATCAAAATCACACCACCCCCAATTAAATTTATACACCCTGGAAATACTTGGGGCAATCTGAATAAAGATTTTCCCCATGCCCTGGGACCCCATTCCCTAGCAATATCCCCGATGCAGCAACTTTATAGTGACAATATGGAGGTCCAGGTCAGATAAGCAACTGAATAAGTGACCACTTGAGAATCTTACACATGCCATCATGAATGAGTGAGTGAATGAATGAATGAGTATTTATACTCTGGTTCAGTTTACCCACCCACTCTGGGCAGCTTCCTGCACATATAAAAACATAACAAAACGCCAAACATTAAAAACTTCCCGATAAGGGCTGCCTTCAGATGTTTTCTAAAAGTTGAGTAGTTCTTTATCTCCTTGACATCTGATGGGAGGGTGTTCCACAGGGAGGGTGCCACTGCTGAGAAGGCCTTCTGCCTGGTTCCCTGTAACTTCACTTATTGTAGTGAGGGAACCACCAGAAGGCCCTCAGAGGTGGACTTCAGTGTTCAGGCTGAATGATGGGGGTGGAGATGCTCCTTCAGGTATACTGACTGGCCCAAGGTCAGAAGAAACACATTGAATTGTGCTCAGAAACATTATAAATCTAGTAAATGAAGTTATAAATATAATAAATGAAGAGATATGGAAGGAAGGTGACTGATCTGTGTCAGCCTCATCTTTGCAAGCAGACAGAATCACAACCAATGGTAAACGGATATCATAAGTTATTGACTCTCAACAAAGTTACTTTGGAATAAGCAGTTTTATAGCACAGATTACATGGATTACATGTATTGTCATGGTAACAAGCCAATTGCATCAAGGAAGCTGATCAAAGTCTCAGGTTCAGCAATTCCATATCCTTGCATCCTGACTTAGAAGTCAGTGAGCAGCATGATGCATTTCCTGCCTCAAATGATAAAACATCACTTTCAAAGCCTAATATGTTGCACCATCTGGTGCACATACTGAGGAGACTAAGGACTCTGCCTTGTGAAGCTCAAAAGCAATTTGTTGCCTTCGGAGCTATCTAAAATACTAACTACCTTTCAAATTATGCAACTTGCTTAATGGATTCATTTTGTCCATTCCTTATTTCCAAAGGTGGACCAGAGTTGATGTCTTGCACAGAATACTAATTCCGCCCCCATGCAAATCTTGGTGCATCTTGGGTTATACTGGAGTAAGCAGCAGATATTATTTATATCCTTGTAATGGCAACATACCATAACTGAGAACAATGGAAATGAATACACAGAAGGCACAGACAAGAGTAGGGTGATAGAACCCCTTGTACTAGGGCTGGGACCACAGTGATGAGGCTAAATGGTGATGTGGTATGTTCCACTGCTAACGGATTCTCTGCAAGGGGAAATCCAAATAGCTCCATTTTGGGTAGTTGGTGGGCAGCCAAAACATTTTCATTCTGCCAGCTTTTCACAAGTTTTTAACAGTTTAGTAACTCCAAGGGTAGTATTCAATGCTAGATCTACTCAGAGTAGACCCCCTGAAATTCATGGACACGACTAGCTTAGGTCAGTTCACTTCAGTGGGTCTGCTCTGAGGATAACATAGGTGGCTACAACACTTCTGCTGTTCTGATGCTGGTTTTTATTGTATTATGATATATACTGTGAACCACCTTGGAAGCCCTTTGGCTCCAAAAATTATATTTTTTAAAAAAATAAGTATCAATACAATACATGAACAATGCTAGTCTCAGAAACTTCCATCATATGTGGTGGCTTAAGACACTAGCCCAGAAGTGGTGGCATAAGGGAACAGGCATGTCCTAAAGGAAACAGTAGCCCCGACTGAGAAGCAGAAGATCACAAACATCTGTATGACAATTCCATGCTTGGGGTTGAATCCTGAACTAATGGTTTACTCCAACTGAGTAAGCAACCTGGACCTTACTAAGGAATCAACTCATAAACCAACCAACCTCTCCAACTCTACTCATTCATCAAATCCTTATATTGAATAATTGCTAAAGAGATGTGTTGTGCCTTAGGAGTCTACAGCTCTAGGCCAAAGCATAGCCTGTTTAACCACTGTTTGCCCATGAGTTTGGGGATATAGCTGAGAACAGCTGTTAGAGACTGCAGCTTGGCTGACCTCTGAAGCTGCATTTGAGCTACCTGTAATTTGGTGGGTCCCCCATCTGATTTGAGACGCTGATGTGAATGCCAACTCTGAGATATGCTGATGATCAGTTAAGTATCTTTTAATTATTATTAAATTTGTATACCATTCTTCATCCGTAGATGTCAGGGCAGTTCACAACATAAAAAGTAGTGTAAAATTCTTTATAATAATTTTAGAAGACCTATACTGTAACTATGTTGTTTATAGCCATCTTTTAAAACAAACCAAAGCAAAACATCTCAGCAACATCTGACTAAGCAGTAGGATTGCGTAATACAAGGTTCTGAACACAGTATTACCAATCAGAGCCACATGTGTTGATCACTGACTGGGTAGCCAGGATTGCGGGTGGTGTAATAATTAAACAGAGGCACACTAGTCAAGCTAGTGGGCCTGATAGCAGATTGCAACACAGTTTTTGCTTAAGGCACTGCACCACTGCTAATCTGGGCTGTTCAGGATAAACAGTGAGGAGGGTTGCAAGCTGGCTCAAATTAGACCAGCCTAGCCCACAGCAATGTTGCTTGATGCTAATTTTGAGCATTGCTTCTGTGAAAGTGACTTTCTGCTTTTTAAGGGCAAATGGTTTCCAAAATGAGCCCCACCACCAAGACACTCCCTTCCTCCACATCACCTCCACGTAAGGCTGTGGTGTATGGTAGCATTGATCTCTTTGCTTCTAACCTTCATTAATTTTACGCATCCCTGAGGGTGGAGCAGCTTTGGTGCCAGCTAATTAAATGCTATTTAGAGCTGCTCAGTGCATTTTATCAGACCAGAATGAACTCTTTTGTTTTAATGGAATCTACAAGGATTCCTTTCCCAGCTATTTACTAATTAAACGATGCTGTAAGATTTTCTATTAGGTTTTAAACTTCAAGGCAACTCAATAGCGTGCTGGAATTCAGGTAAACAGTCACAAAGGGGGAAAATCCTTTTCACATTTGGTTACTGGTTGGCATCCCTATAAACATAGTTTACATTTTCCTTTCATCTGACTCTGTATACATAATGCAGCTTTGAAAAGTGCTAATGAAGTATTGGAAAAAGCTGTCAGTTTCTGAGCACCTCCGCAATCATAAAAATGAAAAGGCATTATTTATGCACAACAATTATTCAGAAAGAAGGAAAGTTCATACTGCCTTAAACATATAAATATTTCCCTAATGAGGGTCTGCAAAAAAGAACAAAATTTTCTTCATGTTCACACCATCATGGTGTCAACAACAACAGCCAGGTTTTGACAGCCTGTTTCAGAAGTTATTCTGTGTTCAGATTAGGTAAACAGGGAATCTGTTTTGGAATGTGACAGGCTAGTGGACATTAGCTCCTTAATAGAGGTTGGTTTTAGCCTCTTCCACCAACTAATATTAATGACTGATTTTAAATGCTTTGGTTATTTGCTTCACAGACCTGTTTGCAGCTCACTCCTGATCGCTTTCCCCCATCACCAGGTAGTTCAAAACTGAGATAATCTTGTGCTAGAAATACTTTGTTTCTCAAGATCAACTAACATCTAAGTGTCATTAGAGGCTTGCCAGGCCAGAAATATGTTATAGCAATACACTGGTGGTGCACAGCATGTATACAGTTGATATTTTAGGAATAAACCTCCCTGGTTCCAAGTAAAGTTTTACATTTGTGTACTATTGGAGTGAGGGACGCAGGTGGCGCTGTGGGTTAACCCACAGAGCCTAAGGCTTGTCGATCAGAAGGCCGGTGGTTCAAATCCCCGCGATGGGGTGAGGTCCCATTGCTCGGTCCCTGCTCCTGCCAACCTAGCAGTTCAAAAGCACAAAGTGCAAGTAGATAAGCAGGTACCGCTCCGGCGGGAAGGTAAATGGCGTTTCCGTGTGTTGCTCTGGTTCGCCAGAAGTGGCTTAGTCATGCTGGCCACATGACCCGGAAGCTGTACTCAGCTAGTAATGTGGCATCTGAATATAGACTGCATTTTTAATCAAGGCATATATTGGCTTATATCTTGATCAGGTTCCTAAATTAAATGGGCTTAGATTTTCAAAAGTTTCATGCCAGGCAGACCAGCTGCTTAAGAAAACACTGACAATGTTTTCCTCCTAGACAAAGGGGCCCCCCTTTGATTTATAGCAGAAAACAATTCTCAAAGTCGTAAAAGCTGGAATTACAGACTGAGTGAGGACACTGACCCTACATGTTACAGAAGATAAAAAGGGCAGAGACCAAACATAATTAGGAATGGGTAGATAGTAAAATAAAACCGTTAAACTTGAGCCACAGGACAAAAGGCCAAGAGCACATGGAAATGAGGCTGTAAACTGTTTCTTCCTTTTTACTTTGAGGAAGTTTATCCTTTTAAAAGGCTACCTATGTTATGTATTAAATATATTGTCTTAAATGTAATTATGCAAAAGATTTAAGAAATGCTAGATTTCATATAGTCAGCCATCAGCCTAGCCCCCCCTGCCAGACAGGAAGACGCCGTCCGAGCAGTCCTGATATATAGTGGTCAGGCACTTGTTTGGAAACCTTCAAATGAAGGAGATCTTTCAATGTTGATGTGAAACTCAAGATCCTTGACATATGTTTAAGATGAAAATTATTAACCATCTGTTTTGGAGGGCAAGGAAGGCAAGAGACACATGTAAGATATATTACTACTTATTTGTCATTTATAGATGAAACAATATATAGCTCTTTGTGTTCCATATAAGGACAGGAGGATATGGGTGTATCTCTTAGAATTAATTATAGCAATCAGCCAATAGGAAATCCAACCAGGCTGATTGAACAGAGGCAGCCACAGGAGGAGCAAAGGGGGCTGGATTAAGGGAATATAAGTGCTGGCCATAATGGCAGGAGGCCAGGCCAGAGCTTGGTAACCATATACCACTGTGCCTCTTATTTATTTGTCTGACAAATAAATTATTATTTTAATTTCTCTGTTGCTGCGTTGAATATTTCATTCCAGCTAAGCGTTAACCACAAGCAGGGTGCTACATTTTATGGTGCCTGCGACTCGGATAAGTGGTCTGCTGGAACGCAGCCCCTTCGCCTTACTGGACGGGGTACAAGAGAGAAGACAACTGATTGCCTACCCAGCGCGCACTGGAAAAATTTTTTCCAGGGGAACGCAGCAGTCTCGTCTGTCTGATACCCTGCCCACTGACGGCGACGGACCGGGGGGGGGGACCAGAGAAATAAACAGGGAACCAGCTAAGGGTAAGTGCACTAAGGGGTTTTGGCCCTCCAATTAATTGGGAGGAAGAGAAGTCCTGATCAAACTTCTGCGTCTCAGTAAAGGGGAACTGAGTACGCTAGGTGGCTGGGTACATCAGATGGTGATCTGGTGTAGGGAAAAGGGAAGATTGGGAGGTAGAGTATGGTTGAAGTATCTGGCGCATTGCATGTGTGAGAAAGTACAATGTGTAGCTGACCTAAGTGTGGAGTGAGTACTACTTCGTTTCCCAGTAAGGTGTGTGTGTGAGTGACTGAGTGGATACTTCACAGGGCCATACAATGGGAGTTGGGGGTTCAAAGGGGGGGGGGAAATACACCTTTTGAATGTATGTTAAATAATTTTAAGAAAGCCTTCTCAGGGGCATATGGAGTCAAAATGACGCCAGAGCGCCTGAGAACGTTATGTGAACTAGAATGGCCAAAACAAAATACTGGATGGCCATCTCAAGGAACCTTTGATATAAATTTAGTAAGCAAACTTTGGTCTAACATCGCCAAAGATACTGGAGGGTGCCCAGAACAATTTTCATATATAGATTCCTGGCTGAGCACATTAAATAAAAATCCTCCATGGATAAGGGAATGCAAAGTCAAACGATGCAAATTATTGGCTGTAAAAGCCAAAGCTAGGAAAGGAATCTTGCCAAATAAACTCAAACCCATTTTTGAGGGACCAGAGGAAGAGGTGCTTCTATCTCCACCCTATGCTCCACATCGAAGGGAGCCTAATTCAAACCCTCTACCAGTTGTAACCCCAAGGCAAGAAAGTGGAACGAATAATGGGGGGTGGAGTCACAGAACTTGATTCCTTGATAGATTATGATAAATATCTTCAGGAGGCATTGGAGTCCTATAATGAAGCCCAAGCTGAAGTGGTTATTCCACCTGTGAGTCCCAGTAGAACTCCATCTACAGTCTCTTTTAGTGGAACAACTGATTGCCTACCCCAAACTCCTGTACATCCAAGTCCTAGAGAATTATTACAGAAGTTACAGGGAGACCTTAATCGGTCAGCAAGCAATACAGCCAGGCGTATAAGGCTGCTAAAAGAACGCCTTGGGACAGATACCATCCCCTATGATTTGAGGCCCCTAGAGCAAAGCGAAGAGAAAGGTCACGTACTAGCCCCTCTTAGAAGAGTATTTGATGCACTTGAGGAGCCTGTGCTGGTTAATGGGCAACCCGGACCACGGCCACCTCGAACTTCGACCCTCCAGTACATTCCATTCACAACTACGGATCTGATGAATTGGAAAACACCCTATCTTTCGCAGAAAAACCTCAGGCTATGATGGACTTGGTGACTTCAATAGTAAATACTCATAGTCCTACTTGGACAGATTGTCACCAGCTCCTGAATACTCTCTTCACCACTGAGGAAAGGAGAGACATAATTGAAAAGGCACAGATATATTTGCGTGAGCAGGCCAGAGTGGGAAATATTTATAATATTGACCGTCATCTCCAGGACAACTTTCCCTTGGAAGATCCTAATTGGGATCCAAACAATGCAATTCACCTGGCCAGGCTTACCACCTACCGCCAGACGCTTGTGCAAGGTATCTGCAGGGCATGCCAGAAGCCCACTAATATGTCTAAAGTCTCAGGAGGGTAGACGTGTTACCCATAACACTGTTTCGTGTTCGGTGCACACCCACAAAAAGACTTAAGTTGTCACCTTTTGAGCTCCTGTATGGGAGGCCGCCCTCCTTTGTTCAGGATATTCCAACTGACCTCAAACAAATAGGAGACCATGCGACACAGGGACAAGTGCAGTCTCTCTCCCGTGTTTTTGTCTCTCTCCCGTGTTTGTTTTTTTTTTTTTATCTTAACAGGTGGGCCCTCGAGCGCACGCCGTGCAGCATTGCCGTGCCGATTCATCAGCTCCAGGCTGGCATAGCATATGGGTGAAAGAGTGGAAACGAGATCCACTTGCACCTAAGTGGCGTGGGCCTTACACCGTCTTGCTCTCTACTCCAACAGCGGTGAAGGTAGTTGAGGTGACCCCCCCTGGATTCATCACTCCCGTTTGAAGAAGTCCGAAGGCAGTTGGACGTGCAAAGGTGACCCCTCTAATCCTTTAAAACTGACTCTCTCCAAAAACCCCTGTATCTAGCCCTACGGGGAACGGGCTAGGTCACGGGCAACATTAGACGACCGGCCTGCTGCAGCCACAACACTGGAAGCTGGCTGACCTGCGCACGCCTGAAGCTTTAGGAGCGTCTGAACCAGCGACTGTGAGCGGAAAGATTCTCTTATACAATTAATTGACTGCCCCCTTGTGGAACAATTATCAGAGATATTACACATTGGGGATCCTTGGGATATATGTTTTGGTCTTGGTGGTTCCCCATTTCTGTCACTGGGGAAATTATATTGGGACTAATAGTTTTATGCTATCACAATAAGGTAATCTTTTGTGAAAGGAATGCATATGCTAGACATCAACATGATTTTATTATTAATCCTGATCCCTTGGGAAGGGGAAGGGTCCTTGAATCTGACTAGATTTGCTAAATATGGATTCCGCTATGACCACAATATGTGGGTAGGCTTAGCTGAAATGGTAGCCAATGTTGCAAATAGGACCAATTGCCTTGTTTGCTCTCTTGGGCCAGATGATTCAGAGGGAGGTATGCCCTTATTACCGATACCATTAAATGCCATTGGTATGGTAAGCGAAATGCCACACCAAACAGAAATACAGAATTTCCCCGGATGGAACTCAACTAAACCATTACGAGTTATACCTGTACAAGGGGAATTCTGTGTACATAAATCATCAGATGCAGCTGATTCTACCATGATAGGCTCTTCTCATTGTCACTATACTTGGGATAATATTAAGAATACCTGGGCAAACGGTACTACCTATCGAACTCGGAATGCCTTGCCCTGTGCACCTTCTTTTATTCATGCATGGAAAGTGGTATGGAACATAACTGTGACAGAAAAAGGCAATCTAACATACTGCACTGTGAACTCTCTACCTCTTTTGATATTTTGCCTTGTGCACTCCACATACCAAAACCCTCAGACCCGATGGTTGTGGTGGATATGTGGAGAATGGGCATACAAGAAACTCCCTTCCAAATGGAGTGGGACTTGTTTCCTGGGATGGGTATTACCACCAATGTGGATTATGCCCACTAGTTCAGCAAAGCGAACACGAAGAAACGCTGATATTTCTCATATAGCAGGAGGAAGTACCCAAAGTTGGAGCGGTACTGATGATTGGCCACCAGAGCGCATTATAGCCTATTATGATCCTGCCTCCTGGAATCCTGGTGAGCTCATACAAGGGGCACGGGATCCTATTTATAATCTAAACAGAATAATTCGATTGCAAGCAGTAGTGGAACTTGTAACCAATGTAACGGCCCAGAGTTTGAGACTTATTGCATAACAGCTGGATGAAAGTAGAGCCGCCTTTTTGCAGCTGTAAATGGGAATGGATTATGTACTTGCCAAGCAGGGAGGCCTATGTGGAGTCTTGAACTTGACAGGGAATGCCTGTTGCTTTAACATTTCAGATAATGGTGAGGCAATCCGTGTGTTGGCCACAAAGATGGAAAGTATAGCACATGTCCCAGTACAAACATGGGAAGGATGGGATATGGGATGGCTCACCAATTGGTTACCAAATGTCACAGGACTCAAAGGGATACTATTGTCTTGCTTGTTTTTCTTGACAGTAGTAGTGATGGTTTTATGTATGATGCCATGTATCATTTCATGTTTTAGAAGTACAATTAGCAAGATAATTTCGAATGAAACTCTACCTCATATCATGGCCCTATACAGAGCTTTAACTCAGGAATATGATGAAGATCAAGCTATCAAGGACGCTTGGTAGCAAGGTCCTTGAGCTTGAAAGGGGGGAATGTGGCATCTGAATATAGACTGCATTTTTAATCAAGGCATATATTGGCTTATATCTTGATCAGGTTCCTAAATTAAATGGGCTTAGATTTTCAAAAGTTTCATGCCAGGCAGACCAGCTGCTTAAGAAAACACTGACAATGTTTTCCTCCTAGACAAAGGGGCCCCCCTTTGATTTATAGCAGAAAACAATTCTCAAAGTCGTAAAAGCTGGAATTACAGACTGAGTGAGGACACTGACCCTACATGTTACAGAAGATAAAAAGGGCAGAGACCAAACATAATTAGGAATGGGTAGATAGTAAAATAAAACCGTTAAACTTGAGCCACAGGACAAAAGGCCAAGAGCACATGGAAATGAGGCTGTAAACTGTTTCTTCCTTTTTACTTTGAGGAAGTTTATCCTTTTAAAAGGCTACCTATGTTATGTATTAAATATATTGTCTTAAATGTAATTATGCAAAAGATTTAAGAAATGCTAGATTTCATATAGTCAGCCATCAGCCTAGCCCCCCCTGCCAGACAGGAAGACGCCGTCCGAGCAGTCCTGATATATAGTGGTCAGGCATTTGTTTGGAAACCTTCAAATGAAGGAGATCTTTCAATGTTGATGTGAAACTCAAGATCCTTGACATATGTTTAAGATGAAAATTATTAACCATCTGTTTTGGAGGGCAAGGAAGGCAAGAGACACATGTAAGATATATTACTACTTATTTGTCATTTATAGATGAAACAATATATAGCTCTTTGTGTTCCATATAAGGACAGGAGGATATGGGTGTATCTCTTAGAATTAATTATAGCAATCAGCCAATAGGAAATCCAACCAGGCTGATTGAACAGAGGCAGCCACAGGAGGAGCAAAGGGGGCTGGATTAAGGGAATATAAGTGCTGGCCATAATGGCAGGAGGCCAGGCCAGAGCTTGGTAACCATATACCACTGTGCCTCTTATTTATTTGTCTGACAAATAAATTATTATTTTAATTTCTCTGTTGCTGCGTTGAATATTTCATTCCAGCTAAGCGTTAACCACAAGCAGGGTGCTACAGTAAAGCGAGATGAGCACCGCAACACCAAAGTCGTCTGTGACGGGACCTAATGGTCAGGGGTCCCTTTATCTTTACCTTTACTATAGGAGTGGCATTTGGCTTCCCTGTAACTTGGTTTGCAGCAAAATCAGTGCACTGTTTAAAGCAACAACGGAAGTGAGGGCTGTTGTTTCTCTGAGGAAACTACAATATCTAGCTTAAGTAACAAAAGTAAGAAAAATTGAGAGTCTGAAACCGATAGAGTGAACAAATGTCTAAAGGTTTGGCAAGGCACACACAGCCATTTCCCCTCACATATGGAGCTAAGTTATTCTTTGACAGCTTACCCAGTGGCTCAGATTCAGAACACACTTCACTGTCACATTCAAGGCCTCTCAATGGAGTGAGGAGCTGAAAGTATAACATATGGAACATGGCAAAAGAGTCAACATGGCCTAGTGGACAGCACTGACTTTGATCCAAAAATCATGAGTTTGAGTCCTGTCCCTGCAATGGACACATTTCAATGGCCTTCAGCAAATTACTTACCGTATTTTTCGCTCTATAACACGCACCTGACCATAACACGCAAATCGTTTTTAGAGGAGGAAAACAAGGGGAAAAACATTCTGAATGAAACAGTGGATGTATCATTTTTGTGCTTCATGCTGTGGCCACAGACATGTGATCTGATGGTGAATTTGGGGTGACCCAATGCAAAGATCCTGAGGATCCATGTGGATCCATGCTTTGTAACCACGTTTTTGCACCATTGCAGCCCCAGGCAACAGTGGGTGCGTGATTTTTTTTTGGGGGGGCAGGCTGTAGCCATGGACATGCTATGTGATCTGATGGTGAATTTGGAGTGATGCAATGCAAAGATCCTGAGGACCCATGTGGATCCATGCTTTCTAACCACGTTTTTGCACCATTGCAGCCCCAGGCAACAGTGGGTGCGTGATTTTTTTTTGGGGGGGGCAGGCTGTAGCCATGGACATGCTATGTGATCTGACGCAAAGATCCTGAGGATCCATGTGGATCCATGCTTTGTAACCACATTTTAAGTGGAGAGGGAAGGAAAAACACAGAAGGGACAAGGAGCACAAGAGGGGTGTGCAGAGAAGCAGCTGGCTAAGAATGCAGGAGAGGGCTATAACGTGAGGAAAGGAAGGCAAAAGTTTTTCCCCACCCACCCACACAAGCCAGCCAGCTTTCTCTCTCTCTCTCTCTCTCTCTCTCTCTCTCTCTCTCTCTCTCTCTCTCCCTCTCTCTCCCCCCCCCCTGTATGTTTTCCGGCTGCCTGCGAGTCCCTAGACGCAGCAGCAGCAGCACCGGAGCAAGGAGAGGAATTAGAAGGAAGGACGCTCTGCTTTCCCCTCTGCTTGCCTGGAGGGGAGGGGCTTTCCCTGCTCTTTGTTCCGTTTGAGGAAACACAGCAATGAAACAGAGGAGGGTGGGCAGTAAGACCCTGAGGCAGAATGCAGGAAAGCAGCCGCTTCCTCTTTTCAGGTTTCCCTTCTCCGAGACGCGATTTGATTTTTGCCTGATTTTTGCATCCACTCGGACCCGTCGGCTCCAGGGACCACACATTCGCTCAATAACATGCACAGACATTTCCCCTTCCTTTTTCGGAGAAAAAAATCTGCGTGTTATAGAGAGAAAAATACGGTAATTGTGGGCATGTACAGTAAACAACTCAACAACGGCAAATCTGTTTTCAACATTGGTATAAGTTTTCAATCTGCCAGGCAGGACTTACCTGTCTTTTCCCGTTTCCTTCTTAAATACTTCATCACAGTAACTCATGCGCTTCTCTGTGGTCACATAGATTTTTGCCCCAGGGTAGCTGTCCACAGTCTTCTTCAGCATGTTGTACACAATGCCACTGCCATCCTTCCTCATGTTTCTAAAAGGTCCCCAGATGACATAAACTGTGCTGTTGGTTTCCTTGAAAAAATATTCGGGATTCTTAAGCAGAAGGGGAACACTGGTGTGGGAGACGACTCTCACGGTGGTCCGCTTCCCAACATCTTCTTCATAGCCCTTGGTGGGAGCATTGTTCATCCTCCAGATACAGGAGGACTGGTCAATTTCAAATCCTACTTTCTGTTCAGACATCTGACCTGAATTTGAAATGATGGCACACAGGTCACAGTCCAGTTGTAGAGGCTGGTGAGGGAGGAAGAGAAGAGAACAAAAATAAACTGTCAGTTTCTGGGACAGGCCACTTCCCAGAAATCTATGCTCCTGCCTCATCATGTGACAAGGCATGTTACCTAACCCAGTGCCTGCATGGCACCAGAAACAAATCAACCAACATTTCAGGTGATTCAAGGGCAGAGCATTCTAAGACCAACACTGATACTGATTTGTCAATGCTTAGCTTCTCTGTCGCTGGATCAGTACCAACACTACAGAAACTAAAGAGAGTTGAGGTTAAGAGTCTCATAGTACATACAATGTCATTGCCTGGCCCCAAAAAACTTACCATGATGGCACCAGGCATATTTCTCTAGGGAAGGCATCCACAGATGGGAAACCACCATTGGAAAAGCCCATTCTCATGTACCAATTAGTCAAAGAGGAGGAAAAGAAGTTGAGACAGGCCGGGGGGAAAGTCTGGGATTAAAACTCAGAAAGGTAGTCAATAAAATACCCATGGAACTATTAAAGCCAGGGCAGGAATGAGGTTCTGTGAGATTCCATGCTGGAGCATGTCAGTTATGCAGCTAAAATCTGTGCAACCAGAAAAGTGCAGGGTGGAAGTGAGAACTTTGGAAGTTCAGCAATTGTAGCATATATATACATACATACAGAGAGAGAGAGAGAGAGAGAGAGAGAGAGAGAGAGAATGAGAGGATTATAAATGCTAGAACCCTGTGGAGGATTTGAGGCAAATAATTTTACCTAGCCCATTAGAATGCAGACATGATTATTAGAAGACTAACATGATTACATGCTGTTGTTAGATAATATGCATTTGCACTCATGGTGTCTGGTTGGAAGAGTGCTGTAAAGAAAATAGAGAGGGAAAGTACAACACAGTGGCAGCGAGGAGAAAAGGAGTCAACTCCCACGTGGCAAAGCAAGTGAAGCTGTTTAATAACAGGATGACAACAAAGCCATCAGGGAGACTTTCTCCTGCTTATATTATCACTGAACATTGAATAAAATGTAATCTCTGCCCTCTGCAATTTTAAGTCAACTAGATAATAATTGTTTGCATTATGCTGCACAAGATGCCTCCCCCCCCCTTCATTTTTTAAAGGTCTAGAACTGAAGGTATGTAATGTGTTTTTGGTAGAAAAGTTGCTTTTTGGTCAAGGTGGTCTCTGCGGAAACTGTACTGGCTTGACAATATTGATAAAAAAAAATATGCGTACAGAGGTAATACATTCTAGAGATATAAAAGCTATTTATTATTAGCTCTGTGAGGAAAAGATCTATTACGGTCATTAGGGTCTTTAATAATAAATGGAGCAAAGTAATTTGCCACTGCCGGAATCATTTTTGTCATCTAATCATACTGCTGCCCAGGTACATCTTGTCAATATTGTAGTGTCTGTGTTATCTCTGAATTTAAGTATTTCATAATGACATGGTAATTATGAATCATTTGAAAAACATACCTTGTTAGCTATTGGCTGTTTTTGTGCATAATGCTAAGCCATTAAACGATGGCTAAGAAAATTGCAGAGCATTCCACTGTGAAGCACCTGACTCTGTCCCACTAAACTGTGGATAGGTGGAAGCTACCACAATAAGTTTCCTTGTAGGTGGGAGCTGGTCTATCAGGGGTGGGAAGAGGGCAGGGTTGGGCTGGCCATGGACCTGCTGGAGCTTAAGTGGATTCAACTACCAACAAGTTGTGCCAATGAGCATGATCCTGTCAGCAAAACTACAGAGGATGGTTGTCTACTAATGCATGCTGTCTGTGCAAGCATTTCCATTTGCACAATGGGACTTCCCCCATTCTTCCCTTCCCCAGGTGCCCTCCCTAAATCTGCTCCATTGGGTTGGAGAAATGCCTAAAATGGATTTAGGAGGAGCAGAAGGAGCAGAATGGCAAAACATTCTATTGCAAAAGCAGAAATATTTGTCCTGATGGAACCATTGCATCAGCAGTATGTTGGATCCACACAGAAGTTTCCTGTCTTGTCCCTCACTTCCCACAACAATTGCTAAGAAGAAAGAGCAACATAAAAAACACTGAAGGAAAAAGGCCTCCTTATGGAAGAATGGGTTTCTGTATGCTTGCTTGGTTGTTCTTCACTGTTCATTTTCCTTTTAAAAAAAATGTTCATATGGAATGTAACAAATCAACCTATTGGAACATTGCCTTTCCCCTTTATATTGTCTTGTGGTTATCATTTTGTAAAATCTATCTCAGCAATCTGTGGAGTCATGTACCACCTAAGAAGGGATTTTTGCAACTGAGAGTGATGAAGTAGAAAGGTTGGTCTGGTTCAACGGCATCTTCTGGGGTCAAACTTGTGTTTGCAAACACCAAGAAGAGAGTGGGTGTGTACTCACATGTGATCTACACACACACTGCCAAAATATACAAGAAATGGAATTGTTGTTTGTATATGCTTTAGGTCAAACATCATTAACTGGATAAAAGGAAATCCATTTTTAAAGAGCACCTATTGCCATCAAAATAAATTCAGTTCAAGCCTTTATTACTCACCATCCAATTGCTTTAGAAGCCTTCTAGATTAAAGCTTTTGCCACCTTAAATATCTGTCACACCCTACTGGATCTGCTGTTGGTTTTATTATTTGACCCTCTCTAGGTTTGCTTGTTTGGTGTCTTGACTTCAGGATTTGCACAGCTGTGCCATCACCACCATCTGTTGCTACAAAACTGATGAGCAATAATAATGTCAGTGGGACTGGTGTAGAATAGTGATTCTGCCAGAGGATTTTGAGCACAATGTGGATTAATATGGCCTGTTTACAAACTGATGTTTTTAATAAGTTTACTACGTTTATCTGTTTATAATCATGACTCAATCTACAATGGCTTTTTCAGAGCTTTTTCTCAATATTGATGTTTCTTGCATGAACCATCTGTGATCGATAGTACACCCTGGCAGCTTCATACAAGCAAGACTGTCATGAGATACTTGAGGATATCAAATTAAGCACTATTTTTTAATATACCCAAAGGCTGTACCTGCCAAATGGGACCGCCATATTGATGCTCATCACTTAAATGATGCAAAGTAGTAACTTAAATGAAATATGTTCTGAAGGCTACCTTTCTATTGCTCCTAGAAGCAGGAAAATCTCCATAAAATTGAGTGAGTGTTCCTAGTTGAACTCTTGCGCAGTATCTTAGGATACAACGGACATATATTCTCCCTGGAGGAATTAATGTTATGCCCCAATTGTAGAGAATTCATATACAAATTTATATTCACATAAGGTGATAATTAACTGAGTCATATTCGGAGCACACCCACTGTAATCAATGGCAGTGACTAACTTCTGTCCATTGTTTTCAGTGAGTTTACCCTGACTATGACTTAAGTCAGGTACCATCTATAACATTTTCCATGAGTTGGCGGTCAAAGCCAAAATGACTATAGCAAAATGTTATAGCAGAGATGGGGGCAGAATCTGTCATCTTAATAGATGGGCAGGACCACTCAGCTGTCAATCACTTGACACCCAACTTCAAAGGAAATAATTGAGAGTGCACTCCCAATTCTTTGCTTTCTTCCTTTGGAGTTGCATTTAAACACAAGCTGCCAGGGTTCCCCACTCCCCGCCAAGGAAAATTCCTGCTGAAAGTGGCTTGCAGCTGATTAGTGCTTACTGCAAAACCTGGTGAGATCTGACTGTGCAATTCCTGAGTGCAGTCAATCCCAGCAGAGTTTTCAGCTGAAATTGATTCAAACCCCACTTTGGACAGGCATCGGATGCACTTGGGGGTTGCCAATAGGGAGCTCCCAAGTGCAGCAATGTCCCAGTGGGCTTTACATTTGACACCAAGTTTATTTTTTCCCATTTGCAAGCCATACTAGCCATGGAACAATTTGAGTGCACTTTAAGGCTCCTTTGCAGGCATGTCTTTATCAGCCTCACACCTGACACCCTACATGCCAGCTTCTCATTAGCACAATGGTAACATTACATAAAACTGAAATTCTGGAATTGGTTGCATCATAATAATTCCCCCCTGCAGCTTCTAAAATGAACAATGATTTCTAGTGAAAAGGGGGAGGCAAGAAAATGTTCAAGCAGCCATTGTCCATAATGCAAAGTCCAAGGAAATATTTCTGGAAGTATTACTCATATTAAATGATGCCTAAAAACCACTCTGAAAAATATGACCAGCATAGCTGTTCATGCACAATAATCAGCTATTGCATACACTTGCTTGTTTGGACCGCTCTTACAGAAATGAATTTTGGCTTGCATGCATGTAATAACAAGAACACGCAGCCCCTCAGCAGGACAGATCAGAATGCCCCCCTCTCCTTGTGAACCCCATGTTATTGCTCCTACTTTCCCTAATACCAACACTGAAGCAAGCCAACTTTTCAAGAGCTAAATCCCTCCCTTGAAAAGCTCTGATCCTCCAGGAATCGTTGTATCTGTTCAAAATGCAACACTAAGATACTGAGATGTCTTTGAATGTCTTCCTGTCATCTTGTTTGACTGCAAAACCATGCTGCTGAGCAGAACTACTGCAACTCTGATTCACTCTGGATATGTATAGAAAAGACCCACCCTATTATTATTTTTTTAATGCAACATGTATCAGTTGCAGAGAACTTACATTTAAATCCGTAAAGGAACAATGGAATGTTTGACCTTTCCATTTTCTACTAGAGCTTGTGGTCAATAGAAAGCATAATTAAAACGGTGAATTAGGACTTGAAAAACAATGAGATTTCCCTTGCAAAGAGATAGCTATGTAATAAAGGTCACTTATGAAGCAATTCCAATTATTAAACCTTTGCATTTAGCATTGAAGCTGCTCCACAAAATCAAAGGTTACACTATTAAATAATGAAAGAAACCAAACCGGAAAAGGTCATCGGCAAAACTAACTAGCATTTTCTAACAGCTGCTGCGTATTTACTGATGTGTGTTACCAAATGGACACAGTGGTGTGAATACACATGATTCCCATTGTGAAAAGAAGAATAAACAATGAATTTGGTCCAAAAGATTAAAAGGGATCTGCCCCATCCTCATTTCCTCAGTAGCAGAGTCGTCTTTCAACGTTCTGTGTTTTGCATAGAAAATGAGCCTTATGATTAAATTATCATGGACATTCAGAAAATTCAAAATTAAACCATTTCTGTTGCTATCTTAATTATGGGATATTTTTTTTGTAATTTAGAAACAATGCAATATTAATCCTCTTAATGTTTGAGAGGCACAATTATTAACAAGTCACACCACACATTAATTTACTCCTCTAATTTGAGCTTCTCTTCTAATTATCCAATTTGCATGGATTCTAACAATGCAGGTACCAAAGCTCTAGAGATGCATACTTCATTTTAGTGCTATTTATTCTTCAGCTCTTCCAGAATATCATCAGAGTTTTCCATTTTGGAGAATGCAACATGTTTAATGATACCAGGTGGGAATAGCATTTGCCTTGATTCTTCCTGATGTTCTTTTGAGGTCTCTCAAATGAAAGATACAAAAGAGCCATTAACTGTCTGGCACTGCTTTTATTGCTTCCCTGTGTCTTATAAGCAAAAGAAAAAAAAAGTATTTTAATTTTCTTCTGTTTCAGGAATAATTAGCCAAGCTGTTTCCATCCACATGTAGTTACTTTCCACAGACCTCAACCTGGGATAAAGACTTTGTAGGCAAGAATGCTCAGCATATTTTAGAAGGCAAGACAATGCTGCATTTGCTTGCATGTTCACAAACCTGACGTTCCAATTTAGTGTGGCTCTCAGGAGCGCTATATATAAATCACAAACTATAACCAACATGAACGCACATACACACAGAGACGCAAGCTGGATCTGATTACTTATGTGCGAGTTTCAGTCCCCTGTTCCTCCTACTACAGCAAGCAAGTTGGCTCCAGGCCTCACGCTGCAGAAAGCATCCCTGTCTTCATAAAATTTAATGTTCAGAATCATCAAACTTTTAACACTTGGAAATTATTTAACAATAAGCAAATTGTCAGCCTGGGTTTCAGTTTCCAGAACAAGTGCGACATGGCGGTCCTTTGCAAAGCAGTTCCTGCAAACTGAACAATCAGGAAAATCCATTGTTACTGGGAAAGCAAAGGCAACTGACATTATCAAGCAGCAGAAACAGACTTTTCAGTTGAGCATAAGTTAGATAAAGTTTTATCTTACTGAAGTTCAGATTCATACTCGCTATTGCAACCATAGTGGCTTGCAATAAAAAAAAAACGTTCAACACAAAAAAGTAAAAGTCAAATTTAAAGCAGAAAAAATGAGCAACAATTAAACCGAGGCAGCAGCATTAAAACTTCTGCATAAACAGCATAAAACAGCAGGACATTTATTAAAAGCTAGTCTGAATTTTTAGAAAAAATCTCTCTTCCTGACATTTAGCAGATGGCAGAGTGCTTGGTGATTCTGTACTGGGAGAGAGTCCCACCATCATGGAGCCACCATTACAAATATGTTCCTGTGTCTTGTATGTGACATTACATATGGCTCATGTGACATCATACATGGATTAGGACAGAGAGCAGAGCCTCTAGTACAGTCTTAAAGGTCTGAAAAGTAAAGTGACAAATACACATATCTACAGAATATTCAGACTTCAATCTGGCTACTTTTAGAGCAACAGTTTCAATTATCACAGCCCACGCTGAATGCCAGGGAGTGACATCATAGACTCCTAAATTTAATGTGATGCTATCTTAGGTGTGTCAGGAAATGTGTCCACACTTACCTGACAAATCTGTCTACTAGAAATATTATGGCTGGAAAAATGTTAGCTAAATAATTGGTGCTTTCAATGCAAGTGGAAATGTTTCCAAATGAAGGTGATATCTTGCTGGGAAACTGCCATTCATCTACCAATATCTACTATTAAAAATCTCAGTGCAACATATATAACTTAAAAAGGTGGTTTGGGACCAAATTAGATGTGACATTAATGTATGTTTGTAGCTGCTGGGGGGCAGGGAGGGGAGGTTTCTAATGACCAGGACTAACCCTCCCCTCCCCTTCTGCCATCTTGATGAAAGACACTTACTACCTCCCTATGCTGTTTGTGTGGGGGGAGGGGATTCCCACTATGGAACCAATGGGAGCTTCCAGCCAAATCCACATAAAAGTGATTTTAAACCTCCCCTCCTGCTGCAATCCAATGTATTAGGCGCTACCCACACCCACTATACCTGACTGCTATTTGCATTAAACACCAGCACACTAAATACAAAGACACATTTAATGTCAAGCCTGGCATGGCTTCTAACCTCTTGCTGAAATCACAGCATTCAGGGTACAATATACATGGTGTGTCCTATTGATTACACACACAGCTGCATGCACCACTGAGTACCTACATATGTCCTATCCCAGGAGAAGGGAACCTTGTCTTTTAGTCCATGGGCCACGTTTTCTCATGGGGAAAACTTTGGGGGCTGCCAGAAGTGGATGGAACCAGAGGCAAACGTGGGAGAGGGTGTGTGAGTTTTGAGAGCCGACTAGAAAGACCTGAGGTTTCTTATCCTGCCAGACCCCCCAATTCACACACACACACACACACACACACACACACACACACAGGCTTACTGAATTTGGAAATGGATCTAGATTACATTAGTTTAGTCCTATGCTGAATGAATTTTCCCAGTTGTCATGGACTTCCATCTATGCTGACTTCTACCAAACCTTAGCAAAACAACATCTATTCATCATCTGAAGAGTGACTTCTATTTTTATAGACTACCTGCCTGTGACTGCTGGGACAAGCATGTAGTTGGGAAACAACCCTTTCCCCTAAAAATAAAAAATAAAGATTCCCACATCCTGTTTGCCTCTCAAAATTTAATAAATTGCTTTTCTAGAACATCTCTCATTTTGCCAGAATGCCTTAGCTCATGATGGAAACAAGTAAAGAGATTGTCCGAGTCACTGATATAAAACACCCCCCCCAACACAAAAACCCTCACATACAGCATTTGGATAATTCTTGGGCTGCACAGTATTAGTTTGAGAACTGGGAGTCAGTCCAAACAAATGTTGCATGTGGAAGCCAAGAGGCCATTCATCTTAAAAGCCACCATGTTGCTCACCTGCCCCTCATTAGCATTGCACGGCTGTTCAGGCAAAGCCAACAATAATATGCCATTTGAGCAAGAAGCTGTTCCATCAAATTGTACTAAGTATGCTAAACAAAGAGCAATCAGCCTTCAAATATGGGACAGCCGCCACTTCCCAAAAACACCTACTTAAAGCTTTTTAAGCCACTTTCTTTAATTTGTTTGCAAGAATATTGCTCCAAAATACTCAGTGCTATTTAGGTACAGCGTGCTGGGTCCAGTTAGTAGTAGGTAGTATTGGATGAATGTCCTATTGCAAGAGCTTTTCACATGATCATTAGTAACATAATTAAATACGCTTTAGAAATCAGGAAAGGGAAAAGGCTTTCCCACCCCTCCTCCCAGTGCCAGTTATATTTGGTTGACATACAGCAGAAAACACCAGGAGGCGAAATGTCAGTTGTGACTGATGGGTACATGGTGAGAAGGAACATACTGTTAGAACATAGTCTGAATTGTGAATGATTCTCAATAGGAGAGGACCAAAATAGTTTCTCACCTCTAGTATCTCACCGCGCAGCACAATATGCTTCCATCATACACCATGTAAACCTTTCTTAGAAAGTGTGTTATACAATGGAGACCCAATGCCAGGCTGACTTTGCCTTGCCTCCACTGAACAATAGCCAGCTAGGTATCAATGGGGCAAAGAATGCATGTGATGTTCCCATCTGCAGCAAACACACAGCAGAACCCCCATTGCACAAACATCAATTATTCAGAATTCCCAATAACTGCAATCCATTTTGCATCCCTCACTTGACCTCCATGAGCAATGCAACCCGGCAAGTGTACTTAGCTTTTGTATCTTCCCCTGGTGGCTGTACAGATGAAGGGAAGTTATAAATATTTTACATACATAACAAACAATACCTTTTGGATACCACCCCCTCCAGTGACAACCCCCACTTTTAATAAGCAAAGTTGCATTGCAGATTGTAACTGCATCTGCAGCATGCCTCTGGATACCACATACTGGGAACCAGAAGTGGAAAGAGTGATGTTGCACTTAGGTCCTGCTTAAGGTCTTTCCATAGTGATCTGGTTGGCTCCTGTGAGAATAGGATGCTTGTCTAGATGGACCTTAATGTGTTTTCTTATCTCAGTGACTGGAAATTGCTGAGATAGGGTCTTTTTTACTCCCTAGGGCAGGTGTTGTTGGAATCCAGCTCCCATCAGCCCCAGTTAGCAAGGGCCAATATTCAGGGATTATGGGAGTTACAGTCAAACAACATCCAGAGGGGCACAGATTCCCACTCCTGCCCTAGGAGATGGCCAACCCCCTGAAATGAAGTAGAAAAGGAGCTTAGCTTGCCTTTCTGTTAAGAGTGAACCCTTAAGACTTCCCAATGCAAATTAAGATTGAAATTGCAGAGTTTTGAGAAACTAAAAGAGTGCGAGATTGGCTACATTATTTTCAAATAAGAGAGCTATACAACTTAGACAGAAAAATCGGCTTCCAGGTGGAAAAATCAAAGTTGGAAACAGAATTGTTAGATCCCAATACTAAGATACTATCAAGGATGTATAACTTGCTGTTAAAATGGAATACGCAGGATGAAACGGTTAAATCGGCTATGATTAAATGGGCACAGGACGTTGGTGATAACATTATGTTTGCGGACTGGGAACAGTTGTGGACCACAGGTATGAAATTCACGACATGTAATGCCCTTAGAGAGAATATTATGAAAATGATTTATAGATGGTACATGACACCAGTCAAGCTTGCAAAAATCTACCATTTGCCCGATAATAAATGTTGGAAGTGTAAAGAAACCGAGGGTACATTCTTTCACCTTTGGTGGACGTGCCCAAGGATTAAGGCTTTCTGGGAAATGATATATAATGAATTGAAAAAGGTATTTAAATATACCTTCCTGAAGAAACCAGAGGCCTTTCTCCTGGGCATTGTCAGCCAATTGGTGTTAAAGAAGGATAGAACTTTCTTTATGTATGCGACAGCAGCAGCAAGATTACTCATCGCGAAGTATTGGAAGACCCAGGAGCTACCCACCCTGGAAGAATGGCAGATGAAGGTTATGGACTACATGGAACTGGCAGAGATGACTGGCAGAATCCGTGACCAGGGAGAAGAGTCGGTGGAGGAAGACTGGAAGAAGTTTAAAGATTACCTGCAGAAGCACTGTAAAATTAAGGAATGTTGAAATGACGTTTGATTGAAAATAAGTGGTACTGGTAAAGAGATGCTTAAGAAAATGTAACTAGGGATTGATTATTGGAAATGGATATTTATAATAATAGGTTAATATATGGAGTAAGGATAAATGCTAGAGGGTAAGGATTTGCTGAATTTAATATTTGAACTGGAACACAAAATGGGAGGTGTGAGGAGGTCAAGAAACTAGTGAAGAAAATATAAGATCTGAAAATATTAACTCATTTCTAGCTCTGATTATTGGTCTTTCTCTTTGTTTCTATCTTTTATTCTCTATCTTTTTTCCTTCCTTTTTCCTCCATCAACTATCTCTTTACTGTGTATTTTTATTTGTCTTGTTTTTGTAGGTTAAATGCATAAACGTTTAAATGTTGGATTTTGTTTTTATTGTTTGTGAAATATTAATAAAATATCATTTTTTTTAAAAAAAAAAAAGATTTCCTAGTGCACATTATTAACATGAGAACTGTGCAGAAGAGTTATATTTATTGTATTCGTTTTGATGGGGGAATGGAATGGTGTACCCTGCCCCTGTTCTTTTATGCATTCAGCATAGCTTGTAACAGAGCACACTGCATCAGCATAGATATAGTGCATGTGACTAGGGATTCAACTGCAGAGTTCTATATGCATGTAGTCCAGTCTTCACTTACCTGGAGTCCTCTGGACTACAACTCCTATCAGTCCCATCTAGTTGTAGTCTGAAAGACCCGGAGGGCACCAGGTTGGCAAAGAAGAAAGCAGTCTCTCAGAAATGATGCTGAACGTGATGATACCCCTCACCTCTCCAAGGGTATTCCTAACCAAGCTCATAAGGTCTGTGCAGCCTTGCAACGCTTGAACCACAGTCATGCTTATAATTAGGGCAGTTAAAAGAGAGCTTTTCCCTACCAGCACACGGGTGAAATGAGAATTCTCAATCTCATTAGTGCTATTGAGAATAATGAAACTGGGGGTAGTTACGCCCATTCACATAAAGCCACATGCAGCAATGTGTCTCCCCAAGGACATAAACCATATGCTACACAACCTGCTAGTGTTCACTTTGTACCTCAGCTTAGGAGCAGGCACATCAAAGGAAAAGGAGGACCCCCCCATGTGCTTACTCTGCTCTTCAAAGTTCCTGAGGTAGTTAGAGAGAAAATAACTTCTGAGAAAGGATGGTCCTGTTATGAATCAGAGAGAAGAGTGGGGGATAGAGAACACAATTTCTTAAATTATTCTGGGTTGGTGATTGTTCTTTTAATCTGGATGAGTCAAGGGTGTACATGCACAATTCCCTAAAATGGGAGTGAATGTTATAAAATACATAATCCACACTGAGGGATGTCACACAAGCAAAGGGGATGTTTTGATCACAGCATTCGCCACATGCCTGAAGATTCTAAGGACCTCGAAATTCTATGGTCTAGGAAACCCAAACCATCTCCGCAGTTCCTGAAGCAAGAAGGAATCTATTCCCCCCACCCTGTTTTTAGCAACCGTTAGTTCCCAAAAAAGGTCTAGTATCCTGCCTTCTCCTTTTAGTCCACTGAGGTGCAAAACAAACAAGGCAAATGGTAGACAAACCAAACCCACAAACAAAAGTGCAAGGAACTCAGAGAGGCCCTGACATGATTGGGTGTGCCTCCACTCTGGCTGCTAGTTTCACAGAGTTGAACAGGGCAATGAAGCCATATAATTACATCTGTACTGAAAGGCATGACCCTTCTGTTCTCTAACACACAAACACACACACACATAGAGAGAGAGCGAAATGGCAGACCGTACTCAAGTAGGACGTACTTGTGAGTTCATGCTAGGCTAGGGATGCAGAACTTGGACCCCTCCAGAGATTGTTAGATTTTGACTCTCATCAGTCCCACTTAACATGGTCAATGGCCAGGGATGGCAGTTACCCATTCCTAAGCGAGGCATTGTCCATGACTGGAAGCAATGTAAGAGCCCAAGAGCCTACCTACACCATTTCCAACAATGGCATTTCAGTGACAAAAATGGTAAATGGTATAGATTTCATAGTACACTATTACTATTTGGAAGGTTGAACAATGCCAGCAGAACAAGCAGCTTTTGGAGGTTTAATTAAATAAGCCTGACTCATGTCTGTGAAAGAAAAACTCCAACCTAGTTCCAAACATACCAGTCAGAGGGACCCTGATCATCAGCAAATCCTCATATGCCAGGCTGTCCATGGGAATGTGTGTGTGTGTATGTGCACGCACGCACGTGCGCGCGCGCACACACACACGTATCTATACCGCTCAGCACTCTCTCTCTCTAGGAACTTATCAGACTGACCTCTACATAACCAAAGCCCATCTTATCTCCTTACAAGAACGTGAGTGGATTCCCTTCAGCAAAATATAAATCACTTGAATATTTCCAAAATGAGCTCTACCTCTTGCTTCGGGTCAATTTATTTGTGATCTGATCTAAGAAAGGGAAGTAAGATTAAGAAGCAAACCTTGCAAATAAATTAAACTGCAGAGTTGGCTATTGAAGCTGGAAGTGGAAAATACAGATCCCCAAGAACTGGGAACAAGCCATAAAGTAACCTCTAATTCACTGGAACTCCATTGCTTTCTAAACTCATTATTTAATTTAGTTATTCTTGGAAGACCAGCTAACAGATTGTTTTGTATGCATGGACAGAAAGTGATAAGCTAAAATGTTAATTATCCGTTTTTTCCTGAATAGAAATTAATCCATGTCAAGAATAACAAAAAGGATTATTATAGTAATATTATGCCTGCAGTGTTTTTTTAAAATGCATTTTGTCCAAAAAACAACAACAACCCCACAAACAAACCTTAATAAGATGCTGAAGTCCTATGTTTTTAATTACTAGGCATTTTTATCTTTTAAGAAAACACATGCACACCACTGGCCATGTATGTACCTTTCTGCTTCCCTCGCTGTCATACTGGGACTGTTTGTAGTGCATTTAAATGGTTGAACAAGGTTTGCAAAGCATGCTTTCCACAGATACTTAAGAACTTGCTGCAAAATATCTTTTTATAGTCTAGATCCAATAATTAAAATTGTTTTGGAAAAGTCTAAAATGAAAGCTTACCAACGAAAACCAAGATCCCAGGCTATTGGTTCCTTTCCCCAACTCCCACACACCTGAAGGCTAAATGCTTCAACATCTAGGTGATGTTTATTGTAGAGGGCACCTTTATTGCAGATTAGTTTTGCATTCATTAAAATAAAAATTACAATTGATATTCAGACAAAGATAATTCATACCCTAAGGACCAACCATTTTTGATGCTCTGAGTGAAGGACAACATTGGTGCTCCTCATTTTATGTACATCTTCAGCTGAGAAAGCTCCTGCACTTTGCCTAATGACAGGGACTGGCCTGGGTAGGAAACAGTGGCAAAATGCTGGAGGGCAAAGCTGTACGAATTACTATCATGTGCCCCTTAAGCTAATCTGCTGCTTTTTGGTGAAAGAATCTGCCAGTCTGGTCAGCTTCTGTGCAAGGATTGAGGAGGGCACACCATCTTGTCCTTTGCCTCTGGCACCATCCAGCCCATCCTTTCATCCTACTTGCATTTGAGTAAGCCTGCAGATGGGACGTTGGTGTGGGCACTTCCTGCATCTCACCCGGTCGTCCCTCTCACATTGATTCAAATAACTTGCACCAAAGAGCGTAGAAAAGAAGATCAGATGGGGATGAGGGAGGATACAAAGCCCTCCCATTTAGCCTACCCCAGGCTCCATGAACAGAGGCACACAAGGGAAACCCGACCCCCTCATCTGTTGGTATTGTGACTTTGTTTTACTGCAGACACGTCCAACAGATAGATCAGTGGCTCCCCCAAAAGAAGCTCCCCTTTTTTGCCTTGCACCCCTAAAAATGGGCCTTCCTCCTGCCTAAAAAACCTCAACAACTTAGACCTGCACCCCAAAAAAGGGGGTAGATCACTGACAGTTTTTAATTCTGTAAGTAGATCACAGACTCTTGTGAGTTGGTCACCCCTGTTTTACTGGATTGTGTCCGATGTTTTAATCCACTACAAATTATTAATACATACTGCTGAGTGCAACTCCTCATTAGAAAAGGCAAGCTTAAATTGCTACTAGTATGGCACACAAAGCTGTACAGTGGTACCTCGGGTTAAGAACTTAATTCGTTCCAGGGGTACGTTCTTAACCTGAAACTGTTCTTAACCTGAAGCACCACTTTAGCTAATAGGGCCTCCCACTGCTGCCGTGCCGCCAGAGCACGATTTCTGTTCTCATCCTGAGGCAATGTTCTATTTCTGGGTTAGTGGAGTCTGTAACCTAAAGTGTCTGTAACCTGAAGCATCTGCAACCTGAGGTACCACTGTACTATGTGTCTGCCCTATTGCATTTAACTTAACAGCTGAAAGTGTTATGCATGAGGAAATTCACATTTATAAATGCTAAGAGCCAAGCCACACTTAGCCTCAGAGGCATTAAATATGGTAGGGCCGTGGGAGTGAAACTTGTGGTCCTTACATCCACCTACCCCCAAAGTAAACTATTTTGTAGGATCACACCTCACCATTACTTGTAGGAAATGGGCTAAGTGGAATGATTTTTCAGGAAATAATAGTGAAAGATGTATGCCTACTGTTGTCAATTCATACAAGACATTCCAGATGTGACTGTTCATTTACATGTGCAAAAACATGTAATTAAAATTATAGGCAGAACATAGGGTCAATACTCAACACAGCTTGGGCACTATGACTGGCACGCAGGGCCAGCCAATGAGATAGTTCTCTAGGAAGGAAATGCTAGTTGTTATAGAAACCGGCAGATGGCATGGATTATTTGAAGCACCAGGAGGCAGTAGTCAAAGCATGGCACAGCCAGTTCCATACAAACACAGGACTGCAAAGGCTGGAACCTGTTTGTGCATTGAGACAGCCATCTGTTCAGTCACCTTGTACTTGTGCTTGCTGAGACACTCCATACCTCCACTACCACCTCCCAGGGCCTAAAAGTACCAGGAGGAGGAGGTTTTGACCTATAAAGCCTTAAATGGCTCAGGACCGCAATACCTCAAGGACTGCCTATCTCCATATGAACCTAACTGGACCCTGAGATCATCTCCTGATCTTTTGTGCCTCCTCCACAAGCAGTGGCTCCCCATTTGTGGAATGCTCTCCTCAGGGAAGTTAAACTGGGGACTTCATTATACACCTTTAGGTGCCAGATGAAAACATTCCTCTGTAACCAGGCCTTTGGCTGATTGACATCCGATGCCTCTTTCAAATATGTCATGAAAGTGGGGAGTTATTGGATTGTCTTTGTTTTTTATTGTGTATTTTTGTGTTTTTTTGTATTGTGATTTTATGTTGTAAATTACCCTGAAATCTACGGGTATAGGGCAGAATACAAATTTAATAAATAATAATAATAACTTTATCAAAAATACCTGCTGCCAGCTTCCTATGTACTGGATTTATTTATGATAATATTTATCCAACACCTACCTTTCTAATGAAAAGATGTCCCAAAAGGTAGCATATAACAATAACATTCAATGTTACGCAATGTTACCTTATCTGAGGTCCTCTGTATTCATACTTAGTCACAGATTTGCACTACGCCCATAACAAATTAAGCAATGAGATGCAGTTATTCAGAGGGAAGATATAGTATGTCCTGATAAAGAACAGTGTTTTGGTTCAGAGTCTCTGCTTGGACTTTGCTACTAAAAGTTAGCAGACTCTCCTTCAAACCAATCTCCTTTGGGCCTCCCATTTGGATGGGAGGATCTGCGTTATGCCACAATGCCTCCACAGAGCTCTGAGTAGCTGTAATGTGCAAAACGGGTGACAACCGTGAAGTCCTAAATGATGGCTGATTCTCTGTAAATAATGGAGCAAAAACAATTTCACCCTGAAGTTAGGCAAAGCGCCAAAATGAATCTGTGGGAGGTTGATTTGAAAGGAAAATGTATAAACAACCAGCAAGCCCTTAAAAATTATTCTTTTGCTGCTTTATTACTGGCTTCTTCTTTTTTTGTAAGCCATGTTTCATCTTACATCCTCATTATCTAAAAAACAGCGGACTCTAAGGGGAGTAAAACACAATGAATTTCTCCCTCCTGAGAATAATAAATAATAATAATAACAAACAAATAAGAAATCTCTGACAAAAATTCAAGCTTGAATGTGGAGCTTCCATACACACTGGAGCTATCGATGTTACAGAAAAGGAAGTGTGGGTGGGTGGGTGGGTGACACACCCACATGTGTGTCAAGATGATTTAAAAGTGCATTATAAAAACAGATCAAAAAAGTACAAAAAATAGCTGGATATGGTCTAAAACAGTAGAAAATGAATATCTGAGGTGGGGGTATTTTCATCCAACTGGAAAAACTTGTCAAAAATAAATATGTCTTCAACTGTTTCTGGAAAGTACAGACAGGAGTCACTTGTTACATATCAGCAGGAGTATGTGTGAGGTAGGCTTCTGATATTTTTGGGACTTGACTAGCTTAAAATAGTCAGACCTTGCAAAGGTACTCCATTTCACTACTGACTGGGAAGGGACTTGGCAGTGGGTGAGGTGAAGGGACATTGGGGCACTGCCTGGCACTCCCGTGCAGTGCATGAGTCACTCTGACCTCACCTCTGCCGTGCTCCTGATATAACCAGTAAACAGCAATGACAGCCCCCCCCCCCAGCTGGCTTTTCCTGACCATGCTCTCTGGGGCTGATAGGAGCCAGAGGTCCGCAACATCACAAGGACTACAGGTTAGCTGTCCCACAACAAAACTATACTAAAATAGCAATTAGATGCAAACACACATTTAAAGTATCACATATTTTGGCTGCAAGTAATTGCAATGCTTTTTCCAAATGAGTAAGCCTCTCCTCTTCCCAGAGGGGAGGGGTTGTGAGCAGGAATCGCTTCCTGCAGTCACAGGGGGCGTGGCTAGGCTTCCTGTGTCACTGGAGCCCTGGGCCCGCGTCATGCCCCTCAGCCAGCCAATCCGGCTCACTGGGGGGCGGGGCATGGTTTAGCTGGATTTAAACAGCCGTGGGCTCGTGAGCTCTCCCTTGCTTTTCCAGCTTCCACGGATCAGCCTCCTGCCCTCCCTCTAGGTTTTGCTTCAGCTCCTGACCTTGCTATGGACTTTGGTTGGTTGCCTTGGTTGTCGAAGGGGCCTGGTAGGAATTTTTTCCACTTGGCAGATTGGCACCAGCCACTTGGTTTTTTGCCTACCTCGTAGCAAATTGTTACAACTTTGTAAGGTTTGGCGGTTAGGCATTGGAAAATGCGTTGTGTGTTGGAGGGGAGGAAAATGCGTTGTGTGTTGTGGCCATCACCTACCCCTCCCTTTGAAGGGTATTCTGTTAAAGGAATCCGGTGGTCGTGGTTCCTGTCCAATGCTCAGGTGGTGGCTAGGGCCATGGCATGACCCTCTGGTAACTCTAGGGGAAAGCTTCCAGTTGATTTGCACCCACAAGTTCCCCCTACAGGTTGTTAACCCTTGTGTGACTCCCAGCAGAGCAGGCAGGAGTCAAGTTTCGTCTGTTCAGATCCAATGCCTAAGCCAATACCACTCACATTCTGTCACCAATAAAGTTGTGGCCTTTTTTTAGCCCATTAACCTAAATACTTGTGTCCATGTACCTTATTTCATCACCAAGCGTGGAGCGGGGCCTTGACTCACAAAGAAACATCGTGGAACAACTCCTTATTTGCAAATGTGGAAAGTCAATGCTCATTGTTGAATCATACACCAAATTCCCACCAAGAATGTATGTTATTGCATAGCTAGCACGAAGAGTTCTGTCTATATTAAAGCAAAAGTCAACGAAACAACCCTACGGCCATCAGTCATAAAGGCATGCACCTAGCCTGGAAAACAGGAAGTCATGGTTAAAAGGATGTATTCAGTACGAGATCAGGATGTGACATGTATTACATTGTGGGGATACAGCCATATACAGAAAATGCAATCAGAAAAGGAAAGCTGCAACTGTGACATCATAAGATTGGTATGGAAGATTGTGAAAAATAATTTATCCAGGATGCAAAATAAATTGCAAATAAAACTGTGCTTATCCCAACTTTACTAGCAGCGAGGGTGCTCTGGCAGCAGAAATAATATGAATTCTGCCACACGATCGTTGCAGAAATGCCACCGCCACCCCTTTTCTTCTATCTCTCTCTCTCCCAAGGAGCAATAATGAAAAAATAGAAGTCCTGTGGTGCTTTTCCTCTGTTGGGCCCACTCACAAATTCATAGCACAGCATGAAGGTTATTAAAATCCCATATGTGAGAACTACACATAGCATGAGGAGATATGAATTGGCATTCCATACAGATAATGCTATCTAATGGCCAAAAACAAGTAGTGTGGTTTTCATTTTTATTCAGAGTGCATTTGAAAAGGGCAAAGCACCCAGCAGCTGCTCTAAGCAACCTGTTCGCTCAAAGGTTTGCCTCTCTTCCTTCACCTATGCATTACCAAGCTAAATGCAGAGAGCAGAGCTCTTATCTTGGCAGACCTGGTTAATCCCACAATACCTTTCACTTGTACCTGTTTGACATGAATTGGATTAAATGTTGTTTGGGAAAGCCTGATATGGTGACCAGCTATTCAGCGCAGTTGCTTTTCTATTCCCACTCACTTGTGCATATTTCAAATCAAATGGTAATTAGCTGTGACAATCGCCAGTGTATTTCAGCAGGTTTACTACAGAGTATGCCATGTTTGAAAAAGATAATCAGTGCCCTAATTATTTAGCATCACTTTCGCTACGGAAACAAAACAATTTAAACGCCTTGCTTGACTTTGTTTATGGAAAACAATTTTCTCTAGGGGGCGAGGGCACAGGGAGAATCACAGAAACTGCTAGCCATTGTCCTGAGGTGCGGGGAACAGTTGCTATAAGAAGTTTTGTTCATTTTATTGTAAAATTTTCTAAACCAGCCTTCATCCTTATGGATTACAGGGTGGTGTATTACACAGGTTTAAAATGCCTGGCACTAGTGGAAAGACTGTTGTGTCTTTGAAAGTAGAGATTGACAAATCTGTCAATTTCGGTTTCTCTTATTTTCTCATCTTTCCAACCTTCAATTCAATTCATCACGTTTCTATAAGAGTTTGTAGTCCTTGTGAAAATCGGTCAGCTTTTTATTGCACATTTCTCCTAATATATATATTTTCCAAGCAAATTTCTCTAGCACAATGCATTATTTTGATCAATGTATGCATTTTATATTATCTCCCACCTCCACATTATTTGGTTGGTGAAATGCAAAATTCAGATAATTTTGAAACACAGCTGCATTTTGGTTTGCACATTGCCTTGGGGAGTGCAAATTAGGGAGGTTCACATTAAAATATGAATCAAACTAAACTCCTCACATCTTATAAAGCCCACTGACCACAACTCCCTCCTTCTGATTCATGTGTGTCAGGGGCTCAGGAACAGAGGTACAGGGGAGAGAGGAAATGGAGAGCAAAGGGGAAGAATCTGAGGGCAGCGTAGGGGAGTATGACAGTGGCCCGAGAGATTCCATGAGCTTCTCCAGCGAATCAGAAGATTCCCAGAAGGAGGCGCCGATGGTCAGGGCAAGGGGGGTCCCAGGGGAGACACACCAGAAACAAGGGGCCAGCGGGGACTCCCAAAGCAGCAGCGGGAGATCAGGACCAGCTTCCCCACCAGAGCGTAGTGGAGGGGAAGAGTCCCATGTGTCAGGGCCAGCGTCTCCTCCAGCAGGGAAAGAAGATGAGTCAGGGCTGACCACGCCTCTATTGGAGAGTGGGGGAATGGAGGGGAGGTCAGGTCCAGCTAGCCTCCCCGAAGGGGGAAGCAGTGACAGGAGCAGTGTAACGGTCAGGAGGAAGGTTGCCGGCTGGGCGCGCACGCCAAGTTTGAATGTACAGGCGCGTGGGACAGCAGAAAACCCGGATTGGGAACCAGGTCCTAAAGCCCGCCGGAGGCAGGGGGAAGACTCAGGGGACTCAGCGTCAGAAGAGTCAAGGAAGGGCGAGACCCCAGCTGACAGGCAGAACCAGAGAAGGAAAGAGCAGAGGAAGAGGTGGAGCAAGGCTAGAGTCTTAAACTGGTGTCTGGGGGGAGGAGATTCAGACGGAGCTTCGGCGGTCTAGAGTTTCAGACGTAGAGCTGCACGCTGCGGCTGTTAAAGCGAAACTGAACTTCAATAAAGACTTTTGTATATAACAACGAACTGGCGTTGGTCCTTTGTGAGCTGGGACCTCGGGCAGCTCTGACAATGTGCATACAAGCAATACTGCCAGACACAATCTTTGCCATATAGCAAGGGACTATGAGACTCTGGGCAAGCAGCTGAAGGTCCATGGGGCACAGGTGGTCTTTTCATCAGGAAGAAAGGCAGAAATACTGGAAGTAAACCACTAGCTATACAGGTGGTGTCGTCTGCAAGGGTTTGGCTTCTTGGACCATGGACTCTGCTTCCTTGAGGGAGGACTTCTGGTGAGAGATGGGTTGCGCCTCACAGCAGCTGGCAAGAATGTGTTTGCTAAGAGTATTGCAAACCTGATTACAAGCTTGGTGGATCAGGGAAACGTGGATATAGCGTGTCTTGATTTCAGTAATGCTTTTGACAGAGGTCCTCCATACTATTGTTGTGGAGAAGCTGGTAGAAGTGGGCTGGGCAAGGTTACTGTTAGGTGGCTATGTAGCTGGTTGACTGACTGAACCCAAAGAGGGTTCACTAATGGTTCCTCACCATCCTGTGAAAAAGTGAGAAGTGGGGTGCCACGGGGTTGTGTTCAGTGCCTATTGTTGTTCACCATCTTTCATTTAGATTTGGATGAAGGTATTGAGGGGCTGCTAATCAGATTTGCAGATGACACCAAACTGGGATGGGTAGCTAATACTGCAGAAGACAGAATTGGGATCAAGATGACCTTAACATATTGGAGAACTGGGCCAAAACTAGAAGGAGGAGGAGGAGGAGGAGGAGGAGGAGGAGGAGGAGGAGGAGGAGAATTTCGATAGGCGCAAATGTAGGGTTCTACACTTAGGCAGGAAGAGCCAGCTGCACAAATATAAGATGAGGGAAACCTGACTTACCAGCAATACATTTGAAAAGGATATTGTGGGTCTTCAAGTTACAAGAAAGGAGATTCCAACTAAATATTAGGAAGAACTTTCTGATGGTAAGAGCAATTCAGCAGTAGAATGGACTCCTTCAGGGGGGTGGGGTGGACTCTCCTTCATTGGAGGTTTTTAAGCAGAGCTTGGATGGCCATCAGTTGTGGATACTTTTGTTGACATACTTGCATTGTATGGGGTTGGACTAGATGTTCCTTGGGGTCCCTTCCAACTCTACAATTCTACAATTCTATGATTTTCTTTTCTTTCATCCCTTGGTGACTGGAATACCTTCCCTAAGGAAGTTTGACAAAATCAGGGTGCAACCAGAAACACATCCGTTTGTGACGGCTTAAATCTGTAAACGAATAGTTCAAGGAAAGATGAGTCTCTGAAATGTGTTATTGGAGGTGCCTTCATACAGAGTCAGCAGCAGCAGGGTGTTTGTGTGACAGAGGCAGAGAAAAAAGTAACACTGAGTAAAATCAACAGGCCCTGGGATCCAAAGGAAGCAAGCATAAAAATGTGCCATGGCAACAGTTAAATGCATCTGAGGATGTGAAGCAGGAGATGAAATGATGTCAAATGCAGAAAAAAGAAGAAGATGATAAAGGGGTAAAGATATTGGGGGGGGGGAGGATTGAGAGAAGGGTCACAGCTGAGGGGAGCTTCCTGACTGTTGGACTGCTTCTAATTTCTTTGTTATTCTAATGTTCCTGGTTTTTGATATCTGGTTTAACTGCTTCTTTATGGGCTTTGCAACATATATTTTATATTTTGTCATGTACTATACAGCCCTGGGAACGTTAAGTTTGAACTAACAAATATTAAATAGTGTTCTTTTTTATATAAAAAATATATTTCTGTTAAGGGTGTTAGATCTCAGGAGATGCCAAATGGATGCTGTAGACCTCTGTCTTGTCTGAGATCTTTTCTCTTTGGCCAGAGTTGGTAGAATCTCCAACCAAGTAGTCCCTGGTCCAGAACCTGCTGTGGCATTTAGTCCTTCCATCTGCTCTGATGACCAGGTTGCCTCTCTGTATAAATCAAATGGATTGCATCCAGTGCCTCATTTGCCAATGGGACTTCTTCTTCCTTTCTCCCCCCACCCTAAAAAAATCCTATACATATCCACTCAAGAGTAAGTACCATTGAATTCAATGAGACTTATTCACAGGTAGGTAGGTATAGGACTGCATTCTGAATTCAGTAATATTTCAGATGCCATCATAAATTAAACTGTCATGGGTTTCAGAAAACAATACTGTCATCTAGGTGGAAACTGGGTCTTAATTGTTTGTTTGTTTGTTTGTTTGTGTGTGTGGATTATGAAGAGGTAGAGGACCTTTGTGCGATTCCTGCAATCCTGTTTTGAGGCTGTTAATCATCCGCTGTTTCTCAGAACATGTTGGATTGTGCCTTGTGCTAATGACTGTAGCAGACAATGCGGTCATGCCTCAGATCCTTCACACTAAGAGCAGTAAGTGTGTGTATGAATGTCTTTATTTGAACTTTTTTTTACTTCAATCGCAGCTTAGAAGCTTCAATCTACACTGAAAATGAAAGACTTGCCTCCTTCCACCCTGCCCCTCTCTTCTTGACTGATATAAATAGGCTATAAAACATGAAGAAATGCTGTTTAAAAGTTCTCTTTTAACTTTCACAGAAAGTAGTTAGTATGTCACTCGCAAAAATCAATCAAGCAGACAGGAAATTGTGACGGTGGCTTTGTTCTCCTTACCTTGGACAACTTTCAGAAAATTTTTCTTCTGGGTCTCCTTCACAAATAACATCCCAAATGAAGAACTGTAATGGTTATCTTAACCATTTCAGGAGTTTGAGAATAATTCCATGGGAAAGTGGCCAAAGTAAGTAGGTGGAAAAGTAAACAAAGTCTTGTGTGATGGGCAATGTAATATGTGGAACTGAAATTAATATTGGCACACAGTATTTTACCTGAGGTCAGTGGGCTGAAGATTGCTCTAGCTAAGACTAATGTTTAAAGAAGAGAATGATATACAAATAGAAGTAATAAAGCACGGCTAGTGTGGAGAACCTACAATTTTAAAAGACCAAGGGGTGGAATATCTAAAATTAACGTCAGCCTTAGGTGGATGCAGCAAGCACAACAACAGAAAACACTGGAGAGAACTCGAAGAGGTGTATATCCAAAGATAGATGTGTGATGCTGCCACAGAAGAAAGAAAACCCATAATAGCTATGAACCTTCAGCCATGGTTCAGCATCATTGTGCAGCTATGTAAGCTAGCCCACTATTCTCCAAACCTGGGTCCCTATATGTTATTGGACTGCAGCTGCCATTACCCCTAGCCAGCTTAGCCAGTGGCCAGGTACGACAGGAGTTGTAGTTTAATCACACTTGAGGAACCAAGGTTGAAGGACACTGGGCTAGCCCCACCTCCTGCCCCATGCTTATCACTGTCTGCACATTCAGCTGGTATGTGAAGTGGCTCTACACAGCTACCAATGCACATTGGTATGTTGAGTTATTCCACATAAAGGAGAAACCTAATTGCTGAAGGGTTTGCCCTTGTATAACCTGGCCAAACTCAGGGATAGGAGGTGTGGGCAGGACCAATGCACATGCTGACAAAGATCTTTGCTATAACTCACACCATGAAAATAGTAGTGGCAAAACCAATTCGGTGCTATTAATTGCTTGCGGAAAACAGAGCCATAAAGGTCACTGCTCAAAATTTTTGGATGTGAATGTCAGTCTGTGCACTTCATCTGCTAGGCAGGTTTTTCTTAAAATGATTAGTATGTGTTTGCCTTCTAAGACAGGCAGCAGAGGTACCTGTCAATTAGGAAATGGTATTTGGCGGCTAATATATCAAAAGTGTTAACGAATAACTACACAGCTTTGAGACTTTTAATATCATCAAGTAGCTGTGCCACTTGACCCACAAAACATAGATCAAATATAGCATTTGCATTTCGCACATTGTTTGCTTTCAGGCTGTTGATATTTGATATGCAAAACCAGTAAATTGCTGCACAGAGAAATAAATAAAGATGTTATTAACTGGGATGTGCAAATGCTCAGGTGTACCATGAACAGGGAATTATGAGGGTGTTTTAGAAAGCAATAGCAATGCGTATAAATACTATGTGTATCAACCACATCTTGTTTTTTCTACCTGTTTCAGATTCTTTTTCTAGTTAACTCCATAAAATTCCTCAAGGGCCAGGAAGGAAACGATGGGTTTTGATGTGTCAGATGCCACCTCTGACAGCACTTACCATGGGATACCTAAATCTGTGTAGCTCAGCTGCTTCCATTAATATACAGCCTGAGCATCAAGAACTGGAATGTGATGTTAGCTCTTCAATAGTGTACATGAATGCACTAGTTTGTGTCTATCATCTGATTCCCCCAGTTAAGACTTGAAGCAAACACCCTGGCATTTAACCAGGCATTTTCCACTACATCTACAACAGTCCAACCCCCCAAAAGCAGGAAACTGACTCTTTGGAGCAAGTCTCACCAGTAGTGGGAATAAATAAGTACCACAAACGTTTTAAGTTCTAATTCAGGGGCAGCCAATCTGGTGTCGAAGTCAAACCAGAGAAACTGGCAAATCTTCAAAGACTTTGTATTTTATTATAATCTTTATGTGATTTGATGAACTTTGTTACAGGACTATCTGCACAATATATTTTTTCAGCATCGTGTTACAATTAATCAAATAACAGGATTTATACTTAGCAAATTCAACTGAAAGGTCTCCTTCAGGGCATCACATTCTTGAAAGAGGAAGCTGAATCTGGCATGTTTCCTAATGCTTTATTTAGCCTTGGAAAAGTCTATAGCCTCAGTAAGTTGCTCACATTCAGTTTGAAATGAGCATTCAATCTAAAGTTGTCAGCACAGATGTGAGCTAGTCAGAGCAAATGTTTATTATGGTATCGGTTTACTCATAAGCTAGTTTTGCATTAATAGGTATGCCCAAAGGCAGTCCAAGTCACCCATTTGCATGTTTTAAAATTGAAATGCACACCTTTGGTGCAGAATTGCATTATAAAACAAACTAGTGCATCAGCAAACACTTCCATTACAGGTTTTTACTATCCATGTCTACTCAGTTCTATACATGTCTATTCAGAATTAAGCCACACTGAGTTTGGTGGGGCTTGTTCATAAAATTGCAAAATTACAGCTTCTATGGAAGTAAAAGGAATTTAAGCAGTGCTGGAGATTTCTGTTTTCAACACAATCAGCCTCTTCAATATTTCTCAGTCATATGTCTTCTTCCTTTTGTGTTGTAAAAGCGAAAATCTTTGTGTGTGCTTGTGTGTGTACGCTGAGCGCGCACACACCATTTAAAGACTTAAGAAGTGTAATAGTACATCAGTACAAAGAAATGTAATTATTACTTTAAAAAAATCTACTGCATAATAACATTTAATAGGCCTTGGGCCTAGACCCTGTTCATCTTCCTTATTAATTTCAGCAGGGTTGCTCATATGAAAAATGTCAAGCTATAGACCAGCTAGTATATGTGCTTCTGTAACAGTCTATTAATGCAATCATTTTTTTTAAAAAAGGAAGATAAATGAAGGTGAACTAAATCACTTCTAGCACTACTATAAATCTGAATATATTCATCTTACACCAATGGAGTAATTATCACTATCATTTAGTATTTATAAGGCACCTACTCTATACTAGGCGCTATAGATAGACGAAAGATAAAGAAGGACCCGTCTGCCCCCAAGCTTACAATGTAATGAATTCATTTATATTAATGGCACTGACCTGCCTGAAAGTAAGGCAGTGAAGATGTCAGACCCACTTCAAAATCTTAAGAGCTGCTTCAAAAGGCTGTGAAGTTCCGGTAACACTTCCATGTAGGAAGAAGTGTCCAAAACGCATGCACCATGTCTGCACAGATAAATCTATTTCTCAGGCAGAAAAACTGTGTCTGAAGAAAGCTTCTCAGCTTGATCCTCCTATTGCGATACTATGAATAGGTAGTTTTTATATTCCCCTCCCCCTGTGCAAATTAGAAGAGGAAATTCATAACGTTAAAAGTGATTCTTAAACATAAAGAGGCATTAAAGGCCAGGTTGAACAGCATGTGCTTTTCAGGCATTGAATCCATGGAGGGGTTGTGGGCTCTGAGTGCCAAACTTGTCTCCCTACATTCTCAAGTTACCCTAGCTGAGCAGACAGGTCTGAAAGGGGAGATTAAATGCAGTTACAGTGCTCCCTGTGATCAGGAACCTGTGATTGTAGGAGGACTGTAGCCTTGTTGAGCTACACACACTTAGTTACAAACCTCCTTCAGACCTTCCTGAAGGCCAAGGTGAAACAAACAGGACTCTCCACAAATACAATTTTGAAATAACCGAACAAGGCTACAGTTTTTCTGGAATGACAATATCCACAGAAGACATGGTCTGCTAAATCAGGTCAAAAAGCCATTCAGTCCAGCCACAGGTCTCTGAGTTCATTAGCACGATGTAGTGATCAACCAATTATTGGGCTGGAGTGTCTTCACAGTCACCTGTGTTCCGGTATAAGTTTAAGAATCCAGCAGCAAACTACACAGGAAGACAAGTGCTTGCCTGTACAAATAGAATGATTATGCTGAGGGATTTATGTCATAGCTGGTTCAGCGAAAGAGCATATCCCCTCCTCCCCTTCACTGTTTCTTTGAATCAGTGAGAAAGTCAAGGTGGTAACTGACCTTCATACATGGATTCTTGGGGAAATGGTTCTGCCTTCAATTGCTTCAGTAAGCTTTCTAACAGTGTCAGCAGTACTGAAAAGTGTTTCTTTTATACAAGCTGCCCTGTGGTCTAAGAGAATCCCTACTGTGGCCCAATCTGAAAAGCAGAAGACAGAGTGCATTTTTCACTTTCTTAGCAAGGACAGAGCTGGTGTACAGTGTGGAAGGAAGGAAGGAAGGAAGGAAGGAAGGAAAGGGAAGAGGAGGAAACATTTGAATTGTAAGCCATAGTTTCCCTTAATGATTACAGTATTTCAGAATTTAGTAGCAGGTAGGCTAGGTGCAAAGACTATGTATGTATGTATTTACTGAATTCTATACCATCCTTTATAACGTGTGTGCCCCCATGGTGACTAAGAAACAGAGTTGCTTATACATCAAAACTATAAACCACCACAACAAATTAAAAGCAGATAAAAATCAAACCAAAACCTACAAAAAATGGGCACTGTGAGCTCGCCACAGGATAGGCAAGCATTAGAAGCAGAAACCAGCCAAAAAAACAGCATGTTAGCGAAAAGGCAAAGCAGGGAGAAGAGGAGGAAAAGGAGGAAAAGGAGGAAGTCTAGAGGTGGTGCCGAAAGTGGAAAGGAGATTGAAGACTGGGAATAAGCACAATGCCCTGTCAGCCAAGAACTGAGGCAGCTGCCGCAGCTGTGTAAAAGCTGCAACTAGCAGAGCCCAGAAAAGAAGCCAAATACAGAGAGAACAGAAGTGGCTACAAAGGTGTATTGATTATGAAGGCCAGCTAAAGCAAAAGAATGTGGAGTAGCAACAAGTATAGCTGCATAGAAAGTGGGATTTGAGGGGAGCGTTATTCTAGGCCAAAGAAACACTAATGGAGACAGGCTTTGAAGGAAGTTAACCTAAACCAAATTACACCACTGGTAGTGTTGTATCAATGCGTCCTCCTAATATGAAACTATACTGCCATGATCCTGGCGTCAGACACCTCTCTCTCAAGAGGCTAGTGATTTGGAGTGAGAGAGGAAACAGATCTCAGGGCTATTCCAAGAGGCATATAAGCAGCCAAAAGCAAGAGAAGCCTTTTGTGCCAGTGTCTTTGCAGGCAGAGGATGATGTGCTGCCCTCTTCTGGTGCTGAGGATTTCAGCTCAGAAGCCCTAGTGGAACTACGTTCTCTCCTGCTCTGTTGGAGTCAATGACTGCTAAAGCAAAATGGGCCATTTTATACAGAGACACTTTTCTCACTAAAGGAACTAGCAACTGAGAGTTAAGAGGTGCTTATTGAAGGTTCAGACTGAGTATGTTTGCCCTTGGAGCAACAGCTGAGCCCTGCTCAGAGCCCTGTATGGAGCTGTCCAGGGTAGGAAGAAGCCTTGCACTGGTACTTCTGAGGCAAGTGCAGAAAACAGAACTCTCACAATATGCTGGTGCCCCAGCATGTCTAGAGGCCATGCCCCATTAGCTGCATATTGTAGAGATGGCTTTGAACCCCGCTACCATTTCCATCCACTGTAGCAACCTTGGATCTGAGAAACAATCAGATCAAAGTTTCTTTCCTAGAAGGATTTCAGATTGCAAAATTTCACCCATCAGTTATCGCAGTGATAAAGCATTCTGGTTTCAGTGAACAGTTAAGGGTCAGTAAGAAGAGGTTATTTAAAGGGAGATCATGTATGACAAATTTGCTGAATTTCTTGAGTGTATCTCCACACTGGTAGAAGAGTGGATATAATTTATCTGGATTTCTGGAAAGGATTTTATACTGCTTCATCCACTCGATTGATTTATAATGAAAGAAAGCATGGCATTGAGGAAGAGGCCAAGCAGAAGGAACTGTAAATCATCTCACAAAATGAAGAAAGTGAAGCTGTCTGAAAAACAAAACACTTCAAGGACTAAGCACAAAAATATATTGCATCACAAGGACCCTGCTATAACCACTTCATTTCAAATGGTGTTGTTAAAAGGAAGGAAAGGTTCAAAATATTGCACCTGAATATACCAAATATACAAACTGTAGGAGATAACAGTGGCCTATTAACTACTTCTTACAAAGAAAACAGCAATCTCATCAATTATTGGTTTTTAACAAGAGCCTTTGATAATTTCCAGAAACCTCTTCCTGGCAACTTAAAGTGATTGCAACTTTGCTGTTATCTTCACTTTTCACATTCACTTCAGAAGGTTGGCAACTGTAGCAGGATAAATGTGTTATTTGTACGGCACTTACTAGCACCCCTCACACTCTTGTGAGCGTGGCGGCAACAACAAACTTTGGAAACATCAGCAGATTTGTGTCTTCTGCCTCACAAAATTAACTGGTCGGAAGTGGAGTTCCTAGCCCTCCAGTTTATTTCTGGTCCTCTAATTCATCACTGAGAAATGGCTAGCTTGTTTCCATTGAACTATATGAATGTAATTTTCACGTCTCCTCTCTTTTACATAGAGGGTTATGCAAAGAGCATCCTGGATTGTTATGTAGCATCCATGCAGCCAACCATTACACAATGGCAGGGTGCCATTTTGAATGAATACATTAGTGCCATCAAATAAAACAGAGGGACTCTGAAATGCAGCAAGTCAAAAGAAGGTGCACTTTCCATTGAAATCAATAGATGCTTAAATCGATGTTGGGATGCGGCCTAATCTGTTCTGAAGCTGCTTTTGCTCTAAAACAAAGGTGTCTTATAAATAAAACACATTGCCGTTTATCTGTGAAGTACTTCCCTGTTTCAGTATTTTTATAATGCTTAGCAGTGTGATCTGTAAAAGGCTTTTGTATTTACAGCAGCTTGGTAGAAACAGAATATGGTAAGGACGATTGCCATTTTACAGAGGAGGAACAGAGATAACATGAAACAACTGTTTCAGGGAAATGCAAAGCAGCCTTTGGCTAAACAGAGAGAGAACTGTATCTGCTGAATACTAGTTAAGTGAACTATTCATGGTGACTTCTCTCTTGCTGCAGTTCCAGCAGCAGGCACATTTCAGAAAGTTCAAAAGAAAGGCTGCTGCCTCAAGGGGACATTGCAGTCCTAGTAGGAGAGGGGTGAGTGAAAGGATTTTATATTTAAAAACAAGGAAAGCATGATCTAAAAATCTCAACCAGCTTACATTGACTTTTCCCAATCACACCAGCCATAATAAAAAGGCTCCATTGTGCATCTGAAAGTTACTCCAGGTGAACAGAACAGTCAATGGGAATGCTTGTTTCCCCATCCAAACTTTCTTGATCTTAAGAAGTTGCTCCGAGTTAAGGCTTGAAGAGCACAATGGAAAATAGAAGAGCAGATGCTATGATATTTAGGTTGAAATCAGTTCCTCAAATTGTGGCTAGGAAACAATGACAGTATTTGGGCATCATGGTAAACTATGGTTTCCCATGACAGGGGAGAGACTAGCCTCTCCCTGAGCTTGCATGCTTTCCCTTTCCTCTACTCCTCTAAAGCAGCCACAAAGAGGAGATTGGAAGGGTTTGCTTCTTATTTTAATTAACCACAGCTCTGTATTACATTTAAACCTGAACTGTGGTTAATCTTAAATATCATTTGTTGAAATGCTGACTACATAAACCATGGGTGGGTGGGTTGGTTGGTTTAAAAAAACATATTTATTGGGTTCAAATGACATGGCAAGCTGTCATTAAGAACAATACTTAGGTGAAACTCTTCTGCATGGACCAGCCGGAAGAGAGGTGTGGGGAGCAAGTGAGCCTAGAAGGCGGCTAGACTTGTTCCCATCACTATATGGGAATGCCCATGTGGCATTCAGCATCAACTGAAACTTGCAGACTTCTATGCATGAGAGGAATGCCAATATATATAGGAGGATGTCAATTTCAGCTCTCCATAGTCCTGGGATCAGAACTTAAACTACATAAAATCGGAATGGAAGCAGCTTCCGGTTACCCTATACAGGCACAAACTGTAATGTCAGGTTAAATATTCTACTCAAGGCAATTAAGTTATGGACTAACACCCTACTGGATTCTTTTGTTAAATTAACACAAATAGCTACAGGTGCCTTTTCTGAGCTTCAGTGACCTATTCCACAAATTAAAATCTTCACCACAATATAGCACTGCACAATCATAAATCTCTCTGCTAATACCTTCTAAGCTGCAGCCTTCCGTCTAAAATCCAATATGTAAAAAGGGCTTCTTACATAGCACTCATTTCTAAATTACATGTGTCGCCGTGCCAAGCTGGGATATAGAAAAGCACAGCACTTTGGTAGACATAACTCATGTCTTAATAAATGACTTTTGTAGAGCAATACAGAATATTGTAAGCAAGGCAGAGGGGCAATAACAATCATATAAGCTAAAACATAAAAAAGAAAGGATGAACAATAGAGTGCCCTTAGCAGTGGGAAGACTCAGGAGCAATCATGAATTATACATCAAAACCATCTGCACAATGCTTTATACATTAAAAAACCATCTGTACAACGTATCTATAGCAGAAGCTGAAGTCTGACTTTCAAAGGCACAACTAGGAACGCTACTTGGATCCATGCGACATGTGATTTATTCCCATTGTTATGGACGAGCCAACCAAAATGATATAGGACCTTGAGATGGGAGCAAATTAGGGTGCAGGTAAGCAACACTAAATATCTGTCCCCATCTCTTATGAATGGAAGTTCTGATTCAACAAAATATCTCTGCATATAAATGTTTGCTTCTCAAATGGTGCCATGAAGGCGACAGAGGGAATAAATTTACCAAATTGAGGTTGTGTGAGTGTCATGTGCTTCCCAAGGGTGATTAAAAGAGAAGACCCAAAAGGGGTAGCAGCTTGATCTGCCTCTAGTGTGCCACAGTCTCTAAAGCAATGTTCCCCAAACTGGTACCATACAGGCATTTTGTACTACAGTTTTCATCATGCCTCTCCATTGGCAATGGTGGTTGTGGATGGCTGGAGTTCTAGCCTATGATACCTGGAGGGTACCAGGTCAGGGAATCTGAAAAGGGAATGCTTTCTCAGACTAATTTTTACCTAAACCTGAAGCAGGCTAGTCTGGCTGGTGAAGCTCTGTATTAGGTACAAGTAAAAAAGGTAAAGGACCCTTGGATGGTTAAGTCCAGTCAAAGGCGACTATGGGGTTGTGGCGCTCATCTCACTTTCAGGCTGAGGGAGCCGGCGTTTGTCCACAAACAGCTTTCCAGGTCATGTGGCCAGCATGACTCAACTGCTTCTGGTGCAACGGAACACCATGACAGAAACCAGAGTGCACAGAAACACCGTTTACCTTCCTGCTATTTATCTACTTGCACTGGTGTGCTTTCGAACTGCTAGGTTGGCAGGAGCTGGGACAGAACAATGGGAGCTCACCCCATTGTGCAGATTCGAGCCGCCAACCTTCTGATCGGCAAGCCCAAGAGGCTCAGTGGTCTAGACCAAAGCGCCACCTGCATCCCTGAAAGCCCTGTATTAACAAGTGATATGCAGGATATGGCTGTAAGAGAGGAAAGCCATATCTCATTACAGAACCTGGGATGTGGGATTTGGTGCGAAAGCCCACAAAAGGTTTCATTCTCCTGTTGTATGATAATTAACTAATATAAACATGTGCATGACCACAGATATAATTTTAAACTTCTCACAAAGGAGTCGAGCTCTGATTCAAAGAAGGCCCCTGTACTTGCTCACCACAGGGGCTGGGATATGAAGAGCCCCCAAATTTAGGAGCAGCTTTTGGGAAGCGGGAGATGTAGCAGGGGGCAGTGATGTTGAAACACTCACGGCTATTCACAGAAATATGAACATGCATCTCTTTTGTAGGCTGTGTATTGTGCTTTGGTTTTGCTTATTGGGGTTTTAAAAACTGTGTACTATGCTTGATACTTTGTGGATGACACATTTCTAAAAAGCAGGACACAAATTCATTTAATCATCATCACCATCGTAAAAGTGCTTTGGATATTTAAGGACTTGATCTACAAGTTTACAAAGGCTTCTCTTGTCCCTTTCGCTACAGTTGGCAGAATTGGCTGCCAGCTGGACATTTTAATGTGTTATTTCAACACATTTCCCATCCTAATTCACATGAACAGCATGTTATGCATAGGTGTGAACCCAAAAACTCCTAATAGCTATGGGGAAAACATGTCATGGGGAAGGAGAAGGGGAAGGGAAGAGATGGGGGGGGGAGAGACCAAAATAGTCCTGCTAAATATATCAAAACAATAGAGCAAGTGACAAGCTTCTGAAACCTACATTTCACTCTGAGATTGCCAGATCCTGTTTCAATGCAAGTCCCGAAGAAGAAAAACAGACTGCAAGGTTCTAATGTTTCATACTTTGTGCAAGATAAAACAGTAATGACATTATGTAATTCATTGTCAAATTATATCAATCCAGTGTCAAATCATTTCTAAAGTTAAAAGTATTGTTGTTGTTGTTTTAAAATAGAAGTCTGCTTTAACAGAGGCAAAAACATGGTGATAAAATAAACAATCTAACTTTAGATTTATTTATTTTTTTAGTCATCCATTTCCGTTGATGGGTGGAATGGACGTTATTAGCAAGTGACAAATAATTAATAGCAAGCAGAGCTGGAAGAGACTGAAAGAAAACTAAAATAGATTTCTAAATTAATTACATGAAAAAAGAAAGCCAAGCTATTCTTCATCATTTCAGAAATTATTTTAAACCTAATTGGTTAAATACCTCACTGAAATGGAATCTGCTTAATTTTGTGACGTTGGGGATGTTCCTTTACACGTTCTACAAATATCTCAAGAATACATTTCTTCGCACACATTCCATTGAATTTGTATATTTCTAGGACAGACATACTCAATAATTATTCTGGTCCATTGACAGTTACTGAAATAACATTCAGTCATGTAAACTTGTCAACTTGGAACAACCAAGCATGCTTTTAAGATGGTAGATGAAAAGACAAATAAAATGTTTTCTTAGAAGCCAAGCAATATGTGGACTGGCATCACTGCAGTTTCGTATCCACCCTATGTTAGCACCCTAATACTGTGAAGCACATTCAGCTGGCGAAAGAAGAGAAACTAAGGCTGTATTCCTATACACACTTACCTAAGAAGAGATTCCACTGAACTGGACTGGACTTACTTCTGGGCTGGGGGAGACACATAGCATTGCACTGTAACAGTCTATGGTTACAAATGATGGGAACTGCAGCAACATCTGGATAGGCAGGGAACCAGGCAGAGGGCCTTCTCGGTAGTGGCACCCGCCCTGTGGGACGCCCTCCCACCAGATGTCAAAGAGAAATACAACTACCAAACTTTAGAAGACAAGGCAGCCATGTTTAGGGAAGTTTTTATGTTTAATAGGTTACTGCATTTTAGTGTTCTGTGTTTCCCAGCCAGATGGGCAGGGTATAAATAATAAATTGTTGTTGTCGTCAGGCTGAGCAACCCTACCTTAAAAAAAGATCACAACAATTCTCATTTTTACGAATTCCTGGGGATGGGGTTATGACATAGCATTTGAGACCTTCTTGGGTTGCTGAAGTGACTACTCATGGCACTAACAGAAAGGCAGTCCAGGGATGGTGAAGAGATGCATGCCATTTAACCATAGGTGCTTTCAGTTGTATCAACTGGGTACAGATCCAGCCAATTGAAGTCATAACTAGATATGTGCACCAGCTGATATGCGTTAGCCAGAGAAAACAGCATTCTGATTATATTGCCGTCATCTACCCAAGGTAGAAAGTGGGCAAAGCATTGGAGGTGGATGCTACTTTTCTATAACCTGTTCCAGCTATCCCAGCTTTTCTCATTGCATTGGAACTCTGGCATTTCTTTGTCCAGGCTGCTAGGGTCGAGTGAGGTGCACTGAGCTTTCATTTTTGCTGCTGCTGCCGCCTTGTAGCTTTATGGTTTTGTGATTTTATGGAGATTTGTGTTGGTGTGTTTTGTTTCAGCCTTTATAATGCAAATCTGTTTTTTCATGTTTATATTTTCTGCCCCAGGACCTTCCAGTGAAGGGCAGGTTATAAATACTGTCAACAAACAAACAAACATGACTGACACAATCTCAGTGAAACTGTCTAATCAACTATCATCTATCTATATCTATCTATCTATCTATCATCCATCTATCTATCTATCTATCTATCTATCTATCTATCTATCTATCTATCTATCTATCTATATCTATCTATCTATCTATCTATCTATCATCTATCTATCTATCTATCATCTATCTATCTATCATCTATCATCATTATCTATCTATCTATCTATCTATCATCTATCTATATCTATCATCTATCTATCTATCTATCTATCTATCTATCTATCTATCATCTATCATCTATCATCTATCTATTATCTATCTATCTATCTATCATCTATCTATCATCTATCTATCTATCTATCTATCTATCTATCTATCTATCTATCTATCTATCATCTATCTATCATCTATCTATCTATCTATCTATCTATCTATCATCTATCTATCTATCTATCTATCTATCTATCTATCATCTATCATCTATCTATCTATCATCTATATCTATTACATTTCTATCTCACTTTTCCTTCAAGGAGGAATGACACTACAGTATTCCTCCCCATTTCATCCTCAGAAAACCCTGTGAGGTTAATTAGTCTGATGATGCCTCGCCCGAGATCAACCAGTTAGCTTAATGGCTGAGTAGGAATTTGAACCCTGGTCTCCCAACATCCTAGTCCAAAACTCTAACTGCTACACTGCACTGTGTTCAAACAATAAGCTTACACTTACTCTGTAGTGACTCCATGGTGTAAATCTGGTTCTCTAGATCCACCTTTCCAAGCCTTCCTTCTGTTCACCATTCTGTGCTACTTTTGAATATCACTACTAACAATTCTATATTCAATCTTGGTGATCTGATTATGCAAACAAATGTTATTACAGATCTCAGGCCCTCCATTATAAACAATATACCAGTAGTCCTATAAGCCACTGTCCCTGCTGTGGGACAAACTCCAGGTGGTATAAACACAACTTTAAACTACATATGCAGTTATTTATTTTGTTACTTGCATGTAGCCAACATGTAAGGCAGGCATAGGCAGACTCAACCCTCCAGATGTTTTGGAACTACAACTCCCATCATCCCTAACTAACAGGACCAGTGGTCAGGGCTGATGGGAGTTGTAGTCCCAAAAATCTGGAGGGCCAAGTTTGGCTATGCCTGATGTAAGGCATAGCCAAGATACACACACAGTTACACATTTGTGGAAAAACTCTAGTGTGCATGCAGCACACGCATTAGCCAAGTAAAGCATAAAATATGCAAGCAAATGGCATTTATTACTGTACGGCATTTTTGAAGGTGAAACAATCCCTGGCAGAAAACATTCTTTCTACAGGTTTGATCTGTATCTTTTTGACACCAGTGCTGATATCCTAGATTTTTTCCTGTATAAGAAAGTCAGCAGAGTGGTGATTTTGACCTCCCAGTTGCTGGACACAAATTAGAGGTGTTTCCAAAAGACCGCAGATGAAACCGCTGGAGGCACTGGCTTTGGATATGTGAGTTATATCTGAAATTAACCCAATTCCTGTAAACATTCACATTTCTGTGATACTCTCTCAAATGATTTAGCTACCTAATTTCCATATAGACACATGAATAGGAGGGGAGATTTGAGGCTGACAGGCGCTGTGTGCTACAGATGTTGCCCAAGATATATGTGTGTCTAAGAAATGTAATATAGGAGATTCCAAAGATCATTGTATTTCCCTCTTTCTCTTCTAGAAAATGGATCCATTTGGCTACTCAGGGGAATTAAAGTGGCCACCCATGCTGCCAGAGAAATATAATTAGTTTGGCTAGGAAAGCTTCCATTTATTGATTGTTGTCATTTTGCATCTACACTGAAGGGGCAATAGCAAAAACATATTTACAATCAGCAAAACCCTGCTCTGCTGACAGGCTATTTTCTCCATTTATGCTGCAAAATGTATTAATCCTAGAAGAGTGATATTTCCTTTCAGCTTTGCATAGCAGTGTGTACAACTAAAAATGCTAACTGCCAGCACATAATTTTCGGCCTGCTTGTCTTACGCGAGATGTGTGTTTTTTGTTTGCAGCACAGCTGCTCATGTTTCTGAACATGAGCAATAGTGTTGTAAATATCTTATCCACCGAGGTCTAGATATTTGAATCACTGCACACAGGGCAACGTGCAGAACTTGTGTTCGTATTCATTTGGCTTTCTGAGTATTCAAATTTATTTACACCAGGAGGCGGCCTGAGAAAATACATGGATGCATTTTTATTTGAACTATCATATTTATATCGTTTCTTATCTACACACATACTCATCTTTTCCCATCCCTGAGTCCGTGTCAGGAAAAAAGGCGAAGTACTGATAAATATAACAATAGTCTTGAGTGGAATCCCATTGTGTTCATGGAAGGGTTTTTGGATCCAGCTGATGCTTCCACTAATGGCTCAATTTTGCCTAGTTATTTATTTATTTGTCTAGTACATTTATATGCTGCCTTTCCTCCAAGGAGCTGAAGGTGGTGTAGATGGTTCTTCTCCCTCCTCTCACAACACTGTGAGGTAGAGGTTAAGCTGAGGGGCGGTGACTGGTCCAAGGTCACTCAGTGAGCTTCATGACCAAGTGGGGATTAGAACCCTAGTTTCCTAGGTCTTAGTCTATACTCTGCTATACTGCACTGGCTCTCTAAGCCCATTCCTCCATTCGCAGGCAACCACCTTCCCCATGCCACTATATACCCTGTTCTGGTACACTTCCCACCCCTACCCCTAATGTACCAGAGCCAATAGCAGGAAGTGGTGTAGTCTGCTTTGGATGGGGGTCAGAATTAGCAAACATTCCCTCCAATATTCTTCCATGAACAGAAGCATCCTTTGGGTCAAAGGCCCTTCCATGAATGCAAGGGCACCAACTAGATTCTGCCGTATTCATGCGCCCATGCACTGTTCACACACAATATACATACAACCATGCAACCAGCCTGACCTTCCTGCCATCTTTTAAGGAGATGGGGCTGTAGATGCATGCAGGAGTCCCATATTCAATCTGAGCACCAGGAGAGCTACTGCCAATCGGTGTAAACAATAATGAGCTACATGCATAGACGGTCTGACTCAATGCATGCATATACCACATGCACATTCCATTCACACACCCAAACAAACCATTCATTCTTCCCATTCACAAGCCTCAATTGCATATAATATTCATTTACTACTCTAATAAACACTAACATTTCCACAATTTATCTCAGAAAATAAGATGGAGCCTAAGAGTTGTTTCAATGTCCCACTTCTTCCATCTTGGTAAGCCACACTGAGTATGCCATCCTCAGCTCCCGCCCCACAAATCATGGAGCCTACACTGCTGAGCTACCAATTACTTTTGTCTCTCCATGTCCTGCATATTGCCGATCCTAAGCCAAAATGCTTCTGAGTATTTTGTTTCCCTGAGCACGGCTTATTTAATTTAAATTGCTCTTTCCATTGCTATTTCGAGCACTGTAAAAACGAAAAAATCAAAGAAGCACACTGAAGAGGGGAGGGCAACGTAAAAGTCTAAACCAAAAATTCAACTTATTTGGTTGCCATGGCAGGCATGCAAAAATGTGTTCATTGTGCTTAAATCCAATTACGGCATCTTCTCTATTACAAAAACAAGTTGTTCGACACTGAAACACTGCAGAGCTGCCATCGCTGCTTCCTCTGCACGAGAACATCAAAATAAGTGCACTCTCTATTGAATAGAGACACTTTCTATTTGTGGAGGCTGCATGCATTGTTATGAGCCCTGTCACAAGTGTAATGTGCAAATGAGCCTGTTGTTTTGATTATTTTGTCAACTAACTAAAACAGGTTTGTAAATATATGTGATAAATAGGCATGCAAGTATGCAAAATAAAAAGTTAATTCTAATTTATCAAAAATGGAGAAAATGCACAGCAGGGTGACAGAAATATCTGTTATGTGCCATTAATGGATGATGTGGACCCTTTACAAAGCACATAGGTTTAGAATGGTTGATAGACTAGGGCACCTTTTTAACTGGCATTAGCTACCTAAACATTGCTACTACCTTGCATAATGAAATAAGTAGCAAATGCTACCTGTCATAGAAGGATAATCTTTTTTTTCTTAAGCATTCATCCTAACGGTAGAAGAAGATTTAATAGTAAAATAATATGGTATTAGTAAGTTTCATAATAAAGCCATTCAATAGCCTTCAGATGTGTTAAGATCAAATACACCTTTACAAGACAGGTTGAATTTCTAGATAGCTTCCAGTGCACCTTCTCAGATTAAAATTCCACTGAAAGTGACACAGAGTAAGCCTTCAGGAAGTTATTATACAAGGATCAAAGCTCACGCCAAGATTATTTTGAGGTTTAAAATTAAACTGAGCATCAAATAGCACTTGAGGATCTACATTAATATTACTGATTATCTTGAATAATCAGGAGATAAATAGTGAATTTCAAAGACCACATGTGCAGCAACAAATGTGACCATAATTCAAATGAATGTCTTCTCATCTTGCTACCTAAACTGAAACATGCATAATTACAGGATTCAGGGGCATGAAAATATTAACTGACATAGAAATAGGACATGCAACTGATGATGCCTAGTGTCCTATTCTAGCTTCCATGCCTACATCCCAAGTTGGATGGGGAATTGAAAACAGGTGTTGCACACATGATTTCTGAGCCCATTAGCAGGAGTTGCATGAAAATAAGTTTCAGTTCCCCTTGCTCATCTCTGCTGCAGCTGTTTAAGAACTCACACACAACTCAAGTAGCTTGTCTTAATTCACTCTTGATTAGGGTCCAAATGTATTCAACCAAAACAAAGACCTTCCAACACAGACTCAGAAGGCTGCTGTTGTCAAACTGGCACATCCCAGATGCTATTTCAAAAACTATGAGATGCAGGTTGAAATTAATTAAGCAGTAGCGAAACTGAGGCAGGGAAGTCATATCCCACACTGAAAAGACAAAACTTGTACAACAGTCACACTTTAAAAGAACATTCCCAACACACACAAAACACATGAATGCCAGGGGCCTCCTCCTCTCTTATAATATTCTGCACAATAATAATGGACTACTAACACCTGAAGTGAGCAAGCCTGCCAAACCAACCCAGCAGCAGAGATTGCAAATGTCTTTATGATGATAAAAAATAGACCTTGCCAGAAAGTCTTTAAGTACAAAAATCAATAAGAAACAAGAAAACAAGAAAGTATAGTATTTTTCATTACATAGATCACAGATGGCTAACTTGCATCCCAGGAACCATTTCTGAGGCCCTGAAAAGAGTGTTGTGGAACTCTCAAATTTGTCATTAAAAGAATTGTTTGATCCTTGGGGGGGGGGTCCTCCATTGTGTCTCCATGATGTCATAAGGCTTTTCTGTGGCCATTCAAGGACAGTCCAAGTTTTAGAAACATGCTTTTTACTGACTGTTTCTGTAGGTCCCCTCTTATGATGTCAAAGGTTTTGGGGTTTTTTGCAGCTCCTAATCCTGCTCTCAAATTTGTTCTTGATGCTGGCCTGCTTTGAATTAAGGAACAACGAACAGGGGAGAGGCCGTTTCATCTCATTGCCCACTCTCTTCCTGGTTGCCCTGCCAGCCAGGGTGCTGATGCTAAGTTGGAGTTGATTCCTGAGTAGGAGAATGTAAACAGCTGCAGTTCACTAACTTGTATCCCAGTGTGGACTAGAGAAGAACACTGCTGTAGTGGGGTGAGCTGCCTGCACTAGGTCAACGCCCCTAGGGTTTGCAACTCCAGTGAAAAGACACCAAAGGCAATGGTCTCTCTTTAGCTTTTCCCTTTGCAGTCACTACAAGGGTGAGGGCAGTGAGGAGAAAGGGAGTGATGCATTATTGACTGATAAACAGAATTGTGGTTTTGCTGCCCAGGGTTGTACATTTATTGTAGTTATAAAATTGCTTAATACTACTCAATGTGAGAGACTCAACCAATATAGAGTATACCTGGGTGGGAGATAGGGAGTGAGTAGTTATGCTGTTGTTTATATGGAAGTAGGTGAATGAGCTGGTTGTAAATTATGTTTAACTCTGTTTGCCTGGTGACAAGTGGTTGGTTTGGGGTTAACTGTGTTATGGGTATGATTGCTGGGAGTGGATGAGAATAAGGTTTGCAAGTGGAAGAATGTGCTAAGGATGTGCTTGGGAAATGTTACTGCCAAGCGAAGCGTGGGTGCAGCTTCATCTTTAGTGATTTTTGTTTAGCTACTTGCAGTGCTTTAACATGTGTGAATTTTACTGCAATTTTGTGCCAAATTTTTACTTGTAACATACTCAGGTGTTTAAAAGGATATTGTTTTGCAGCTCACTGTGTTGCTTTGAATGCGGGTTTTTATATTTGTTGTTGATTTTCATTTCCGAAGTTCTGTTCTGATATTTTGTAAGGTTGTATTTGTGATGTGTTAAAATATGCTGCCAATCTCTGAAAGTTCTAAGTTGTTGTTTTTTGTATGGAAAAAAATTTGTATGGAAAAATTCTAATACAGTGTGTGTGATTTAATGAATAATAAAATGATTGGCAATAGTGCCAAATAGCAGGTGGGAAAGCCTTTCGGAATACAGTCTCCAGAACTGTAGCTTATTTGTGGTATACAGGAAATCCAATACAATACGACTAAAATGAGTTAACTACAAAATCAGAATTCAATTAAAAAGCCTGCTGGAATACAAAAAAAGTTTTTGGCAAGTACCAGAAGGTACCCAGGGAGGGGACCTGTGTGACTTCAACTGGAAAGGAGTTCCACAAAATTTGGCCCATGATACTGAACACATGGCTTATGGCAGATAACAGCTGTGAATCCAAATCACTGGGGACCAGTGACTCCTCCCACGACCTCAATGACCAAGCAGAGATACAAGGGATCAGGTGGTGCTTGATGTATTCTGGACCCAAGCTGTAAAACACCTTGTCAATTAATGCCACAACTTCACCTTCCGATGAGTAGGAAGGACTTCCTGTCCCACCCTCCACCAAAAGCAGTCAATGGGGACATGACACAGGTTTATAAACCACAATGCCATGCACCCAACATCCGAATGTTTTGCTTCCTCTTGGCTAGCTGTAAATGGCATTCCCAAGCCACAGTACTGCATGGCTAAAGGGAGCAGTATTGTATGTGGGAAGCACCACTGTCGTTGTGCAAGACTCGAGAGCAAGAGCAGACGTCTACTTCAAGGGAACATGCTGGCTTTCTCTTAACTCAGGAAGAACTTGGGAATTCTGAAGGCTTTTTATATTGTAGCCCTTGCATTATTCTCAGGATCGTATTGAGAGAATGCATTCCCTAAGCGGAATGACCTTGTGCAAGGCCATTCCTTCCCCAGGAAACAAAACAAGAGAATAACTAACACTTAACTGGCATGGGTGCAAAGCATTTAACAGCAATCTGAAGGAGAACTGTGATGCTAGTTCCCAGATGATAATCGAAAAACTGCACACCACAAGTACTCCAATTCTACTGATCAGAAAATTTAGCTCGTGTTCTGCCAGGCAGTGAAGAACCATCATTTTGAATGTGGCTCAACATTATTTTTACCTACTGCTGGGAATATGGCTTAAAATGCTTTTGTTTTGTCACTTTCCCTCCATACTAATTTTCCAGTATCAGCATCCTCCACAGCTAGAGTGATGTTTTCTCTTCATTTAAGAGGAACTCTTTCCTGGCTAAGCTCTGCCCCTATCTGTCAAACAAGCAGTAACTGCAAATTAGAATTTAATGATACCGGGCACCACATCATCATCATCGCCACTGACACTACCATGATGTCAGGATGAAGTGAACGACTCATCAATGATGCTAATTAGACCAGTGCTTTCTCTGTCCTGGAACATATATGAATTTAGGGAAGCCTGGCAATGTGGAGCAGATGTGCAATCTTCTGGGAATGTTTCTTGTACACTGAAATAGGCATGAGACAAGAAGGCATTGAACAAATATCTGTAAGATGATGATGGTGATATCTAGTAAGATTCCAGTGTAAATGCCTTGACTGTGCTGATCACAGAATGTTCATGAACCATATCTTTATTATTATTATTATTTTGTTATCTTATGTTCAAGAGGCCTTTAAAAATATATTTCAGGGGAATCCTTTTGGGTACCAGTTTGTGAATGAGAGATTCCACAATGCTCTATCTTTAGCCAATTCTTAGCTTGATATTGCAAGAGACCTTTTAGCAGATTAACAAGAGGGCATTCCATTTTTTTGTAACTGGACTTCTCCCTCTTTACATTCTCCCATTACATTACATAAACCATGCACGTTAGCCCTCTAAACAAGATGAAGAAAACAGGTCCAAAATGTCAAAATGCTAACATTTAACAATTGCCTCAGAAGAATCATGTGGAGTTTTTGTTCCTTGTTCCCTTAAATTCTTTTATAGGGCAATAGTTGCATTTTTATTATTATTACGGTCCTGTACTCACCTCTTATTGCAGTTCGTTCTCAAAACAGATGCAATTACACTGTATGGGGTTTACTACTTGATGGGTAAGCTTCAAGCTTACTGCAGAGCAGTTTGAACTCCACTGAGCTTGACAGACTAATTTACTCTTAAATTAAACATCTCCAGGGTTATTTATTAAGACTCGCTATGCAACATGCTGCAAGCTTTGCTCTTTCTCCCCACCCCTCCACCCCACAATCTACACAACTCATGAAGCAATCACAGGACTACACTTAGTAGAATGTTGTACAATGTACGCTTCTGTCTCAATTATAGTAATATGGAGATTTCTGAAGATAAAGAAATGTGACGGGAGAACAACGCAAACCAGAGATGCCTTAGGGATGGGAGGTTAAATTATGAAAGATAATAAATTATGAAAGATGATTTTCCACTTCAGTAAAAATGTGTAAGATTTCTTAAAGAGCAACAGAGATATTTTTTTTATAAGCTAGGGAGTGATTGATGTCAGCAAAATGTTTCAGGTATTATTATTCAGCCAGCTTTCTATAATCGCCAGTGAAGCTCATGTTTATTATTGATCTAATGAAATGTCTAAAGAGCCTGCCCTTCTCACTTACACAGCTGTGGGGGATAGGGTTCTTCCAAAGAATTCACCTTGCATTACATGTAAAACAGGCCACTACATTTCTACTGAATGAAGCTTGATCTCTGGGTTCAGATATGGTCCCTAGATGTTGTTGGACTACAGCTCCCATTATTCCCAGCCAGCTTGGCTAATAGTCAGGTGTGGTGGGAGATGTAGTCCAATATCACTTAGGGACCCAACATTGAAGAACATTGTTCTATTCCAAGGTTTGACATCATGGTTATAGGCAACCTTCAGTTTCTAACATAGTATGCCACTGAAAAATAGGTACTAAGAAGCTGCAAGATACTGCTTTAATGCTGCATACATTATGGGCTTCATGGAACCACCTGGTTGGCCACTGTGCAAAATAAGATGCTGGCTGAGATGGACCTTTGGTCTGAGCCAGCACAGCTCTTCTTATATACTAACCGTTTTAGTGAGTGGGGGTGGAGGACACAACTAGCCTCTCAAATGTGCCTTCCAGTGCCTGCCATTTCTCAATCTCTCTGTCTCAAGGAGATGAAGTAGAAAGGGTGCCAGGAGGGTAGGACATGAAACCAAGGCACACTCTAGAATCTTTTCACACCACTGCAGATGATTCTTCTGTTGTGCACACTCATTAAGTGCAGGGCCAATGGATGCATTGGAAGCAGGGCCACAACTGTCTCATGAACTTCCTTTTTTACCTGGCTGGTGCTGCTCCTCTGTGAGGTTGAAGTGTGCTCAATAACTCTCTGCGACAGCCCAACAAGGCAGGGCCAGCCCTGTCTTTAGGCAGAGTGGGGGCTTATACACACTTATCTTCCCATCACTCTTTCCAGGCCCAGTCTGTGCTTTAAATCACTGTCTCCAAGCACATTTTCCTTTCTCTTCTTTTCTTTTCTTTTTCTTTTTTGCTCCGGAGATTTCCCCACAAAAATCCACTCTTTAAAGCTCAATCGGAGCAAGCAGCAATCTGCAGAAAACCTGAGTTGATGTTTGCTCCAACGAAGCACTAAACGTCTGGTGCAAGAGTGTTCCAAGGGTGGGCATGACTACTAAGAAGGCCCTCTGGCCGGTTCCCTGTAACCTCACTTCTCACAGCGAAGACTCCATTGCCAGCTCAGACAGTTTCCTGTATTTGGAATGGTGAGGGCACCATCTTGGTCATCACCTCAGGGAGCAAAATGCATTGGGAGCAGCCCTTCAGAAATGAAACTCCTAGTTTGTGCACCTGCCCCCTCTCGACTGTCTTCATGCAGGGTAGCAGTAACAGCAAAGCATGAAAGTTAGGCACTAATTTCAACTCAGGTGGCTACCCCCAAACAAATCAATGGTGTGAAAGTTGCCAAGGGTACAGTCCAATTTCACACCCTCCCAGATGCCTCTCACTCCACTGGATTTGGGCAATGGAGATAGCAAGTAGTGCTGCTTTTATTGGCAAGCATTGTGGAAGGGTAAGGAGGTGAAGAGTGGACGTGGCCCTCTTCTACCTGCCATCCTTTTAAAGTGGCCTGCAGCGAAAGCTAGGTGCCAACCGGGGCAGTGTGCTAAAGGAATGAGGGAAGCAGAAGCCCTTGCAAGTGAACAGATGTCTAGGGCTCAGAGAACACAAGATTTGGAGCACAAAAGGCCACAGACTAGGGTGCAGAGCAATCTAGACCTCTGTAGGATAGCCATTCAGCTCCTTTGGCATGAAATGCTCGCTTGCATCTTTCGCCTCTGTAATGTTGAGAGCGATGCATTTATTTAAAGGGCAGAAAGGGTAAAACAGTCATTATATTAATTCCATGCCAGAAAGCCAGTACAGTGAACAACAGAAGTGTGGCTCAGGGGATAACGATAGCTGCCCTAACGTATTTTATTTTCATTTTATTTTCATGTGTTCCATCTATTTGGAAAACGTATTAACTATCCCTGGCTTTCAAAGCTAAAGCAGGAATCAAATTTACATAAATAAATAACATTAATAATTCAGATGACATTGGAAGCTTAAAATGCCAGCCCAAACTCCAGCTACCTTCCATCTCTCTTATAGGGAGCAAGATAATTTGCAACTAGGCCGCTTACACTTCTTCCCATGGACAGCTTTTTTACACAGCGCATAATCTCCTAGCAGAAAAGGGTCTGTGTGTTTATTAAGGGGCAAGTGCTTCCATACCCTCCAACATTTCTCTGCTGAAAATAGGGACATCCTAAGGAAAAGTGGGACATTCTGGGATCAAATCAGAAACCAGGACGGCTTTTCAAAATCCGGGACGTCCCTGGAAAACAGGGACATTGGAGGGTCTGTGCTTCCAGATGACATAAATCTAATCTATACAAACTCTACGTTTTATATAGAAACAGCTTCGACATTTTCTTAAAACTTACTTTCAAGAGCATTGTAACAGAAGAGTGAGTGGAGGAATGTTTGACAGCAGGGGAGCGTGTTGGGATGTTGGGTGGAGTTAGCATGAATGAAAAATGGAGAGACTCCATGAAGAACAATATTTAAGACCACAAGAGGAGCTCTGATGGATGAGGCCAAAGGCCCATCTAGCTCAGGCACATCAAAATTCCACTGCCCTCTCTCCTAATCTTGATGCAATCTTATCTTGATCTCTTACCTTTCTAATAATCCAGTCCAGTTTGATTTCATATCGCTTCTTCCTGCCTATAACATGGAAGCACACTTTATCACCCTGTGCATATTGGCTCTGAAGTTAGTGCACTATGACTTATTCCCAAATAAATGGGTTGAGGATTATACCCTAAGGCCAGGGCACAGCCTGACTCCCTCCCTCGGCAATCTTCGCGGAGCTCTGGCCCAATGGTTGCCAGTGGCCTGGATTAATTAATTTTATAATGAATGATTTTAGAGTGTTGTTTATGTTATACTTTTATACTGTTTTATTGTTGTTAGCCGCCCTGAGCCCGGCTTTGGCTGGGGAGGGCGGGATATAAATATAATTTATTATTTTTATTATTATTATACACCAGCCACCACCAACCTGATGCTCTTCACATATTTTGGACTAGAATTCCCATAATTCCTTCCCATGATGGCTGGGGATAATGGAAGCCATAGGCCAAAACATCTGGAGAGCACTAGATTGATAAAGACTGGTCTACATGCATAACTGAAAGTAAATCTCACTGAATTCAATGGAATTTACTTCTAAGTGGACATCTGTTGGTTTGCACTGCAAGTTAAGTGCAATCCATCCAGCATTTCATTTGTAATTATGGGGGGTGGGGGAATGTTAATCGCTGTTCCAAATAATGTGCTGCATCATAAATAGAACTATAGACACAAGCTAAAAATCATGGATATATAGGGAAGGGTTGAAAGTGAAGTAAAATCAAGGAGAGTTAACTATAAAGAAAAACGGAAGCACCTGTGACTTCAACCACCATTAAAAAAAACCAAATGATGAAGATGTCCTAATAGCAGGAGCAGGATATTTCAGAGATAGGTAACAGCAAGACACACAAAAAAGGTGCAGTGTAGAAATAACATATGAGATTTAGGGTTTGACAAGAAGTAAAGTACCACTAGAGCATAAAAACAAGAGGGAGTAGAGTATAAAGAGATAAGTGAAGAGAAAGATAAGGAGGAGACAGAACATGGAGACCTTTATAAGCTACCAAAATAAATTTGAACTGGATGCTATAGGATAATGGAAGCCAGCCAGTATAGAACAGAAAAAAGGAGAAGAAATGCAAGGAAAATGAGAAATGAGAAAAACCAAACGAACTAGAGGTGACTTTAAAAGAGAATCAAATGGTTGAAGAAAATATACAGGAAAGTTAGATAAAAGAACATAAAAACATCCATGCTTCCTTTAAGGAAGTGGAAATAAATTTTCCTTTTCACTCTCTGAATCAAAAAGTTCTAAACACTTTTGCTCCCCTCTTTCAAGTCCCCCTGAATCACGAAGAAAGGGCTAGAAGTGGTATTTTCCTTTCTTCGTGTGCTCTCTGAAGAAGCATAATGCTATAGAAATCCTAGAAGAACCTACTGTGTCATCTGCCACATCAGACAATATGGAAGTGCTTTTGACATTCTCAGTCACTGCGAAAGTTGCACAAAGGGCAACCCGGGATGAATAATTCCTTAGAGCCAGTTCACATTGCTGGAAATATACACCACACAGTAAGAATGTAGGCTTATGTGCATTCATGCCACTGCATGTACAAAGTATGGTACACATTTTGGGACATGAGAAAATTACAGCAATTAGAGTGAACATATTATGTACACAATATCCATATCCATTATACACACAAGAAGTAGTGGCCGGTGCCCATTAGGTGCCACAACCAATAGCATGCATCCTATTTCCTCTTCTTTTGTTCTTTTGAACCTCCAAACTTGTACCAATGGAAGTCATTATAACTTCAACGGGCTATATTTCTAAACTTCCAGTGAAATTATGAAACCATTCTGCTGACATAAGCGTTTTTTAACCTGGAGTGAAAACTACCGAATGGTTAGAAAATACGGAAACATTGATTCACTGTGCTATAGTCGATCAATCACCACCTTGGTGTGCCGCTACATTTCACCTTCTTAAGTGCTACATATATCTTACAGAAGATGTATGATCACCAGACAAGTACTAAGTGTTCCACAATTATTTATTAGGCATCTCTGAATTAGAGATGCTGTTGTTGATGAAAGATGCTAGAGTCTATATACCAATCCACAAATGCTGTCCCTTATACCAATAACTGGCATAGGTGGAGGAAGCTATGAGGACAGCATGGCTCCTGGCTGCCTCTCACCATTGCAGCTTAATTGGTGGCTCAAGAGTTCTCATATCACATCCTCATCATGCACTCTCTTAACCAATCCAGTGTTGTAGCTATGTGAGTAGAATTAAAAACATAAATGGGGGAAAAAAACTTTGTACGTACATAAACAGAGTCCTGTTGGATCAGACCAGTATACCCATCTTGTCCACTATCCTGCTTTCCAGAGCAGCTAACCAGATGGCTTTGGGGAGCAGGATGGCCCTACCATTCTCAGTTCTGTCCCCATTTCTGCATCATGGTAATGGGTCAAAATGATAATTCTCCTCAAGGGAGTGATAATGTGTTTGGGTGGCATGCATATCTTTGGTACGGCAAGGTAAAAGCGCATAAGGCATTTAAAAACCATATTGTCAGGAAAGCATTGTTTAATGTCTGGACGAGGTACAAAGACTTTTTGGAGACCAAAACTCCAAGGTGGCTATCACCTATGGAGGCGAAAGCTTTGAAAAAACTCAACATGGAAGACAAATGGCCAAAATATTGGGAAATTTTAGAACAGGAGGGTGACAAACTGAAATTGCAGAGTTATGATAAGCTTAAGGTGAAGGTGCGGGACTGGCTACATTATTTTCAGATAAGAGAGGTTTATAACTTGGATAAAAAAATTGGTTTTCAGGTGGAAAAATCAAAGTTGGAAACAGAACTGCTAGAACCCAATGTAAAGATACTTTCAAGAATGTATAACCTGCTGTTGAAATGGAATACTGAGGAGGAAACAGTAAAATCGGCAATGATAAAATGGGCACAAGACATAGGTCATAATATCATGTTTGCTGACTGGGAGAAGTTGTGGACCACCGGGATTAAGTTTACGGCATGCAATGCCTTAAGAGAAAATATAATGAAAATGATGTATAGGTGGTACATGACCCCACTCAAACTTGCAAAAATATATCATTTGCCCGATAACAAATGTTGGAAATGCAAAGAGATTGAAGGTACATTTTTTCACCTTTGGTGGACGTGCCCAAGGATCAAGGCCTTCTGGGAAATGATATATAATGAACTGAAAAAGGTATTTAAATATACTTTCCCGAAAAAACCAGAAGCCTTCCTCCTGGGCATAGTGGACCAATCGGTGTTAAAGAAGGATAGAACTTTTTTAATGTATGCTACAGCAGCAGCAAGAATTCTCATCGCAAAGCATTGGAAGACACAAGATCTACCCACCTTGGAAGATTGGCAGATGCAACTAATGGACTACATGGAGATGGCGGAAATGACTGGCAGAATCCGAGACCAGGGAGAGGAGACGGTGGAGGAAGATTGGAAGAAATTTAAAATTTATTTGCAGAAACACTGTAAAATTTATGAATGTTAAGGACATTGAAATGAATAGCAGGGGCTTTAGCAACAAAGTAAAATGTAAGATTGGACTAACTACAGATAAATTAATAGGATATGAATTTGCTGAATTAATTTTTAAAAAAGAGGGATACAAGAACGGGAGACGCGAGGAAGTCGGGAAAATAAGCTAATTGAAAATGTGAAACTAAGAAAGAGGGAATTTTTGTTTTTTGTTATTATATGTGTTTTTATCTTTTTTCCTTTTTTTGATGTGTTTAATGTTTGTATTTTTCTTTTGTATTGTATTGTTTTTTGTGATTTTCTTTGTTTATGTATGCTTGTCTATTGTGGAAACTTAATAAAATATTTATTAAAAAAAATGATAATTCTCCTCTCTGCTTTTCAAACAAAGTGGTTGTTAGAGGAGTTCAGGGGTGGAAACTGGAAGAAGCAATTTTCCTAATTATCTGCTCCCCTACTGGGCCTAATCCTGCCCCTTGGTCATTCTGTGCAGCTTCAGTGAAGAACTAAGACGGAGAGAGAGGGCACTCCTAAAATGTTCATATCGCTCAACTCTTTGGCTGAACAGTGACAGTGATCTCTCTCCTTATGCTCCATTCAGCCTAAGAGAACCACTAAATGTGGCATGTTATCATCCATACTGGACAGTGAAATGCGTATTTACAAAATACAATCTCAACCCCCTTCCTACACCCCTCCATCCCCTTGCTAGCCATTGATCTTGACCTAGATATGAGAATATCACAAATCATGGGGGTATTTCCTGGATTCACTGAATGGACACAACATTTTACGTCAAAGCTAGGTGAGTGGCTAACCTAGAGCATCCACAAGCTTTTATTCTGAGAGTATGACTGCTGTCATAAATTGTTGCTGACAGAGAAGGCGCAAGGAACCTGTAGCCTTCCGGATGTTGCTGTACTACAACTCCCATCATCCCTGACCATTGGCCATGTTGCCTGGAGTTGATGGGAGTTGGAGCTGAATAGCATTGGATGGTCACAGGTTCCCCACCACTGGCATAGGGGAAAGATAATTCTAGAAATAGTAGTGCAATTTAAAACACAACTACTGTAAATATATACATAGAAGTGAAAACTGCCAGAAATAAGGACACCGGGTGTGTGTGTGTGTGTGTGTGTGTGTAATTGTTAGCTCAGGTGCTAACGTTGGGGCTTAAGTGAGCAAACAAGAAGGTGTGAGCTTGCACAAATTTTCTAACTCTGCCTCTGCCCCCATCACCCTCTATGTATTCAAAGGCGGCTATCTTCCCAGGAAAAACTCCCCTGTATTCATGGATGCTACTGTTTTTGAACCCTGGAAAATCTGGAGGGCAAGTTATTGGGAATGACTGCCTTAAAATTTATGCTAGCTTATGCTAGTATTTTCTATATATAGTGTTAGAAGCACACTGGATTCCATCATTGGGGGAAGATTCTGCAGTGGGGATTTCATACTTTTTAAAATTTTACATAAAACTTTTCTTACAACCGTTGCTATAGCTACAGCTCCAAGAGACCATAGCAACAGCATTGTATCATTCACAGCTTTAATCAAAGTTAACCACGACATGTTTTCTCTGAAATTAATTTATACTAAATATGAATGGGAACATTTAATTATATTAATTATATTTTGTTATGATAAGCTTGTATTTGTTGAAAAGAAAGATGCTATGCTCCATATGATATGCCCCTTGGGCCTTCAGGAAGACAAACAGTTATTTTGCTTTTGGAAGCTATCAGAAGTTACTTTGCTATTTGCTTCCATGCTCAGTAAAAATAGCAAAGGCTTCATTCCTAAACACACTTACTCAGGAATAAGCACCATTAAGCATAGATATCTAGCTCTCTGCAAATCCTCATGCGAGAAGGGTTAACCAATTAAATACTCATGATTTTAAAAATATATGGCTATTGTCACTTTCTACTGGACAAGACAAAATATGGACTATTCTAAATTATATGAATCATTAGCTTTGCTGATAATACAATAAATTATGTACATTAAAGAGGCTTTAATGTGAATTCTTACCTCTTGGGTTCTCACATTCATATATCCATAGTGTGTCCTCAGAGGTTGCCGTTGTGTATAAAATGGCATCCACTTGGCACTTGTTTGTCCAAAGCAGCTGAATATCAGAGGAAAGCTGACTTCGTTTGTAAGGCGGGCAATGATCAGGAGCAGAAAGGCGGTTACAAAACCAAGCACAATAATAGCCTTGCGCTGCAAATGAGAGAGAATTTTTTTAAAAAAGATTTTTCCAACCTATGCGAGGGAGAAAATACCCAAACCTATGTTCAACATCGCTGTATATGATCTGATATTCACAGGGAGAAATTGCACATGTGGAGATCCCTGCTCATATCAATAAAAGGAAGCTAGGCTGCACAGACAAAGAAATGCATGCACACATCACTTCCCTGTTCCACATATATGTATTTGTGTTAGGAAGCCATTCCATGTACACGGACACACTGGAGTTGGTCCAAGCATCATGTAGCGTGGGACAATATATCAATATATCACCCAAAACTGGTTAGAAGTCCATATTGTGATATTTTTTCATAATTTTTGGTCTGGCAATATATCACAAAGCATTATTTGTGTGTGTGCGCGCGTGCGCGCATGTGCACGATGCAGAAATCCCAATGTGGGAAAAACTGTGAAGCCAGCCAATGCCTCTACATAGCTCCATCCTTATTTCACATATCATGATATATCGCTATATCGTGATGTTTAGCTGGTGATCATCACAACGTTGAAAACCAGCTATCACCCCGCTGTAGCATCATGACGCTCATGTGAAAACACTGCAAGGGTTTCCTAAAGTGCTAAAGTGGCAGATGTTTCTGAAAGTAAAGAGCTGCATAGTTATCAAAAATAAAGTAATTGGTTTGGGGGCAAAGTATTTTATGAGGATAGTTTCTCTTGTTCATTATTTTTTTTAAAAAAAAAAACCTACCAAAAATAGACCTAGTTTTAATCCCCCTTTTTGTTAGTAGTGCACAGATGGAAATGTGACTTCTTGTAGGGTCTTCAAATTCACTTTGAGCAAGCAAAACCTGTGTCATATATCTACAAGTGACTACAAACTGCAAAATCTGTCTCTTCCGAAACTACTAGCAACAACATCCCAACTGCTGAACAGATCAAAACAACAGAGCAAGGGTCTTTACTATTTAATGACTCAGGGTGATGAGCTAAAAAAAAAGATACAAGTGATACCAAGAGGACAAGGAATGCAGGGTGCCAATATTGAGAGCTACAGGAATGTTGTTTGGATGGGGGTAGGGAGGATGGAGTAAAATTGAGTGGCAGAGTGAGAATGGAGTAGGAGAAGTGTAAATTAGATCTGTCAATTTTTCATGCCTGGGTCAACCTGCATCGCATCTCATATTGCAATGTTGCATTGCCTGCTATTTAACCGTCGTACTGAAAGCAATTTCATGATTGCAAACTGCAGAAAAGGAGCTCCAATAAGGAAAACTAAAATAAACGAGTTTTTAAAAACACCAGTGTTCTTTAAAGTGCACATTATGTCTTAATGATGGCTTTTGAAGTTCGACCACCAGACACTGCATGCAATTATTGCTAGAACAATGTGTTCACTGAGCACAGCGCAATCCCTATACAGGTGTGAGAGTAGGTGTTGAAGAATGCACATACAGAACTGGCAGTGCTTCTTAGCAAACTGGTACTTCTATGCCTAAACATTTCAAATTGGCTGGATCCAGAAAAGGTCAAATGTAGTTTATCTTACTAAATTTTAAAGCCCAAATTTAGAAAAAGCACCCAAGAAATGACACCAAAGAAGGGCACACATCATTGTTCAATGAGACTCAGCGGAATGTTAATATGCTGCTTGCTTCCTGAATACCTATTGCTCAAAGTTGGCATCTATGTATTAATGAAATATAAATGTTGCACTCATTTAATATAGGATACTTTATCAAGTGAGACCAATGCGTATTTATAATTTACTGTGCAAATGCTAGTCTTAAGCCTGTGTGCATAAACATCCACAAAACTAATCATCTGGAACATTGCAAAACCAATGTTTTGCAGCTAAACTTGTGTTTGCTAAAAGGACAGAAAACCTGGTCCATTTTTGGTGAATGAAAACTGGGAATGCTTCACTTGAGATATCAGCTTTGCCATGCTCTGTTAAAATGAATGGAAGTTGAACAACTCCACTCGGAAAAGAAGAGGGAGACATTAAACACGATGAATCAACCACTCATTTCAATGGAACTTTATATACAGGGAAAGCTCCCAGTGAATTGTGCCCATATTCTGTAAAAACTACCACTGCCTAGCAGGTACTATAAAATACCTTACAGATTTACAGCTTGAATACATGCAAATAATAATAATAGTTTTAATATGCTTTGATCCTTTAACACACACCACCATTCAACCTGTTAAAAGAAAATTATTGCACCCATAGTCGAACTATGGTTGAATTTGGGGTTTTCTTTCTTTTATGACTACTTCTTCTGAATAACTGAAGCAGACATTAATTCAGAAGCTCTCTGTCTAATCTCTTCCATAGGGTAAAATTGAATGAACATAAAGTTGTTTAATATACACAATGCAATAACCTGCGGGCACATCTAGCATGCCTTGGCAATCCACACAGGATTCCCTATTTTTCTAGCAATCTTAAAAATCCAATCTCAATAATAAGATAACCCTGATTCTTGTCTCACTTAGTACTATGCAATCAGAATCATTCTGCCCGGCACGTATATCAAAATCAATAAGGAGAAGACATGATGAATCACTCTTTTTGGGATTAAATTTATGTGTGCTGAAGACAAAGAACAAGATAGTTTAAAATCTGTCCTGCAGGTCTACTGGTAGTATTTCTAAGGGAAACTGAGCATCATCCAGTCCTCTCCAGCTAAGTTGCAGACTTCTGTGTATGTTCACAATCTCAGTTAGGAACTGCATGTGTAAATAGTAGTAGAGGATAGTCCCCCTTTTTAAACCAGTAAGCATGCTGGACACATGTAGCAGAGTCCCCTCCCCCCCAAAAAAGCATCAGAAAATTCGGAAAACTGTGCTGATCAGTTGTTTGGGGGAAAATATAAGGGGCAATCCTAATTGCATCCACTGCCACAACAGGGCTGAACAGAGAGGCAGGGCCCCTGCCATATCCAGTCTTGTCACACACAGTGGTCAAAGCAAAAAGTGAGGGGCAGGCAGATCCCTGTGCTAGTCTTGATGTCTTGGAATCCAATGGACCCTGCACCAGCTTAGCTGCTACCCACTATCAGTACACAATATTTGGGGGGGGGGGGGTTCCGGTTTCCACAGACTGCCACCAGTGGGGGCAGTCTCACTAGCAAGCCTCCTATCTAAGGATGTCACCTTTACATTGAAATGAATGTAAGTTACATAAGTTTTGTAAATAGTTGTGTAAGTTACATAAACAGTTGAGTAAGTTGTGTGATTTATGTTAATTAGCAAAAACTGAGCGGAAACAGCACTGATTGTGAAAAACACAGGTCAGTATGGAAATTGCTGCCTTCTTGCTTCCTGACTTCCACTTGCACATTCAGTGATGCTGACAGCAGGCAGTGGGAGGTGGACAAATACATTCACTCAATTCAAATCTACCGACCCCAGACTGGTGCAAAGGGGTGGGGGTGGGCTACTGCTCTGTTAGTCCCTTCCATCTGCTTTTTCTTCCCCAACCAGCTAATAAATATAATTGCCAATTTTTAAAATAGGGCTAAGCATGGACACGGGTTGATTAAGGCCAAAGATTTGTGATCACAACAGATGAGTTTCAATTTAACCACCTTCTTTCAATTTTCATTTTAATGCAGCACTTCACAGTGGATTTTTTTTTAATTAGGTATGTATTTACCATGAGTTATTCATTAGTTTCATTTCTGTAATGGAAACTATGGTGTATTGAATTAATTATTGAATTATCTGTCTTTTAAGACTTGATGTATTCTATAAATGACAATTCTATTTTTTCCGTGTTCTAATTTCTGGCAGGTTTAACTAATATATCTATATTACAGAATGTGCTGAGCCTAAAGTGGCAACAATTTAAAGGTCTCAGAGGAAACCCAGCATCTTCAAAGCAATCCCACAGACAGAGCAGATGTTGTTGCGTCGGTAAGAAATATCTATTGCATGTAGAAATTAATAGTCGCTTGCAGAGTCAATAATTTACCTGCAGCAAAATAGGATGTAGAGAAGTAAATTGCAACTGTATCACCTCTTTACTATGTGCCCAGACTGTTCCAAAAAATCTAGCCATACTCTTGAATATAGGACAATTGATTCTGTCTGAATCCTCTGCCAAAGTATTTTGTGAACATGCTAAGTGGCCTTAGACAAGGCAGTACAGTGGTTCCTCTGGATGTGAATGGGATCTGTTCCGGAGCCCCGTTCACATCCTGAAGCGAACACAACCTGCATCCGTGCGTCTGCATCTGCGCAGGCCGCTATTCGCCGCTTCCGAGCATGGCATGACGTCATTTTGAGCATCTGCGCATGTGCGAGCGGTGAAACCCGGAAGTAACGTGCTCCGTTACTTCCAGGTCACTGTGGAGCGTAACCAGAAAATGCTTAACCTGAAGCTACTTCAACCTGAGGTATGACTGTATAATTTAGGGGTATGCAGCAACCACAAGATTTTCCTCATATCTGTAGCATTTGGAATCAGCCTCATCTGTTTCAGAGCCACTGTATGTTGTTCTTATTTGATTTGTTATTCAGGTCCAAAGTTACTTTGTTAAACCCGAAACTCTGCTTTGTCTCATTAAATATAATGGGGATTCTAAGATCAGCTAGGATTCCCCCCCCCCCTTTAAATATAAATTAATGGAATTTATAGGCAACGGAGTCCCTCCAGAATGGATTAAGACTGCCAAATTTTGGGTAGATTTATTCAGGGATCTTCAAGACGGGAACCTTTACATACATACATACATACATACATACATACATACATACATACAATACTCGTTCGTATTTTTGCCAAAACTGGATGCGAATTACAGACGTGGTTGCTTTTTCTGAGGGGATGAAGCCTACCTAATTTCAGTAAATAAGCACAGCAATCCACCATTTTATGATGGGAAATAGAAATAATGTTTTCAACCCCTTGGGGGGGCACTCAGTTTGAATATGTGAGCCTGAGGAAAGTGCTTTTGGATAAGAACCCTGTCAAAGTTCAGACAAATTTGTCTAGGAACTATCGCGCCAGCTGATTTTTACCTCTGTTATAAAAAGTTGCCTTTTTTTGGTCCTACAAATATTATCCATGAAGAAAAAGAAGAGGAGGGTCATGAGTTTTAATTGTTTGTTAAGGGAAAGAATGATTGGGAAAGAGGCGGGCCACCCCCAAGCCACTCTCCCCTCTCCGTCGAAACTTGGAGAATGGAGACCTGCATTAAGAATGGTTCTGTTTATTTAACTTTAAATCACAGTGATTGGAGCACACTGGGAGTAACCACATACACACACGCGCACACTTACACACACACACAATATGAGCTGGTTTTTATTGGCCTATTTTATCTGCAATTTTCCTGAATATATGAGAATGACAAACCTAGAAGGACAATTCAAAGGTAAAGATTAATGCAAAAGGTTTGAGTCTCTTAGATGACATGATATGGTGTAATATTGTACCGGTTTCGCAATATCTATTTTTATGACTGTAATGAAGAACTCAATCACTTTTTAATACTCCTGCACATTATAGTACTTTTATTGTCAAAGTGGTGCAGGTTTTCAGGCTTCATTTGATTTTTACTCATGTGTAATATCCATTGAAAACAATAATGGCTGCACTTAGTAAATTTGTTTCATTTCAAGAACTACTGTATGTAAAACCTGTTTTATTTAATTTTGTCCTTTAGAGTCTTCTCACCCAAATGCTACCATCTATCACAAATATTGAAATGGCGGGGGAGAGTATGAAATAAAATGCCTTCCAAAAGAGGCCTTTTACATCAATATTACTAATTTTCAGTTTTAAAATAATCTTTAAAGGTCTGGACATTTATTTAGATTTATAGCTTGCCTATTCTGAAAGGGAGAGGGTAAAAAAGGAGGGGGAGAGCAAGCCATCGTTCCCTCAATTTTCAGTCATCAGTGGTAGAGTTCCATTGCCTATATAGCCAAAATGATGCCACAAACATTCAAGGGAACAATATCAGGAGCCTCAGGGAAACCGCATTACATTAAAATAAAAACCTAAGAGGCAGAACCCTAAAAGCAGCCCAATGAGGACTGAGCACGCTCAGTAGTCACCATGGAGTGCCTACTGAGCATTGTGGGGAAGGGGAGAAATGGAACGGATTAGCTGGAATTCTGAACAGCATCACTCCACACTGCAACACTTCATCACAAGTCCCACCTGTACTGAATACAGTGGTACCTCGGGTTACAGACGCTTCAGTTTACAGACGCATCAGGTTACAGACTCCGCTAACCCAGAAATAGTACCTCGGGTTAAGAACTTTGCTTCAGGATTAGAACAGAAATTGTGCGGCAGCAGCAGGAAGCCCATTAGCTAAAGTGGTACCTCAGAGAACAGTTTCAGGTTAAGAACTTAATTTGTTCTGGAGGTCCATTCTTAACCTGAAACTATTCTTAACCTGAGGTACCACTTTAGCTAATGGGGACTCCAGAATGAATTAAGTTCTTAACCCAAGGTACCACTGTATAATTCATCATATTTCAACATGGCATTCTCTCTCACCCTTGGCCAATGCAACACAAAGCCTATGGGTGAAGCGCAAACAGGTACGCCTTACAACAATTGTGGAAGGTGCTCAAGGTTGGGCTTTGGCAAGGATGCCCCTTTCTGTTCCTGTTTAATCTGAACCTGTAGCAAGAAGGGGCAGATATGATGCAGTATATATTTGAGTCTAGAGCTCTCAGTGACTTTGATTGGAGCATCAGCATTGGGGGAGGGGATGTTTCCCACCATGACATTTCCCTACCTAATGTGTTTCTGAAGTCACCATTAACTCCCCTGAGGGAAACATACAGCCCCTCTTCACAGCTGCTTTAAAGCTTTGATTTTTAGGGGGAGGGGGGGAGAAGTCAAGACATCTAGTCATCTAGGATATCTACCCCAGAGCAGCCTTCCTCAATTGCCCTCTAGATGTTGGACTACAACTCTCATTTTGCCTGACCATTGGGCACGATGGCTGGAGCTTATTGTAGTCATCCAAAACATCTGAAGGGAAACAGATTGGGGATGGTTGTGCCCTTCCTGGATCCAGAGATTGTATTGTATTGCAGGGGTAGCCAACATGGTGCCTTACAACTCCCATCAGCTCCACCTAGCATGGGCAATGGTCAGGCATGAGGGGTACTGTATAACCAGAGGTTAACCACATCTGGAGGATGCCGTTAGCTGCCCCAATTGTAATGCAACACATGAAAGGAGAAGGTATTGTCAGGGAACTGCCATCAGAGCTAGAGGTGGAGGGAAGGCTCCAGAGGGATGCCAGAGAGGGTCCCAGTAGGGAGAGAGGCAGCCCATCTGTTGGGGAAGGAAATCAGCGTAACACCAGTGGAGAAGGGGGGCAGATGGGGGAATCGGAGTGGAGGCTCCAAGACTCCTCGCCGGAGACCAGCGGAGAGAGTACGGGTACTCCGCTGCCCACACCCTCCCTGCGCAGAAGACCTCCACGCAGGGAGAGTAGGAGGAGACTTGGCGTCAAACAGCTTTTATGCTGGAAAAGGTTCAAGAAACGCCCACTGATGGATTCTGCCAGCGACTGAGACAGTCACGATGCTGGAGGCTGTTCAGTCAGAACTGGCGGCAACTTACGCACGAGCAACCCCTAAACCCATTACAGGTATGTTGGGTCAAATTATTTTGGATGCATAGGTTGTTGTTTTTATATTTAAAAATCCCACTAGCTCCTTGAACTATGCCAGAAAGCCAACACCTTTCCTTTGTATACATGTTGTTAAAGACAGCTTAAAACAGTGTAGCTCCTCTTCTCCACCCCCATTAGTCAATATTATGCTCTGATTTTGAGAAACAACCTGAGGGCAATCTTGTCATTGTAGAACATGAGAATAAACTGTGCCCTGCCAATATTTCCCTTACCTGAGGACACTCTGTGGCTGAGAAAGCAACCTCCTGACTGAAAGTGGCTTGTACTTTCTGGGAAAACCGCATCGGAAAAGCAGAACCATTGAGCAAGTGAGACTAAATTGCCTACTGCCAGCTGGGCAAGATTGCTTTCTTTTAAATATTCTGGATACACTCACTAGAAGGCACGTCTGATTTGACGCTAACAATAGAAACTGGCTTCCCATTTCATTTTACATTTACAGGCCACTCAAAAACAAGGAGGACTTTCACAATCCTGCTGTTTGGCAAGATATTTGGAACTACTCTCCATTCCCTTCCCCTCCTACCAAAAGTGGAACGAGAAAAAGGCGCAGTGCACATCCTTCCTTTGAAAAGCCAATACTTGTGGCAGCTAGTTACCAGTTTACAAAACTATCAGCCAGAAACCCTGTGTGGTTAAAAGTGGGTTTATTGCCCATACTCCTGAAATATATGCAATATTTGATATGGATATATTGGCATAGAAGTATATATAGTGGTATATATGTACATATGACTTATCTACATGACTTTCCCTTATAAGAGCAAGTCAGTGCTACTATTCCTGCACAACTTTTTTTTTTTAAAGTGCATAGCAGCCTTCATTAGCCATGTGGTAAAATAGTCGCATTAACTTCTCTGGAATCTCGTTGTTAGTTTTCCATCTGATCAGAAATCCTGGCCTCTTTCTTCCCTTACAAAGGGATGGAAGGGCCACAAGAACTGAGCATACATATGAATATACCCTGCATTGCAACGTGTTACATAGATTCTATTTTTATGGCTAATAATGTTGTCTGAGCAATGAACAAATAAAGTGGTATGCAGATGTACACACGATGCTTCATCACATTGTGTTTGGGGTAGAAACAAGCCCTAATTCTTCCAAGCATTTAACCTCAGCAATAGAAGTGAGGCACTATTTGGGAGCGCTGAAATGAAAGAAAATCAGGTAATCGCTTTTCTTTTTTCCTTCTGACTTTCATATCCCACACAGCACCACTCTTGCTAGAGTTTCAAGTGTCCATCAGATTAGCTGCTCGCTCTCAGAGCCCAGGGAGAAAAAGAGGCCATTTTAGCAGCACCCTTGACTCGAAAAAAGAAATAAAACAAAAAGATTATTATGGCTTCAAAAAGAATTGGCAGAGCCATATTTCTCTGACAGACAACCAGATTTAGTAGACATCTGAGGATAAAAGCTGCCATATTTTGTGTGAAATATAGACACTCACTTTCGTTCTTTCTCTTTTCCTTCATCTTACTTGCTTGTTTCTTTCTCTCTCTCTCTGTGTGTGTGTGTGTGCACGCGTGCATGCGTGCGTGTGCAAAAGCAGGTGAGTGTGCATGCACACACACATCCAAGGACATATCATCACTTCAGGTCTAGCTGCATTCCAGCTTCTGGTCTATCTGTTAAAGTCATAATTTGCAGCCTGTACAAAGTAGGAATTTATAACAAAGCTGTAAGTGAAGCTGCTGTTCATGTAGGATTTGCATTTTTCACACTGTCCCGGCCTAACATTTATAACTGTTTTAGGCAATAACTCGGTCCCTGCTCCTGCCAACCTAGCAGTTCGAAAGCATGTCAAAGTACAAGTAGATAAATAGGGAAGGTAAATGGTGTTTCCGTGCACTGCTCTGGTTTGCCAGAAGCGGCTTAGTCATGCTGGCCACATGACCTGGAAGCTGTATGCCAGCTCCCTCGGCCAGTAAAGCGAGATGAGCGCCGCAACCCCAGAGTCATCCGCCACTGGACCTGGTCCCTTTACCTTTACCTAATTCTACAACTGTATAGTTTATTCTTTTTTAACCTGAATGTTCCCTGAAATGTAAATCTCCAAGGCAGCAATCCTATGCATACTTACTTGGAATTAAGTATGTGTAGGTTTGTACTGTGAAACTCAGATTGTTATGCAAACAAGATTGGCCAACCCCAGAACAAATTTGGCTATCATAATTGCTTCAGGAATTTCAATCATTTTAAAGTAATGTCACACAATAGCTCAGAGAGACTACGGGGTGGGGGATGGGAGGAATCCTACCATTGGTCAAGGTTCTAGCTCATGAGGAACTTTGTGTGCATAGAGATCTGCACATATAAGTTTTCACCATCAGGATGTCAAGGTCTAACATATAGACATCACACATGGAGAAGACCTCAAAGATATTGCCATCAGAACAGTTCATTGCTCCTCAGTTATGTGAGCACTCCATCACACTAGTAATGCATGAAAGGAGATAAAATGCTTGCTAAAAGTGCTCAGGCTTTCAGAGCTTTACTGTGGACAGAATCAGAAGACTAAATGTGCCCTTGAAGGTGAAACAAAAAACCCCTGGCCCACATAATGCCTCAGAAACCCCAAATCATATCGTATTGGCCTGAATATAAGCCACACGTTTAAAAATGGAGGGGGGAGAAATACCCCCAAATAAGCCACTCCATTCCTCACTGCTCCTGTCTGCATACTGGGGGGGGGGCACGATGTGTTGCTGGTGGCCTTTCCCCTTCCTTGCTCTCTCCCTTCCTGGCCTTGCGGGAAAGCCAGGGGGACTATGTGTGGGGCTGCTTTGCCGTGCTGCTGGCACTGCTTGCCCCATGCTCCTGGCTGCATACCTAAGGTCATGAATATAAGCCACACTTTAACTTATCATGGTCAGAATTTGGGCGGAGACTGAGGCTTATATTCAGGCCAATACAGCATACCAGTGTGGACTGGGCTGGCCCAGTGATGAGGCAGAATGAGACCGTTATCTCAGGTGGCAAGAAAAGGGGAGAAGTGAACTGCCACCACCCTGAACTCACTAGACCTCCAACTCCCTGCCTGGGCCTCACTCTGAGAAAAGACAGGCACTGTACAATGCATGCTAACTGTATACAAGAGCAGCTTTGTGCATTACAAGATGTGAAAGGCAGGAAGTAAAGGAACTTTCATGCCATTCTTCTGTAGCTTTTTTACAAGTCTGAAGATCTTCTGCATCTACCCTCTGCCACAATTATCTCCCAATACGAAGAGCATGCCTGCATCTCACTGGATAAAGATATCCACATTTTGATTTAGGGCAACAAGCATAGGCATGGGAAGTGGAACATAGGAAGTTGTTTTATACCAAATCAGATTGTTGACCCACCTAACTCTGTATTGTTTATGCCAGTGTTTCCCAAACTTGGGGCTCTGGCTGTTTTTGGACTACAGCTCCTATCATCCCTAGCTAGGAGGACCGGTGGTCAGGGAAGAAAAGAAGAAAAGAAAAGTTCAGAAACAGCTGGAGATCCAAATATGGGAAACACTGCTCTACACTGGCACCAGTTTTCTAGGGTTTCAGACTGTTGTTTTCCCCAGCCCTTCCTCAAGATGACGCCAAGGACTGAACTTGGGATGGTCTGAATGAAAAATATGTTTTCTACCATTAAGTTATGATGCTTTCTTATTTGGGAGGTGTCCCAGAGGGCTTGAACCCAAGGCCTTATGGCTAGCAGGGATTCACACCTCCTAGCAGGCCCACTGAGGAAAAACAATGGCATGGCTTATCTGAAAGGAAATAGTAATCTCTTCCCCAATATGTAGACAGGTATGGAGGACGAGTGTGAAAGGCAGCGTTCAGTTCTCTTGCAGGAAACATCTTGATTAAGGCTTCTGAAATATTCTCAAGTGCTTGTTTTCTCCAGCTGGCCTTATTTGTGCTTATATGGCAGGAGTTGCAGCTGGTCTTGCCAGCATGAAGTGCAGCTAAGTCTGGAATGTGTGGCAAGGGCCTGCATTCTCATTTGTTTTAATAGGTGATATATAAGCATATTTTCCCTCCATTACTATTTATTAGTTCATGTGTTCTTCAAATCATGACAACAGCCCAAAGGCCCAAAGGCAAGGTGCCGCCTTGCTGAGGAGGGTGCAAACATGATTTCATTACTTCTTATAATGATTTCCACTGAACAAGAGAAAAGACCACGTTTAATAGAGTTCTCCCAGAGAAACTCCTCCAGGTAGTGAAGGCTAATGTCTCACTGTTCTTGACAGAACAGTGGAAGTCTGGTAACATATATATCCCACCTAAACACATATTCGATCATCATATCACACCACTATCCTTCTGGGCGAGCTAACTGAATTGAACTCGACCTTCAGAGCCCTTGGAATGCAACAAAATATCTCTGTTTCCTGACATTTATGGGTGGCTTTTCTGCATGGCTGCCTTTATTGCCTTGAAAATAATGGTGAAAGCTGTGTGTACAAACCAGCTATAAACGCTGACAAATCACGCAAAGGGAAGATAGATTTATTCAGCATGGGTTACTGAAGAACTAAGCTAATCAGATAAAAGATTTACATTCCTCCCCCCCTTTTTTTTTACAGAAGACTATAGCTTCCTGGGATGTTTCCCTTAACAGCACATAATCATATTCACTTTATGATTTTATTTTAATTCAATTAGCAACCAACAAAAGAAAGCCCTTTCACGTACAAAGAGTGCTTTCTTCTTCAATGTTTCAGTGGACTGACGCATGTAAACTATAGTTAGTGTTGTGCAGACAAAGGATTTTGATTTATGTTGTGATGTGCTCCAAACTGTCAGGGAGCTGTCTGGACTGGAAGAAGTGCATCAACCTGTCTGATCAGGAGACAGAACCTTGATCAGGAGATAGAAGAATGGAATGGAATCAAAGGGCAGGACCATCACCTGTTCTTCGTGCTACCCACTTCTTTGCACGTGCAATGCACAGTTACCACTTTCCTTACAGAATGGAGTGCCTTCTAGTGGTTGGATGCAAAAATCCCATCAGTCTCGGCCAGCATAGCCAATGATCAGGGATGATGAGAGCGTGTTGTAGTACAGCAACATCTGGGAAACCACAAGTTCCCCATCCCTGACCAAAAGCAAAATTCAAAACAAATTGGATGGTTCCTCCAATGAAAAAAAAACTATAAGGAATTTCAGTTTAAAATGACAAATTGTTTCAATTTCACACATCTCTAACTCTCCAACTCAGCCAATTTTTGGTTGGACTTTTAGCTACTTGCAGGTACAAAAAGTATCTTAGCAATTCCATTGTTTCGTCAAACTGAACATGCAATGGGAATCTTCAGTTTCAAGAGTAGTTTGAGATGCACTTCCTTCCTCTGTTTCTGGTAAGAGGCTCTCCTTGTGGGCCAACAAGTCCATGTACCAGTATCTTTGGGGCACCTTGTCAAGCCAAGTTTGTGCCTTTCACATGACCAGAGGGAGGCAGAAGTTTTTTCTAGGTTGGTGCAGGAGAAACAAGAAATGTGTTACAGGACAGGACATGTGTAGGGCAGATGTCCTCTCTATGGTTCCGTTGACTGAGACCCAGAATAGAAGTCTCTGATGCAGTGCTTTTGACCAGGCCACTCCTGAGAAAGTCAACTCAGTATCTGCTTCCAATCTGGAATGAGCACTACATTGTGTGAATTGGGTGTAAGACCGAAACAGCCTCTGCAATACAGACATTTTGAATACCCATGTCATGCAAGGTAGGGAAAGGACCTCCCTCAAACTTGCATGACACTCATCAAATTTGACCAGCCATCACTCTTATCAAATCTGACGGTCCAGTCTCTGTCTTCATGAAAAGCCCTGCATTGCTAGTACACTATACTTCATTGGTTGGGATGAGTTACTTTGTTAGATAGAATATTTGTGCAGGGTTATATTTGTGCTGTTGTCCAACAACAGAAAAACAGCTTTTTACAACTTCTGCAGCATAGTTACCTTCCTTGGCCCCAATGGCCAAAATTTCAGGATTGATCCTAGCATATGTGTGATGAATATAGGGGTTGCTCGTGCGTAAGTTGCCGCCACTCCTGGCTAAGTTGGCTTGTTAAACCTTTTTTGTCTGGACAGCCCTTCACTTCGTGGCTGCCTCAGTCGCTAGCAGAATCCGTCAGTGGGCGTTTCTTAAACCTTTTCCAGCATAAAAGCTGTTTGACGCCAAGTCTCCTCCTACTCTCCCTGCACGGAAGTCTTCTGCGCAGGGAGGGTGTGAGCAGCGGAGTACCCGTACTCTCTCCGCTAGTCTCCGGCGAGGAGTCTTGGAGATTCCTCTCCGATTCCCCCATCTGCCCCCCTTCTCCACTGGTGTTACGCTGATTTCCTTCCTCAGCAGATGAGCTACCTCTCTCCCTGCTGGGTCCCTCTCCAGCATCACTTGAGAGCCTTCCCTCCGCCTCTGGCTCTGATGTCAGTTCCCTGACAATATGCATCCTCATTTTGTATTTTTTCTGGGATCTTCAGAGGATGGGCAATATAAAAAACATTGTTTGTTTTTAAATATGTTGTACTTTGTGGACACGGTACTCTCTAAAGTCCTTTGCCAAGCACCTGCTTGCATTTTGCTACTGTAAAATTCTGCCATATGTCAACTGTCCCAAGAGGAGAGAGAGACTCGGCTCAAAGTTCAGATTTAAGATTCAGTGCACTGAATTTCGGCAAGGGACCATGATACACACCACGCCTTTTATATTCTTTAAAAATTGACCCTCTCATCCATCGTTCCAATGACTCTTCAGTATTAATAAAACAAAAGAGCTATTTCAATCTAATACATCAGTCTGGTGTGATGCCAGTATTTGAAGAAGTGTGATAAATGGAGTTATACTGAAGAACATTTCAGCTAAAACCATGCTACTTTATTCCCTCGCCTAATGAAATGATTAACCTTAGTTATAGGTCAAGCCCAAGACCCACCTTTGCAGACATGGAACCCCAAAATAAATATTAACTTCACTTCTTAATTTTTAATCATAGACTTGCATGCAGTGCTAGAAATGTCCCAGGCGCCAGGCACATTTTGTGACTGGTATGGGTCTAATTGTGACCATGTGGAAATCTGATGGGAGTTGCAATCAGAAACATCTAGAAAGCACCAGGTAGGGGAGGGCCAATCTAACATATATTCATTCCTCTGGCTAGCAGCAGCTTTCCAGGATGTCAGGCATGGATCCTCCTTGGCCCTACTATCTGAGATACTTTTCCTTGGAGATAATCTGGGATTTTACCTGAGTTACACTCTTTCACCCTGCTATGGGTCCTTCCAAAAAGCACATTAACTTGAAAGTAAATATTTCTTCCTTATGTAAATGCAGCTGGAATCAGAGACTTAATAACTGCTTCTACTATATATATATTTAACCAAATGTCTTCGTTTGATCATTATCACTGTGTAGCTTTTGCACAGACATCCTGTGCTGAAGTGGGAGTTGCAGATAAGAAAAATAAATCTGAAAGCAGGCTCTTTAACCTCCTGTGAACACAGGCATTAGCAATTTACCACATTCAACTCTGTTGTCAAATTATTAAGATCTCAAATGAGTTTGCACACTCATTACCAGTAGCAGGAGTGTTTAATGGTCAGGCTCTATCATCACAAATCTTCCAAAACTATCCTCCAGGGTCAAAAAAATAGTAGGGAAGATTTCCTTCGTGGGTCTGGAAGTCTCCTCTTTACCATAAATCTCAACAAATAATGCTGTTTATTTAATTTAAGACTACTCCCCTGAGAGAAATTAATGAGACAAGTTGTCCACTAGTCAAGAGAAAGAACACAAGATCTATCCTATCTTATTTCATCACCAGGTTTAATCATTGTAACTGTTATGTAATGTGACATTCACACATTATTAGAGAAGTTAGAGAACAAATTGCATATCACTCATCAGCCGATCATTTTTCATTTGCTTGCAGACTTCTAAAATTAATGAAGCCTTTCCTTTTTCATTAGTTCTATTTTTTATCTTAAAATTGAATATGCTAGCAATCAGGATCTCTTTTTTCCAATTTTCTTATTTTCATACGCGCAACAAACCCTAGAAGGTAAGCTTACAAAGCTTTTCTGTTTTCAATTCCAGGTTTCTAGTTTCTAAAACATTGCAAAAATTAGCTTTCTTCTTGTTGTTTTTTAAAAAAACATTCCCGCAAAAGGCCCCCCATATTGCAAATATTTGCTACGAGACTTTGTAGTTACTTGCACTGTTCATTTATCCCCAAATATTATCAGCATTTCTTTATATGATCATCCTAAGGCACACAATTTAGCCGAAGTTAAACACATTTAAATCCTATTTATTTCAATTGAAGTAATAGCTTACCATGTGCTTAACTCTTCTACTGAAACCAAAGGAACTTAGAAGTGTTTAATATGACTTTCAAGACATACAAATAGATGATAGATAGATAGATAGATAGATAGATAGATAGATAGATAGATAGATATAGATAGATAGATAGATAGATAGATAGATAGATAGATAGATAGATAGATGATAGATGATAGATAGATAGATATAGATAGATGATAGTGGTTTTCAAAACAAAACAAAACAAAACAAAACACCACCAAGATCGTGTCACTTCCTATACAGATGGCAGTTGCTGGAGTCTACTGCCTTGCCTGCATCTCCCCTCCTCCTGTCAAAGTGAAGTCTGATCTTGCAAAGTGACTGCATAGATTCAAAGTAGCAGAGTAGGATTTGCTGAGGCAGAATACTTAATTGAAGGAGGATTGAAAAGTGGGATCTGTACTGTGGGCAGGATAGGGTATGAGTAGAATGAACTGTAGGATTGTTGTAAACAGCTATTGCTTAGCCTTCTCCTGCTGAAATATAAGGAATAAGGACCAACACTGGACCACACAGCAAAACACCTTTGTGGTGTTTTAAGAAGCTCTGTACTGTATCCAATATTTGTCCTATTTAGAGTCAGGGCTGGCCCATCCATGAGGCAAGGTGAGATGACTGCCTCGGGCAGCAGGAATAAGATCTTACATCAACTCTTCTTCCTTGGCAGGGAAGGGAGTGACATTTGGGGGACATTTGGGGGTGTAGTGGTTAAGAGCGGTGGACTCGTAATCTGGTGAACCAGGTTTGCGTCCCCGCTCCTCCACATGCAGCTGCTGGGTGACCTGGGCTCTGAAGTCTCTCAACCCCACTCACCTCCCAGAGTGTTTGTTGTGGGGGAGGAAGGGAAAGGAGATTGTTAGCCACTTTGAGACTCCTTAGGGTAGTGATAAAGCAGGATATCAAATCCAAACGCCTCCTCCTCTACCTCAAGTGTCAAAATGTATTGGGCCTACTTAGAGTAGACCCATTGCAATCAATGGACATTACTAACTTGGATTCATTCCTTTTAATAGGTCTACTCTGGGTACAATATAGCTGGGGACAGTCTAGTCGGTGGTATTCAATACTAGTCCTACTCAGGGCAGACCCACGGAAGTTAAGAGACATGATTAATTTAGGTTTGTTAATTTAAATGGGTCCACCCGGAGTAGGACTTATTTGGAAACAACCCATTATTTCTAATTCATATGAACTGGTTACTTCTATTGATTGGCCAGAGAGAGATTTGTGGTTGCCAAAACCTAGGAAAGTTCTAAGGAAACATCTGCTTCGGCTTGGTTAAATTCCAATAAAGATATGGGTCCTGCTCATGCAGAAAGGGGAATACAACTTCCATAATCCTGGACCCAAACTGGGTAGGGTTGATTGGAGTCCAACAGCACCTGAAGATCACAGGTTTCCCATCCTTGTCCTCAGGTTTACTATTATCCTTGGGTTGTCGTACCTGTTTCCCACACACTTTAGCGTGTAAGCAGGCTGGATGGCGATAGCACTGACTATGATGACAGGATTCTCATCCCTGTCTGGTGTGTAAGTTAGCAGAGTGGCTCACAGTCAAAGTAGAGCAGATATTCCCATCATTTAGCCTCCAGAAGACGAGATAAGAGAAAAGAGGCACATTGCTGGGCAAGAATTGCAGGATGCAAAATTCTTCCAAGAAACATGTCCCTTAAGGAGCTACATGGTTTTTGTCATACACACACACCACACACATACAGAGGAAGCCTCGTAAAAAGTACTTGCCTTTAAATATTTCACCACTTCAGACAATACTTTGAAAGCACAACTTGTCACTGTCTCTATCTGAGCTATGGTACTTTGAAAGTCTCCTGGGGAAACCTGTCATGTGGAGATTGTACCAGGACAGTATTGTTCGCGTCAAATTATATAACCTATTTTTCAGTCACAGTACAATATGGTAAAAGAGGAATGTCCACACTAAATAATTTATCTTCTCCACTGTCTGCCAAGAGCTGAGTTGAAATATTTATTTTTATTTTTTATTTTAAAAATATTAAAAGTACAGTATACAAGATGCCAAAGGGGTTATACGGAAACCACCCAAAGTTACTTAGTACAACAGCAGTCAGCTCCTGAAATAAGTCTGTCACATTAAAGATAACACCTGATTTATCCTTCTTACGTGAACAAGTGGGGAAAGGTTTGCGATCCAATAAAGAGGGGGTGCGATGATAATTCATCTAAGTACAAAATAGTTAATTCCTTCTTGGACACTCTGTTAGGTACAGTGCACAGAAAAGGAGAACTATTCATCCAGCAGAATATCCCTCGTTGAGCACCTTGTTAGGGTGCAGCTTCTTATGTTCACAGGACAGGTGTCAGAAAATGGAATCATTGGGCACCTCCCAACAGGGGACTCACTGCTGACACCCAGAGCCCCAGGGTCTTGGTCTTGCTCCTCCTTCTCTATGCTATTGCTGCCTGATCACCTAATCACCAATCCAAATCATGTATGCATTAACAGGAATGAATAGATGGAAGAGCATCCTTCATTTGCCTTGTCCTTCTGCTTGGCAATTGGACAGATTGATCCAGATGAAGAAGACAAGCGAATACATAGAAGGATCGGTGCTGAGGAGGAAGCCAGCCCACTCACAGAAGGGGCCCAATGAGACCAGCTTACCTAGGGGCTCCCTAAAATAGAGCTGGCACTGAACACTTCTCATGGCATACTGGGGTACCCATATTTGTGTACTGGAAGTCTATATGTAATAGCATATGGGTAGGTGGGGCTTAATCAAATTTAAATGGATAGTGGTGGCATTATGAACATCTCTGATTTAGGTATGTTCTCCTTCTGTTTGGCTTTAGCCATAGAATCATAGAATCATAGAATCATAGAGTTGGAAGAGACCACAAGGGCCATCGAGTCCAACCCCCTGCCAAGCAGGAAACACCATCAGAGCACTCCTGACATATGGTTGTCAAGCCTCTGCTTAAAGACCTCCAAAGTAGGAGACTCCACCACACTCCTTGGCAGCAAATTCCACTGTCGAACAGCTCTTACTGTCAGGAAGTTCTTCCTAATGTTTAGGTGGAATCTTCTTTCTTGTAGTTTGGATCCATTGCTCCGTGTCCGCTTCTCCGGAGCAGCAGAAAACAACCTTTCTCCCTCCTCTATGTGACATCCTTTTATATATTTGAACATGGCTATCATATCACCCCTTAACCTCCTCTTCTCCAGGCTAAACATGCCCAGCTCCCTTAGCCGTTCCTCATAAGGCATCGTTTCCAGGCCTTTGACATTTTGGTTGCCCTCCTCTGGACACGTTCCAGTTTGTCAGTGTCCTTCTTGAATTGTGGTGCCCAGAACTGGACACAGTACTCCAGGTGTGGTCTGACCAGAGCAGAATACAGTGGCACTATTACTTCCCTTGATCTAGATGCTATACTCCTATTGATGCAGCCCAGAATTGCATTGGCTTTTTTAGCTGCCGCGTCACACTGTTGGCTCATGTCAAGTTTGTGGTCAACCAAGACTCCTAGATCCTTTTCACATGTACTGCTCTCAAGCCAGGTGTCACCCATCTTGTATTTGTGCCTCTCATTTTTTTTGCCCAAGTGCAATACTTTACATTTCTCCCTGTTAAAATTCATCTTGTTTATTTTTGCCCAGTTCTCTAATCTGTCAAGGTCGTTTTGAAGTGTGATCCTGTCCTCTGGGGTGTTAGCCACCCCTCCCAGTTTGGTGTCATCTGCAAATTTGATCAGGATGCCCTTGAGTCCATCATCCAAGTCGTTGATAAAGATATTGAATAAGACCGGGCCCAAGACAGAACCCTGTGGCACCCCACTAGTCACTCTTCTCCAGGATGAAGAGGAACCATTGATGAGCACCCTTTGGGTTCGGTCAGTCAGCCAGTTACAAATCCACTGAGTGGTAGCATAGTCAAGACCGCATTTTACCAGCTTCTTTACAAGAATATCATGGGGCACCTTGTCAAATGCCTTGCTGAAATCAAGGTAGGCTACATCCACTGCGTTCCCTTCATCTACCAGGCTTGTAATTCTGTCAAAAAACGAGATCAGGTTAGTCTGACATGACTTATTTTTCAGAAATCCATGCTGACTATTGGTGATCACAGCATTCCTTTCTAGGTGCTCACAGACTGTTTGCTTAATGATCTGCTCCAGAATCTTCCCTGCTATTGATGTCAGACTGACTGGGCGGTAATTATTTGGGTCCTCTCTTTTCCCCTTTTTGAAAATAGGGACAACATTTGCCCTCCTCCAGTCTGCCGGGACTTCGCCTGTTCTCCATATACATTATGATTAACACATGCTCTTGGGGAAATAAACCCATGGTCTGAAATTCAGGGGAATCAACTACCTCCCAATAAATGGTGTTTATCTTGAAACAAGGCCAACGAAAAAATTACCAGATGGGAATTGATGAAACTACTGTCAGTACAGATGTCACAATCCAGAAAGTCATCTGCTAACATTAAAACACGGCCCCCATAACATGAAACAGGTATAGTAATGTGGTGCATGTATCATATTTTATTTTAATAGATGTCCATTTTAACAATGCAGAGAATTTAAAGATGCACAAGCACACATTTGGCAACTTATTGTGGTTCAGTCATTACATTTCTACAAGCTGGAGACCTTACATGCACTGGTTTTGCAGGCAATTTTACAGACACATGCAAAATGCACATTACGACAGCCACAGAGCAGAACTGAGTCCAATTATTCTTAATCAGTAGTCTTACTTTCTTGCACCATCCTCACTAGCAATCCCATGTCTGTAAAACAGGCTATGAAGCTGTTTATATGGAGTCAAACCATTGGCCTGTTGTATATTCTGGCTTATGGCAGCTTCCTAAGTCGCTGCTTAAGACCATTTTTTAAAGTAGTGATACCAGCGATTAAAACTGGATGCAGAGTATGTGCTCTTCTGCTGAACTATGGTTCTTCCCATAGCAATAGGTGTTCTAAACAAACCATGGACAGATCAACATGGCAAGAGAGCTGCTGCACAATTGAGCCCAAAATCAAATTCCACACTGGGTATGGGAGCCCAAAAGAGTATTTCAATAAGTGCTCACTGTGGAAACACTTATGTTCCTTCCTGCAATCACGCACAGCATTCTAAATTCTCTAGAATCATGCTACCTGCAAATCCCATTGCCCAGCACAACTCTTGAATGCTTTTTATTTATGCAGTGGTATTCCCTTCAGAAGCTCCAGCTGGCTGGTGCATATTGAGTCATCACCTTTGCTGCTTCTCCTGGTAATTTTGTAGCACTAATAGCAGAGGAGTCCTATCCACACTCTGCATGCTACACAAAGGAGTCCAGACAGCAGGGTGGGCAAGTGACATTATCAGTGCACACTCAGCACCTTTGCACAATCCAATGATGCTTCTGGGCACTAAACATTCCAATGACCACAAGTTTAGCCACAAATTCCCTTCCTAAATGTTACCTGTACAACCTCCCTAGCAAATTTGGGCAGGAGAACATATTCTTCTGTGGAGGTCTGGGGGTTGGTTTTGCTCATTTTCAAGGACCATCAATGTTGAATAACAGACTGGTAGATCAGCTTAAACAACAATATATATGAGCACTGGGACTAAAGATTTGGAGTTATTGTACCTCCAAAACTTCAAAAACAGAAAACAGCTAGACAGCGTTTGCCAAGATCCAAAGCTCGTGGATCTTGCCCACCTTGCCCACATAAGTCTAAAATAGCATCAAACTATGCACCTTGTTTCTATAAATCTGAAAGAATCTGGAACACGGATGGTACTGTGGGTTAAACAGATCAGAAGGTCAGCAGTTCGAATCCCCGCAACAGGGTGAGCTCCCGTTGCTCGGTCCCAGCTCCTGCCAACCCAGGAGTTTGAAAGCACGTCAAGTGCAAGTAGATAAATAGGTACCGCTCCGGCTGGAAGGTAAATGGCGTTTCCATGTGCTGTTCTGGTTTGCCAGAAGTGGCTTAGTCATGCTGGCCACATGACCCGGAAGCTCTACGCAGGCTCCCTCGGCCACTAAAGTGAGATGAGCGCCGCAACCCCAGAGTCGTTCGCGACTGGTCCTAACAGTCAGGGGTCCCTTTACCTTTACCTTTACTATGCACCTTGTTTCTATAAATCTGAAAATATTTGCTTAGTGTTTTGTCCATAATCCACCTATATTCACCTGGGCACACAGAATTTCACTCCTGAAATCCTCTGCGTTTTGGGGTTGTTGCTTTTGTTTTTTGTTTGGTGCTGCATATTTGTCATGAGATTCATTAGCTCCAAACAATAAAGCAGACACATTTGACTGAAAATAAAAGGCCTGCGGCAACCATAAGCAGCAGAAATCTGTGCATGGAAGGAAATCATAGACATGCTTCTTGATGCTCTGAAACCAGCCAAAGTACAGGAGTTCTGCTTCGACAGCTCAGGGAAGCCAATAAAGAAATGCTGGGCTTTAATTATTGAGGCCAAGGGGCACTTGCTACTTCTTCACAATATGCCGCTCAGATGCCTCCATCATTCAAAGAACCTTAAGACTGACATGATAAACAGTGACGGAATTCCAGGCAGCAAAATGCCCCCGAGTCCCTTCTTCTTTCAGTGTTGACCTGACAGTTATGGGAAGGTGGGGAGACAGGGAGGGAGAAAGAAACTATGAGATTACAGAAGCACAGTCCATTGCACCTTCCCTTGGGCTTGCAGTTACCCTTCTTATTAATACTATGCACTGCATTATTACATGCTTGCTAAAACTGGCATAGTTAAAACTATGAAACTCACTCTCGCAGGAGGCAGTAATAGCCACCAACACAGAAGGCTCTAAAAGGGGAGTAGACAAATTCATAGAGGGCTGTTGCAAGAGACTAGCCACAATGACTAAGCTCTGTCTCCACAGCTGGAGGCAGCAATGCTTCGGAATACTGGTTGCTGGGAGCCACAGGAGGGGATAGAGTTCTTGTGCTGCAGTCCTGCTTGTGGGGTTTCCCACAGCCATCTGCTTGGCCACTGTGAAAACACAACGCTGGACCAGGCCCATCAAGTTCTTCTCCTGTTCTTATCTCTGAGGGCCGTTTCAATTTTTAGCAAGCTATATTAGCTCTACAAGGAGGAGAAAAATATTTATCCTTTCATACGCAGTCCAGTTCTGGGTGCCACAATTTAAGAAGCATATTGAGAAGCTGGAATGTGTGCAAAGGAGGGCAACCAAGATGATCGAGGGTCTGGAAACCAAGCCTTATGAGGAATGCTTGAGGGAGTTGGGTATGATTAGCCTGGAAGAGACTGAGAAGAGATACGATAGCCATCTTCAACTATCTGAAGGGCTGTCACGTGGAAGATGGGCCAAGCTTGTTTTCTCCTACTCCGCAGGCTAGAAACCACACCAGTTATAAGAAATGAGATTCCAGCTGAACATTGGGAAGAACTTTTCAACAGTAAGAGTGAAAAGGACTTCCTCATGAGGTTGAGGACTCTCCTTCCTTGGATGTTTTTAAACAAGAGCTGGCATGGTCATCTGTCATGTATGATCTAGTTGAGACTCCAGGGTGTTGGACTAGATGACCCTTGGGGTCCCTTCTAATACAAGATTCAGACCTTCTTCCCTATTCCTTATATTGCATCTCAACTTTTCTGGAGCTATTTGCTCAGCAATGAGCTTCATACTGTCTGCACTTCTAAGGGCATTCTCCTTTGCTCTCCTTACTTGCACATTAATTTATAGATGAGAGGCACAGGAAACAAATTTATGCTGGGGTGATTCCATCAGGCATAGTTCTACTTGACCCCTCACAATTCACTGAGGATATGTAGAGTGTCATCTGAACATCCTTGGTTCTTATATTCCAGAGCTGAGGAATACAGTGAGAGGGCTACATTCCCTCCTGGGCAATTTTCAAAGAGCCACATGTCAGTGGTGGGTGGGGCCAAAGGCAAAAAAGTCAGGGCAACAGATTCAAATTTGTACCAGTAGACTAGTTTCTACACACACACACACACACACACACACACACAAACACCCTCTTTGTTCATCATCCAGGTAAGGAAGAAGCATTATCTGAGTTCAAGGACGCATTCCAGCCAGGGAAAAACACTTGGGAGTGTGAAGCAAGGCAAGGGCAGAGTTCTGAGGGCCAGAGAAAGGGGGGGGGGCGCACGCGCAGGCCTGAGGTTTGCAACCCCTGTCGTATTCCTTTCTCCCTTCACTAGGAAGGATGAACTCACATGACAAACCCTCATATACTTCTCTAAGGGTTATCTGAAAGTCATAAAATGACAAGAATGAAAAGGGTTGCTCCTCAATGGCTACCAACTTTCCCCTCATGTGCTTCAACCGTGCAGAAAGTCAGGAGGCAAAGCTTTACTCATCTTTGCATTGACAAGCCAGGAAGTGCTTCACCTGGTGCATTTTTGCCTGTCAAGGTGGTGTTAAACCCTGCTAGGTGGGGAAGGAAAATGAAAAAGGTTGGCAATGCTCAACCCTTATTTCCAAGGCTGAATTAAAAGTATGAACAATGCTTTAATTATGATGTTCCCTGGTAATTAATGGCATGGGAGCCATTTATCTTTAATGTCTCTTCCCTAAATATAAACCTTCCAACTTCACTGGAATGAGATTTTAAAGTAATTACCACTCCATCAAAGTAGTTTTTAATACCCAGCTGAGATTTAATTTGAACACACTCCTCTAACCAGAATGATATTATATTGAGTCATATACAATATTATAATGTATTGGCAGTCTCCGCTTTGATTTTATGAAGATGTAAATAAGCCTAGCACCCATTCAAAACAAATTGAAGCATCCCTGTTGTGCACCAACCTAGGGCTCCTTCCAAACCAACTCCATTGTGAAAAGCAAATGTGGGGAAGCAAGCCAGAAAATGGTGGCTGGGTCCCACAGCAAAGAAGGTATAAGGATATATTGGCTGTGTGTATGATTTGCACTTGCTTCCCAACTGTCAGGGCTGAGTGGTAGGCAGAACTCTGAGATGAGCTGGGAGCTATGCCAGGAGACTGGAGCTGAGAGACAAAGTCAGAAGTCAGGACTGAAAGGCAAGTTGGGTTCAAAGGACAAACAACAAAAAGGACATAGGGTGCAGGAAGCTGTCCTTTGCAGTGTCTATTGGTCCATCTAGCTCAGTCTGACTCCAGCTGCTCTCCAGGCAGGAATCTCTCCCAGTCCTGCCTGGAAATGCGAAGGATGAATCAGGGACATTTTGCATGCAACAAAGATGCTGCACCACCGAGCTATGGCCCTACAGATACAGGGACACACCAAAGCTCAAGACAGCAGCTTTTCAAACTGGGCACACATAGTCAACTGCAAATTAGTGCTGGGTTAAACTTCCCTCTCCATCTAACAGGGGAGCATTTCCATCCATGAATTCTCTCCATTTTGTCCACTAAGGAAGCAGCTTCTCTAATGAAAGACTGTGACAGAAGTATGGCTGGTGTGTCAGCATGTGGGTGGTGCTGAGCCATATTAAAGTATGCACTGAGTACACTGCCAGGACAGGCTGGACTTCTGAGTTTTACACACCTGAAATGGCTTCTTTCTAGGTGATGTTACTTGGAGTCCAATAAGAGCTGAACAGTTGGGGCAAAGCCATTTCGGGGAATAAGAGCAAGTGAACAGAAGCTCTGGGCATGCCCTTCATGCAACCTGTGCTGTGCTTAACCTCCTTCTGTAGCTGATCGTGCTCTAGTGTCACTTTACAAAATGCTGCGGGGAATCAAGCTTGCCAGACAGTTATTTTTTCCCCCACCCAAAAGCTCTGATTCCCCCTAACTTAGTGGTGGGTTGTCATTACTAATGCAATCGGGGGAGTGCACTCTACACAAACCTAAAGGTGTTTTCTTCATTATGATGATGGTGGTGGTGGTTGCTGCTGGTGGTGGTACTACTGCACATGAAATAAGCTAACCATTATTAATGTCCGTATCTAGAGCTCTGAGACAGATTAAATATTCTCTTGCTCCTCCTTCCCTCTGGTCCTATGTCTGGGTATTTCAAATCACCACATTCTTTTTGAAACACCCATAAAGACAGGCTGAAAAAGGTTTAAATTAGATGTGTGGTCTGTCTGCTGTGTGTAAATATAGAAAACAAAATGCATAGCTGCAATATTTTTACGAGATGTACGTGGGCATTTCTTAGCAGAGCACGTCTCTATGGGAGCCCCTAAGAATCCAGGGCAAGACAAGCAGCGTTTGAAATCCTTGAGACAAGTTATGCCTGGTCTGTAACTGTGGTTCAGGAAGGCTAGACATTCTTTTCCTTAGGCTAGGGTGCTGCTAAGCAAGCTGTTTCTGCTTCCATTGCACTTAAAGGGCTTTGGTAGTGGGGAGGGGGCAACACAGATCATTATGTTAAAAACAGAAAATCCCAACAGATGTCTAATGTTACAAAAATAATGCAAATGCATAGTTCATTACTCTGTCTTTTCCCTGGCAAATGTGCATATATCAATGTCAACCTGGCAAAGCATTTACTGAACAGAAATGAAAAGATGGGGTAGCCTGGCCTGGGAACTGTCAGGAGAGACAGATAGGGGAAATGGGTACACACACCATACCTTTAAAGCACACTTGAAGCACATTACTTCCCACAAAGAATTCTGGGATAACAAACAGAATTCTGGGCACTGTAGTTTTTTAAGGGTTGGTGGAAATTTGGGACTACAGGGTCCCAAATTCTTTGAGGGGGAAAAAGATATAGCATGTACACAGCCTGAGTATTCCACCCAACCTAAAAAAAATCACATATGTGTAAGTACGTCAGAAGCTGCCTTATGGTCCACCTGCTTCAGTACTGTCTACACGCTGATTGGCAGCAGATCTCCATGTTTTCAGCAGAAGTCTTTCCCAAACATTTTTCTCACCCTTACGCTAGTGAAACAGCACTTGTGCCGTCAGTCCAGAGAATGCTGAATCAGGACCTACAGTTCTAGCAAATGTATGAATGCAGAAAGTATGGATTGAATGAATTTCCTTACTTTTGGCAATCCCACTCCCATTGGAATCAATAAGACTTCCAAGATCAGACTGGGCCTATAATGTGCAGAAAAGCCAGGTGTTTCATACTTATAGTAAATGAACTAATTTATTAACTCTACTAATCAAAATTAATGTCACACTTTCCCTCCTGGAAAGTAAATCATTAGGGGTGTATGGGTGAACTGTGCCTTCAACATTCACTCAGAAAAATCAGTGTGCCTCAGTTTTTGTAAGTTTGCAAAGCAGTGTTTTATAGAATATCTCTAGCCAATGCCTATTTGGAAGCAAATTTCACTGTAAAAATTTAACAGCAAGTGTATTCAGTCAACAGCAACAAAACATATCTAATTTTGGCAGCATCGTTATATATTTTTGAAATTTTGGAATTGCACATATTGCTAAGAGCTCATACAGCACCTCTGTATGGATTTTAGAACTAGTGCTATCATAGAAAATAGGCCCTAACCACAAGGATCTGTTTCTTCACTAAGCATTACCATGACAGACCCTCCAAGTGTCCCTATTTTCCAGGGACAGTCCCTGATTTACAGAAGTCATCCCAGTTTCTGATTTGATCCTGGAATGTCCTGCTTTTCCTTAGGACATTCCTGTTTTTATCAGAGAAATATTGGAGGGTATGGAGTTATGCAACCCGAAGCCAATGAGATAAGTAACTATACAATCTTTAGAAGACTTCTGAAGGTTTTATTATGATTTCATATATATTGGAAGCCGTCCAGAGCGGCTGTGGCAAGCCAGTCAGATGGGTAGGGTATAAATAAAACCGTTGTTGTTGTTGTTGAATAGGACACCCCTATTTTCATTGAAGAAATGTTGGTGGGTATGCCATGGAATAGAAAACCTAAAAACAATGTTAGCTCCTCCTTAGTTTCCTGCTTGGCAGGGGGTTGGACTCGATGGCCCTTGTGGTCTCTTCCAACTCTATGATTCTATGATTCTATGATTCCTCAATTCTAATCGCATTTACATGAGTGCAAGTTATTGGATTTCAGTGGAACTTTTCTCTTGTGTAAATGTAGCTAGGGATATTGCTGTAAACCGTTTATTATTTGTAAAACTCTGATTTGTTTTTAATCCTGAATTTAGGGCCAAACAAACATACATCGAATGGCCCTGTTGACATTCCCCTGGATGTTCTAAGTGCATTTTCAAGGCAATAATGTGTTTACAAATGCCTGATGCATTAAAACGTTTTGAGAATGGTAGCTGATCTGATTCAAACAAGGGAGAAATGAGAACACTATACAAGTACTGGCTATTGAATTAATGAAAGCAAAACAAAGTCAATTCACCAGGGGCAACTGCTGTGGATTACCCAGATTCAGCTAGCGTGCTTCTTAAATGCTCCTCCTGTTAAGACTAATTTAAAGAGAATGAAATGAGAACAGGAGAAACCTGATGCTCTTCAATTAGCATTTGAGTGTGGAATGTTTACAGCAAACCATTGGAATAGTAGGGCTTAAATTGTATTCAGTGGAAGGCATACTCACAACTGGTGGTTCGGCGCATTTTCGAAATACTGCTGATTATACCTGTGCCCAGAAGATTGAGAAAGCTGTCTTAAAGGATTACAACCTCAAGGCTTACATTTCCGATTTGTACAACCGCTGAAGGGCATCGAGCAAAAACATTTTGCGAAGATACAGTACCGTATATGCATCTCAAGTGCTGCTTCCTGGCATGCATGAAAGCAACAAACTGGCCTTAGCGTACAACAAACCAGGGACAAGTGCATTTAAAGAAAAGGAAACACTTTTGTATCCCTCAGATGAAAACAGACTATTCTTCAGGAACAGAAAGGCTTGTTCTGATAAAGGAACTTGATTGATAACTGTGCTGACCCTCTGAAGGCCATAACACAGAGACTTGCAGATGGCGCAGATAATGTCAAAAAAATTCCTTACAAGGATTCCCATCTCCTTTTATAAAGGATGCTGTGGTTCAGTTTATGATTACGACACTTTTTTTTTTCCTGCTCCAGAGAAGAATGTGATCTGCTCTGAGGAGTTTGGGTGCTTTCGTTTGGACAGCCCCAGACCCAGTTTATAACAGCAGCACCACATTTGGTCGGCAAATATTGTGCAAATATGAGGCAGGGAAAGAGTTAAAATAATACGTAGCTATGTAATTGACCAAATTAGGCAAGAGCAGCCGGAGAGGCAGTGCTAATTCTAGTAATTATGTGTAAGTGCCAATGCCACATATTGAATAATAAAGCTAGTATCACCAGTGCTGTGATATTCTGTACCTAACTGGAATGATTGAAGTCAACTGGTTGGGGCTGATATGAAAACACTCTGCTCTAAGCCAAGGATTTGTGTTAAAGCAGGCATCCCCAAACTCAGCCCTCCAGATGTTTTGGGACTACAACTTCCATCAGCCCTAGCTAACAGGACCAGTGGTCAGGGATGATGGGAGTTGTAGTCCCAAAACAGCTGGAGGGCCGAGTTTGGGGATGCATGTGTTAGAGAATTCCATCTCTCTTTCTTCAGATCCAAACCATAAGGAGGATGTGAAGCAACATAGGACTGGGTCAGCATAGTAGGCCACCATGGGACCCTGTTCTTCTGATGTAAACTGTTCAACTGATATAATATTTTATTATTATATTGTTGTCCCCTGTCCTTTCCAATGAAGGGGAGGGGTAAGGAATCTTATAAATTAAAAATGTAGGTAAAGAAAGTTTAAGCCCAGCATTATACCTTCGTACACCCAGGGGCCATAAGGCTAGGACAAGTTCTTAAAATGCTAGTCGTAGTTGTTTTAAAAAAGAACAAACGTGTGAATGCTACCCATGCCATAGTGACTTTCAATTCCTTGAAGATCTTCTGTACTGTATTATTATGGTAACTAAGCGTAATGTTCCTAATCTTTGGATTTAACCCTGCCAGATCCTATTTTCCTGCATTTTTGTCATCAGTCAGACATTTGCTTTCATACCACACTGAAATGCATATACAATCCTGCAATAAAATTCTCACGAGGTGGCCTTGCTGCTTCTAAGAATATCAGCAGAGGAAAAAAACATGAATAGCAGCATGTGAAAAGGAGTCGCAGCAAGAGGTAAGCAACTTCAGTCTCTTTCGTATTCAGCATTTGAATTTTGTACATTATTTATTGCTACCATCAAAAGTTCTAATCCTTAAGGAACCATTCTCCATGCAGTCCTCTTGTCCTCTTTGAAAGCATACGGCACTCCAGGTAGCTTTATTCCAATAGAGCCACATAAATTTTTAACTTTTTCATCTCCAAATATGACACGTATTGCCTTGAGCCCCAAAGTTTGAATTCCTCAATAACTCGGCTTCTTCTCGGGAGTAGTGCTAAGGGATATTTCCTTTGGTGAGCAGACAGGAGAGAAGTGGTTTTTTAAACTGGATACATATCTACACCCCCCCACACCCCTACCTTCAGGTATACCATCTGATTCATGAATATTTATGGCTTTGGCATATGGTTATATTTTTGAATTCTTTCTGCTCTGCTTGATAGATCATGCATTTTCACACACACACAGTGGGCCCACCACTTATGCAAGGATTTGGTTCGGGGTGTGTGTGTCTGTGCACAAAGACAAAATTGTGCAATGTTAGGAACCCCAGGAACCTACAAGGTGGGTTTCCCCTGCTCTCCATTTATTTATCTAGCTCACCCCTACCCCCAATGTAAGGTTGCGATTGCACAAGTAAAGCGAGCGCAAGTTGTGGGTTTACTGTATGTCAAATTGCAAGATGCCTGGAGATTTCTTTCCACCTTTAAGTACATAAAACAACGCCTACGCTTTTGACAGATCCCTCACACAACAACGTATGTTTCGTATCCTCTGAAACCAATTTTCTCACTGCCACACGTGACTGTTCTTTCATTAATTTAGCACATTTCAATCTTGCTTTCTCACCCACAGGTAAGTCCACAAAGTAGCAAACAAAACTTTAAAACAGAAACCCAAATTAAAACAAAGACCCAACAGCAAATACCAGCAGTTAAATAAATCACACCAAAAACAGCTGATCCACAGTATCTTTTGCAATGAAAGTGTCTAGATCTGCTGCCCACAAAATGAAAAACAAGCAAACAATGCAAACCTCCTTGGGAAGCAAAATTTCAGCTTCTTGGTGCCGCTACTGAGAAGGGCTTGTCACACGCCCCATTGAGTTCAACTGGATTTACTCCCAGGTATGTGTATAAAGGCTTCGTGTGCTAATAGGAGACTTATTTTTCATTCAATCAAAAATTATCAGTACTATCTGAAGTGAGCTGGTTTCCAGTGAAACTCCACCTTATCATTTATTTATTTGATACATTCTCACCCAGCCTTTTAGGTCAATGTCTTCATGCTGAAGAATTACCTATTTGTCCCTTAAACAATTATTTTCCATTAATATGTTATATCTACCTATCTACCTATGATATCCAGTTTTTCATGAGATGTCAGCATCCTTCTCTCCAAAACTGCCTCCAGAGGTTATTTCTGCTCCCCCCCCAGTCCTTAAAAGAGAACCTCACTTTCCCCTTTTCTAGGCTCTTTTGTTCTCTGTCTTGGTTTAGCTCATTATATGCCTGACAGTTCTTTTATTACAAGATTTCATTTTGAATCTGGTTTTCTCCCTGTCTCATTATGTGCTCTCTCACAAGCTCCATGTCTCGGGTTTGTACTCTTTCCCTTTCCCTGTCTTGACAATTCCCTTATTAGTAGATTGGATTCTGCTTTTGTTATATGTTGTCTGGCTTTATTCCCTCACACCTTTTTTTCTCCCTGGCATCTTATTTTCCTCTTCCCTCCCGCCAAGTCTTCATTCCTCCTACCTAAAAAAAACCTGGCATTTTAATTCTGTTTGCCATTCCACAGAAACTTGCACCTGTACAGTGGTACCTCAGGTTAAGTACTTAATTCGTTCCGGAGGTCCGTACTTAACCTGAAACTGTTCTTAACCTGAAGCACCACTTTAGCTAATGGCGCGCCGCCGGAGCACGATTTCTGTTCTCATCCTGAAGCAAAGTTCTTAACCTGAGGTAATATTTCTGGGTTAGCGGAGTCTGTAACCTGAAGCGTATGTAACCTGAAGCGTATGTAACCCGAGGTACCACTGTATATGCCAAGGGGCTGGCGGCAGAAGATCTGAATCTGCTGGTGGGACTCTGGGTGATTTGCAATAGGTGGGCAAGGATTTCTGAATCCAAACCATTTTGGCAATAGCAGAAACGAAATTACTCTCCCCTTGCTAAAATTAAGAAAGCTTGGGATAAGCAGGAGCAAGTTTTTGTACAGAAGGTGTAATAACTGGTTCTGAAGGAATGGAGGCATGGGTTCATACCCTACTACTGAAACCATGTGATATCTGGTTCTCAGGTGTTCTGTGCAACAAACTCAGTGATGCTCACAGCTCCCATGCAGCATACAAGTTTATCCAAAGAAAAGCAAGTACTAACACACATATCAAGAGAAGGAACACTAGACCAAAGTATTTGCCTGATTAAATACTTTTCACATTTGCTGGCAAGTGGAGATTTGAACCCACGTCTCCCTGGTTCTAGTCAAGCAGTCGAAACACTATATACTATACTGGGTCACGATGTTCCGCATGTGAGTTTTCCAGAGGCATCTGGCAGGATGCTGGAATTAGATAAAACCTTTGTCTGATGCAGCAAGGCTCTTGTTAGGATTTTAAGTAATCAATAAATATTTAGAAATAATCATAGTAGCAACAGTAGGAGAACTTAGCTAGACCACCATTAACTAAGGCTCAGTTTCTTCAAAGGCACAATCTTTTCTATTAATCCAAAATATGATGCTGCCTATTCGGGCTAACTTCATGCTCCTCCACTAGAAATTTATATTCATTTTTTAAAATGTCATTTTTGCAGAGCTTATGAAGGGCCTGCCTTGAGGCTCTCAGATGCTCAGTGAAAATTACCTATTTTGTTACCTTCAGCTTTGCTTTTTGTTGGGCTCCCCCCACCCTCTAGCGAAGTGTAAATTGAGACAGCATTCACATAGCTTGAAAAGAAGGGAATCTTTCAGCCAATTGAGCGGAAGCTGGTGTCACAATCCTGAGCAATAATGACCTTTTAAAGAATGCAGAGTCAATATTTCTTAGCTAGATTGCAGCATCTGTATTCAGGGCAACAACCATCAGCAGTATCCAATACAAGCTTTAAATGTAATGTGTGCATATGCAAGGCATAGGTTACACACACACACACACACACACACACACACACTACACCACATAATGGAGTCAAGTGCCAGGACATTCATAAAAATAAGATTGTACCCCGGCACTGAAAAGCCTCTTGAAATAAACTTCATTAATTAGCTCTAGTAAATAGGTATGCAAAGGTTTTGGCAATTCAGTTTGTCCCATGGAATTTATATTTGGCTTGTTTCAAGCAAGATTCCATATATTTAAGGTTAAATAATGATTTAAGGTTAAATAATGAGGGGATGCGGGTGGTGTTGTGGCCTAAACCACTGAGCCTCATGGGCTTGCCAATCAGAAGGTCGGTGGTTCACATCCCCGTGATGGGGTGAGCTCCCGTTGCTCGGCCCCAGCTCCTGCCAACCTAGCAATTCAAAAACACCCCCCCCCAAAGTGCAAGTAGATAAATCAGTACCACTCCGGCGGGAGGTAAATTGTATTTCCATGCGCTGCTCTGGTTTCGGTGTTCCGTTGCACCAGAAGCAGCTTAGTCATGCTGGCCACATGACCCGGAAAAACTGTCTGCAGACAAACACCGGCTCCCACGGCCTGTAAAGCGAGATGAGCGCTGCAACCCCAGAGTCATCTGTGACTGGACTTAACTGTCAGGGGTCCTTTACCTTTACCTTTAAATGATTCCCACATCTTTATACACATACACACAAACACACACACCCTCAGCAGTTTGCTGGGAAAACAGGTACTACAAATCTACACATGCAGAATCTTTCTACTAGATCAGGCATAGGCAAACTCGGCCCTCCAGATGTTTTGGGACTACAATTCCCATCATCCCTGACCACTGTTCCTGTTAGCTAGGGAGCATGGGAGTTGTAGTCCCAAAACATCTGGAGGGCCGAGTTTGCCTATGCCTGTACTAGATTATTCAGCTAAGTTTGGTAGGAAGGAAAGCATCTACAGGTAGCAAAGAAATGTGCAGCATAGCAACAGAAAATATTACAGCCTTGCGTTCGCAACTCACCTGGTGGCCAAAGTTGACCAGGAAGTCAATGCAGCTGAGGGAGTGCTCAAGCGGAGGAGGAGAATGCATCCCTCCCTTCCTGCACCAGCCTGTTTTGTTTTTGAGCTAGTCACAGGGGAGAGAAAGCCTCTTCCCCTGCAGTCTGCATAGAAAGTCAGTGAACTGACAGAGGACTGATGGGATTGTTTCTTCTCACCATTCCAGTCCCACTGGAAGAAGAAATTGACTATCCTGCTAAGAGGCTAGCAGTTTGTGTTTCGGCACTGGTAGTGGAGGGAGGATCACCTTCTCCTCTGTACAAAACAAACTCCCATTCAAACTACCGCTTCTTTCTAAGTCTCATTGTCAGCTGTTTTTACATAATAAAGAAAACAGAGTTATAATGGTTTAGGTATGGTTGGGGGCCAAGAGTGCTGGAGGAGCAATAGGCTGCACCCAAAAACTGTACATTATATTTCTATGCAGCTCCTGAACAAAGTTTGTGTTCTCATTTCATGTTCAAATCTTCTCACAGACAGTTAACTCCCCGACGCGCCAATCAGGTCAAGGTGCTTGCAGTGGGAAAGCAGAAATATCAGCTTCAATTTAATAAGGAAATCTATTTTTAAAAGCTTCAATCAAACCATTGGCAGTTTAATCTCACTGATTAATTAATTCTTTCAGCCCAGATTTCTAACTACTGGACTGTTTCCATACCTAGTTAGCCAATGCCCCTAAATACAATGAATATTTGTAAAAGTAGTAGTAGCTATATCAGAGAAAATAGCAATGCTTTAACAAAACCTCTTGAGCTAAGAGGTTGAACAAAAGTTGTTCTATTTGTTATCCTTAATAAACTCTACTTTGTTATGGCTGGTGGCTAAAACAAACACAATTTTAGAATCTGGTATGAGAACTTATCTATTCCTATTTCAATTTCCCCTCTGTCTCCCTCATCAAATGAACTATGAACATATAAAAACTGCACAGAATAACATAAGGTATAATATCCATTTCATTATAAGCGAAATGTTGGCAGGCTAGCTGCGTGTGGGGGGTGGGAGATTCTTTGCATTTTTACCAGGCACTGACACTTTTATTCTTAGAAAATAAAATAAAAGGATAGTTGTCTATTACATACAATTATTTTCATCATTTTTATTTATTTTTTTAGACAGTGATTGAATTTTGCACAAACTACCACCTGGTAGGTTTTATGGGCAATCTTCTTCCATTAGAGATTGCTTTTGACACTGCATTATTTAAAATCTAATTTCAAATGGAATGCATCCTGTGAAACTATTTATGAATTGCATTAAGATTTCTTACTGCAATTCAAGTGAGAAAGGAGTGAGAAAGAACTTCAGACATCTTCCATGATTACGGTCATGTAGATAAAGATACAAACAAAAGCTAGAACACAGTCTACTCATAGATCATCAATTTATGGTGGAACACCTAATGTCTTTTGGTTACTGGGAGTCTTGCAAAGGATTCTGGGCCTGGTGGTCTTTGTTCTGATCCTGCAAAGTACTTCTTAGTGTTTTAGCAAGAGTTCATCACTTACCATGCAACAGTCTCGCCATGACTGTTAAGAGAGCCTGTGTGCTCTCTGACATTGCATGTTTACATAGGGTCATCATATGTCAAACTGAAAATCCATACAGAAAAGGTGTTGAGCTGTTTTTGGCAAAGTTGTTAAGCTTTTGGGGCAAAATAGGTGTTGTTGAACTACAACTCCCATCAGCCCTGACCACTAGCTGTGCTAGTTGGTGTAATGGTAGCTGGAGTGCAACAACTGAAGGGCACTGTGCTGCCTACCATTAACACAGGATATTCTAGCTCACTAATTGCTTTTTCCTAGCAATCAGGCATGTGGTTTGTTGAAAGCTGCTCGTGCTCTCTGTAGGGTACCAGATGCATTAGGCATGCTTTGAATTACCCATGTTCCATGTGATTAACATTCATATTAAAGCTATTATTGATTCCAGTGACACAGCAGATTAATCATGAAGGAGGCATGCTACTCAAAGTCACAGGATTTGAGACCTACTTGCAACAGTTCCACATGCTATGTAGAACCACTGAAGAATGAGAAAGCACATGTGACTAACACATTTTCTTTGCAGGTTTTTCACTGTTCCACCTGCATAAGGAACATATGCATCACCCCTATGGCAAGTTGCATAACCTCTATCCACATCTAAAACATGTGATCGTCTGCAAAGAAGATGTAGACACTGCTGCTTGTACATTAGGAACATTAGGAGTCCTTCTTATTTCCTCCCTAGCCACCTCTGCACAATGCCACTCATGTTTTCAACAAGTGTCAGACTGATTGTGCATCTGAATCCTTTGCCATTTCAAACTTTAATATTAAAAGCTTTATGAATTGTCATCTGTCTTTAAAGTTAATTTTTAAAAGTTGCACTCATTTGATGTAGCTTATTAAATAGATAATTGCATCTGCTTGCTTTTTTTTTTTTGTCGGCTAGACAGCCCCATATGAGATCGGGCTCATGATGAATTCTTCTGAATTGTGAATGTGATTGACTTGACATTATGACATGTATTATTTCACTTGCATAGCACTTTGGGGATTAAGGGAATTACAGGATTTTTTTTATTGATAGAAGGATCTTCTGACAGTCAGACAACTCAATCCTTTGAAAGTGCAAATAGAGTGATCCTTACACAAGTACACGTTTGCTAGGAGTATAATAGAAATTTCATTTGATGGATGCAGGAAATCGTATGTGTTTGAAGCAGGAGCACTGTTAAGTCACTTTTCAAATGATGGAACATAATAAAAGCAGACCATCACAGAGTGAAGACACAACTTTTTCAGCAGTAGCATCTGCAGAGATTTATGATCACAACAGTACAGGGGGAGCAAAGGTTTTAAAAAGTAAGATAATCTATAAGGCTACTATTTCAGGGTTCACAGTGGAAATGATTTTGTGGCATGCAGAGGGAAAGAACACAGAAAACCCCCATTATCAGCTGTGCTCATCTAGTTATGATGAACAGGTATAGCAAGACTGTCTAACCACGTAACTAGTGACTACTGCTTTGTACTGTTGAGTTAGTCACTCCCAAAACTGGCCATGGTCAAATTCTACCATGTCAAATTTGCTGTTGATTTCCTACTGAATGCCAACTTCACATGGGTACTTTGAGTACTAACGCCTTGAGGTGAGTTGCCCCATGCTTGAGGAATGAGGCTATGGACCTGGAGCCGGTTGTGAAGTGCCAGAAGGAATTCCTCTGAGCCCTGATCTTGGATGACCCCATTTTCCCAGAAGCCCCAGCACATCTTGCCACTACCTTCCCAGCATGAGGAAGCCTCATTGCCACCCTTGGAGCCTGATGACTACAGACCAGAAATTACAGTCATAGAATCGAGAGCTCTGCAACTACTGAAAGCTTCTTCCAGCAGAGGCAGAACTAGTTAACTAAGCTAAGATGCAGTTCTACATATTTAAGTTTTAGTCTATGAAGTTCTCTTTTTGAAGGAACATCAAAGTCTGTTTATGTGGTTCATCAGCCTGAGCTTTCATGTGGAGCTGTCCAGGGTGCTAACTTGAACCTGAACTCTTGCTGGAAGCCCTACTTGGGCTAAAAACTCATATGACAGCAACCACCTTCAAAACAGAACATTTAGCTGCTCTGTTGCTCCCACTCCCTGCATCGAAAAGGGATATCTGACACATTAAAAGATTTGCCACAATAAAAGAGTTAGTCTTGAAAGGTGCCATGAACTTGTTTTGCTTTAATGCACTAGAAAGATTGCCCCCTCAGACAAACATACAGTATTCAGTACTGCAGTGCAATGGGTGGAACACAGAGCTGCTCTTTTAAGAACCTGCTGCTATTTCAGAAAATTAGTCCAGTTTCTGATAGGACAGGACTGATGCAAAGATATCACACAGGTACTCTGCCATCTGTATCAGTGTCCCTTTACCTTCTGGGAACAACCTTAAATGTGCCTTAAATGGCTTGGCCTCTTACCATTTGTTCACCTGTGACATCTACAATCAAGCAAGAAAAGCTTGTTGTTATTGCAACATGTATGTAACAAGAACATGTAGATGAGAAGTCTTGGTAGTCTCCCAATACTCCGCACAATCACTTAGAATAATAAAGCCATGCTTTTGTGTGAAAGCAATGCATTGTTGTGTTTGCACATTCTATTGCTCCAATGCAACAGGATAAATTTTACAGGATGGCAAATCATGCCTGGTGGACTACATGCATGTAAGTGCAACAGCTGGATCAGAAATCACACTAATCCACCTGTATGGGAACATTGTCTTAGGTTCCCATTCTTTTGCTATTTTCATTACAACATTTCAGTTATTTTCTTTCATATATCAGTACTGAACTAGACGTTTCAAGGTTTTACCCTTCTCTGGCAAAGGAGTTAATTCTCCAGGTGAATTTTTCTATTTTCACATTTTTGTATTGTAGTTACCTGTCCTGACATAAAGTTACAAATCTCGAGTTCAACCTTCAATCAACAATCCAGAAATAACTTCAATTATAAGTGTGGCTCAGCTAGTTATTTGTTCAAATAGGAGAAACTTGCTAGAAAATAGAATTTAATATTATTCTTAGAGAAATTAAAGCGACAGGAAGCAACATTGAATCCCTATGCTCCTGGCATGCAGAGAACTGGACGGCAGGGTGTGTGTGTGTTTACTTTCAGCAGCAAATGTTGCCTTGTACTGTGGAAGCAAGAAAGTAAGCTGACAGGATCAAAACATCTCGCTGATTAGAATCCAACAATTGGCATGGAAGCAAATAAACATTTTTGTGTGATGTTTGAACCCACGTTATCTGTCTTTAAAACAAACCACGACAGTGCTGGAATTACTTCTGCCACATTTAAAATGTTATATTGAATTGTCGAGAAAAGTATCTGAAGAAGTGTGCATGCACACGAAAGCTTATACCAAGAACTAACTTAGTTGGTCTTTAAGGTGCTACAGGAAGAAATTTTTTTATTTTGTCGAGAAAAGAGTTCAGGTTCACTGCCATCTGGTTCCAAAACTGTGCTGAATGAACCCAGTACAGTATTTAAGGGAACATTTGCATCAATGTTGCAGTGTCTACCTGGTGTCCTTGTTGGTCACTGCTGGATTGCAGACAAATGCTTAGTTTTAAATTTAGCTAGCAAAAGTTTTAGTTTCTGAACTATGCATGCCTCCTGGGCCACAGCTATTGTCCATCTAGCCTAGTAGTATCCTTTATCCAACACTGGCTAATACCAATTTCCTTAATTGCGGAAAAGACACAAGATAGCGACAAAATGATTAATCTATATGCCACGACTCATGAGTCATCATAGGCAGTGCATCCAAGGCAAGTGAAACAAAGTGAAACTAAGGCAAGGGTGAGCCATATATCCTATTAAAATAAACAGCAAACTAGATTCCAACTGAAGACCGTCAGGAAATATTAAGGACCCATCCACACAAATATAATCTACCCATATTTCAGCTTGCCAAACCTTGGTGCTTAATCTGAAGTTTGCAGTTTTTCCTCAGAGTTTCTAAAGTTTAGAATCTATAGTAATGGGTGAAATCTCAGGTGAGAAGGAAGAGGGCTGACTTCCTCCCACCCAGAGCCCTTTCCCAGTCTTTTCATAAAGAATAGCACATAAGAATTAAGAGTTTTTGCTACTGACTCTAGACCCAGATCCTGCCCTCCCCCAAAAAAACCTTTGCATGTGTGAGTAAACCCAAGGTTCTGGAGGAGACTGGAAGCTGAAGGCAAGGCTACATCTATATCTCAGACATGGAGTCAACAGAACTCAGGAAATGTATTGTTAACTCTTCATTGCATCAATACCAAAGGGAATAATTAGAAAAAGAGGGGGGAAAGCGGGGGATATAACACGTTGTGGCTAAATAGAATGCATATGGATGGGCAATAGATGGGGGAGGGGAATGTTGAAAATGATGGATATTTATCAGTTTTGTAGGAAACAAGGCATGCAATGATCAAAGCTTTGCTACTGTAAATTCACATTAATTATTTATATTTTCTGACTGTTTGAATTTGGATTTGACCAATAATGCCAAATTAATGTCAAAATCCAGCTTGCTGTCAGATCCTCTACAGCAGGGGTTGTCAACCTGGTCCCTACTGCCCACTAGTGGGCATTTCAGGATTCTAGGTGGGCGGTAGGGGGTTCTAGACACAAGCTGAATCCTCTTTCCATCGACCACTGGGCGGTAAGGAAATTTTACCATCAAGAAAAATGCATTAGTGGGTGGTAGGTATAAAAAGGTTGACTACGCCTGCTCTACACTAACATAAATTTATGTTTTGTTGGTTGGTTTTTAAAAATCTGCGTCTGGTGTAGTTGGTCCTAATTTATTAATTTCAGGGAGCCAAGTGAGCTTTCCTTGCTATTTATCAGCTTTTGCATATTAATTGCTACTTTTTATATTTCTTTTTATTGACTGATTGAGAGCGACGCTGATATTTCTATCTTGGGTTTGTTTGGGGGTTTTGTTTGAGTTTTATCTACATTTGTATTCTGTAAGCTACTTCAGGCATCTTCAAGCACAATATAAACAAAAAATAGCCTTGGTGCTGCTGACACCAGTTGAATGGGTCCAGTTGAATGATGAAATCTCAGTGGATCTGTGCTGAACACCATGCTGCACCAACTAGCACTCCAGTGAACTGAGTGGTGACTGGAAACATGAGCATTAGTCAACCACATGCACTCTTCACTTTTGCAGCCCTTATAACAGTGAAAGAAACCCCAAGTCATTGGGTTGATGTTTTGCACACATTACCGAATAGCTAATTACTAACACTCCCTCTTTGCTTGCAAAGACATTTATTAGGCTTTTAATCTTGTGCTTTTAAGAAAAGGTTTACCCCATTGATCTTTGTCTTGCAGCAGATTCATGTGCTGCTCCTGTTGCTTTCCACTCTTATCTCACACACACACACACACACACACCATTTTCTGAATTTTAATGTCTCAATGTATTCGCTGACATTTAGCAAAGTGCTTTACTACTCTGGCCTTTCATGCTTTTCCTCTTCTTTTTTGTGTTTCAGCTGCCTGGTCCTTTTCCCTGTTTCCCACAGGTCAGTGGTGTTACAAAACTGGAGCTCTTCCAAATCACTACTTCAACTGGCAGAATTTAATTTTCTTAGTGTGATGCCTTGGAAATAAGGCTTATGAACCATGATTTCAATATAAGAAGACCTCATATACCTCCAATGTCAAAAGTTCAACCCATTACCTAGACTTCCAGTAAATATTGAAACTTTGTGGACTTATTTAGAGATCAACAGAACCTTAACAGAACTTTAGGGCCATCTTATTGCATTGGGCAAAAGGTCCATGTCACCCAGCCTTGTCTACCACTAGCCTGGTAGACTTAGGTGATCATGAATAGCATGTAGGTGAGTGGGTGGGCTTCTGGGGGAGAAAAGAGAACTCCAACCCTCCTCTATGCCCAACACAGAAGTTAAGTGTGCTACTAGAGGAGGCAAGCAGCCTCCTGTGTACCCAATTTTAAAATGCATGGCAACAGAAAAAAGGCACCAGAATTATGCAGAGGTTAGAATTTGGCACAGCAGCTTTCCTTGTCATGCACCTGACACCACATTAATACAGGTAATTTCATTTTTTGTTTGGGCTATACCTGAATCCAATGGAATGGAGAGACAGAGCTACATGTCATCAACATGCTGATGACACCATTCTCCAAATTCTTGAAAGACAACTCCCAACAGTTTCATCTAGAACGTATGAACCGTTGTGAGACTCCACCATCCTAGTGCTATGTAACCGAGCAACTATCTCATAGAATCATAGAGTTGGAAGAGACCACAAGGGCCATCGAGTCCAACCCCCTGCCAAGCAGGAAGTACTACTAGTACTACTTTCTGTCACAACCATGCAAGTAGGATCAGAAGCACGAGCACTGTAAAACTCCCACCTCCTGAGTCAATCCAGAAGAAAACCATGATGAATGGTGTCAAAAGCTCTGAGAGGTCAAGCAGAATCACACTCTTTATTCTGGTCTAAATCCTTGGGCTGCAACAACTGAAACCAACCCCAGGAGTCAGAAACTATAGCAGACTGGTTCTGCCAATATGCACTTAGATGACATGCAGCTTTTGGCTTTGCCACACTACTGTACATGCTCAGAAAATTCAGTGGGAACAGCAGAATAACCAAAGTGTCCTCTGTGCTCATTGATTCCAGGACAAATGGCTCAGCTGATATACAGCATGGTGCTGATAATGCCAAGGATTCAGGTTTAATTGCTGTATGGGACAATTGCAAATTCCTGCATTGCAGGGGGTTGGATGATAGGTGTTATTCAGGGTCCCTTTCAACTCAACAGTTCTATGGTTCTAACCTTCTAGTAGAGCATTTAACTATCCTGCCACCCTGGTACCTGGTACACCAATGTATGAAAGCGAGCTCATTGCAGGTCAAGTGAATAGCAGGTAGAAGGAACACTATTCATAATGGCAGTTTTACTTTATTTCAAGATTCTGGAACAGGGGTACCCAATGTGTTGTCCACCAGATGCTGTCGTACTTAAACTCCCAGCAGCCTCAGCTAACATTGCCAATGGCCAAGGATGGGGCGAAATGTAGTTTAACAAAATTATGAAGGATACCACACTGGCCACCCCTGCGCTAGAGAATGATCCCCTAGAGAACAAACAAATTATGTGTATTTTAAAGAAATGTATATTTATGTGCTTTTACTTTATACAAAGGCCTTAGAGATTTGTTGCAAGTGTTTTTGAATACTAGGTAGCTATAAATAATAGCTTCTGATGTAGCATCACAGATAGGGAGCATAAAAAACGTATGGGAAATGTCAGGAGACTTGTGAAACTGAATAGATGTATTGACATTAAAGCTACTATTGCACATAAACAACAACAACAAAAGCTTGAATAGATTTGGCAGAAAACTCCTTTAACTACTTCTCCTCTAACTGCCGATAAAATAATACTTAGCCATATGGAGAAGTTTATGTTTCCCACAGAATCCCACAGAATCCCACAGCACATGTGTATACATAACATTTAAAGCACATTGCTGACTCCAAAGAATCATGGGAACTGTAGTTTAAGGTGCTGGGAATCGTAGCTCTAGGTGGAATTCAACATTGCACTGCATCAATTCAACATTGCACTGCATCAATAAAAGTTTTTCTGCTTGCCAGCTGAAACTATCCTCCCATTGCACCGTGTTCTAAGGATTCTCTTGACCGCCCTGAGAAGATTTGGGTGGGGGGAGAGAAAGGGAAATGCTCATCTGGAGGAGCCTACAGTCTGCATTTCAAATAGGTTGTTGAACTTCAAGCGCACTGAAATCTAAGCACAACTTAACAATTACTAACATAGGCTCCATTCATTTCAATGGGACCATGCAACTAACTTTGATGGGAAAACAAAACCTTTGAACCAACCAGGGGCACTATCTACAGACAAGACTCTGGAAGGGACAGGTAATATACCAAAATACTGAATCACTGGTTCATTTAAAAACACAATTCCTTCACTGAGATATGGTCAGAGGGTACAGCGTTCAGAAAGAATTACTCCCTATCAAGTAGCCACTGGGCAGTGGTACAGAGGGAGATGGGGAGAAGGGAGGGGAGGAACATCAAGAAGTAATATACAGTGAAGAGTTTCAGTGGTTGTGGAGAGAAGCAACCCTTTTGAAATTTGGCCTCCTTTCTGCTGGAGCTTCCCACCCGTCATAGGAATATTTTGTGTTTGATCCTAAGGTTAATGCTTCTAGGGGTGGAGAATCATATTAAAAGTCAAATTTAAAATTATTTGAAACTCTCAATCGCTTGCCAGAGTGGGAGTAAATACCCTATTGTGGCGCTTTACACCATTAGTCTTGTGCACATGATTTACTTCGATTGAAATAATTCAGCTATCACGGTTGAAAACATAAATGTCAGGGCAGCTGTAATATATTTGCACCAATAAAGTCATCTGTTCTGTTTTTATACCAGCAAATAGAAAGGGAACTTGATTAGCCTTTCACAAGGAATAAATATAGATGCTCAGAAATTGAGATAATGAGATGTGTGTTGTGTGGCTTCTGTTGAGGAGTCAGTGAAAAGGCTGAAACTACGCAGAAGACTTAGAAACTTAAAAGCTGCCCCAAGACTTCTTCCTTCTTCTTGTTTTCAACCGTAGCTTTTCTTTCTTTTTTGCATCATTTAACAAAGTGCAGCAGTAAGAATACTGGAGCAGAATGTTATTAAGATAAATGTTGCAATTTTAATTTTATTTATTTATTGGAAGATTGGTGTTGCATCAGATAAGGAGAAAAACAGTAATAAACTGAGCTTAGCTCAAGAAAGAGATCACTGCAGGAATATTGTTTTTACAGCTTGCCAAAAGGCAACTATTTCTTTCCTACTATCCAGTTTTTATGTTTTGCTTTGCACAGTCTGCATTCCCCCCCAGGTTGAGTAGGAACCATGAAGGCATCTAATATTTATTTGATGGCTTTGGACATGTTTGCACATCGGTTTCCCATACTTACAGTTTGATAACTTCAGACGAAGGGACTTCTGGAGTTTTGTCTCCTAAACAGTATCCCCTTAAGACAAACTAAAGCACTAAACTGGCATGGGGAAACTGTACTAAACAAATGAAAATCCTGAACAATCTCAAATTTGCCATTTCTTTCTTCTATGCGGTAAACACCACCCATGCTCATCTTGCAATTTGCTCAATTTTACTGGACTGTATAACTATGACTGTGCAGAAAAAGTTAAACCTTTCAGCGGAGAATACTATTTTGAACTATATACCATCATATGTAAATCATTATGTCTGAAATAAGGACAAAACTATGTAGAGACGAACGATGGAATGCCCTGGCAACTGCTACTACTTAGGAGTCTAAAACTGATGCATTTTTACTTACCTTTAACATATTGTTACAACTGTTATTTTACAGAATAGAGCAACAAAGGTGACAAGGAATCTTGAGAGAAGCGATGGCCAGCTTCACAGTTTCTCCCATGTCGTGATCTTTAACATAGTACACGCAAACATCATGATTTGCAATTTATAGTCAGGTCAAATATTACGAAGCGGTTATCACAATGTTGACTGCAAATCAGTTTTGAAGTTGTCATGGGCAGGGCAGTGATGCTATTTTGCAATCATGCAATCACTTCAGTGCACTGCAGGCTTAATTCACATGGCCAAGTGCAAAGGGATTGTACAAACTGGGTCGTCCCCTGTTTAAAACAAGAGACAATTGGCTCAGTCCATTCCTCATGAAACCCTAATACAGTGGTGCCTCGCAAGACGAAAAGAATCCGTTCCATGATTCTCTTCGTCTAGCGGTTTTTTCGTCTTGCGAAGCAAGCCCATTGACAGATTAGAGGATTAGCGCTATTAGCGGCTTTTAGCGGCTTATCTGCTGATCGGATCAGCTGATAAGCGGCTTAGCGGCTTAGAAAAAGGAGGGGAAAGGAAAAAACCCCCGCAGGAACTCGCAAGACATTTTCGTCTTGCGAAGCAAGCCCATAGGAGATTCGTTTTGCGAAGCACCTCCAAAACGGAAAACTCTTTCGTCTAGCGAGTTTTCCGTCTTGCGAGGCATTCGTCTTGCAGGGCACCACTGTAAAGACAACATCATGATTCAGACTGCACAATGGAAGATAAACCTCTCTGAACAAAACAACAAATAAGGGGCGGTGCTTACTACTTACAGCTGCATCTCTCTTAGGTACTTTCTGTTCTCTTTGTGACAGTACTATTTAAAGATGTACAATATAGTGCGAGATAACTCAGCACATTTACAGCAATTGTCACAGCATATACACCAATCCCGCAATGGAACCAGCAGGCGTGCCCATTCCACATTGTTAATGAGTTTATTGCACTGCTGACACACAGCAGATCAGTCCCAACACCAAATTGAAACTGAACCATGGATCTGGTGCCCAGTGCATAGTTAAATGAGTTGCAAACAGCAACAAGTGTCTCTCAAGAAATCTCCAAGGAACTTTCCTTGGTCTTTATTCTGGACTAATCAACCTGGGCAGCTGAAAAAAAGCCTGGTGAAACAGTTTTACGAGATACCTCACAGCTCATACCAGACCAATCTTTCTTCCTCTGAAATCAATCAGAGCATTGCCATTAATTTTAGCTGGGGCAGGTTAAGAACCCACAATTTCTTTTTTCTGGAACACTATCCGTCATTTCTGACACACAACATCAGGAAGGTTTTTCCTTTCGCTTCATGGAAGACCACACAAAAAGTTTGGTTTATAGGAATTGACTGGTGTTTGGATGAAAAGAAGAATAAAAAGATTTGTGGGGAGGTCGTGCTAACAGTAAAGCATGATGAATAGAGGAGATTTCATGTTGTCGTTTTTTTTGTTTTTTTTTAAAAGTACTGAAAGAATCATCCAGTCAGAAGAAAACTGTAGCACTGATTAGATTAATGTTGCCGCTTTAATTGGTAAAATGTAGGAGGATAATTTTGCCTTGCATTCATTCTCCCACCCACCTCAGAAGAAAAAGAAAAGAAGAAGCCATTCTGGAGAACTGAATAGTGAATTCAGGGATTTTCAACTTTATTCAAAGAGGGGTTATAGGAGCACCCACGCTGCCCAGATTGCACTGGTGCTCACAGTGCAACTCTACACATGGCTACCAGAAGTCCCACTGAGTTCAATAGCACCAAGGAATGGAGGTATGACCTAAAATAGCCAGCCGTGTTTAAGTAGACACAAAATGCTGATTGGCTATTGGGGGAAACCACAAACCAGTCAGGGTACGAAACGGAATGATGTGGCTGGAATCTTACAGAGGCGGCAGTCCATACTGCAGCATTTTGGTGTGGCTAGCAGTTGTAGTGTTAGGAATACTAGACAAACCCCTAAATGAAAAGCACCGAAATGCCAGCTTGAAAATTGTGTTTCCACCTTGTGCATGCAGTCTAGGCAGTTGTATCTTCTTTTAGCTTTAACTTCATTCCCAAAGCAACAAGGTTTTAAACAAACATTTGTGTCCAGGTATAGTGTCTCGCCGATCAAGCCTTCCGTACAGCAGCTTACGAGAGACTTCTGCCAGTAATTAGGCACATTACTACACAACAACAATATATTTACATAGCCTATATTATTATCCCAGGCACCAAACCTGCCAGAGGCAAAAGGTAAGCTATTATAAAATCATAAACCTAAAGAAAATGCCGTTAAATCGGAGATGAGAAATGAATAATTGGACATAAGCCATCCACAAGAAACAGTTGCTGGGCACAGAACAGCCTATTATAAAATAGATTAATTTTTTATTTAAAAAAAATGATGGGGGGAGAGAGAGATTTTAAAGGCCATCTTCTGCCAAGGAATTTACATCTATAACTTCCATCACTATAGCTTGTGGCTCAGGGGCACAATGCTTCACATGCACATTGGTGCTACAACCCTGCATTTCAGACTTCAGAATTTGCAAATTTACTGCAGGTAACCATAAAATCAAGAACAAGAGCTTTGGGGATTAGCTCATAATATATACATGTAAATAAGCCGACATGCAAATGAACACTTCTTCCCCCCCCACACACACCTGTAGGCAAGATACGAATCCCATTTCCACATCAAAGCCAAATATTTCCTAAGCATTCTTTCCTTTTGACTCCATTTCACATGCTTTACTGAAAGACATATTACAACAGTACTCCTCAGAAAAACACAATGAGAACATCTGTACACATCACTGCTAACTTATATGCTGCCACAATCTCTGAAAAGTAAGGTTATAATGGGTAAATCATTCCCTCAGAGTAGTGCTAGCTCCTTGTGATTTTATAAAAAGCTGCATTTTCAGGTGCCCCATAAATTGAACCTAAGATAAGCAAAGCAACACTCAGCAACTAACTCTCCTCATCTGGTTTATGTATACATAATCAATTGCCTGTTTCATTGCCACAGCATTTACCCACCAGAGGAGGGAAGGCCTACTGCCACAATTATCCTGACCAGTGGCTTTGTTTGTATTATTATTATTATTATTATTATTATTATTATTATTATTATTATTATTATTATTATTATTCCCTTGAACTGCCAAGGGATAATCCTGCACATGAGGCTGAGATTTTTTTTTGCTAATGAGAATAAACTGCAGAAGGTTCCTTCCACCCCCAAATGTGCTTAAAATCAGTGCTATTTTTCTAGAAAAAAGAGGTGCCAAACTCACCGTGAACACCCCCCTCGTTCTCTTAGAATGGCAATGGTGTTCACTTGAGAGGTACCAGAACTGAGTTTCCAGCTGGGGGAAAAAGCCCTGCGTAACATGAGCAATTCAGTTTTCAAGTTCCAAGGGCTTGAGTGCAGATCGGGGAGTAAGGAGGCTACTACGAGTGTGATGCACATTCCTTAATTTAGAGCTATCCAAGGTGTTAGAAGGGCTTCATCCCTCTGTGTATCACTTGGCTCCCGGCCCAACAAAGTTCTTGTCAGACAGCCAGCAAAGGGAATGAATCTGTCTTCTCAAGCAAAGCTGAAAGCTTCATTATGACAGGAACATGGTCCCTTACTCCCCAAAAATTAATAAGCTCCTCTCCCAGCAGCTCCGTGCTTGCTCAGTATTGGGAGAAAAGGAGCTCTAGCTGACATTTTTCACCACGGCCAGGGGAGGTTTAAGCAGCGGCAAGAACTCCAAGGTAGGAATGATTCATAAGGCACCATTCCCACAGGCAATCAAGATCTCACACAGCTATCTGGCCTGCCCTTATCAAGGCTGTAAAAATGGGTGTGACAGAACAGGAATCGTGTGAGGCACTGAGGTACATTCCCTGCTTTCTCCCTAATAGGTCGGTATTCGTTTCCGTTAAGTCTAGTCAGGCAGAATTCCTTCTTACATCTATTACTTTATTCCAATAGCAACTGGCTCTGCTACACACATACACACACAATATGTTCTCTCTTTTTTTGTGTGTTCTTAGCTTAGCAGCACTTTTGAAGTTTGGGGCAGTTTTAAAGGTCAGAACATGAGCAGCGAACATTAAAGCATTTGTCACAACGGTCACTATTTTGCGTTATCCAAAAGGCATGGCTTGTTTTCCCATCTTTTAAGTCCCTTCAGAATATTGTAATGTATAAATAAATAACAATAAAATATATCCTTGGTGTATCGCCACAGGCCACATTAGGTTTTGTAAACAGACTGGCTCCAAGCCAGAGGTTCCCAGTTCCTCCTACAAGCTGCACACGTGCTGATAAGTGCAATGACCTTTCTTCCTATACAGATCATGGAGGCTGTTAGTTTTGACACTGACAATCCGTTGGGAGGGAGGATGTGGCGTCAGCCCTCCAGAGATAATCATCACTGTTAAGAGCTGACCACCTTGAAGCTGTATATATGTGGCACATTTATACCCCGCCTTTCCTCTATAATGAAACTCAAGGGAACCTGAAAATTACCAAGTGATTTCCCACCCAGGCACTGAACAACAGCCAAATCTCCTTTACTTCGATTAGGTTGTTGCATTTTATGTTTTTGGATCATGCACCCAACCGCCCATCCCTGTTTAGACACTGTTGTACTGTCATTTAGGTGCCAAAAGCAAAGTCTAGAATTACACACACACACACACACACACAAACCTATGCACAAAACCAGTTCTGAGTCTTTATGGGTTTCTTTACAAGACTTCAAAATTATTTATTATTATTATTTATATCCCACCATTTTTCCCAGACTGACTTACACAAATCAAAACAAGACAGATGAAATACAAAAAGCTAAAACAAAACACATATAAGAGATAATCATTAAAAACAAATAAACTGTAATAGAGTTAAAACAATATGAAAACAAATATGTTAAAATGAAGATGATAAAAACAGCACAGCACAGTTAAAAACCCTTTCCTAAAAAAAAAAATTGTTTCCAAAGGCCTATACCTTTACAAAGGCCTATAAAACAGCATATACCTGCCTGCAGGAGGACAGATTGACGTGAAAATTTCGCACTGATCTGTAGTTTCCTGACAAGGTAGAACATCTGCTTTCCATAAACAAGGTACCAGGTTCAATCCCAAGCGTCTCCAGATAGGCCTGGGAATGATCATCAGTTTGAAACTCTGAGGAATCTCTGTCAGTCAGTGTAGACTGTATTGAACTAGATGGCTTGACTGACAATGGCAGTTCCTTCCATTCCTATGAAAAGTCCAAGGACAAATGAGACAGTCCCTTCTCCTCATACATGTTTATAGCTAAATCCACTCCATTCTGCCTGTTGCTTAATGCAGTTATAAATACTGCATGCTCTTAGTCCAAGAGAAGGGGGGTCCTAAATATTGGTCTATCTATATTGTACCTATTGTGCATTTAGAAAAACAAAAAACTAGCTCAGGTGGCCTATTGAACACATAACCTTAAGTCTGCCCCTGCATTTATTACCTGAGGAAGAGCACAATGGGTAATATGAAACACCAAAGTGAATTGCTTAAAATGGACAGCTGTCCAACCAACAGAGAATAAACTATATAATATAATCAGCTCTGCTTTTATAGGAGACATACGGCAACTTCATTCAGAACTTTGATGTATAATAATACAGACATCTGCAGTTCTAATCTACTTTAGAATCCCTTGTGCTTAATCTATCACTCACCCCCATATAGATCTAGGCCTTACTGCCAGTATTAATTCTCAGCTCTTTGAAGCATAAAATACATCATGATCATGCATATTAACTAGAAAAACGTTCTTTTTAGAAGCTTTGTCCCTTCCGCAGGGATTTAATTTGGAATTTATACTAATAAATTTGCTTTCCTTTGTCAGAGTTTTTTTTAAAAAAAATATATAAAGAAAAATGCCAATTTTGTGGCAGAACTATTCCTGCATTTTGGAAATCATTTTGCTGTTCAGTGACATTGAACAATCCTCCCTGTGAACACCATTCTTTTTTTAATTAAAAATGTTTCTAAAATGTGAGGACCATACATCCAAAGTTGTAGGGGTTAAAGGGAAGAGAAACCTCGCAGATTCATTGCCTCTGAAATTTACTTATGGATTGCGTTTAAACTCCCTCTTTCTCCAATACACCCCCATACATTCAAGGCAGTAAATTCTGATTCCATTTTGCTTTTCCCTCTTTACCCTCCCATTCGCTTTTCTTTCTGTGTCATGTATGGGGTAGGGAATGTCTTATTACTGATATTTATAAATCACACTGACAGTTTATTTTTGCTTTGCTGAAGGAACAGGATAAAAATTCTTTAAATAAATAAATAAATAAATCCTCACAATGCACCTCCCAAGGTGGATTAGGCTGACAGATATTGACTGGCCCAGGACAATTAATGCACTTTTGTAGCTGAGCAGCATTTTAACATGTTTTCGTGGCCCAAATCCAGTATTCTTTCCCCTGAGGATGTCCACTTATGCATCATCAATAAAGGCGGGTGGGGTGGGGTGGGGAAGAGATTGCACATGTTAATTTATTTGTAACAATGCAGATTTCGAAATAATTGGTGTAATGTAAATAGAAATGCATCTCACTCTAGTGAAGACAACTGTGACCCAGAGGCTCACGTTTCTGCTCATTCTGCAGCCCAGGTGAGAACTACTGACAGACAACTTCACATCATCTGCATTATCTCAGTAATTCTTACAATAACAATCCAGGGTAGACCAGCGTTATTAGTCCCCTACTACAGATAGCTATGTAGGCCACAATTCTGTGCACATTCATCTGGAAATAATCCCAAATGAACGCAGTGGATCTTAGTTCCAGGTAAACACAAATAAGAGTGGTTTGCCCTAAGGTAAGGGCTGCATTCTCATGCAAATAACTGAAGTGGAATTTACTTTCAGTATTGTATTACGTACTAAAGTTACTATGGTGTTATAGTATTGCACTATAGTATTGCACTTTAAATTCATGCCTGCAATGCAATTTGAACCAGAGACAGTGCTCACTACTTCAGATGCTGGCTGAAGATATGCACCTCAATTCTATGCATGTTTACTTAGTATTACGTTTTACAATGTTCAATAGAACCTATTCCCTGTTAGGCATTAAAAAGACTGCAGTGTATATTCCACCAGCTACCATGTAATAAAAGTTAAAGGGTTTATTAAATTTGCAAAGTAACAATGAAACTGTACCGGCCAAAGCCATCAATGAGTCTGCCTATAGTACATTTATAGTGCTGTGAGCAGTGAAAGTACTAATAGCCATGGAAACAAGATTTGATCTAGAGCCAAACATCAATGTTGTGAAACCCCAGATTTTTGCTACGAAGAAGCAGGCCAAGAGCAGTGTTGTTGATAACCAGCTGGAGCTCCTGTCCGACAATAAGGAGATGGGTGTTTTTTGATGAGGCCACCTGGTTCAGCAGTAATTTCCTTCTACCAGGCATTAAGAGAGAATGAGTACCTTGTCAGTAAGGAGGAGGGTTGTTGCTGGTTACTTTTTGCTGCGCTGGACAGCAGTGTGATTTGTTTTGGCAGTGGCTGCTGGAGACAGTTTTAATTACTACCACAGCTTTCTCAGCACAGTGTGGGCACCCATTAATTGGAATGGCAGATATTTTATTGAAAGAAAGGGGTGGGTCTCTTACTCTCTTCCTTATGTCTCCCGACATACTGCTATTCTGTCCAGAATGTTTGCCAAGTGGTTGCTTTTACAAATGACTGCCAATAATTGCCTTCTGGATCCAATGCCATCAAATAATTACCGCACCAAGATTGGAGGGGGAGGAAGGTTGCCTCTGCTATGCCCAGGAATATGACGTCACTTAATGAAGAGTTTTATTATAAAGCTATCACTCAGGATAGGGAAACCAGAGACCCTATACTCTTAAAACGGGAAAGCGAGATCACCTCAGCCCCATATATGCCCCTGTGACTGCTGTGATCTGTAGAACTGGTACTGTTACAGGTGAAACATAATAGTCATTCCACATTTGTAAGAAATCAATCTTTTAGTGTGGAAGGACCCATATTCCCTGCCTATTGACATCAGACAGGCATCTTCCTTTTACCCTTTGTGGTGCCCACTTGCAACAATTTTGTTTAGGCAACACTATCCAGACATGAAGAATGCTGGCATGTGCTTTACTGTGATGTTTAGCTTATCACCAATTTTAACCATTTTTGAAGGTTTCGGAATGTTGCTTTTACCTGTTGTTGTTGTTGTTGTTGTTGTTAACCGTTAATCTAATTGTCTTATTTTTGCAAACTGCATTGAGGGTTGTTGTTTTTTTTGTGTGTTTTTTTTTACAATCAAACAGTTTATAAATTTCATGTATAAAAACCCCATGGAGCTCATCTTAAAGGAACCCCCCCAAATAAAACCCTATAGAACAGGGACATCCGACTCCCAAGAGATTGCAATCTACTCACAGAAAAAAAAACTGGCAGTGATCTACCCCTTTTTGTAGGCGTTCAGGTCAAAGTTGTTGAGCGATTTTTAGGGAGGTATGTTGCCCTTTTCTGGGGGTTTCTTTTGGGGGATCGATCAGGAAACAAAACAGCCCCACAGCAAAAACTTCGTCTTCCGTTCTAGCAATTATGCGTGAATGGAGGAGGGGGTGAGGGGGCAGGGCCAGATCCTATTTTTCCCCCGCAAAGGAAAAAGAGCCCACGATTGACCGCGGTCAACCCAAACCGCCCAGATCGTCATCAACCAGTTGGACATCCTTGCTATAGAACATCTCAGTGGCTTCAAGCTAAAGTCCTGTGCAGCAAGAAAAAAAATATTTATAATTTGATCACTGGTAGATCACTGGCTCCCCTAAAAAAAGCTCAACAAATTTGGTCTGCCTTCCTTCTTCCGAAAGAAAGCTCAACAACTTTGACCTGAACCTTCAAAAAGAGGGTAGATCACTGCCAGTTTTTAACTCTGTGAGTAGATCGCAGTCTCTTGGGAATTGGCCACCCCTGCTATAATCTAGTGCACACTTACCTGGTAGCAAGCTACAGTGGGAATTCCTTCAGAGTTAAATTGTGCACAGCTGCATTGAAAATCTATCCACTGCCTATACAACAGAGACTGGGAATCTCAGGTTTTGGGGGCAACAGCAGCCCTCCAGACCTCTCTATCTAGCTCCTGGGACTGTCCCGAGGCCACACCCCATCCACAGGGCAAATTCCTCACCTGCCCTGCTTTGAGTGATTTGGCCTGGCTGGAACGTGTTCCTGGACTCTGGTAGTGCCTCTTGGTTTCTTGGGTGCAGGATAGAGAGTGGTAACGTTCACATATGGTGCTCTACTCGCTTTTGCCTCTGGCCCTGCCCAAAACAGGCATGTAACCCCCAGAAGCAGTAGCAACTAACAGGGGTGCTTTGCTCTCCTGCATTTCCAACTCATGCATCACTGCCGCTTACCAAGGAGGAGATTGGTGTGAGTGCAGAAGCAGCAGAAGTGTTGCATTGGCTTCACCACTGCACCCACATCTCCTTCTCCTGGTAAGTAGCAGCAATGCACAGTGTTGAGAAGTCAGAAGAGCAATGCAGCCCTGTCCACACAGCCCTGCCAGCTGCTACTACCCAGGTCCAAAAGGTAAAACAGCCACTCTCAAGATGAAAAAAGATTCCCCACTCTTGCTTTACAAGCTGGTAAAGGTAAAGGGACCCCTCACCGTTAGGTCCAGTCGCGGACAACTCTGGGGTTGCGCCGCTCTTTTTGCTTTATTGGTCGAGGGAGCCAGAGTACAGTTTCCAGGTCATATAGCCAGCATGACTAAGCTGCTTCTAGCGAACCAGAGCCAAAGACAAAACCAGATTGCTCTCCTCTCTTCTTTCAGCTTTGCTATGAAAAGTCTATCTGACTGAGAGGCAGAAGGTAGGATTCAGTTTTTTCTGGGAAAAGATCCCGCAACTGACCTCTTGATTAAGATGTGTCTTGTTCCAGTCGCCCACTCCCCTTACAAAGCTTTGGTCTTGTGCAGAGACAGTACAAGTAAATGACAATGAATTACAAGAGCCTAGTGGGGAACTAGACAATAAGGGAAGTAACATCAGTGGCAGTGTTATGTTTAGATGCATTTGCTCTTTGGGGGTTGCTGCTGCATTGCAACTGGCAATGGGGAGTACATGGGTAGTATAAAATATCTTACAAATCAGGGGTGGCGTGGCATGGGAAAACCTGGCTCCTTAACCTATGCAAATACCAGGCAGTCACATCGGTCTGCTTCGTAGATTCCATAGTTCATTTGCAGTTAATTCTCAAATGACTCAGTGCAGATTGTGGCACAGCTGGGTTGCTGCCTCAGCATGCAGTCAGCACTCAAATGATTCGTAGATAGAGGTAGATCCATATATATCATCTGTGTATAGGAGTGCTAGAGGAAAACGAAGAAGCAGGGGTGTGAGAAGGGATGCAAGTATTACACCTCACTAAAAAAGAAAGAAAGTACTAGACATGAGGAAAGAGGGTTTGTTTTGGACCTGGGATGCTTGTGCTCTTGTTCTCCTTGGTCATTAAGATCCTTGGATGACTTTGGCTCAGACTCTTTATCTCAGCCTAAGTTATGCCATAGAGCAGGGGCAGACTTTGTGAGGCCAAAATTCAGTGTCCGCTGCCTTTTGCTCAATTCACTACACATCATAGTTGCGGTGCCCTGCAGCGACCCCAGGCTCAAAGCCCAGTGTGACAGAACTGGTTGAGCTGCCCTAAATTCACCACTGCGACTTTGTTTTGAGGGTAAAATGAAATGACAGCTGTGTACTCCAGTGGAAGCTTGCTGGGTGGGATGGACCTATTATGCTAGCTTCCAGTGGGTGTGTCACATGATGAGCCAATCCAGAGTGCCTGCCAGTGTGCTTGCCTCACATTGCCCCTCCCTTCCCCCCCATAAGCAACAGTGCCACACCTGCTTGAAACAACATGGCGGCTTCTGCCTCACCCCACCAGTTGCTCAGAGGGGGAATTTTGCCACAATGGCATAGTTGAAAACTAATAAATGTTATCTGAAATTTGTTTTTAAAGGAACCGTGTTTGTCAGATCACACTCCCGTAGCAAATGAAGCATGTTTTATATCAGTGAAACAAGTGATACATGTCAAAAATGAAAATAATAATAATAATAATTACACAAAGCAGAAACATGTACACCATCTCTCTCCATTCCTCCCCCCTTCATTCTGTGACACTGCACTTTGTTTGAAGGGGAAAGGTGGACAGCAAATCAATTCTGAGTCCCTTCATTTCTTTCTTTTCTAAAAACAAAAACAAAAACCTTGGAGCTTAAAGCTCAGAGGAAGGAGAACATTTCTGCAACAGCTTCTTGCTAAAATATTGGCAATGTGTCATTGACCATATGGCAACTCCAGGACTAGAATCATTTTCAAAGATCACTCCTATAATCTGGTGTTTCATTTACAGTGCAATTTGCCTTTGTTTCACTGAGCTTCTCGTTGCTAATTTCTGAGTACAGTAGTTCAAAATAAGGGCTTCAATTTATAGTGCATGTTAATTATAACAATTTGTTTGACATGAAGATTTGATCATTCCATTTTGAATGCCATTACCTACAAAACAGTAAGGTTTTCATGGTAAAAGGGAGAGAACATCCTAATTAACCTTAAAAGAGAAACTTGACACGGTCAGTATCCCAAAAACTTTGTTAGATATTTGCCAATTTCTACAAAAAGCTTTTTGCCAAACCCACTTCTAATTAGGTATCTCAAATATTAGTGCATTTATATACATGCTGAAGCAGCTACTAAACTTGTGCCGTATCATCAAATTCATGAAGGTTGTCTTCAACAGAAACATGTTGGGCTTTTCAGTATTTTATAAGGGGTATATTATTGGATAACTTTTGATTTATAGCACCATTTTGAGCCTTTGTTCCCAAGGCCTATAATGGTGACACCACTTCTGGCTTCTACAATGGCCAATAGGATGATTGCCTATGAGACACATGGGCCCTTTATCAGTGAGATATGTGATCTAAACCCATCCCTGTTTTCACTTACTCATGAGGATATATTTCTTCTAATGCTACTACTGAACTAATCTTGCTACGTTCATTAAAACTCATTAAAAAGTCCTTGCTGCTGATCAGTTGTTGTGGCTAGAAAATATTTCCCTGGCACCTCTTACTGGCTTTGGGGTAATGAGGCTTTACTCTACAGATAAGTCTGGGAAAACTCTTCCTTGAATTTACAAAATCTCAGTGTTCTCCAGAGCTGATATCCCTGGCTGGTGTCCTTCTGCTTCCTCTCTAGGTACAATTCTCTTTGTGCATTGTGCAACAGGTTCATGTTAATCAAACTTAAGGAAGATTTACACAGTATTTCTGCCAGAAAGAAGATGCATGGGTGACTGATGGGAAATGAAATTATAAAAGCCTCCTTGGTCTGAAGGTCATCACTTCAGATATTTGACATGGGGTCAGGATTTAACTTGCTTTATGAAGTGGAGCTGCAGGAGATAGCCACTGAATACTAAATGTACATAATATGCCAAGCACAGAACAGCTCATGCTGTATCAAAATGGAGAGTATCCTTCTACTTCGCATTAATTTTCACCTTCAGCATTGCTCTTCCCTGTTACTTTCCCTGATGGGTTCCCATGCTTTGCTTGAGGAATAACAGAGATATTTAATTCACTTAAATTGTGGAAAACCTAAAGTTCTGGTATGTACTTCAACCCCTCCTGCAAAATACAAGCACACTGGAGGCACCCAACATACCTACATCACACTAGCCTAGTATGTTGGACTGGTAACACTGGTTCAAGTCTCCGCTCAGCCACAGTGTGGGATAATCAGCCTCATATAACCAACATGCCCAATTAATGCATGAAGGTGATAAGGCCATAGAATAAGCTGTCCTGCCAGGCTTAATTAGATCACATCCCCTTATCACTGATGAAGATGATCTGAGGAAATGGCTGAAATGGGGCAAAATCATAAGTAAGATGCAGGCAGCACATGAAAATTGTACCCTGTACCCTTTCAAAAAAATTTACAGAGGACTTTAAGATCAGATACATTCAATGTATCGATGATTTTCAGTATGCATGGAGGAGTCTCATGTTCTTCTGAAGTTGCTCTGCTCTACATTATATTAAAACCCAAAAGTAAAAACTGGGAGAACGACATAAGCAATGCAGATATTGTTTGAATGTTTCCATTTCATCTAGTTTCTGCTGATGAGCTGTCCCATTTTTGAGTGAATACAAATAATCCACTAAAAACGGCACAGCTTGCAGGTAACGACATTCTATTATATTAGTGGCCAGACCTCTAGAGGAGCTTGTTTTTCTGGAAAACATCAGACAAAATTTTCATTACTTTGAACCTCCTTTAGTTTGATTGTGCTGCTGCTGAAATATATACAAAATGACTGTCAGGTTTCCCCTTTATGGAGCTTGTTTTACAACAAAAAATTATAAAATTACCTTACGTGGGGATTGCAAAGTGACCTTTAGAGGAAAATCTGGAGAGAGGATCAATAAACAGTTTCTTTTGCATCTAGTTAAAGTTTAAAAAGAAATTGACGTGCCATGTTTGAGAAGCAGTGGCTGTGGTGTCATTGTTTACTCCAAGGTAGATAAATTAAATACTGTGTCATTTACTACCCTATTTAAAAAGGAAAAGAATAACGTTGAGCATAAACATCTAAAAAGGGAGAAAAGCATAAATGGCACATTTCACAGAAATCTAATACAATGTTCTATTCAGACCTGCATACAACTGAACAATCTATCACCTCCAGATGGTTACATAACACAATGTTAATCACAAAAACAAATTTAAAAAGGATGGTATATTTTTTTCTAGAAGTCACACAGAATCACTCTGTTGATTGCATCATTGGAAAAATACAGGAAACAATTACAGGACAAATGCTTGGGGAACAATCACACATTTTTGTTTAAAAGGCTTAGATTTTAGTAGTATGAAACATACTCATCAGCCATTTGTCATAATGAAAGCCATAATTAAGTCCAATGCTATTCAATCTCAAGGCATAGCAGACATTGCAAGGGTATCCAAATCATCTCTGGAAAACAGTAATTTGTTATAAAGTACAGCTAGATCCTCAACAAGGGTAAGAGGTTAGAATAATTATATACATTTCTGGATTTTTTAATGATAGAACAATGATGCTCCCTTCCTAATAGCAGGGGTCAGCAAACTTTTTCAGCAGGGGGCCGGTCCACTGTCCCTCAGACTTTGTGGGGAGCCGGGTTATATTTTTTTTGGGGGGGGAATGAACAAATTCCTATGCCCCACGAATAACCCAGAGATGCATTTTAAATAAAAGGACACATTCTACTCATGTAAAAACACGCTGATTTCCAGACCATCTGCGGGCCAGATTTAGAAGGCGATTGGGCCTTAGTTTGCCTACCCATGCAATAAATCAACCTGGCTTGTCATTTTTTAAACTATGATTTTCATTGTTTATACAGCAAGTGTGGTTTCTCTTTCCTTTTTTGAAGCAAAATAAAAATGACTAAAAACCTAAAACCTGATTTCCAGAAGTCCTTCTGAGAACACCAAGGTATCAAAGATGGTCGAGAGGACATCAATCTAGGCTGAAGCTCCAGGGAAAATATTAAGGGCGGGAGTCAACTACTTTTTCCTCTTAATAAACCCACTGAAATTATGAAAATAACTAAATTAGGTACATTAATTTCAATGGGTCTGGAGTAAAACTGGGTTGGATACCACTCAGTTTCAGGACTCACAGAAAACAGAATTCCCTTCCAGTTGCAGTCAAATGGGCTCCTGTTGAAATTCCAACACCTACTGAAAATTTTTTAAAGAACAAAAATTCCAGCAGGTACTTTAACTGAAATCTGATTTTAGAAGTTTTTGAGTTTTCATTGTATTTAGTTTTTTTTTTCCCATTGCTTAGAGGCAACCGTAAGTAATTAAGTGCTCTCTCTCTCTCTCTCTCTGTGTGTGTAATAAATAAGCAAAAAATAAAAATAAATCTGAAATTGTTGCCAGCAGATCTGGGTCCCTACTATAATACCTCACAGACATGTTCTTCAGAAATGGTGATACTGAAATGGCATTTTGCTAAACTGGAACAAAATACCTTATAGTGGTGTCAATAGCAGCAAAATACCAAGTCTGGTGTGATCCACATATTCAGCCTTGTGTCTCCTTCTCAGAGGTAAATTTGAAGCAAAGAGGAGGGAAATGGCATTCTATTATTATTATTATTATTATTTGTTGCTGTTGCTGCCGCTGTGGTTGTTGTTGTTGTTGTTGTTACATACATAATATCTACTGAAATACCCTGAGGAAGTCTGCTTGATCAGACTAAGAGCTATATTTCACCAAAGCATATTAAGGGAGACATGAGTTATCATCCAGTGTATTTATTACATGATTTATGGTAGCAGAGTAATCACACTAAGTACACTGAGAGTGGTTGTCACCACCATAAAACATGCTACAACTTAGAATGCTTTGGATTTTTTACTTTTAGCAGTGAACCAGGACTAAGTATTTAGTTGAACCTATAAGCTCATAAAGAATGCAGTATTCCGAGTGTAAAATGGAGGGCTACAGTCTTTAATCCATTTAGTAGCCAGATCAACCAACTCAATCTTTAGTTGATCAGTGTGTCAGTTTGCAGTCTTATTTTTGACAATACTAGCACAACAATGAATAAATGCAATGGATGTTATGGAATCTGGTTAGGGACATACCTGGCTGAGAGGACAAGTCTATCATCTTATATAAAATAACTAATATATAAAAGTATATTCCAGTCTGATTTTTAAGAGGGTGCACTTTATAAATCCATTCAATCAAATATTATATGTACTGGAATTTTTTACAATGTGTAATAGCTCTCATGTGGTTTATGTCCATGTAATAAATTACATGTAGATAAAACAACTAGACCCTTAGAAATGCATTGAAGAGCCTAAGAATAATATACATAGTAACCAGAATTGGTCTGAAGCTCAACATCAAAAAAACTAAGTTCATGGCCACTGGTCCCATCACCTCCTGGGAAATAGAAGGGGAAGAAATGGAGGCAGTGAGAAATTTTACTTTCTTGGGCTCCATGATCACTGCAAGCAATGACAAGACTAGACAGCATCTTAAAAAGCAGAGCCATCACCTTGCCAACAAAGGTCTGTATAGTTAAAGCTATGGTTTTCCCAGTAGTGATGCATGGAAGTGAGAGTTGGACCATAAAGAAGGCTGATCACCAAAGAATTGATGCTTTTGAATTATGGTGCTGGAGGAGACTCTTGAGAGTCTCACGGACTGCAAGAAGATCAAGCATATCCATTCTTAAGGAAATCAGCCCTGAGTGCTCACTGGAAGGACAGATCATGAAGCTGAGGCTCCAATACTTTGGCCACCTCATGAGAAGAGAAGACCCCCTGGAAAAGACCCTGATGTTGGGAAAGATTGAGGGCACAAGGAGAAGGGGACGACAGAGGACGAGATGGTTGGACAGTGTTCTCGAAGCCACAAACATGAGTCTGACCAAACTGCGGGAGGCAGTGGAAGACAGGAGTGCCTGGCGTGCTCTGGTCCATGGGGTCACAAAGAGTCGGACATGACTAAACGACTAAACAACAACAACCCCCAAGGTTAAAGCACACAAAGTGTTTAAAAACCATATTGTCAGAAAAGCATTAATGTTTGGATAAGATATAAGGATTTGCTAGAAAATAAAACCCCAAGATGGTTGTCACAAATGGAAGCAAAGGCACAGAAAAAACTCAATATGGAGGCCAAATGGCCGAAATATTGGGAAATTCTAGAACAAGATGGAGAGAGAATAAAATTGCAGAGCTTTGAAAAATTGAAAAACAAAGTGCGAGATTGGCTCCATTACTATCAAATAATGGAGGCATACAAATTGGACAAAAAAGTTGGGTTCCAGGTGGAAAAATCAAAATTGGAAACAGAATTGTTAGATCCAAAAACTAAGAATTTGTCAAGAATGTATAACTTGCTGTTGAAATGGAACACTCAGGAAGAAACGGTGAAATCAGCTATGATTAAATGGGCATAAGATGTTGGACATAACATAATGATGGCTGACTGGGAACGGTTATGGACCACAGGTATGAAATTTACGGCATGTAATGCCTTAAGAGAAAATTTAATGAAAATGATTTATAGGTGGTACATGACACCAGTTAAGCTTCAAAAAATCTACCATTTGCCCGATAATAAATGTTGGAAATGTAATGAGACTGAAGGTACATTCTTTCACCTTTGGTGGACGTGCCCAAGGATTAAGGCATTCTGGGAGATGATTTATAATGAAATGAAAAAGGTATTTAAATATACCTTTCTTAAGAAACCAGAGGCCTTTCTCCTGGACATGGTCGGCCAATTGGTGTTAAAGAAGGATAGAACTTTTTTTATGTATGCAACAACAGCAGCAAGAATACTCATCGCGAAATATTGGAAGACACAAGATTTACCCACCAGGGAAGAATGGTAGATGAAGTTGATGGACTACATGGAATTGGCAGAAATGACTGGCAGAATCCGAGACCAGGGAGAAGAGTCGGTGGAAGAAGACTGGAAAAAGTTTAAAGACTATTTACAGAAATACTGTAAAATTACATACAATCATAGAGTTGGGTGAATGTTAGAAAGATGTTGGAATGAAGTTATATGGCTTTAGTAGAAATCTTATAAGTAATTAAGTATAAATAGGTTATTAGAGCATTAAAGGGAAAAATAAGGTTAGAATGTGTTAAGACAATTATAGGATAGAAAACAGAGGAAGATGGAAAGGAATTGCTGAAATAATTAATAGAAGTGGAATACAAAAAGGGAGGTGTGAGGAGGTCGTGGAAATTAGTGAAAGAAAGATAAGATATTGAAATTGGACTGTGTTTTAAATGGTTTTTGTTTTGTTTTGTTAGTTGTATGTTAGTGTTTTGCAGTTGTTGTTTTTTGTATTGTATTGTATTATTGTATGTTTTTTCTTTCTTGGTTTTTTGTAGTGTTGTGTTCAATTTGTTGGAAAACTAATAAATATTATTATAAAAAAACAAAAAACAAACCAGAATTGTGCCCCTCTTATGGGCCATTTCACAGTTTTACTCAAATATCAACTGAGTTTTAATTCTGTGAGTTGAACTGAGCGATTCAATACACCCCAAACCATTTACTGCTGCAGAAAGAAGCGTAATTGATACTAAAGTTGAACTGCATTGCTCTGCCTGGTTTGAATGAAAATATTGATTATTCTGGTCTCAGACTGTGCAGGTTGATAGAGGCATGTTAGTTCTGGTTGCTCATAAAGACTTTTACATTTGTAATTTAATGTCATCATTTTAAGCATTAATGTGGTAGCTTTGCTTTCACTTTAATTTAGGCTTACCCAAGTTTAGGCTGATAAGCCTTTGGCTTACAGACAAGACGTCTTTGAATATTTATAAAGCCTGTGATAAAAACAGCCACTCTTGAAAAATATGTCTTACTAGGAATACTGTATTCCCGGCCAGGGTAGCGTTGTTGGTTGTTCTTTTTTTTTTTAGAATTCCAGTAATTTGTTGTTTTACAAGCATTAATAAATTTCCCAAATTACTGTGAATGTGCAAGGAGAACCCTTTTGGAATAGATCAAAACCCTCTCCAGGTATTCTTTATGTGTAAACATGGGGGTGGGGGAGCGGCAGCACAGTGATGAGCCACATTACTGTCCATGTTGCCTAGTTCCAACTCATAGAGGGTGACCTTCAAAAATGAAGAGTCTCCTGCTGCATGGAGTCTCTGCACATTTCAGAACCCTGGTCTTCCATGACTGTAAAACAAGTGTGGCGCTTCCATGAATGCAGCAGCCTCCTCTCTTCACAAGGCCACGCTCCAACTCATGGAGGCCAATGGGAGGTGGAATTAGAGTGCTCTTCCCCACTGACGCATTCACGCATTTACTTAAAACCAAAGAAGTGTGTGTGAAGTAACCTCCTGCTGCCTGCTTTGCTTCTGACACTAACCTCCTGATTTCATTGACTCTGGTGACCTTCAATGCCAAAAACTGTGGCTTCCTAACTGAACTCTGCAGTGCACTGTATCCACTCAGCTCTGCTTCCAGGTGCTCCTCATCTTGTTCATCACTCCATGCCATCTAGCCTCCTACCAATCCTGCCAAGTAACCCTGCCTTTGTCTCCCAAGAGGACTTGCCACTCCATTCCATTCAGACTCCTCTGTTCCCATGCAACCATGTCTTCTCCCTAGAAAGGCTCTCCACTTGATTCAAACCAGCATCCCCTGGTTTCAAGTAACACTGGGCTCCCCTATTGCTTAGGCTCCATCCCTGCTAGCATATAGACCCTAACAGAAAGGAATATATTCTTTTTCTAGATTTCAAGGTATCTTTAGGCAATATAAGCTCAAATAACTTATGCTAAGCCATCATTGATGCATCACAAAAGGATACTGCCTTCATGTATGTAATTACTAATATTACCCTATATTTATGCAATTCCTGCCAAGGCTAAGTAACCTTTTCTTATCCCTGCTGAGCCAACTCTAGGTGGAACAAAGCTTTTAATACAAAAAAAAAAATCTATTCAGCAACCAAGGTGGCTTTCAGATTTCAAAGGTTAATTTTCATCTCCTCTATATTAAAAAAAAGAGTGACTGACATTTCAGCTTCCACTATAATAGCACTTTATCCATTCAAAGTGCTGTTCAAAATTTAACTAATCAGCCCACACAATACCAGAGTAATGCTACAGTGAGCCTCCCTTTAAAAAAACACACATGGTTGGGCAAATTGGGGAGAAATGAATGAGCTGTTCAAGGTCATACTGCAAATAAGTGGAAGAGTTGGTGCTGCTATTCAACAGCAGAAAGGGCAAGCCTTCTGCTGCAGCTTGTGAATCTGTAGGGAGGGAAGGGCAAACCGTTAGCTCCTTTCAGTGCCGAGACAAAGGAGGATGACAAAAAGTCACATGAGATGACAGTTTTGGCACTTCCAGAATTTCTTGGTATGATCTGAATGTCACAGCAAAGGCACTGGCAACAGACAGTGGTGTAGTGGAAATGGGGTGGGTTTTTAATATTCATCAGCTTAGCTGAGCTCCATCTTTCTCAGGACTAAAATAAGTACAATTTTCTTTGATTGCACACCTGTGTGTGCACACGCACACGAGTGTCTGTTTCATCTCATGTGGGGACCAATGTATGTCACCCATCAGCAGAATCCCCCACTCCTTCCCTGTTTGTTTGTTATGTAATGCTAGTTCAGCTAAGAGTCCTTTCAGTACTTTCAGAGGCACTTGCTACATCTTGACAGACTGTGGTGTGTGAAAGGTAAATTCCCTAATTACAGGAGTTCCCCGAGGATGCAAATTACCTCAATTTCAATCCGGGTCCAGGCACAGTTTTTCATTGCCATAATGGATGGCTTGTATCAAGAACAGGAGAGTATGACTCTTTCTGCTTCTCGATCTTTCTGTGGCTTTGATACTCTAGACCAGGGTTTCCCAAACTTGGGTCTGCATCTGTTTTTGGACTATAATTCCCATCATCCCTGACCACTGGTCCTGCTAGCTAGGGATGATGAGAGTTGTAGTCCAAAAACAGCTGGAGACCCACATTTGGGAAATCCTGCCATAGACCTTGGTGTCCTCCATGATGAACTCTGTGGTATGGGCACTGGGGACACTGTTTTACAGCTGTTCCAAGCCTATCTAGAGGGTTGTGTATGGAGACTAGCATTGGGAGACTGTATTTCAGCTTCATGGTCTTTGCCACAAGGTACAGTCTTGTCCTCAGTGTTGATTAACATCTATATGAAGCGTAGTAACTGGCATACACTAATGACACACAACTCCACTTCTCCATAACATCTGAGGGAGGGGAGGCTGTGCATAGTCTGGACTGTTGTTTGGGTGCAATGGTGGCCTGGATAAGGTCCAATAAATGGAAAGAAGGAGGCATTTGCTTCTTCTGGGTTGCGTTGTGCTCCCTCTGAAATAACAGATTCAGGACCCTGTGAATTATTTCTTCTCTGCCTAACTAGAATAAGCCCAGTCCTCTTCTAGCTGTGGCCAACAAAGACTGGTCAAAAGTTCCAAAATGAGACTCTGGTATTCCCTGTAAGGTTGCTCCTGTCTATTAAGTTGCAGACCTGGGGGAATTTGGAAGATTCTTTTTGTCTAGACGTAGGGTAGTTGTTTCTTACCTCCTCTTGCCTTTTTGAGAAGGCATGGGCTTCCATTATGAAAAGAAAGGTTTCACATACATTTTAATACACCCTTCTAGCCATAAACCATGCAATGTAGCTGTCACCAAAATGGTGCCCTTCAGTTGTCTTGGACTATAACTCCCCAACCAGTGTACCAATGGCCAAGGATGATGGGATTTGTAGTCCAACAGCAACTGAAGGACACCAGGTCGGGAAAAGCAGGTTTAAGGCTCAAGTGGAACCTCACAAATCCTCACATACCCATTTTAGATGCTGATCATCTTGGAACACCTGTGCAGACTGATTAATCGTGAATCCATGAGTATTTGCCTCGCATGATACTACATCCCTGAATTTAAATGAATAATGTGCATGCACGCTTGGAAACACCATATGGTTCTTCAGAAAAGTCACAGATGAATCACAGCACCCATCTAAAATCTTTCATCTTCTGTTAGAGGTCAGACTTTTGTTGTAAGAATAAGGAAATGCTGTATCCCAGAGATGGAAAGAAGAAGTTGCACACTGCCAGAAGAGCAGAGAAGGCTCCTTCCACACGTGTGTGTGTGTGCGTGCGTGCGTGCGTGTGTGCACAAGCATGTGAGTCTGCATACACACACACATCCAAGGACATTTCATCTCTCTAGGTGTGTGTGATTAACTGTTAATTTGTTTTTTTAATGTTGAATTGCAACAATGTACTTTTTATTATGTATCACCATTGCATTGTTATACTGTATTTGGACTGTTTCAGTTATGTGAACCACTCTGAGCATAGATGTATTATATGCGGTATATATATACACACACACACACACACACACACACACTTGACTATGACTTTCATTTTATCAAACTAACAAGGCAGCAACTGTAGGCATCTTCCCTTCTGACATCTTAGAAGCAACACAGAGTAACACCCACAGACCCGCAGAGGGAGGTCCTGTGTGCTGTGAATTGCCTTTTCATTTCAATGAAGAAGGATGTTTGTGCACCCCAAAGTGCTGCCCCAACCACTGCTATGAAATGGGAGCTGTCAGTGCCTTGCATCCCTTAAAAGCACTAGATTAGGGGGCAAAACGTTCTGACAAAATCTCAAGAGTGGCCCATAATGAAACTTCACAGAGTTATTTTCAGGAGAGCAGTCAACAAAATGAACTTGTAGGTGTTATCTCAGTACGAGTGGATGCGATATGACAGCACAACCTCACATTTAGAAGACAAAGAGTGAGCTGTGATTCAGAGCATAGCCTAACCATGAATACAGAGGGCTGGATATTTGTGCACAGACTGCAGACAGAAGGGAAGTTGCTGTGGAAACACTTGAGGGGGAAATCAAGCCATTTCCCTCCTTCAGTGGACTTCTGGAGTTAAAAGGCAAATTGCGATCAGTCCCTCAGTGAAATTGAATTTGACACCTCTTTTCTATTGAGATTAGGAATTATCTTGCAAACCTGCACTTTGGGGCATCAGTGTCAACCTGTCTGGAATATAATTTAGGTTTTTTCTTTCTTTTTGCCCAGTAACAAAATGCCTTCTCTTCTCTAGTCATTAGTGGCTGGCATAAATAGCTGACAGAATTATAAATGAAGGTCTGACAGTTTGCAAGACACTTCCAATATTTCACCATTAGTTCTGAAGCTCTCTTGTCAAAGCAAAGGGCGTATACTTCCAGTATACATCTATCCATTTATCTATAGATAACCAGCACAAAACCGTGTGTGTTTGTTATTTAAAAAACCCTAATTATTTCAGAGGAACAGCTGCAAAAGTCCAGCATTCTATTAAAAAGACTGGGGATGGGGGCAGGGGGGTGCCTGAGTAGATTAGTAGCTGTTCCTGGGAGATGAGACCCAAATGAATAAGAGCATGCAGTGTCTTCAGAAATAATAAGAACTAGGTAGCCTGGCTGATTTAAAGCATAACAGTCTATAGATCTGAGGGAGAGGGGAATTATCAGGTCTTCTAGCTTGATGGTTTAATTTGTGATAATAAATACTTGTTCTTATCTGTATATTCTCCTTTCAGCAGCGGGAGGTGGGGCAGAACCTGAGAGCATGGGAAGTCTCCTTCTTCTAACGTCAACCAAAACAGTCGGAAAGGAAACTGCATCAATCAAGTCAAACCATTGACCCAAAACTCGGTATCGTCAGCACTGATTGGCAGCAGATTTCAGATGGAGGAGGCCCTTTCCAGACATACTTGGAAATGGGTGGCATCAAACCCAGCATGTCCTGCAGGCAAAGCAACTGAGTTTTTCACTTGCCCAGACATATTGCTACAGATCAGTCAAGAGTTCAAAGCAGGGGTGTGACAGAATTGTAAGTGAGCATCTCTGCTCAAATTGTTGTGAGCAGAACTGGGGCAAGCACAGACCACCTTGAGCAATTCCACTCTCTCTCTCACACACACCCCAAGCCCTTACCTCCAGCAGTTACCCTGTCTCCATCTTTGGAGAATCTCACCTTTGGAAAGGGCATGGACTAGTCCCCAGAGGAGGAATCCAGCAAAGATGGGCGAGGCCAAGTGGGCAGAGATGCTGCCAGGCTGAGGACCTCTTTTGAACCTCTAAACTTTTTGTAGAACCCCACATGCTATAAGGGTTGTGCGATTTCAGGCTCCCTTCGTTGAGAAAATACCTAATAAAAATGTATGCTGTTTTATAGATTATCCTTTCGAGTTATAAATAATTAAAAAATTGAGACTGGTACCAAGGATAACAGTTACAAAAAGGCTACCATGGGGTGTGTGGCATAGCACACAATGTAAGGGTACAACACAGGACAAAACTAGAGACACTAGTCATTGCTGCTTGCCCACTCTTCCCCGAATGCTTACATTGGAAGTGGTATGTACACACACACACACACACACACACACACACACACACAGTAGGGAGCATTCACTGGTACCAGGGAAAGCATAGAAGGTGGCCACACTCTCTTGCACACAGACACAGAGCACACAGATGAATTCACCATATACATACAGTCCACAGACACACATGCACCTAGCCCTCTCTCACTTACACACACACACTTCACATGCACATATACATGTCTCCCTCCCTCTCTCTCTGCCCAGGCACATTTCTCTCCTCTCACTAACAACACACACAGCTCAAGTTCTCACCAATTTCATATGCCACTATAAAAAGCCATTGATCAACTGCGCTTGCTAGGTGCTATTCTTCAGCTGCATTTCGCAAAAGTCCAAAGAACCTTAGTCGGTAACAAGGCTGATATTTTCTTGCATGCAGTGACAAAGCCTGTGTGGAATGTGCTGAGGGCATCCCAAAAGATGCTGAAACAGAACTGCAAAGTAATCATGCTTCTTCTGTCCATGCTTCCTTAATCCTACCACTTTGAAAAAAGCAACTTGCACATGTCTCACATGCACAGACACAAGCTATGAGCTACCCAATGCCTTCTATGTCAAGGACCAGTCAGCACACAGCCTTGGATTTAGCACTGGTAGGGGAACCCTTTGCTCTCCAGATGTTGCTAAACTACAATCCCCATCATCCATTGGCAACTGCCTATAGGCTGATGGGATTTGAAGCCTAACAACATCTGGAAGGCCACAGTTTCCCTGCCTGTAGCTTCAAATATGTCAGGGTTTCCCAAACTTGGGTCTCCAGCTGTTTTAGACTACAACTTCCATCTTCCCTTGCTAGCAGAACCAGGGGTCAGGGGTGATGGGAACTGTAGTCCAAAAACAGCTGAAAATACAAATATGCTTTGCAAACCAGGACAAGAAGACAGCTTTGCCTAACCTACTTGACCAGAACCGCTGCCACACGAATGCTATGGATACAAAACACTTTTGAAACACCGGTTAAATTTCTCTGTTCAAATCTGGTACTTAGAAACACATGTGCTCTCCTACCACCACCAAAGTTCTAATTGACCTGCGCCAGTGCAGAAAATAAAATAAATCAAACATTTCTGAGAACTCAAAGTGGTTTAAAGCTTCCACTTTTATTTACCAGTGTCAAGCAAAAGCAATACCAATAGAATCTGTTCAGCTTGTTAAGCAAGGCTAAATTCAATAAGGCCCTGTGAATTATTTCTTCTTAATATTACTTTCAAAGTTCCAAGAGTGCCCTCTGGTGTGAGGAAGTGCCACAACATCTCACCTACCAGGATGTCCCACTATGTAACATTGGCAGCAAAACAGGTACAATTGCTCTCTGCTTGTCGCTTCTGATTTCACATCTTCCCTTCCTTCTGACGTGCTATGCTATTCTAGCCCGATTTCCCGAGTTTGTTCCGCTGTGTTTCTGCATCCTCACAAATGTGAACGAATTACAGAGAAAAGGCAGAGGCAAAAGACTGTGCAAGCATTTATTCTGTGTTATTTCTCCCCCTGCGACAGCAGAAGACTTCATCAAGGTTCTCTGGTTCAATTCAGTGCTGTGGGAGTCATCCGTCCTACAGGCCAAAACAGTGAGATATCCCAGGTCTCAATAAAAAATAAAGCAAAGCAAATCTTTTCTTCAGACTGGAAATAACTTAGACAATAGAGATAAACCGAGAAGCTTTCCTGCTTTTTTTTGCTGCCCATCTTCGGCTCAGACAGGGTTTCAGTGGGCGATTTCCAGAGAATAATGGCCTATTTACTCAGGGATGTCTGAAGAGAGCATCATTTGGCACAAAGGAAAATGAAAACTGAAAGGCTCAGCAGCAGTAGCCCCGAGGTAACATATTGACTAACGCCATGGATTCCGAAACTGCAGGTGCTCATTAGGCCTCACAACTGTTCCCAGCGAAAGCAAAGCCAGATTTACAGAGGCAGGTGCACCTATTTCAGTGGAAACAACTGCAATTATACAGGCAGAATGAGTGAAGGGGAAGGTATCTCTGGGAAGCAATTCTAAAAGCAGTAGATGAAATCTGAACAAGTATGAAATCTGAAATAATGAAATTAATATTGTAACCCAAGGAATGGAGTTACTTCCAACGAGTACCTGAACAATTCTGTTGCAATGAGCAATTCTGTTGCTCATTCATGGGGCTGGGGTAGATCTACTGGTTGAGAAATACATGCAACCACTGCCTGCTTTATCACTGCAGGAAGGGCAGAAGGTAAAGGTACGCTTTTCTTCATCCTTCCCATCATAGTCAACGAGAGGGAATTAACTACAGCAGCCCCAGGGTGTGCATGCTGGTTCTCTGAGTATGTCATGGAAATGAAAGGGGTTTGTACATGGCATCTCCTAAATTTCCCCCTCTCAACTGATGGATTGCCACTCATGGAGCTCTCCACGGGATTTCCAGCAGTTCTACCACCAGCAGACAGCCATCTCTAATAGCAGAGCAGCACTTCCACTGCTTTCTGAGGCCATTCAGTTGAGTTTAGGATTGTTCTCTTGGTTCAGGGGTGGGAGCCTAATTAAGCCAGCCATGGTGCCAAAATGCACCATGAACCAAAATGCACCTTTTTCTCTTATGATGACAATGGTGCCCACCTGAGAGGTACCAGAACTGAGTTCTGACTGAAAAAAGTCCTGCCTTTATCTGCCCTGCCCCTGATGTCATATACAGTGGTACCTCTAGTTGCGAACGGGATCCATTCCCAAGGCCCGTTCGCAACATGAAAAGAAGGCAACCCGCAGCGGCACGTCTGCGCACGCGCGGGTTGCGATTCGCCGCTTCTGCACATGTGCGTGACGTCATTTTGCACTTCTGAGCATGTGCAAGCGGCAGAACCCGGAAGTAACCCGTTCTGGTACTTCCGGGTCATGGCGGGACGTAACCTGAAAGAACGTAACATGAAGCGGACATAACATGAGGTATGATTGTAAGGTGCAGGGCAGATCATGGTGGGGCTTAGATGAAAGGGTTTTTTTCCAGACACTGGATAACAGGTACAGCTAACTTAAGCCCTCCTAGTCTGTTTGTTAACCGGAGCAGCAATGTTATTAAATATACTCATATTACTAGAGGAAGCAACAATACCTTCAAAACACCTTTTTTGCTTCACTGCATGGTAAAATTATATCTAGGTCATGAGAAAAAGTTTCAACAATCCTTCCCATATCCTTGACAAACTTGCAATGCTTTTTTTTTTAAAAAAAACCCTAAACCTATCATTTTGATTCTGTTCAGGTCCTCTATTTTACCTTGTCTGAAAAGGGAGAATGAGATCTGCCTTCCTTATTCTTTTAGTGTAGTATCCAGTATGGTATTTGAACTTTCTGGAATGACAAACTTTCTTCTTCTTTGAATATCAGCAATAACAATAAGCTATTGCTATTATTAATGAAGGTGAAAAACATCCATGGAGAAAATTGGAACAGAAAGTTAATGAACTTCTGAGATGACCTGTACCAATACAAAATGTCCTTACTAGGGCCAATTCTACAGTCTTCATAGTTGCTGTTGTTGGCTTGTTGGGTCACGGGCTTATGAGTGCTGCAGAAATGGGACCGTTGCCACTGAGGACAGCCCTCATCTCGGATGGCAGGAATACCTGCAAGCCTTTCATTGAAGACTTCAAATGTACATGCTGGCCCAAGGCCAAGTCGAAGAATAAAAAGGGGGGTGCAATTGGAGGGATTGTGTCAGCTTATGATGTGCTCTTGCTAGAATAGAGCTGGCTAGGAGACTCTGCGGCACCCACCCAGACAGAAAGCATGTTTGCATATGCAGCAGGAGGAAAAGATCTTCCTAAGCTACAGAGACAAGTGGTGACCTCTTTCAGATCATATTTGGCATAGGACCACTTGCAAACTACCACAGACCAAACGAGAGAACTACTCCTTCCTCTCTTCCACCTTAGTTTATGCCAGATGTCAGCCCCAGCAAAATGGCAATTCCAGCAGCTACCAAGTATTACTTCATGCATCCATCTTGAGTTTCTTACAGCACAATCTACAGAAATCTCAAGTCCCATGAGGGTGCTTCCCTCTACCCCCAAGTCTCCTAGCACTTAACTGAAAGCCCTGTAGTCACCTTTGAAAAGCTGTCTTGAGGCAGAGATCCCCTCTGTTTAAAAAGAAAGCAGTGAGCATTGAATTTGATAACAGAATTGGTGTCACTGATTCAGAGCTAGAGGACTTGAAGGGCTTGTTAAGTCACCTGACCTTGATTCCAGTGACAAAATTGCTAACAATAAAATAAGTAGTAATAATCTTTCTAACATTAAAAAAGGGGGGGGGGACTTAGGACTCCAATAGAAAACAGCTTAGCTCACCTTTCCCCTCCCCCAGGTGATCAGTCTCTATCAGTTTCTGCCAGGGAACAAAATCTAGGTCACTTCAAGCATATGGAATTTTGACAATTCAGAAAGCAAGGCATTTGGCTGTTCAGACTCAAAGAAGGGCTTAAGATGAGGTCAGAAGCAGAGGTCATATTAAAGCTATGAATTGTAATTGCACTGCAGTCATAAAAAGAATGCCCATGAGTTGTAGTTGCTGTTTCTCTGATAGGCTTAAATACAGAGGAACAAGTCATTTTACAAAACAAATACAAATTTGAACAGCTTGGGATAGCTAATCAATAAAACATATAAGGCTTAATCAATCCTACTGGAAATACAAATGCTGCATTTGTTAGGTGTGGAGTATATTATGTCCACTGGATTGGGAAAAGACTTATTTTTCCATCCATCTGTCAGGGCATTTCCCAAACACTAGATGACCCTCGTGGTCCCTTCCAACTCTACAATTCTATTATTTTATTCTATAACTCTGACAAGGATGACAAAAAGGTGGAAGTGGGACATGGATCAGAGCCCTCCCACTCAAGCCTCTAACTTGGGGCTCAGTGACGTCCATTGAGACCCTCCCTTTGAAAGTTTCACAAGCATCCTTTTCCTTGGCTAAGGGCAAGGAGACAGGACCATGCAACTTTGTGCAGGCCACTTCTCTGCCAGGCAAGAGGGGTGGGTCCACAGCACAGACTGAGCTGTCAGGGAAGGAGGGAAGGCAGGCATTGTCTCCAAGGAACAGAGGTGCATTAAGAGGCAGGAGCAGACCCAGTCCCCAAGAAGGACTGCCAGGTTTCAGCCCAGGAGCTTTTGGAAGGAAAGACATTCTTGCAAGCAGCTGCAGTCCTGCCCCCCCCCCCCCGCTGCTTCTGTTTCAAAGCATGGCAGGTAAGTGGGACTAATTGCTGGAACAACTTCATGCTCCTGTGAAGTCTCAAGTTGCAACTCCTCTTCCAGGAATCCTGACCCCTGCCTTTATATCTTAAGGAACATTGGGCAAAAGATTCATGCATTGCAGGGGGTTGGACTAGATGGCCCCCGTGGTGATCTATATCCTATGGTCTCTGGGCACCAAGTGAAGAACTTTCTGTTCGCCCATGATTTTTCATTACAATGGCTACATCTGTCTGGCGTGTCAGACTTCCCCTCCCTGCACCAAGTTTCACCTTTCTGGTTTTATATTTTTTTTAGCTGACATGCTTACAATGGTTACAGCTCTTGCGATTCATTTTATAATTAGTTTCAGAGGTGTTTACATGGTGTAAATACTGGTTTGCTTCTATATTTTTTCATGGCTCCATAAACCACCTGGAGAACTTAAGTTACATGGGTGGTATACACAAATGTAACAAATAAAAGAAAAATGAAGACAGGTTGTGTTTACATGTGTTTCTGGGGTTCAAACCTCAATGGTTTAAATACTGTTTCCTATATAAACAGACCATGGAAATCCCTCCAATATTTCTTCCAAGTTCTCCTAATCTTGTAAAATCCTGGCTGTAGCTCTGCATCACAGCTTGCAAATTGTTCGGGAGAGAAGCTATGGCAAGGTGATCTGCAGTTCCTCCCTAGACATCTGCTTAGTGGGTTATTATGAATCTGGGGAGCACATTAGGCAACTGAGCTACCTACTTTCAGGCTGACACCCTGGAGGGAGAGTTGAAAGACTCAACACATTCCCATCCAGCAGTCTCTGGAATCAATTAGGAGTCAATATCCCACTGTTAAGAGACTGCAGGGACCTGATTCTGCTTGTGCAGGAAGGAAAAACTGAATCCTAGGCTCTTGACTTCAAAAGTCCCAAGGTCATTAAGAAACACACTAGGGGTGCTGGGGAAGGTTCAGAAGTTTCAGTGTCATTCCTACAAAACCCAATTTTGTGCTCACTTCAAAATAGGTCGTTTAGACGGTGACCCGCCACAGGTGTTAGGAGACATACGTGCACTTCTCATCCCAGGAATAGAAGCAAAAGGTTTAGAGCACACCAAGAGCAAACACTGCCATTAGGGATTGTCTGGAGGACACAAATAATAGCCATTCAACTGTCCTGGCAAAACTGTATCATTTTTTCAGTCATGCACCTTCCCCTCTCTTTTTAACAATGAACCTAACAAGAACCTAAAAGGGGTCTATAACAGAAGAATAACCTTGGAGAAAGGTTATGATTAGAACACTCAAGACAAAAACAAAAGGTTAACAAGTGTTCGTTTATGGTACTACATGAAATCGCCCAGAGAAGAAATGCTAAATGCCCTGCCAATAGTGAAAGAGCCAGGATGGGGGGCGGGGAGAGAGAGGAAGAGGGAGAGGGGGGAGAGGGAGGGGGAGAGAGAGAGAGCGCTGCTGTGCAAATCAACAAACTCAATACGTAGATTCTTGCACTCAATCAATCAAATTTTATTATTCAGTTACAAGCCTGTTAAAAGATTTTTGCACTGCAGTTTCAGTAGCAACAACAACATCTCATTTTGATGAAGCATTATGAGACCAAATCTCTAGAACAAAGTGACCAGAGTCCCTAACATAACTTGCTGAAATTCGCAGGTAAAGTCTGATAGCCTTGCAGGGTAGCCAAGACTCTCATAAGATCTCTGCTGAAAATTCCAAACTCCCTTTGGAGACAAAGCCTGATCCTGTGCAGGTTTTTACCGGGAAGCAAGATTGCTCTTCCAAATGAAGCTGCCTTTGATGGCTGTTCAGAAATGCACCCTGTTCAGTTCAAAATACAGAAGAGGTCCTGGACCTCTTCTGAAGGCGGGCGGGGGGCGAAAGTCTTTGCTCCCCCCCCCCGCCTGCCTTCAAAAGCCGTCCGCGATAGCGGGAAGCTCTTCCCTGCTATCCCGGACTGCTTTTAAAATGCTGGCGGTGGGGAGCAAAGCCTTTCGGCCCCCGCCCGCCTTCCTGGACCTCTTCTGAAGGCCGGAGGGGGGGAAAGGCTTTGCTCCCCACCACCAGCATTTAAAAGAGGTCCCCGGAGATTTCCCTATGGGCTTTCGTCTTGCGAAGCAAGCCCATAGGGAAATTCGTCTTGCGAAGCGCCTCCAAAACAGAAAACCCTTTCGTCTTGCGGGTTTTCCGTCTTGCGAGGCATTCGTCTTGCGGGGTACCACTGTACAACTGCAAGGTTGCTAGCTGAGAATTGACAATGGGAACATACATTGCCAATTCTGAAGTACGTTTGCTGGATACTAGTCCATTTCTGAGCACAATTCAAAGTGCTGGTATGGCTTGGTACCTGAAAGTACATGAGAATGTGTCTTCTCCCACGTGAACCTGCCCACAATGCTCTTCCTGAAGACCTCCAGATGTTTTGGACTAAAACTTCAACCACCTGAGCCAGCAGAGCCAATGGTCAGGGATGATGGGAACTGTAGTTCAAAATATCTAGAGAGCACCAGGTTAGGGAAAGCTACACTAATATTATCTTTGGAGGCCTTTCTCTAGGTGACTTTCCACTTAGAGGTTAGGCAGGGAAAGGTCTTTGTTGTATTTTGTTTCATGCCACATCCAAATCATACAACAGAGGCTAGGACTTGCCGATCAGAAGGTCGGTGTTTCAAATCCCCACGATGGGGTGAGCTCCCATTGCTCAGTCCCTGCTCCTGCCAACCTAGCAGTTCAAAAGCACGTCGAAGTGCAAGTAGATAAATAGGTACCACTCCGGGGGGAAGGTAAACGGCGTTTCCGTGCGCTGCTTTGGTTCGCCAGAAGCAGCCTAGTCATGCTGTCCACATGATTCGGAAGCTGTACACCGGCTCCCTCGGCCAATAAAGCGAGATGAGCGCCGCAACCCCAGAGTCGGTCACAACTGGACCTAATGGTCAGGGATACCTTTACCTTTATACCCAAACAGTCATGGAGATTCTGGGAATGGTAGTTCTGTAGGGGAAACAGAGGTCTCCTCTCAACACCCTTTACAAACTACAGTACCCAGGATTCTCTGGGGGAAGCCATGACTGCTAAAGTGGTATAATAATGTTTATGGTTTATGGTGCAGGTGTGGTCTTAGGAACACGCTTCCTAAGCAGGGTCTCCTGGTACCCGGTCTTACTTTTTTTGCAAATACCAACACTTTTATTTTCCTAAGCCTCTTAAACATTGATTCTTTTAGTTGGCTGCAGTGGGGATGGGGTCTTTATTTGCCTTGTTGCTTTTGTTTGAGCTACAATGGTATTACACCAATTAATTGATTTATGGCTTTATCGTTTTTCATACACCTGTTAGCTAGCCTGGAAGCAGTGACACCAAAAGGTGGGATACAACTGTCTGAAATAAAAAGGCAGAGGTTCATGCTTGTTAGATGGTATCCAGTTATCAGGCCATGACAAAGGAAACTAACAAAGCAAACTATGTATCCATAGGGAAGTTAACAAATAAAATGTATATAAACCCAAATAAAATCATATTGAAGCAAAAACTGGATCTCATTTTGCAAGACCCATTATTGTCGTTTAAAATATTTCTTTAACATTATGTTGAAATAAATAAAATACGCATGAATAAAATTATATAAAAGCATAAACAAACTTCGAATGCGGAATCTTCCTGGTAAGCCTCTATTCTTCTCCCCATGCCCACTAACATTAATACCTGAAGACATAAATCAGGTTGCAGAGTCTTCAAGGAAGTGATATGCATACCCTTGCAGGTGTACCAAATGCCCAGACAGAATCTGTCTCTAAAGATGTGTTTTGTGACATGTGCCTAGGCTGTATGGAAGCTCTTATTTGGTTTCAAATGATTTGTTTAGCAACTAGATAGCATGCCTAAAAAGGTAAAGGACCCCTGACAGTTAAGTCCAGTCATGAATGACTCTGGGGTTGCAGCACTCATCTTGCTTTGCTGGCCGAGGGAGCCGTTTGTCCACAGAGCAGAGCACGGAAACACTGTTTACCTTCCCACCAGAGCGCTATCTATTAATCTACCTGCACTTTTTGGCCTGCTTTCGAACTGCTATGTTGGCAGGAGCAGGGACCGAGCAACGGGAGCTCACCCTGTCATGGGGATTTGAACCGCTGACCTTCTAATCAGCAAGCCCTAGGCTCAGTGGTTTAGACCACAGTGCCACCCACGTCCCTAGATAGCATGCCCACATGGCCACAAAAGAGGGGGAGAAACCCAAAGAGAAATAGTAACATACATGCATCATTTAAATAAATCTTATTTTGGGGTGAATTAAATCATGGCTTAAAACAACCCACCTGGGCACTGTCTTTTATTGAAACAGCCTGGTTTTCTTTGTCTTTTGGACCAAGAAGCAACACTAATTAAACATGCAGCAAGCTGACTGCTGCACATTTCCCCTACTTCAGTTCACCTTTGGACACTGTAAGGAAGTGTCAGCAGCCAGAGCTCAGACTGACTGCGCATCTGGCTGTTGGCACTTCCTTGGGGAGATACCACAGATCAGCAGCGAAGGACATGCTTCACATGAGGAACATCTCCTATTCAATTCCTGGTATCTCCTGGAAAGAAAACAAGCAAACTTGGGCCAAAGAGCATCGGCCCCTTTCCCGACTTTCCCCCCACCTCCAGTTGGCAGCCCATTGGCCTGCCGAAATGGGGGCGGGGCGATGGCCACCCTGTAACACAGGGAGTGGCTCCCTGGTCCCAGGAAGCCTGTGCAGTGTTGCAATCCCCGCCCAGCTTTTGGAGGGGGTAAGCAGAAATTCCTGGTATCTCCAGTTTTTTCAGAAAATGATTGAGAAGCATGGAAGGAATGCAGCTCAGTGGCAGAGGATCTGCTTTGAATGGAGAAGACCCAGAGTTCAATCTCTGGCTTCTTCAGGTAGGCCTGGAAAGATTCCCTGCCAGAAACCCTGACAGGCCACTTCCATTCAGTGTAGACAATACTGAGCTAGATGGACTAATGGTCCAACTTGGTGTAAGGCAGATTCATACATCTGCAATTTCCAAAGCTGCTGTATAAGCATATGCTGGCTTCTGCATGACAAAGAATTCTGCACACCTCAGATTGCCACAGTTCTAACACAGAAAGAGTTCTGCAGCTAATCAAAAGGAAATGTTCCCTTAAGTGTTTGCTTTTCAAGCTGGACATTTGATTTTCCTTTCGCTGGTCCAGTTCACCCATTTACGGTAAACACGTTTAATGGTTTGCTGTGAATGCAACTTTGTGGGCTGTTTGCCACATCCCTGGTAGTGCATGAGGCCTGGCTGAGTGTAATGTCCAAATCTAGGATCAGATTCATTGGTTTGGTGCAATGAAACATGGTCACCAAGCCAAGAACAAAACTTTGTTCCAGGTAGTGGTTTAGGGGGAGTATAACAAAACACAGTCCCGGGTTGGGATGTGACCTAGCCAAGGACCGTGGTTTTTGAAAGAGGGGGAGCAAAGTGGCCAAGATTGTGATATACCAACAAGGCTAATGTTGTCACTCTAGGGGTCACCCCACTCACCAACTTCCAAGCAGATGGTTTTCTTAGGGGTTTTTCTTAGATGGTTTTCTTCATCCTACCCACTATATTGCCATCCAAGTAAAATGTGTATCCAGAAGCACAGTTATAAGAGAAAGGTTTGCTGCTTTATGGGAAAAGAGAGACACCTCCATGTTTGAAAGTTAAGTAACTTTATTTTTTTATTTTTTTACTACTATGGTTTACACCTTATGGAATGGCTGGTATCTACGAGGTCTGTTAGGGAAGCTTGTGCGGGAAAAGGGAAAGTTCCTCAAAATGCTTTTGTATTCAGCGTACATACAAGCATCTGAGCCACACATGTTGCCGATTAAATCTGCACAGGAATTTGCTCTGGGCTCCACAGTTGACATTTGAGCTGTCTGTGCATGAAGAACAGCAAGTAACCTCCTGTGCTACACATCCTCTGCCTAGATGATAAGCAATGTGCAAATGACACACGATGCTTTGTAATCAATTACCAACTGACATCTCCTTGCAGAAAGACTGTAGAATCTGAAAATGGACCCCACTGTGCACCATTTCTTAAGAGTGGTAGCCTCCCTAGGAAGAAAATCATTTGGACTGAAATAGGCCCTTATCAATACATTGCCTGAAACCTGTTTGAAGTTAAAATCCCAAGAGCAATTTCAAAATTTCCAATCACGTAATGTATCGCAAATCCCTGGCCCTTCTCGCAGCCAGTACAGTATTATAATGTTATTAAATACAAAAACTGAAGTAAAAAACAAACAACCCCATTTTATTGCCCCATTTGACAAAGCCTGAAGTACTATAGCCCCAGTCCTCAATGCTCTCATTGTACTTCAGTCTCACTGAAATGTAAGAGCACAGTAGTGCAAGTGTTTTCAAGATCTCAACCATATGTACTTTAAAGATTACTAAATAATAAATGCTAAAGAGCTGTTCATAAACAAGCACTTTTAGATGATAAACAGTAAATTGCCAAGCACTGTGGCTGTAATTTCTGAAGTATTTATTATAACTATCACTACTAGAGATGCATTATTTTAAAGGCAGCACATCTCTCTAAAATTGCTTTATAGATGTTCAATAAGTCATTTATAATGAAGTAGACAGCCCTTAGAATTTTAGTGAATGTCGTAAATTCATTTGTAAAGCAGTTATTGATCAACTGCTTAATGAAGCATTTATAAAACAGCCTGTGCATAGATTATATATACAGTTCCAGCCTTAGGAAGCTGTTTACTGCAGTAATAGGTAACTTTCCATATAAAACACTACAGACATACAGCTAAACATAGAAGACATGCTCATATAGTTAAATAGAGTTAAATGTGTATGAGTAACTATTTATTCTGAAGTACAACATTAAGACATGTAATGTTAGGGTTGACACAGTTAAAAAAAAAACTTTTTTGTACACAGTTTATAAAAATAGCTCTTTGCTTTTCTTTCTCTGCACACTGTCCCTTGGTGATCTCATCAAATCCCATAGCTTTCAATATCAACTATATGCAGATGGCATCCAGCCTTGTCATTCTATCCCAGAACTTTCCCTCTCTATCCAACCCTCCATCTCTAGCTGCTTCTCTGATATTTCTGCATGGATGCTTCTCTATCGTCTCAATGAACTTCTCATCTTTCCTCCTAAGTTCCCCCTGTCATATCCATTGACAGTAGAGGTGTTCACATATTACATTCAGCAAGTGTATGATCTGTATACCTGTATGCAAATGGGTGAGTTTGCACCGTTATTCACATGCAACATTCATGGAGTGTATTATCGGTCTACCTGTGTACACAATAAATGAGCTGCACTAATCATCAAAGTACAAACACTTGTACTTTTGTAGAGGCAGCTTGCACTTGTGTTCAGAGTAATATGTAGACAACCTTAGTGTTACCATCCTCCTGTTGAACACACAAGTAACATTGGTTTTACCTTTGACCTCTTTCTTGTTTCTTTTATGTATTCACATGTCTTCTCCTGGTATACATTTGGAAAAATCTGGCCCTTCCTTTCCTTCCAAGGAACCACAGAAGCCTGGCTTAAATATTGTTCTGGGGGTTGGGGTCTTCTTGCTATAGTCCAAGGTTCACAACTGGCTCCCTCAACTGACTCTCTCCTCCAGCAGAGGCTGACAGCGACAAAACGGAAGTGGCATGTACAGCAATGTTAGAAAATGCTCTTCCTCAGCTTCCCAGATGTCCTGGCTGCTAATGCTGGTCTTAAAGAGTTTGAGTCTGGTTTATTTTAAGTAACTAAAGTTACATGAAGCCACACTTTATTGAGTTTGGACACGTCAAGTGTCTGTGGATAGTTCGAAGGCAAAAGCAGAAACATTTTTTCTCCTCCACACATGTATGAAGGAAAAAGAGAATGAACAACACAAGCCTGTGCAGGTTCATACTCCTGATGGTAAACTGGTTGCATTGGATTTCAGCCCTCCTCACCTCTAAGTTCTTAGCCTCTTCTGCCTGCCTGTTGCTTCTGCTAGCTATTGTCTCCTCCTCCTCAGACATATCTTTTTGCATTTTTCTTCTCCTCAGTCTTCTAGACCATCCCTTTGCCTGCTGCCTCTTCCTTTCTCAGCCTCGTGCTTCTTCTACCCATCTTCTCTATGTCTTTCTGCCTGCTCTGATGACACTGAAACAAGTCAGTCAACAACCACACCACAAAATTCCTTAATGCTTTGCACTGAGACACCAGCAATGTCTGCCTCTGCCCTGTCATTTATACCAGTAAGCCAGCCAGCATAATTCCAACTTTTACCCTCACTATCCAGAAACAGGGAATTTAAAGCCCTGACCTTTTTTTTTTTTTTTAAGGCATCTATTTGTTGCCTGTTAAATAGTGTGCCAGTTTATATAAATCTCCCAGCCTGTTTGCAAAAGCCTTCACAAAGAGTAGGCATAATCTGCTCTGAATACCAAAACACTTGGCTGCAGTTTGCGCATATCCCCAAACTATCTTTATTTCTTTATTTTTTTCGTTTCTGTTTAAATTGGATTTTTTTTCCCTCCCTGAGAGCAAGTTGTATTTTTAAAAAAGAGGCACAGGTACATCAAATACCTCCTAGCACTTTCATGGTTGGCAAAATATGGAAAAGCAAAATGGTGTCTCTAGGCCGTAGTCATCAGTAGTCTGGTTACTGAAGAGAAATGTATTTTGCATGCCTCTCCTGGAAAGCAACTTCCTGAAGTTCAACAATCCTTGCCCATGAATAATTTTGCATAGCTATTTCCAGTTACTGTGGCTTTCTCTCCCTTTACTGTAAACAGAATATTTTTTGAATAGAGGGGAGGGGGAACCTATTCTATTATTACACTTCTGCCAGGAAATGAACATTTATTCTGCAAGAAATAGGATACTCTCTTACATGCACAGAAATTTAAGCCTCACATGAGAGCAGCTAATGAATTCCATGCAACCAAGCTAAAGCTAACTATGATAAAAGAAGCACATATAATTGTACAAACACACATACATGGGCAAGGAGCCTGAGAGAAATCCGATCGCAAATTGAGGAGAATTTGTAGTGCTCACAGTTCCATCGACGTCCATGATATTCTGAACTTTTCCAATACAAAAAATAGGTCATGAAAGAATAACACTGAGAGGCTCTGTAGTAGACAGAGCACATGCTTTCCATGTACAATTTGCTAAAACCCTGGCATAGCCAGTTAAAGATCTCAGGTGGTCAGAATATTCATATGTATTTATCTAGAACTTTATTAGTTCTATTTTCTCCTCTTCCTCCTCCTCATCCTTATGGTTCTTCTTGCCCCCCACAAAATTCCATTGCAAACTTAATTTAGGAAACAAAGGAGACTTGGGGGAAAGGAAAGGAGAAAATGAATCCTGCCAGATATTTATGCTTTGTTAAATGTGATCCAAGAATGGTAGAAATGATAAAACAGTCCTCCTGTGCATGTTACTCTAACTGAATCAATAAATTCGCATAGATTCAATTTACGGAATGGCTCAATGGGCTATATCATTTATTTTAAAATGTTTCAACTGCTTTTCAACAAAAGCACCCTGTCAGTGTAAATGCAAAAGGTTGAAGGCTAAATCCCAGGCATCTCCAGATATGGCTACTGGATGAGCAGAGAGAGAAAAGACTGAGTTGGAGGGCTAATGGTCAAAGGGAAGTACTGGCATGTATTGCCATTTGTTCTGGTTTCAGGTGGTTTTTTTTTAAAAAAAACATACAATGACATCTCCGATGAGTAAGCTATCCGCTTCTTTTTTAGGCAGCAAAGTAAACATCTTTATACTGAGTCAGCATCTTCAGAACTGAGTCAGGCAAGATTTTGGGGAGGGGAGACTCATCAAGTTGTGACAACTGGAGATCTATTTAGATTCGACAGCATGCAAGAAGTATGTTTTTCTCATATTTCTTAGCGAAGCTAAGTAGCTTGAAGACATCTCTCTCCAAATGATTACTCTGGATGCTTGTACGGCGACTACTTTAATGACATGCTTCCTGTACTGAGAGCAGGGATCTAAAAATGGATTAGGGCACTGGCAGGTACTACTCTGCTTGGTATGTACATATGTGCACTGTGAGGACATTGCGACACCATTCCCTCTGTCATATCCAAATCCTGTATGCAACTGTTAATACTAGGAAGCTGCCCTATACCAAATCTGATCAATGGCCCATCTAGCTCAGTGTTATCTATCATAGGCTATCTGGCAGTGGCTCTTCAGGAGTTGAGACAGGGAATTTGTCCTTGCCCCACATGGACTTCCCAAGGCCTGAACCTGGGAACGTGTTCGTGTTGATGCTGTGCCATTTCAATTTGGCCTCTCCATACAGTTTGATATACGGCAGGCAAGCTGAACTAAGTCAAGTCCTGTCTTCCTGTGCGAACGTGGAGCCAGAGAGGATTGGCCCAACTATTAGACAGTGAGATGGCAGCCTCATGCAGCTAATTTTGGATGCCACGAAATGGCGACAAATGGTTAAATTACTTTATTTATTGGAATTGCACTTGTAGTGCCAAGGAAGAGAGGCAGTTGTGGGGGTTTTTTGCCTCCATTGCCAAATCATTTTACCAGCTTTAGATACTATATACAGTGATTTAGGAGGGAAGGGGACATCTGCTGCTCTGCCACAGGCAGCAAAATATCCTGGGCTGATAATCTTGAATTATATTCACATGACAGCAGATAGAAGAGACTTTACAGGGGGGAAATATAAGGAACAGGGGAATGCAATTCAGGACCTAAAATCACCACCACTACCATCCGACTTTGAGCAAGGATGTAGGGATAGGCCAGGCTGGTGTGGGTGTTGATGAACATTGGTGGTGTGGTGGACCAGAAATGGTGATGAACAGAGCAGCTCCTGCACTTTTTTCAGGCTAGCAGTTCTAATTAAAAGCAAAAGGCTTTCAGCTAGCCGAAGATCTTTAGTGAAAGCACAGTGTGTTTTACCAAATGAACCTCTGCAGTCAAAAGTAAACATCACTGAGTTCAATGGCACTTACTCCCAGGTAACTCCGCAGAGCATTGCAGTCATCCCAGATGGCTGATCAGAGATGGGAACCCAAGTTCCAACATGACAGCCACCAAAACTCCTTTTGTCAGCTCACTGTTCTACAGCTGTCAGCTAATCCGAACAAATAGTTCTTGGAAGGCCTGATTCAACAGGCTGCAGCTAGCTGCCAGGAAGCAGCTTCCAAGCCAAGCTTAAGGGCAGCCCAACACAGAGAGCACTGTGGTAATCCAATCTGAAGATTATGAATGTGTGGGTCAATGTGGCCAGTTTATCCCCATCTAGGAAGAGTTGATATCCCTGCTGAAGCTGGTAAAAGGCACTCTTAGCCACTGTTTCCATTTTTCCTCCAGCAACAATATGGATCTAAAAGTATCTGAAGATTATTGTGCCTGCTCCTTCAGACAGGGAGTGCAACTCCATCCAGAACAGACAATTCATCTATTTCCCAAAACCATTCACCTGTTTGACTTCCATCTTACCAGAATTCAGCTTACATAGTTCACTGCATATTTACCACATAACTTTGCTTATTACACGTCAACTTGCAATGCATTAGAAATGTCAGACATTTCTCTCTCACATAGCAATATGTCCGTTAAACTAAAGAGTTATAAATGATAAATGTCCGTTAAACTAAAGAGTTATAAATGTTACTACTACTACTACTACTAATAATAATAATAATAATAATAATTTATTACTTATACGCCGCCCATCCAGCTGGTTCTCCCCAGCCACTCTGGGCGGCATCCAACAGGAGATTAAAAATACATTAAAACACCAGTCATAAAAAAATTCCCTAAACATATAATGATTATGATTACCATGAAAATGATAAAAGAGCATTTCAAAAGGAAATCTTGCTTGTAGACCTGTAAAGGAATGCCCATGAAGCAGAAGAGAGCAGTCCTAGTTCTCAATATGGCAATTACAGTGGTACCTCAGGTTAAGCACTTAATTCGTTCTGGAGGTCCGTTCTTAACCTGAAGCACCACTTTAGCTAATGGGGCCTCCTGCTGCTGCCGTGCTGCTGGAGCACGATTTCTGTTCTCATCCTGAAGCAAAGTTCTTAACCTGAAGCACTATTTCTGGGTTAGCAGTGTCTGTAACCTGAAACGTATGTAACCTGAAGCGTATGTAACCTGAGGTACCACTGTACTGACCTTTTAACTGGCTAGTTATCCAAATAGTTATACTAGCCAGTTTAACTATACTATTCACATTTACAATAGTCCTCTAACAATGCAGCACCATCCGCTTACACGAGAGTAAGTCCCATTGAATTCACTGGGACATTTGTCTGAGAAGACATGCACAGATTGCACTGAATATTGCCTAGGCTGTCCTTAACAGTGAGTAAAGTGATTCATAAACAGAATTGAGCAAATTTCTGGGGTCAGGTAGTTGAAGAGCATAAGAATGGAGGTATGTAAGATCACCCAGAAGATCACAACTGATGATCTTTGTACAGTAGTGATATTCAGAATAGCCTCCCCTGGAGTCAGGGGCTAGATCCAAGTGTCTTATGATGACCTGCTAGTTTCTGGCTCCCATAACAATATAGTATATTATCAATTCTGTCAGATATACAGTATAGCATTTGCCCAATAAAACTGTTTACCTAGACAGCAGGTGCAGCTATGACATTATTGTACCCAATTTTATTAATAAAGCTATTAATAATGCTATTGGTTTTTCATTACTAATCACTGATGGTTATGAAAATTAATAGCTTAAAATGAAAATATATGACAAAATACTGTATTAAATTTTAATCATACAATTAAAATAAATAAACAAACTTGATGCATTTATGTTCAAAATCAGTTTTGTTTGCATTGGTACTGCCCCGATCTTTTAACCTGGGCTGAGAGGAGGAATGCCTCTCCTCCCAGGGCAGTGCTGTCAAGAAAAGGAAAATTGCTCTATCAGAGCACGCAGTTCAGAAAAAAGGTTTAAACTTCTCCTTTCATCTCAGCACCGTGATGGGTAGATTTCTCCATCACTGCACTGGGCTCAGATCTCCATTGCAGTGGTAGACTAAGAGCAAAGGTTCAAAATTAAAACATTTAAATCACCGTTGGACTTCTATCCTAAAGTACCCTCTCAGCAACTTAGGCTGCAATACTAAACGTAAGAGCTGGGGAGTAAATCCCACTGAACTGAATGAGACTTACTCTGAGTAAACATGTTTATGATTGATCTACACAGGACTGAAGTATACATTTTTCCAACTGAAAATTCAGTTGGAATCCTGTGGATTTATTTACGTGAGATTGGCTAGCACAACTCACATATTTTCCATATACACTTAGTTTCAATCACAAGTCTTGCCGTGATCAGAAAAGGCCCCTTCACTTAGGCATATATGACAGCTATAAGACAACAAACAGACATGATATGTGAGAAATGTGCCAGCATATATCTGAAGGTGCCAGTCAAGTCTGCTGTTGTTTCCAGTATAAAATGGCTTTCGACTGGCTCTGGTATAACATGCCTTACAGGCAAAACTCAACAGGGCTTAAACATACACTTGCAAAAGCTGAACCAGAATTATTTAAGGATGAAATAAAATTGCCTCAGACTTCTCAGAGCTCGTAAGCACAGCTTCCAGCAGGAACAGACTGCTGGATCCAGTCACCCTAGTTCAGTCCTAATACAGATCTTACGCATCAGGCATTTCCTTATTCGTTGCTTAATATTTAAGAAACATCATGGAAATGGTCTGTCGGTAATGAGCTACACACCTCCCTCATGCCAACTCCCTGTTGTATAATTTCACAAAGTCATATTCTCTCTATGAGAAATTTAATCAACCTGAATATGGACTTTGAAGAGAGCCCTGGGGAAAATCAGAGCAGCAAATGGCTGCAAATCAGCGAACTGATTCTGGAAAAGTTTTTCTCTCGCACTCACAAGGTTCCATCGCTCCATTCCAGAGAGAGAAGCAGCTGAGGGATTTATCAGCTTCATGACCAGCAACCAGAACAGCATATTAATTCAGAGATTTGAGCTCACAAACTCCTACCAGCTTTTCCCTGGCTCCGAAAGAATCACATCTATTTGGAATTGTGGAGCAGAAGTTTGGCTGCAGTTTCAAGCAGTTTTATAAGATGCATGATGGGGGTAGGATAAGTTTTGCCAGCTAAAGTTTAGGGTTGGTTTGTTTTCAATGGAATATGGATGTCTATGGCTTAGACTGTAATCAATGGGATGGAGTCATGAATTAGTTCCTTTAAGTCAAATCTTTTCAAGATTTCCCTCTTGCCCTATCCCAAGTATTAAGCTGGGATTACAGTGCCTCCATCACATTTTATCCTCACAGTCACCCCGGAAGGCAGAGCGAGTCAATAACGAGAATTTGTCCAAGGCTACCCATCAAGCTTCTTGAGTGTGCAACCTGCTGATATACAAAACTCAGCCACATCTACTTCACATGCTTTCCTTCCTGCTGTTTTTTAGCTTTGCATTGTTCACTATGTTACAATGATAGCTGTAGAAACAATACACTGAGCAGTAGTGTTCTGACGTTTTGCAATGTCACTGCCTTTCTTCAGCAGGGCCGCTCCCCTTCCCAGGGGGCAGGGTTTCAGGCAGGCCACATGTACAGTGGGGGAGGGCTGGCAATGCCACCCGCGTCTTTGGGGAGTCCCGGCCACATCACACCCCGCGGCCAACCAATCCAGTCGACCAGGGGGCATGGTTTACACTATTTAAACCACCATGCGGCTGAGCAGCTCCTTCTCCTTGCACACATCTCACTTCCTCCAGCAGGAAAAAGAGTTTTGGGGTTTGGCTTCCTTTGGTGGAGAACTGGAGACACATTGTTCTTGCAATACTTGGTTTATTTTCAAATATACAAGGACAGCATAGGCGGGGCAAAGAGCTACTACTTTCCTAACACCAGATTTCCAGAGAAACCTGCAGGTTTAGAAAAGTCTCTTTCTCTCTCTGGCTGAGTCACTTCTAGAAAACTACAATTTCTTTTTACTATTTCTGTTACAGATCTAGGGTAACAGAGCTTGGAAGTGCAAAGGCACTCATAATTATGGAATGTTAGAAATTAATAAAGGAGTGGAATTTAGCTGATTTTTATTTTAATTTTTTTTAGTATTGAAAGGAAGATGCCAGGCCAGTGGGAAAATACATGCGTTCGGTGTAAATATGTGTAAGCCACAAGTTCAAATCTTACCTGTTGAAGGTTTTTGACAGGATTGCTGAGAAAATATACATGAACCATTTTGAGTACTTGAAAAGTACTATCAAAATACCCACAATGCTACACCAAATCTGCTTGTAGCAATTCCATCTGGGCCCAGAGGCACTGGTGTAAGATGAAGACGGTAGACAGCTGGAGCCTTGATGGTCTTTGCTTTACAGTGGACCCAGACACCCCGTAAAAATGTAAAGAGAGAAAGAACTGCCAGCCACTAATTGTTGTAGGCGAAAGGAATGTGGAGAGATGGGTGGTAGGAGAACAGACTGACTGGGGGCAATGTGGAGGAGAAAGCAGGGAAGCGTGGAGGTCCGGCAAGGTGGGAGGAGACTTGAGTGACTATGGCGGGGAGCAGAGGGCAGAAGAAAGGAGGATGGCACAGCTCAGTGGTGAGTCAGCAAGTGACAGGACCACAGGAGAGAAGAAGAGGAAGGGAGAGAGAGGGAACTGAGATGCGTGGCTTTCTGTACCGAACACTGTAAGTCAGGAATGAATTCACAACTGGCATTTTGCAGCATTGGGATTTCTGATTTAAGCTGAAAGCGTGCCTGCTTGCATTAGTTTTGCAAAGAATCTTGTCATGAAAGAAGCTCTGAAATTCAGCAGACAAGAAAGATGATGCAAAGGTTAAGTGCATTTCATATTTGATCTATATGGAAAAGAAAATCCATAAATTATCCTGTTTATCGCTGAATCAGAACTAGTTTGGGCTCTTTGAATCATGTTGACTGAAGTTCTGAAGTCTCTAACATTTTGGTAAGTACAAAATCTCTTTACACCTGTCAAGCAGTAGTTTCTAAGTAACCGTAATTTGATTTCCTGCTAATGAGTGCAGTTTCTCCAGCCTTCTAAATGTGAAAACTGATCTACTCCAGATGCTAAAGAGGCTTCCATATAATAGGATTCTTCTAAGAGAGTATCTCCAGGAGGACTTTATTCAGACTCCTCATTCTCAATCAGATGACAAGAATATAGCAAAGATGGGAACAGCTCATCTGTTTTATCATCTTGAGATAAAATATGTAATAAATCAGGAAATGGAAGTCGCAGGTGAAACCCATTATAAGCATAAATATAAACTCAGAGAATCCATGGGGACTGGAGAGGCATTCTAGTAGTTAAAAAATATAAATTAAAGTCAGGCTTTGAACTTCATTATCTGTTCTTTCAGAGACTCCAGAAGGAAGTTTTAGCCACAAGCCTCTTTTTTTAATGTGGTATTAATTATGGATATTTGAAGCCGGAGTTTCAAAACATATGCTGCCTTAAACTTCCTTTGCTGCAACTCTTTGAACCTGCCATTACACTTCAAAGAAACAACATCGGCTAAATTAAACCACTTCCTGCTGCATTTTCAGACAGAGAATGACACCTGTTATGTTCCATTACGTCCTTTTGTGACTTGCATGGGAAAGGTTGTGTTCAAAAGGAAAGCAATTATGAGAGAGCAACCACTAAATAATCTGTTTTGTTTGTGTGTGGAGGTTAAGCATACTGATGAATGAGCTCCCATAGTGCAAACTGGGAAGTGAAACAGAGGGGCCCACCAATCTGGAAAGGTATATGCCAAAATGGCAGCTGCTGGTATTCACAAGCAGAACCCATAGACTTGGCATGTTGCTATGGTTTTGAAGGAAAGAACTCCTCAGCAATGCCTCTGCTGAAAGGGGTGTTCAACCGAGGCTGGGTGAGCTACTCTGCTCTACTCTTGGTTATCAATGCTGCAAACTGAACAGATATACAACATTTCTATTAGCAGGGGTTGGGAAGAGAGACAAGAGGACCCACTGTGAAATAAGGGATATGAGGGCATATGTGGCTATCTGCCCCCATTGCAAGTGAAAAACATCCAGTTTTCTCTCAAGCCCTTTTCAGGAGTTGTAAACACTTGAAGGAGGCACCAAGGGCAAGCATGATGGTTTATCCTACTGGGGGCAACTGTCCAAAGCAGGGAGCCCTTCCATGCAGACATCCATGAAGAAGAAGAAGAAGAAGAAGAAGAAGAAGAAGAAGAAGAAGAAGAAGTAGTAGTAGTAGTAGTAGTAGTTTGGCATGGAGGTTCTTCGCCCGCCTGCACTTTGAGACCATCCGAGTAGCAGAGAAGATGGGTCAAGTCTCAACTGAGTCTCTGCTGCGTGAGTAGGAGCTCTAATGATCAAATTACCCTGATAAAAAGGCTCAACCTATGAAAATATCTGCCAACTTTTATCAGTAAAAGACTCTGGGAGCTGTCGGGTGGACTTTTAAACCTCCCCTCCCTTTCAAAGCTACTACTACTAATAATAATAATAATAATAATAATAATAATTTATTATTTATACCCTGCCCATCTGGCTGGGCCTCCCCAGCCACTCTGGGCGGCTTCCAAAAGAATATTAAAATACTATAATACATCAAACATTAAAAGCTTCCCGAAACAGGGCTGCCTTCAGATGTCTTCTAAAAGCCTGGTAGTTGTTGTTCTCTTTGACATCTGGTGGGAGGGTGTTCCACAGGGAAGGCCCTCTGCCTGGTTCCCTGTAACTTGGCTTCTCGCAGTGAGGGAACCGCCAGAAGGCCCTCGGTGCTGGACCTCAGTGTCCGGGTAGAACGATGGGGGTGGAGACGCTCCTTCAGATATACTGGACCAAGCCCGTTTAGGGCTTTAAAGGTCAGCACCAACACTTTGAATTGTGCTCAGAAACGTACTGGGAGCCAATGTAGGTCTTTCAAGACCAGTGTTATGTGGTCTCTGCGGCTGCTCCCAGTCACCAGTCTAGCTGCCGCGTTCTGGATTAATTGTAGTTTCCGGATCACCTTCAAAGGTAGCCCCACGTAGAGCACATTGCAGTAATCCAAGCGGGAGATAACCAGAGCATGCACCACTCTGGCGAGGCAGTCCGAAGGCAGATAGGGTCTCAGCCTGCGTACCAGATGGAGCTGGTAAACAGCTGCCCTGGACACAGATTTGACCTGTGCCTCCATGGACAGCTGTGAGTCCAAAATGACTCCCAGGCTGCACACCTGGTCCTTCAGGGGCACAGTTACCCCATTCAGGACCAGGGAATCCTCCACACCTGCCCGCCTCCTGTCCCCCAAAAACAGTACTTCTGTCTTGTCAGGATTCAACCTCAATCTGTTAGCCACCATCCAACCTCCAACCGCCTCCAGGCACTCACACAGGACCTTCACTGCCTTCACTGGTTCTGATTTGAAAGAGAGGTAGAGCTGGGTATCATCCACATACTGATGAACACCCAGCACAAATCCCCTGATGATCTCTCCCAGCGGCTTCATGTAGATGTTGAAAAGCATCAACTTTGAACCACCTCCCTTGAAAAGCCCATAAAGCTGTGGGCTGCACTTTGAGACCATCCATACAAGCCTTGTTCACAGTTTTGTGCCTCTGAGAACAACAGAAGGGGTGTTCACAAGTTACATTCAATGAGTGCACAACCTGTGCTCCTATGCTCGCAAGTAATTGAGCTTCACGGATCAACAAGTGTACAGATTTTCATGCAAACACTTATACATGTGTAGAGACAGGTTGTAGCTATGCTCATTGTTAAGGTGTGTACAAGCCTTAAGTTTGCAGAAGCCTTAAGGCAGAAGCAAGAGTGTTCCCCACCCCCCAGAAGGTGCCTCCCATTTGTGGATTCTTTTGCAAATGTGGGTACATCATGGCCCCATCTCCGCAGACTGTAAAAAGAGTTGTTCACTGTTGATTCTCTTAAACAGGTTTTTATTGAGTTACTGAATTTATGAAATGGTTTTAGTTATATTTATTTATTTATTGGATCTTGGAGCTTTTACGGGGGTGGATGTGTTTTTAGTGTTTATCACTGGTGTAATTTTAAATTTTTCTAAACCATCCATCATCGAAACAGATCCCAGGGTAACGTACGGCAATAATAGCAATCATAAAATACAATAAAAGCAAAACATAAACCATCATAAAACAATGAAAACTAAAAGGCAGCAGCTACTTCAGGAAGGACTGTGTATATTTGCACTTACGTGTACTTTAAAATGGTGCAAAATTAACCCAAATTCTTACATACATTCCCACCTGCGTCTACTTGCTTATTCCACCTAATATATTCTGCCTTTGATAGTCATAAAAAGAGGAAAATAATTTGATTTTTTTTTTAGTTTCTGCCTAACATCCTTACAGAGTTCAAAAAGTATCTTACAACATTTATTAAACCAGTGCTTCCCAAGCCCCCCCCCCCTCCACCACAGAACTATTCAAAATTGCTGAAGATCCTGGCAGACTAATAATGTAGCAATTGTAATGTGCTGCTCTAGATGCAGCATCATTTTTAGTTGTATTTTTATTGCTTCTTTTATTTATTATATATTGTATTTTGTTATATTACAATTTGAATTCCACAGAATTCAAAGTGTAATACAATAAAAATCAATATAAGAAAGCAAAGCAATAAAAACACAATTAAATATCTATCTGGCTATTTAATGCAATTGAAATGCTGTCTACCGCTCTTCAATCACAAATCCGTAGGCACATGGCAGAGCACCTGAATGAATCTCCCACGCCATTGATGCTCCATGGACCACAGTTTGGGAACTCCTGTGTTAAACAATGCAGGGCACTGAAGGCTGCTCTCCAAACAACTCCCTAGTAAAGCTGCAATCCTGTGCACACCCACTGAACTCACTGGGACTTGCTTCTGAATACGGTCATACCTCGGGTTAAAGACGCTTCGGGTTAAATCTTTTCAGGTTGCGTCCCATGCCGACCCGGAAGTACCGGAAAGGGTTACTTCCAGGTTTCGCTGCTTGCGCATGTGCACATGCTCAAAATGACATCACGCGCATGCGCAGAAGCAGCGAATTGCAACCCACGCATGCGCAGTCGCGGGTTGCGTTCTGCTCAGGCTGAGAATGGGGCTCCGGAATGGATCCTGATTGCAACTATAGGTACCACTGTAAGTATAAACAGGGTTACTCTTTAAGTATGTTTGGTATTGCAGAATAAGGCTATGATCCCAAATGCACATACCAGGAAGATGGGCCGGTATAGAATCATAGCATCATAGAATTGTAGTGTTGGAAGGGACAAGGGTCATCTAGTCCAACCCCCTGTAATGCAGGAATCTTTTGCCCAACGTAGGGCTCAAACCCACAACCCTGAGATGAAGAGTCTCATGCTCTACCGACTGAGCTATCCCTGGTCAGTAGGCACAATGAAACTTACTTCAGGAAGGCATTGCGCTGTTAAACTGTGTTCATTTACACAAGCTACAGTACTTCTGCTCATGTTAGAAAACGTTTGGGCTTTTCTTAAATCTGCAAAGAATTTTCAGATAACTCCAGTATGTTGTGATTTTTTAAAAAAAAAATATACAAGGCCTTTCCTTGGTTACACCTGAACTACTGATGTACCTTCCATTTGCCTCCTCCTAGAAGGATATGTATTTTCATAAATGGATTACACTTCCCCATGAAGTGCTTTCTGCCTCTGTTCATGCAACGCTTCACAGGGCACTTTTCAGATAAAGCTGAGGCAGTAAGTGTTAATAGAGCCATTAGGAAAGCACGGTCAGTCACAGTTCCTTGCATCACTGGGATGCATCACCAGTCTTGGTCTTCTTGACATGGGGTGGGGGGAGACACTTTGCCAGCTTTCAGAAGCAGAGGAAAATGGAAGGTGGGCTGTGTCATTTTCATCTTTTTGCTTTTACTGTCAACATTTTCATGCTGTTCTTGAAAGCAGCCACACTCCATTTCCTGAGGTCCATAACCTACTGAGCACACAGGGTGACTAGGAAGGCAGAGTTCTCTCTTCACCACAGGGGCTGTTCCCTGGTTTGCATTTGAGACTTCAGAATTTTCAGAACTGAAGATGAGGGGAGGAATATGTGAAAAAATTGAGAGTATTGGCCGACAGCTTTTGCTACCAGTATTCAGAACAGAAATATTGAAGAACTTTGTGCTCAAACTGCAAAGAGAGAGAGTGTGGGTGGGTGGGGGGGAGAGAGAGAGATCAGGAAAATTATGTCACAAAAGAACAGTTAAGATTTCCTCAGGCAAGATTCAGACAATTAGGCCTCCATATCCCAAATGAGCTCTGTTGCCCGGTGACCCAATTACTCTGAAACTGTTAGCACTGTCATTAGGGATTGCCACTTCAGTTTCATACTTTTCCCTCTGACCATGTTTTCTTCCTAGCTATTTGCATAAACAGCGGTTTGACGTAATTCTACAGAACCTAGCCATGGCCATAAAAAACAAGAACCTGGTAATACACAGTTCCCACATTTAAATTTTGATGCAGTTCAAATCAAGGCAGATATGATGGGAAGCGAATTTGACAAAGGAAGAAACTGGAAAGCTTGTACACCCTCACCGAAACACACAGAGCCAATAAAAAACCATTAGCTTATCCAACACTGTAATCTCAGCCTCTGAAGGAACATGGCAACAGGACTCTAGAACAACACATTCCCACCTTATGGGATTCAGTAGAAGCCTTTCAGTCAAACTTTTCTTCCCCTTTTGAGACTTTGTGTCATTATCCAACCCTTGTGTGGAGGATTTGTGTTAGAAAACCTAGTATTTGAACCTAAAATTAGTCATGGCTCCTAAAAAAAGAAATTTGCATCTTTCTTCCTAGAAGGATAGAACTTTCTTTATGTACGCAACAACAGCAGCAAGAATACTCATCGCAAAGCACTGGAAGACACAGGATTTGCCCACTCTGGAAGAATGGCAGACGCAACTGATAGACTACATGGAACTGGCTGAAATGACTGGCAGGGTTCGAGACCTGGGAGAAGAGACAGTGGAAGAGGACTGGAAAAAATTTAAAGACTACTTACAAAAACATTATAAGCTGTATGAATGCTAAGAGAATGCACGATAGAAAATAATACGGCATCAGTAACTTAGTTGTAAGATGTATGAATAAGTGATGTTTAAGGAATTGATGAAATTTGAAGTAATATTATGTTTAAGTTAAGCAGTTCAGCATATGATAAAAATAGCCAAAATTGGGACATAATATTCTAGAACTATAAAATAAGAATTGAAATAAGGTAATAAATTACTGCCTGTAATTATATGATTGAGAACGCAGGAAAGGGTGATGCGAGGAAGTCCAAAGATTATGAAAATATGATTTATGGATAATTGATTTTGTTATACTTTTTTTTCTCTCTCTCCATTCTATGTTTATTTTTTAAACTTTTTCTGTCTTCTTTTTTTCTGTTCGGTTTTATGGTGATGGTATTGTATATGTTTGATGGTTTGTTTTTTGTTGAAAACTTGCAATAAATATTTATTTTTTTAAAAAAGAAATTTGCAGCATTCTTCATTAAGGCATTCCAGCGCATGAGAAGCATGTGAACAGAACTCTCCATATTCCAGCATGACACCCAGAGAACATTTAAAAAATAAATGCATAATAAGTAAACAACATTATGATTCTTGCTCAGGAACCCTGAGGCTGGAGACAGGCTTTTTTAAAAAAAGAATAAGAACAAAAAATGTTAAATATGGTACTGAACTAGCAGTGTCGCTCATAGTCGTGTTGTGCACTCTTTCTGTACATATCTCTATTGTAAAGAGGTTTATCTAGTGCCTTCCCTACAAAACAATCGTGATATGAGGGAATGTGGATATGCATCATGATTAAAAAATTGTTCCATCATGCCACCTTTGACTCCCTTTAAATCTCTCGCCAGCATAACAACCTGCATGTTTCAGAGAGAGTAACAGAGGACTGTTATGTCATGTAGCAAGGGTTAAGAGTAACACAGTTATCAACAACTTTCTGATTTCTATCTCTCCACTGTGTCTGCAAGAAGAGTCAACTCCTCTGGGAATGCTAACATTCTTCTCTTCCATAAATACTCTGAGGTATGTGTAACTAAGCTTTCTGAGCCTGTGGGCACATTTCCAATTCCAACTGTTGTGGGCACCACATACATGCCGCGGCACTCCCTTCTCCCAGCTGTAAGCGTCCCGTATTTGACCCCATACTGCAATTGGGCTTGAAAATAAGTCTTCTATTGGCTAAAAAAGCTCTCTTTCAAGTGAGGGAAATGAGAGCCTAAGGGCACCAGGGAAGGCCTCTGAGGGCACCTGTGTGCCCAGGGGCACCACACTGTCAACCCATGCTACAACATAATAAAAGGGGTGGGTGGGTTTTTGCTTTGCAGGGGGAATGGTGGAGTTTCAAGGCAAGCGATACACAGGGAGAAAAATGCATTCTCTTAGCTTCACAAAAAAATATAATGGTCATTATTATTATTGAAAATACTCTGGAGTGATTTTATGGGCCTATTAATACATGCCTGGGGAAGCTTCACAGCCCTACTTGATTGTACAGTAATGAGCCAATAAAGCATACGCTGTCACTCCTTGATGCTGTATTATTCCATCGTTTTGGTAATGAAAAGTCCTTAAATTTAAATATAGTGCAAAGAGCAAATCATGTAAAAGTGTGTTTTTAATTGGTTGGGCAGTAACAAAATTCAAGGTGAGGCCTGGTTCTTCTTTCTTTAAAAGAAAAAAGAAAAATTAACAGGCAGAGAATCACCCATAAAGGAAGCAGACCTCTACTTAAGCCAGCACACAAGAGGATTGGTTCAGCCCCAGGAAAGCAAAGTCAGCAAGCAGAATTCCTGCAGAGCCACTCTGAGAAGAGCATGAGGATTGTGGGCCACTTACCAACTTTTTGAAATGTTTTCATCAGGTTCAAAAATTGCTAACGAAACAATCCATTTTCTTTCTAAATTTGCATGATTCCTAAATGTCAATCTATTTTGAACATTCCATCTTCTATTACAGGCACTATAATGATATCTGTGGAGCTAAACTCCAGAGGTGCTATCTTTGGAATTGACAGATGTTTGAAAACTTTTGCCATCACTTTCACTTAAACCAATGTTTGCCCAAACCAGAAACAGCAATTAACATTAAATGCAAGACAGCTTGTACACAAATCCATTTCATAAGCCTTGTTTTGAAGCGAAATTCTTTTAAACTAACCATAGCTAGCATTGACCATAGTTTGTTGGTTTAAATAAAGGGACACACCACAGTTAAGCATTAGTTTTGGAACTACAACTCCTGGCTGTGCAGTAGGGAGGGGAGGGGGTGGGGAAGAGAGTGTACAAGTCTAGGAAATAACTATGTAGGCTCATTCATATAACATTAAACAACAGTTTAGCATTACCTTGAAATGCAGCCACTGCCTCTCTCACTCAGGATAGGCGGATTGTAAACAACATAATAACCAGTACTGAACCTACCAGCCGTCTTACTGAATTAGGTAAAAGGACCATTAGGTCCAGTCGCGGACGACTCTGGGGTTGCAGTGCACATCTCACTTTAATGGCCGAGGGAGCCTGAGTACAGCTTCTGGGTCATGTGGCCAGCATGACTAAGCCACTTCTGGCGAACCAGAGCAGTGCACAGAATTGCAGTTTACCTTTCCGCTGGAGCGGTACCTATTTATCTACTTGCACTTTACGTGCTTTCGAACTGCTAGGTGGGCAGGAGCAGGGAATGAGCAACGGGAGCTCACCCCATCACGGGGATTCAAACTGCCGACCTTCTGATCAGCAAGCCCTAGGCTCAGTGGTTTAGACCACACACAAAAATGCATCACAAATAAAAACAATACGCCATACACACAGAATTTAAAAGGCCAGTGGATTGTTTAATTAGACAAATGTTAGAACAGTTTTGTGGCAATTAATCCAACTAGTTATGTATTCTGTAAAGAATAACACATTGTCCACGCAGTAAATTTGGTAGCTTCAGCTAACCATAAGAATAACCGAATACCTCCCACATGAAAGGGTTACAATGGACCATAACTTTAGAGATGTCTCTGTCAAGAAAAACAGAGTTGGCAAGGGAGTGAGTTAAGATGCAATTTTATATACACACTTAAATGAAATAAAGCCCCATTGAACTCACTGCTGCTGACTTCTGATTTAACATGCATAGCGTTGCACTGTAACTCAAGGCTTTTCATATGAATGCTGGTTATGTCATATTTATAACTATCTCAAACTTCAGTTTTCAAGTACCAAGGAACAGGGAGCAACCACAATACACCACCAACTTTTGCTTCTCAACACTGCCAACTCTTTATTGACACCACACACATCGGCCAAATCTAAAATATGATGAAAACACATTTATGGATTCTCAGTTTAGCTCCAACCTACATATTCGTCCAAGATCAGACACTAATCTTTATACAGTAATCCTCTGCTGTATTTATATGAAAAGCTGACATCAGGAGAACAAGAAATTTGATTTACAAAAGAAAATGCTAGCCTTGGAAAAGGAAGTGTATAATCTATGAAAAATGCCCTCATTATATCTAGACAATACCACACCACCTGGGCTTCTTTATCACATAAGTACCAGGGGTTACTTTGGCTAAATCTATTTGCTGAAGCTAAGAGCAACACCCAAACTGAGCAAGTTTTTCTCAACAAAGTCCTGCTTTTCTTAAAGACATATTCTGATCTGGCTCCAACTTAGGAAAGCATCTGTGCCAATATAAAAAGGACAATACACATAAGCCATAGTACTTTCCATTTTAAAAAATACTACCCTTTCCTTTAGGCATAGATTGGCTGTGCAAAAGGAGAAACAATATTCTGTGTTTAGAGACTGATTTAAAGACTGTGGCGATGTCAAGGCTAGGAAGACTATAGACACAGGTCTGATTTGCATATCACAATTAAGTCAATCCATGGCTTAGTGTGGATGCACAAGTATGTGAGCTCCCAGGGAAGAAAATGCAGCCACTCTGCTCCTCTCTGATTGTTTTGCTACTGCTGCACACTCTGAGTTAAGCCATAGCTTGGCTTAAAACAGTGATGGCCAAACTTGGCCATCCAGCTGTTTTGGGACTACAATTCCCACCATCCCTGACCACTGGGTCCTGTTAGCTAGGGATGATGAGAGTTGTTTTCCCAAAACAGCTAGAGGGCCAAGTCTGGCCATCACTGACTTAAAGTCTCACTTGAACTCAGGCCCATGGTTTAACGATCTCCAGACTAACCATGAGCTATAACCAAGATATTTTTTATTGATTTATAGCTTGTGGTTTGTCCTGAAGAGGTAAACTATAGACTCCCTATATTAACATATATATTTACATTAAGATTTATGGATTATTTTCATGGTTAATATAATGTGACATGCAAACCAGGCGATTAACTACGGTACTTATTCTTACGAGTGCATGGTTTATAATGGATTTGCAGTAGTTGTGACGCACCAAGTTGACCGCAGCTCATCATCCATCTATGTTGGCCCTCAGGACCTGTGGCAAGTCACTTGTTTTGAGTTCCTGTCTGGAATTTTGCAAAAACACAGTGCAGAAAGTTGGCTAGTACTTGGCAGACCACAATATATGGCTGGTGGGTTGTGCTTGACCTCATGAGTCACAAGTTATTTAGGCTGGGTGTACACAGTATTTGCTAGCCTGAGTGTTCTTATTAAGGGGTGGAGGAGAAGAAAGAAGCTTCCCACCAACGCATCAACTGATGGAAGGGGAAAATCTCTTGAGACCTCTATAGACTAACATGCACAAAATCCTAAAAATTGGAAATGGACTCAGATTACAGAGAGCTGCAAAGTAACCCCTTGAAAACTCGCTGGCTGTGTTTGGACCATCATCCACAGCTTCAGTAACCATGGTATGTGTGCCATAGACACATACTCACGCCTTGTATTCCCTCATTCCACACTAGCTTTGCAATGGAGATCCTAGATTGCGTTAAGTCAGAGTTCTTGTTATGTTCAAACCTGGAAGCAGTGACTTAATGGCAGAACAATAGGCCAGGAAAGGGGTGGATGGGGGAAGAAGGAGCACATAGGCACTCACTCACAGTTGAGGAAGTCATGGGCTGTCACTGTTTATGAAGTAGTTACTGTCACCATAACTACTGCCCCATGCATAAATACAATGTTGCTACACCTCAGCTTCCCCAGATGTTTAAGCACTACAGGTAACTGCAAGCACTACTCTTAAAGGCAAGGTCAGAGGTCTTCTCATGGTTTCAGAAACCACAAAACAAGCTTTTTGAACAGTCATGTGGCTTCCACAAAACCTGCTGGAACAGCAAGGAAAACAAGTTTCACATCTTTCCATTTAGACTGTGCTCCCATTAATCTTAAAGGGGAATGACGAACTTAGCAGCAGATGTTAACTGTCAGGACTGGGTGAGTCAGATCCTTTATAACTCAGATCTGTGTACCCTGTCATCATACTAAGGGTCAGTTTTGTCATAACCATTACCTAATCAAATTTTGGGAAATAAATGTAGGGAACTGGGCACATATGCATGTTTTTAAAGCATGAGAAGGGGCTGGTCAAAGTCTATCAAAAGAGGCATGCAATGGTTGCCTCAGAATGATGGAGAAGATCTGGAGCAGGCATCAATGTTTGCGGTGTGTACAGTCATTCCACAATTGTTTCTAGTAAACAGATTTTGTAAGTTTTGTCACTTTTCAAAGGCTTGCAAAACCTGTTCTACCACAGATGACAGCGAACAAAAGAAATGCCCATATCTCTAAGGCACCACGACTCTATTGTACCACAGCCTCATGCAAACCGTTGTCTCTTGCATGATGTACGGGGCAGGCGAGGAAAATTTTGTAGATATGGTTTGTTTGGTTCTTTTTTTCCAGTTAAACATTGAAGTTTTAATTGTGTTTTTAGGTTTAATAGCTTGATTTAATGGTTTAATTGTAACATGAGGCACCCAGAGAACTTAGGCCATTGGGAAGCTATGCAAATTCAGTTAATAAATAAATAAATAATGAATTACACATCTCATATCGATGTGTCTACAGCTCTCTTCAGAACTGCTGTGCAGAACTGCTTGATGTAAGAACCACTGTCAGCTGCACATATTTAAAGAACCTGTGTTGTGTACAACCCAGAGGAAAGGTGAGCGGACATAAATCCAATGACAATAATCAGAATGAAAAGTGCCTAACTTCCTTTGACCAAGAGAAATAAGTTATCAATAGGGCATAGAGTCAATATACAAGGTGCTGGGGCATTGACCAGCGATACGATGAGGCAGGAGCAAAGCTCTGGCATTTCTGGCAAGACATTACCAGAGCCCCTTCAAAGAGGCTAGAGACTATGCACTATGCACCTCTCAGCCAAAATGTGCAAGGAGTGGGAAGATAAAAGTTGCCACCATGTAAACAACTTTGCTGTTTCAGTGCCCTTTCCTACACCATTGTCCGTTGCAGTCTAAGGTTTATTTTTTGCTTGTCTTGCAGCTGAAAGCATCATGGAAACACAGAAGCCAGCCATCATAGCTTAGTGCTATACCATTGCAATAAAACAGGGGTAGGCAACCTAAGGCCCAATCGCCTTCTCAGTCCGGCCCACGGACAGTCCGGGAATCAGTGTGTTTTTACATGAGTAGAATGTGTCCTTTTATTTTAAATGCATCTCTGGGTTATTTGTGGGGCATAGGAATTTGTTCATTTCCCCCAAAAAAATATAGTCCGGCCCACCACATGGTCTGAGGGATGGTGGACTGGACCATGGCTGAAAAAGTTTGCTGACCCCTGCAATAAAATCTGTCAAAAAAATAAAAAGCCCTTACTGGAGAAAAGCAATAAGTTTCACTGGAGAGCTTCGGTGGGACATTTTCGTAATCATGGGGAGCAAAAAGCCACCCCACAGAATGTGAACTCAGTTTTCATTATTTGGAGCCAATTCTGTAAACACTGGAGAGAAGTTATTTGAGATCACTTTCCTTGAGTGATGTTTAACTGGAACAACATTGCCGCTTGCCTTATGGTGTGGCTAATCTCCCAGTATCCCTTCCTCCTTTTATCCTCACACCCTCCTGCAATAACAAGATTAAGCATTAGCCTGGCCAATACTGGTTTGGTTACACAATTCCTGCTTGTTAAGTCTTTTTCAGTGAAGGAAAATAATAGCTTGGGAAAGGGTCATATCTTGATAGTACTATTAAATAATGGGTTGGGGGGTAACCTATAAGATCTGCAGAGAAGACCTAAACTTCTATATCCAACAGTGGCATATGAAAAATAACTTTTAGACTGTAATCTATATCCACTTATTTGGGAGTAAACCTCACTGAACTCTACAGGGCTTGCTTCTGAGGTGACACATTTAGGCCTGGCCAGTTCACTGCCCCTTGTCAGACTCCTTTGAGAGTCCTTGGGAAACTGAGTTGTTCATCCACTTCTAAAGCTACTTCTGTTTATTTTAACCAGTTTCCATAACATTTGGAAACTTCTTAGAACAATGTAGCAGTGACTAAGCCAGTGGCTCTGGTTAACCTTTCCACATCTTTCTGATAGCCATCTATATAATTAAATTAGCCCAGAGCCTTAAAAGCAAGGGGATTAGCTACTTTTGTGATGTCTAAGAATTGCCTCTGGAAGAGGGGAGGTGGGGAGAGTGGAGGTTGGTCTGAGCAAGATCGTCTTTCCAAGTCTGATAAGAATCCTTCTTGCATGTTATTTTAGGTATTCTAGGTCAGGTGTGAGCATTATAAAGGCACAGAAACTAGATACACATTCTTGCTTCTGTTTGAAACATAGGAGAAGGTATCTACTTAATGCCAAATGCGGAATGTGGACAGCTCAAATTCAGCATCACATTTTGGCAATGCTTTCTTGCAACGCTGCTTTCCTCCAGTGGGCCTTTTGGCTCAGTAGGTAAGGGTGCCTTCCTATTAACCCTGAGACTGTAGATTTAATGCCTAGTGAAGGTCGACAGCTCCCTGGCACAGAAATCCCCAGGTTTAATTTCTAGTATTTTAACTTCTAGTATTGAGGTTGGGGTGGGGGAATACCCTACTTGCACAAATAGGAGTTTTGTAATGGGGAGGGCAGGCAGGCAGGGTCAGTCAAAGCCATTCTGCTGCCTGGGGCAAAGAACAAGACAGTGCCCGCTCCCACTTCCACATGCAGAAGCTAACTAGGCTGGCAGTGGAGTCTTGCTTCACAGGACAGTGTGTCCCACTGGAGAGTCACAACAGGCCACAGGCCACTCCCTGCCTCCCAGCAAATGTTCCTTGAAGTGGCTGCCTCCCTCTGCCCCTGGGGAAGAGGGCAGGTTGCAGGCCAGATGCAAAGGTGCTACAGGCCCATGGGCTGGTGATTCCTCACCCATGATGTAGTCAATTACACAGGCCAATGGTCTGGCGCAGCATAAGGTTTCTTCCAGCTGTGTAGTTATTGCCATAAATGGAACTGTGCTTCTTAATGAGATATCTTGGAAACAGCCTCCTTGGCATATGTACTAATAAGGACTTCAAGAAGTTGGGCATATCTTAATCCTAGGGCACACTGTGAGAAGCAGAACCTGGATAGCTCAGCTGGTTAGAGCACGGTGCTGAGAATGCCAAGGTAGCAGGTTCTATCCCACCCAAAGGGCAGATGTTTCAGTAAACAACCCTGAGGATCTGAACCAAGCAGAGTAAGGAACCTTGGGGGCTAATAACAAGGGGCAAGAATAATAAGGGGAAAGGACTCGCACAATCAGACTAGTGTGTTGCCTGCAGAGGCCATGCATGCATTTACAGGTAAAGCAAAAGCAGAGACTTTGAAACCAGAAAGAAGGTGCCTCAGATGGCTGTGCGGATGCATCTTGAAAATGTGGTTTGTGAGAGGCAACTAGTGTTCTCTCTACCCCTCACGTCTGCCTCCTGGGAGGCCCCCTGATCCACATATACCACCACTGCTATATTTATTTGCATAGAGGCCTGCCCACGTCCCTGTATCTAAAAGAACTGGGTGTAAAGGTGATAACGACCCAGAAGGATGTCGCTGCTGCCTGTAGGCAGCGAGGGAGGAAGCCAGCCAGAAGATGTTTTGTGGAGTCTGACCGTCTCAAACAGATTTAAGGCCAGGTTTGGGCTCTGCTGAAAACTGGGGGGGGGGGGGCGCGTGTGCTTGTGGAGCAACTTGTACGGTTGTTGCAAATCTGCAAGGAGTGGTAAGTTCTGCAGCGTCGGTTCCCAAAGAAGAGGAGAGCAGGGTGAGAGGGGAGAAGAGGAAGAAGAAAAACATCTCCGGTGTTTTCACCGATGGAAGAAGACGACACCCTCTCCGGCCCAGTCGAAATGCTCTTTCTCTCCCCACTGTGGCTCCTACAGCAATTCCTAAACCTAAACACAAGAAAGTCAGGCAGGCGAAGCCGGCGCTTCTCTCCTTAGCCAAGCCTATCATTGCTGCGCACAGTCCTTCCCTCCCTCTTTTCCCAACACCCGCAAGCTGCTCGCCTGCAGCTCCAACAATGCAAGGGAAAAAAGGACAAGAATGGCAGAGGAGGAAATGAGCCACAGCTGGGCGATTCTGAATCTCTCGGTCTTCCTTATTCCAGCGGGGCTGGAGGCGGGGGTTTGGGGGTGGGGGGTGGGGATCAATGCTCAGAAATGTACAATTACGACCAAGCTGCAGCAGGACCATGTAAGGACTGCATACACAGAGCAGCAAACGGGTTTCTCTCTCCCTCTCTCTAACCAAGCCATTCAAGCAACAGATAGAGGTTTACCTTCAAAATGCAGGCCATGTTCTTCCCTAGCCTTCCTCAGCCCGCAAAGCAGAAGGAGATCTGCTTTGTGAGTAACAGATCCAGTCTGAGGCAGGAGGTTGGCCGGAGAGCTGCGGGGGGTGCCCGTGCCTACATTCCTGGAGATCCAGAGAAGGAGCCACAATTCTTAAGATCCGTTAGTCATGTTAGTCTTTTCATGCCCTGTTTGTTCCACCCATCAGCTTCTGCCACTGGCTGCAAGCCAGCCCAGTACCTCCCCTCCGTCACATGACTGAGTTTGATTCATGGCTCTAGCTGGGGGATTTTATTTTTTTCAATTTAAGAGGGAAAAGCTCAGCTGGATGCTCTCTCTGCCTTTACGGTATGCGAAAGCAAATCTGCACTGTGCAGATGTTCTGGGTTTTAAAGAGTTGCTCATTAAATTATCTTTCCGATCATTCCAGTATTTTTTTTTAAAGGAACATTTCTCCGCTGCGTTGGTCAGTTTACAAGGACAAGAGTGTTTCCCAGTAGTTGAGGGGGTCACACACGCAGACACAAACACACACATACACAAATCAGTCATCTGCAAACATTTATTAAATGCCACGCTGCAGTCTTTCCTCGTCTGGAGAACAAACTTTCCTTTGTCTGAAAGTCCTGCAGAACTGCCTGCGGTAGAAAGAGGCTCACTCAGTCCTGACTCAACACACACACACAACACACAACACACACACACACACACACACGCCGGATCGCATTGCCCTGAGTGTGTCTACTTATATGCTGCTGTTCTTACCGGAAAGAATACGTATGCAAATTCCATTCCATTTGTTTCCAGGAAGCTCGGAACCTATCCTTGGGAAATATATGGATAACTAAATGTAATTTATGGATAAATGGAACAAATAAATGGAATTCGTTTCCCAATGATAGGTTCTGAGCAGCTAACCAGCTGCCAGCTCAAACTCTTTCAGCGCAGATGTAACATGTTCATGGTAGGAAGCCTCACTGAGCAACTTAGCAGCCACCTTCTGCTTCAGCTACAGATCTGAATCAACTCTTAAGGGCAACCTCACATAAACTCTTTTTTTTTTAAAGGCATCCTAAAACAGACAAAATGTTCTAAAAACAGTTACAGTTAGAAACATTATTTCATTCAGTGATCTCATAGTTGCCGGGAACAGTATTCTTCAGCTGCCAAATGCCTGGGTAAAAACGTAAATGTTTCAAAATTCCTCCTGAAATTTCATAATGCTAGAGACAAGCACACCTCACTAGGGAGGGCAATCCAGGAACAATGAACAAGAGCAAGCAGAAAAGGCCTGTCATGAGTCAGCACCAACCAGGCATCCCCTAGTGGTGGCACCACCAACAAAGTCTCAGTGCAAATGTGTATAACATATGGATAATAAATGACGTCAAGGGTGCTGAGAATTGTAGCTTTGAAAACCACAGTGCCCAAAATCTGATGGAGCTTTAAATGTGCTTTATATATATGGTGTTTACCCAGCCAGAACAGGAGGTCAGGCTTCCTGTTGGATCATTGGCCCAATCCAGGAGGTTCTCCTTATCTTCTTAACATGCTGTGTGGGCCACACATCTGTATTCTAACTGTAATTTTGTTTGTGGTGACTTCTGAATCAGAGTGACTTCCGTAAACCAGGCTAAAATTCTAGTACTTACACATTGCAAGACAAAAAACAAAAAAACCCAAGCAAACTTTAATCTCTGGCCAGGAAGCCTGCCCAGGAAGCTACCCAGTTACCGTTAATCTGTTTTTCAGGGATGGTGGTGCTGAAACAATATAAGAACAAACAGTGATAAAATCTTTATAATGTAAACCACAGCAATCCCCACCTAAATGACAGTGAACACTGGTTTTATCCAGAGGTTTAACTCAAAGCTGTACTACCCAACCAATACAATTGTCCATCCTTTCTGATAATTTTTTTTAATTAAAAAAGTTGTTTGTAAAGCTCTTCGGGGTCCTGTAGAGCTTAATGGTTATTATTGTTTACTCTCCATAAACACTAATAGGAGCTATTTGTAGCTTTATTAGGTCCCTTTACTGAAATTTATTAAGATCTCTCAAGGCATTGCAAGCCAAACTGCCTAGAAACTATTTCCAACTTTCTTGAAATCAAAATATGCAACATCCCACCATTGCAACTGATTAGAACATATGGATAAAGGTTTGGTCTGATTTACGGCTTTTATTCCACTTTTTTTTTTTTAATTAGAGCATAAGATGCATAGGATCATCATGACTTGACTTCAGAGATAATTCTTCATGCTTTCTGATTAATCTCCTAGTCCCACATTTGATGTTGTTATTGTGTATATAGGCCTGGCATTTTTAGGTACATTTAATCACCAGTATTCTACCTAGTGAGCCTGCCCCCATGATCCCCATGAAGTTGGATATATTGTTTGGAAAGGGTTTAACTGTATTACGTGTGCTTAAGCATCATTGATTTCACTGAAATATACTTGTGCAAAGCCATGCTATTGCCTATTGTCCAAAGGCAATAATAACCTTAGTAATAATTTTCCTGGCTAGTGCTTGGATTCAAATAACTAAAATTTAGACCAGAGCAGTCTTCTGGCCATGCTGTGTGGATTCATTAACTGTAATGTTTTCGTCACAGCATTTAACAATTGCTTACCCTCAAGGGAATTTTATTCTGCTATTATTCCATTTTACTACATTCTTTGATACTATATGCTGGTTTTCTCTTTTTATTTTTAAAGAAAGCTTGCATGAATAAACTGTTCCCTCATATGTGATTTAACTATGTCCCAAACATGAGGCAGATGAACATATTCACTGCCATGTAGTGGTTAGCATGTTGGACTAGGGTCTGGAAGACCAGGCTTCAAACCCCTACTCAGTCATGAAGCTCACTGTGTGAGCTTGGCCAGTCACAAGATGTATGCCTAACCTACCTCAGAGGGTTGCTGTGAGGCTGAAATAGGGTGAAGGAGAACCATGTATGTCACCATGAACTCTTTGGAGGAAAGGTGGGATATAAATATAACAATTAATATGAGACTGTATTGCTAAAATAAAGAAAAAGAACAGCTTCTTGCTTAGGTCTTGAAAACTCATTGGTTTTTGAAAGTTATTTTTAGTTTAGTGCAGTTATTTTTATACTTACATGTTGGTAAGTAAAACATGGACCACTTATAAATGCCATTTCCAACTTCTCGAAAGATTCCATCAACAGTGTCTCCGAAAAGTTTTACACTTCACATGAACTAATATCAGTGTACTGGAAGAAGCAAATATCACCAGTGTTGAAGCAATGATTCTTCAACATCAACTTCATTGGACTAGTCATGTTGTGTGGATGCCTGATGCTTATCTTCCAAAGCACCTACTCTATTCCGAACTTAAAAATGCAAAGCGTAATGCTGGTGGTCAACAAGAGAGGTTTAAAGACTATCTCAAGGCAAATCTAAAAAAAAAAGTAGTATACACACTGACAACTGAGAAACACTGGCCTGCGAGTGCTCGAGTTGGAGAACAGCCTTTACCAAAGGTGCCATGGGCTCTGAAGACACTCGAACTCAAGATACAAGGGAGAAATGTGCTAAGAGGAAGGCACGCTTGGCAAATTCACACCGTGATCAACTCCCACCCGGAAACCAATGTCCCCACTGTGGAAGGACGTGTGAATCCAGAATTGGCCTCCACAGTCACTTATGGACTCACTGTTCAAACCATGATTATGGAAGACAATCGCCGAAGAAGATATAAACAAATAAACAATACTCATATTATAGAGATAATATTTACATATATTATAACCTTTAAGATTCTCTGTGTGATAAAAGGCAAGATTTATGCTTTTCAGAAAAATTGATGTAATTCTGTTCCAACAGAAAATGGCCCCTCCATGCATCTATTAAAAATAATTTATGAAAGAGGTTCCAAACGCCTTTGAAATTATAGGTTGAGTTCCTTACTGTATTTCTATATTTAGCACAATACATCATCATAAGAGATCTCAGAATGTGGTACAATCCATTAGAAAATCAAATTCACAATAAAAACTATTACATAACTAGAGCCGACCAAGTGTTCAAAAATGTATCAAAAATGTTACTAAATAATCTACTGTGATTCCCAATTGATGAAAAAAAACCACATCCCCATTTAAAGGAACTTATCCTGCTTTAGAATCAGTTATTTATAATAATCCTCTTCCCCATTATCTGAAGAAGAAGAAAAAGCAGTAGTATTAATTTCAGTAACTTCAAATATACTGTTATAAAAATTAATCTTCATCTAGATAGTTCTATTCTTCTGTAAACTTCTTAGGGACATTTTGGATCTGTATCACAACTCTTTTGGTTTGAACTAACTTCAGCAGCATAATTTCTTATCAGAGAAGGATTTCAAAAAGTCTCTTCTGCTATCCTGAAATGAGTTTCCTATCTAAAGATTACATTAGGTTTTTCTTTTGATGTATTTGTTTAATCTCCATATGTTAAATGGGGTAAATCCTGCCACATTTAGATTTAAAGTAATTTAACTTTATCCCTGTGTTCCCTCAGTTAAAAATAAATACTAGGGCTGTAGGGGGCGGGAGTTGAAAGAAAATAGGGGGGGGAGGAAAGGGGGAAATATTGGGAAGAGAAACCAAAATCAAGAAGGTTGAATACTGTGTGTGTGTGTGTGTGTGTGTGTGTGTGTGTGACAAAAAGGTTTACCATTCTCCATCCTCTGTGTATATAATTCAATCTGTACTCCATCCTCATCCTCTGTGATAAAGGTATAAAATAGCTGATCAGCATTTTTTTCATAGGGGCCACATAAGCATCCACTATCAATGCCTCGTGTCTTTTTAAAAAAAATCTTGAAGACTTCTCTGTAGGTTTTAATTGGGAGTTGTAAATAAAGGTTGCTTGCATGGATGTGATTAAACAGTTGCCTATTCTGGGTTTTAGTTCACTGTCGTTAATAGTATAGTAATATGTCTTATGTGCAAATTGGCTTTGAAGCTTCTTGTAAGCCATTTTGTAGAGGATTTCCTTAAAAATCTCTTAAATAAGGTAGAAATAAAGCTTCCCAGAAACTCAAAACATTAAACAATTACACAGGTAGAATGCATATAACATTTAATAAACAAATAAAAACACAGCAACTATAAAAGCAGCACGAGCAAGTTAGCTAGACGCCTTCCTGAAATGGGTGGCCTTTGAAGCCAATATCCTAAACAAAACACAGTGCTAAGTAGAGAAAATTCCATTTGAGATTTGCATTTCTTGAGTGATGTGAGGCATGGAAGGGAATTCTACTGTTTTGCCAGCTGGCTGTTTGGATTAAATGACTGTTCCTACAGTCTATTTGCTTCAGTGTTTCTCTCAAAAGTTAGACATAAGAGAACCTAACTTCAGAATGATGGTGTGTTACTTCTTTCTGAGGAAAGGATAGCTGGATCATGAATGCATAAAGAGCCTCCTTTGTTTCAAGACAGCGAAGAAATTTAATTATCAGCCAAGTCAGCCTCAGAATGTTCTGGTGTAGACTAAATTTTCACGACAATGCAATTGGCATGATTAACATTACACACAAATAATATATTTTGCTATCAGGCTTAAAATTGCAACTAATAAAGCTGACCTGCTTAGAAAAAAACAGCTTGAAAAAATGCATCTGATTATTTGGACATAATGTATTGTATCTGACCAAGTTATGGAGTAGTAGGTACATTGCAATCAACAGACAAGTTAATAATGACTAACCTAAGTGCATGATTTCAATGGTTCTGCTTTGAATATGACGTAGTTGGATACAATCCATCTTGCTTTGTAAACACTGAAAACTGACTACCTTAAAGGTTAGGTTGTGATCACATGTTATGTTTTGTGCAGTTTTTTGAGATAAAGGAAGCAGCCCTATATGTGAATATGACACATCGCTGTAAACATGTGAATAGCAGTTACACTCATCAGAAAATTGGTGCTCCCTATCAAGTATACGCGGGTGGCGCTGTGAGTTAAACCACAGAGCCTAGGACTTGCCGATCAGAAGGTCGGCGGTTCGAATCCCCGCGACGGGGTGAGCTCCCATTGCTTGGTTCCTGCTCCTGCCAACCTAGAAGTTCGAAAGCACGTCAAAGTCCAGCGAGAAGGTAAACGGCGTTTCCATGCACTGCTCTGGTTCACCAGAAGTGGCTTAGTCCATGCTGGCCACATGACCTGGAAGCTGTACGCCCGCTCCCTCGGCCAATAAAGCGAGATGAGCGCCGCAACCCCAGAGTCGGTCACGACTGGACCTAATGGTCAGGGGTCCCTTTACCTTTATCAAGTATACATCCTATGTCACATGAAACCAAAGGAAAAATGATGACTGACTGACTGTCAGATTAGGAGAAAAATGTATGCAGTAGCTGGAAGGCTGAAAGGAAGCACTTTGCACTGCAACACTTCTGTTGCAGACCTCCACTCTAATCATCACGTGCCATTAGAATGAATGGAAATTTCTCATGTTAAGATGTGTATGAAATCAGAAACTTGGACCGTTCACATATTATGGTAAGCATACAGCCCGACTGTGAAAATACTGTAATACTCTGATTCAGTTGGACTTACTTTGAGTAGGTGTGTATAAGATTGTACAGTTAGTTGCTTCATAAGTTGGAAATGTAAGTTTAAAAATAGTCTGTAATTTTCTGAAGGCACTGAAGCATATCTGAATAAGCTCTTATTATTATTTTTGAAACTCCCCAGTTTTCATCTTATCAAGATGTGACAGCAGTATGCCTAATGGTATGTTTTATGCTTCTGCACAGCATCGTCAATAACACATTTTATAGTTCAAGATGAACTTTTAGATAATTAGAATTGTTTAAAAAAAGTAGCTTCCAAATTATTATTTTAAATAGCATTAGGTGAAGCATGGCAGCCGCAGAAACGTAAGCCTTGCTAAGAAAATGAAAGGCAAATCCTGCTTGAAACAGGAGTGCTCAACCTCATGTAGAGAGAGATCGTGCCTGTGACTGATTTTTTATAAGTAAAGGGAGATAGTTATGTAGCACAAGTACCTTCCACTTTCAGTACTTAAAAACCCATTTCCACCCATATTATTCTGTGTACACACATGGGATCTTCTCGGTTCCTTTATTCAAGTGATGACATGTGCTGAAAGGTGCTCAATGATCTAGGGCATCCCATGACCCATAAAGGGCAACAACAGCAACAAAAATAATAATTGTGTAGCAGAGTGGACCCCAACTTCTATTACCAATGAATCCATCAGGTATTCTGCCTCCCCCATGGCATATCTAACTAATCTCAAAGTCCCTAAGCACCGGAGGGCCTTTACCCTGGCACGATGTCACACCCTCCCCTCGGCTGTCATTGAAGGTCGATTTGGGAAGATTGCTTACTCGGAGGGACAATGCCCCTGTGATTCTGGACAAACAGAAACAATAGCATGTGCTTCTCCAGTGCCTATATTATAGAGACATTTGTATTGGCCTCATTTCCCCACTACTCCATAAGTACCCAGGGTGCACAGGACAATTCTATACCCCCTGCTGCTTTCAGATACCAACCCTGCTACAACATACAATGTTGTTAGGTTCTGCATAGCAGCATTCAAAATTCGTCGGATGATGACCTGTGCCACAAATGAACACTCATATCAGAGTGCTCTGTAAATTGATAGCCATAGCCTTTTATATACTAACCTTTTATGCTCTTCCACATCCGTTTAATGCTCCTAACCCTTCTTTTAGATTCTTTTAGCCTCTTTTAGATTCTTATAGTCTTTCATATATACTTTGTTTTAATAATTTTAGCTTTCCAAAACGTTTTGCAGATTTTAAATGGTTGTTCCCCACCCTACTTATGCTGGTCTATGACCATAATAAAAGATTTGATTGCGTGAGTGAGTGTAGCAGAGTGTTGTACTAAGACCGGCGGGGGTGGGGGGCAAGATTCAAGTTCCATTCAACCATGAAACTCACTGGGTCACCTTGGACTGATCACTTTAGGATTTTATTGATTTATTAGACTGCCCTTCACCATAGGAACTCAGAGCAGTTAAATTAGGATAAAAATAAGTAAAACAGAACAGCAAAACAATAACTTCCCCCTTCCCAAAGACACATGTAAAAGGCTGTAGAATATTAATCAGTCCAAGGCCTGGTTGAATACCCCTTCAAGCACCTTGGATAAAAGTTAGAAGAGAAATGTTAACTAAATAAGGTGGTGGGATTGTAAGGTAATGAAAAAATTTTGGGAAATGATATACAACGAATTGAAGAAAATGTTCCATTTAATATTTGTTTAAAAACCTGAAGCATTTTTGTTAGGGATTGTAGGGAAAGACCTGCCAAAAAAGCTGAAAAACATCTTCATGTATGTGACAACGGCCGTGAGAGTTTTAATAGCACAAGGATGGAAGACTGAAGAAACCCCAACTAAAGAATCATGGCAAGAAAAATTGAGGGACTATGCAGAACTGGCAAAACTGGCATACAAGCTACGGGACAAGGATAACTGTGACTTTAAAGGTGAATGGGGACCCTTTACAAAGTATTTGAAGATGCAACAAAGCGAACTGGACTCCTTGGCTGGCTTTGAATAAACATTCACAAACTTTTTATTGATAATAATCAGCTAAATAGTTTGAGGATCTATACAACTGTGTAACATGCAGAAAACAGCACTTTTAGAGAAATCAAAGACTGGAACTGAGGGAAGGTGGGGGTGGGTTCTGTGGGGGGAGGGAGGGGGAGGAAAATTGGGGGAATAAAGATGATATGTTTCTGGATAATATGTTTTGTTTTAATTTTGAATAAAAAAGTTATTTAAAAAAGAAGTAAATAAGGAAAAGTCTTCCATGGGGTCTTCATGATCAATGTGAGGTGATCAAATTGTGGGGGGCAGGACCAATGTGGGGGGCAGGTACATGGGCTATTGCCCAAAAGCAAACTTGGATCCTTGGGAAGGTTAACGAAGGGAAGCTCAAAAACAGAAAGTTTCCTGCCCTGTCATCTCCTCAGAAGCCCACACAGCCCTGCCCGTGTTATTCAGGAGGGTCCCTGACCCTGCAGAGAAACTCTTTGGGACACACGTGGCTAACAGGAAGAGGGAAAGGAAGGAGGGGAAACTTTCCTTCTGTGAACTTTCTTAAGTTAACTTCCTGTCAATGAGCTACCAGCCTAAGTTCAAAGTGCTGGCTGTGCACCTTGGACCCAGGATACCTGAAAGATAATCTCTCCCCTTATACACCCAGTCAATAACTGCGCTGTGCAGATGCTATCTTATCATGAAGTCCGTTCCACACACTGTAGGAATCGGGCCTTTTGTGTTGCAGGCGCTGTCTCTGTCATATTTTCAGCACCTAGAGAAGGCCTTCCTCATTCAACAAACCTTCCAAATTGAAATCGTTCCCATTCTGTATCAGTATTGCAACTGCTTTTTAAACTGTGTTTTTTTTAAACTGACATTTTTATTTTATTCCTTGTTTTTCACTGGGCTTCTGTGGGAGGAAGGGCAGGATATAAATTTAATGAAAAATAAATAAACCTACCAAGCTATTGAGTTTAGTATATTTTATATAATGTTTCTCCAGCCTATGTTGTAAGCTGCTTTGAGCAACTGTAGGGGCATAAACATTTTTGAATGAGTGATTGAACAGAAGAGAAAGTTGAGTAGGCTCCTATAGTTGGTAGAACATGACCCATAATCTCAGGGTCATGGGTTTCAACCCCATGTTAGGCAAAGGTTTCCTGCACTACAGGGGGTTGGACTAGATGACCCTCACGGTCCCTTCCAACAATTCTGTGATTTGATTACATGGGCCACTTTAGCAGCACAATGAGGCATTTTGATGCCCATAGTTTCCTTCTACTGGTGGTGAATGCCAGCAGCATTTAAGGCAAATTGGGGCCACTGAGAAACAAGGAGGTGGTATCAGCATGCTCTGGGGAAACCCTGGGGTTTTCAGAAGTACAAAAATGTCTCTTTTAAAGGCATACGAGAGCAAAATATTCAAACAAAACAGAGCAGCCCAATAAGTAGCCACGGGCTGTAGACTGAGCGTTGGGAAAGAAATGTAACTTGTCACTGAACACGCTGCAACATTTTGCTGCAGGCCTCACCTGTTGTATATACCTGACAAATCATAAAATAAGAATTTTGTTTAAAACCCTGTTTGACCAGAAACCATAGTGGGATAGGGTGGGGGTAGATGTATGTAGCCCCAGGCAAAGATAGCCCTACATACTGCCTTTAAGTGTCTGAAAAACTATCATTTCTGAAATAACACTGACTAACTTATTCTGTTGGACAGAGCTTTGCTTCAGGCAATTTCTTCAAGGCCTTTCTGGTCTCATCTGTGTGGCTTTGGGTGCATTTGCACACTCACTGCTCACAGCTGTTTCTGTGTTTCTAACCTGAATTCAGAGGTGTATAGTGGCAAAGCAGCAGTCTTTCAGGAAAGGCAGGATACAAAGCCAGCATTGGGTAATTATAGAGTTAAACATTGCCCCAGTTGTTATGGGTTGGGTATAAGACTTTACCCTGTAGCTTGTTTATGTGATTACTTTCATTTTCTTAGCAGCAGTTAGCTGTGATGGACAAGTCCATTGATTTAAGTAGTTCTCCTCTCACTTAACAGTGCAATCCTATGCACGTCTCTCTGGAAGTAAGCAACATTGCTTTCAGTGGGACTGACTCTCTGGTAAATGAGTATAGTTGAACACAGTCATACCTTGGTTGATGAACGCCTTGCAACTTGAATGTTTTGGCTCCCGAACACACAAACCCAGAAGTGAGTGTTCCAGTTTGCGAACATTCTTTGGAACCCGAATGTCCGATGTGGTTTCCATGGCTTCCGATTGGATGCAGGAGCTTCCTGCAGCCAATCAGAAGCTGTGCCTTGGTTTCCAAACATTTTGGAAGTCAAACAGACTTCCGGAATGGATTCCATTTGACTCCCGAGGTACCACTGCACTACCAATAAACACCTTTCCACTTCTCTTTGTGCTTTATGAAATTTTGTATTATGCACTAGAACAGTAATTAATAGCCAAAAAGGTATAGTAAGCCAATGTGCTGGTTCAGAAATTGCATCCAATCATGTTTTGGTCTTTCACGTTTTGGCAGAGTTTGAACTGGGGTTTTTGGTCCTGGATTGTAGATAACCTACACTTCCCCAAATCATAATTTACCCAGTTCAGACAAAATTGCAAGCTAAATTGATGTGGAGGAGGAAAGAAGAGTGTGCAAGAGAAGGAAACGTGGTGGTGGTGGTGGGGAGGTGTAGGAAGGTCATCATGGGACTGATTCTTATTGTCCAAAAACATAGTTCTGCCATTAGGTTTGACCCAAAACACAGCCTGACTAACTGTAGCCCAAGCAATGTTATTTCTAACTCTCCTACAAAGAGCCTTTTTAACAGTTTCAGAATAACGCATGAAAATGAAGCTATATTGCACAGTCAGGCATTAGAAAAAAATGGCAGCCATACAATTCTTTATTATATATATTTTTTAAATGCTTAGTTGTATTTATGTCCCATTAATTGTGTCCCATTTAAAACAAACAAACAAACAAACCACCTCTCAGAACAAGGACACTGGCAGCGCCAATAGTTTCTGCAAGGAAAAGCTTGGTTCCAGTTGGAAACTGCACAGGCTTTAGACTGACATCTAATTTAACCAGAATGGCATCAGGGTGGAATTGATAGATGGAAAGCCGACACATTTCTGTCCAATCACATTTGCAAATGGAGACAGAAATGACAAGCATTATCCTAAGGTGCAATGTTGTTGTTTTAATGCAGCCCCAGGAGAAGGTGCATGAGGAATGTCAGCCCAGACCTGTGAATCTTCAGAGCTGACTCACGGGGCCCATGAGTGACTTCAGTGACATTTACATTCCTGTAATGTGGCTGCTTTATTTTTATTTGCTTTACAGAATGCTGTTTTCATTTCCATTGCTCAGAGCTTTTTTTTTTATCTACCCAGGACAAACACCATTGCACACACAAAGCTTACAGCAAAGAGAAAGAATGCTAATGTCAAATTCAAACTCTACCATTATTATTATTTAATGCACAGACAAGGCCAAGCTGGCTGACCAAGCGACCATCTGCAGCAATATTTTTAGCAGTGGGTGGGTGTCAGGGCTTGTCAGGGTCAGACGCAAATGGCACCACTCAAAACAATCCAGTGTATGGGTTCCAAGGCTACTTCTTGTAGGGGAGGGAATGGGTCAATCAGTAGGCATACCCATATTCCTGCTTTATTTTTTTGGGAAGTAGCCTGTTGACATTGGTAGGCAAAGGCACATTGGCAGAAGCAATGGACAAGCATGCAGATGACTGGCTGTAGGTTGCAGATAGCTAACAGGTGGGTGGATGGCTCTGCTACCATTCCTGATCTGCTACCCGAGTCCAGGGGCTCACCTGGGCTCATAGTAGAGCTGGGATTGTTGGTTTCCCCAGTCACTTGATTCCTCCAGGGCTGATTGGCTGCAGCTTTCCTTACTGCTGCCAGCAGGGGATGATGGAGCTGCAAGTCTCAGGTCATCTAGTTTCTTCGTGACTTGGGAAATTAAGTAGGTGGGCTGGGCTTCTGCCTTGAGTCTGCTGTGGCTGGCAGACTGCCATCTAGTCTAAAAAGTGGGCCTTTTCCACAGCTGCCTCAGCCCTCTGCAACATGTTCCCCTGTGCAATCCAATAAGCATCAACTGTGACATGTTTTAGATGCCTATTAAAAATACATTTGTTAATTTGGGCATTTCCTGACTGTTGATTTTTCTATTGAATTATTGTGTGTTTTGCTTCAGTGTACTGATTCTGGATTTTTATTGGGATATTGACAGGATGTACCATACTTTGTTCTATCTTAATTTTGTGATCTTTGCTTTCTACATTTCTGAGGGTCACATGACAGTGGTCAGTGGGGCCAGAGGCAAATGTGAGCAGAACAACCTTTGCACAGTAGGCGAGTTTATACACACAGCCCTCTATGTCCTCCATCCAAACAAGATGCTCTATCAGAGTTGAAGTACACATGGTGGGCAGGGAACTTACTTGGGGTGCAAGGCAGGGCCAGCGAGTGATGTATGACCAGGGGAGACCTCTAAGGGCCAGAAGAGAGGCCATATGCAGTTCCTGGGACCTGAGAGACCCTGGACTAGAAACTGGTTCAATAAAGAAATAGCATTGCCAGGGATCATGGGATCTAGCCACACAAGGCAACCAAAGTTTTACCAGGTATACTGGCTACATAGCTTTGTTGCACTGTCACCCTTTTCCCCACTGCCTCATTGCACAACTTCCTAGCTTCATTTTTACATCCAGTTGTACTTTTTCTGCAGGCATACACTGATTTAAAAGTCATCCCCTCTCTACTGGGAATTGCCATGTTGAAACTTATAATTCTAATCATCCTTGTCAAACTATAATCCCCAGGATGTTGGGTGGGGTTCTTTTCTGTTGTTTTGTTTTGTGAAGGGCAGGAAGAAGCCAGTTGCACTGGTATAAAACTAAAACGAAGCTGTGCACACATTATCGACTCAAAATGCAGCTAGGTTGTTCTTTTTCTCAACTTGGGTCGAAGCTGGTTTGTGGGGGGAAATGCATCAAAATGCAATATTTTATGAGAAACAACAGGATAAATGCATGGATTGCGACTAACATATTGTACACGTGGCTTCGCAAACCAGTGGATGCAGGAGTGTATGCACAGCCTAAGCCTGTAGTTTAGATATGGCCTTAGACATTTTGAAAGAGCCTTAAAAGGATGCAGCAGATGTCCTTTCAATTAGGAATGTGTGTAATTAGCACCTTTAGGGAGCATGCCAATCAGGCAGATTCTCAAAAGTTTTCATTAACTCATGACTAACTACTTGCATTCAATTAAGAAGGCACCGCTCAGTGGAAAAAAGTTTCACTTTGAAGTCTCCTGCAGTTTGCTTCCTTTCAGCCTTGGTTAACTGGGAGCCCCAGAGACACTGCAGAGGAGCCTCATTTGCATCAACAAAAAAGGGAATAAGGGCATTGCTGAAATACAGCAGCTAATTCATTCTGAATCCGGACAGCAGCTTCATTTGTAGGCACTTCCAAGTCCCAGGGCGTTCTGTGGCTTTGACTAAAGGTCTCATTGGAGATGCTCTTTGAAGGGAAAATGCATGCCACCTTGTTAGCTTAAGCAACACCATGAGGCATTGGGTCAGATTTCCACAGCAGAGATTGTGCAGAACCGTAGCTTAAACGTATGTGGATATTGCAAGCAGAAGCTCTGTGCATTGTTATTATCCAGTTGATTTAAATGAGGATAAGGAGCAGTTAGTGGCTGCTAAAGGTAGTTCGATTCTGTTAATTTTACCCTTTTCTCCTTGACGGCTAGTCTGTCATTGAGGCATAATGTTGATATTATTGATGCTGGATACTGGCAAGTGTATTGTTGGTATGTTTCATCCTCAAGTAAACTTTTCATATGTTTCAAATAAATTGTAGCTGTTGAAATATCGATGGCATATGACAGCATATTATTTTCATCTATATTTTTGGTTCTATTTCACTTAAATTGCCTTGTGTGAACTGCTTTGAGCACTATGTATTTGTGCACAGTGTAGTACATAAATGAACCAGATCATGGCTTTGAACTTTGATCATTTGCCTCGCTTGGTAATGTTTCTTTTATTTTAATGCCTCATTGCGGTTTTATTAATTTTACTATTCCACAGGAGTAAAGGTAAAAGCTTTGTCATTCCACAGTCTTCTATTGTTCTGTTCTGAGCTTTTGCTCTGAAACACTCACCTTCTGATCAGCACTGGTGATTTCCCACAATATCTACAAGGATAATTTTCAGCCAATTCCATGTAGTCTCCTGCCAACAATGTAAGGGTTGGGGCTGGAGGAATGGAAGAAGCAGGACACCGTCACAAGGTGCCAAGCTGCGCAACAAGGAGAGATCAAACCTTTGGTCCAGAGTGTAAGTTGAACACTCACTTTATACTGTAAAGTAAAGGACCCCTGACAGTTAAGTCCAGTTGCAGACGACTCTGGGGTTGCAGCACTCATCTTGCTTTACAGGCTGAGGAAGCCAGTGTTTGTCCGCAGAAAGTTTGCGTGTGTAGGTCCCCAGGCCACCCCTCAAATAACTTCACACATAACACGTAATTTTAGTTTTGGTTTTTGGGCACTATTTTGGCCACAACTTTATTAAAATACAAAATCAGTGAGTGGTTGTTTAGACATTGGTTATGACTATCTGTCCCCCCGCCTGGGACAGAACTGACATCTCGAGGTCTGATCGGTAGCCAGTAGAAGAGAAAGTCAAACTTGGGGTCATTTGAGCTAAGCGCCGGACCCACGCCGCTCACCCCAGCAGCTCCCCGAAAGCTTGCCTGCCCGGTCCTATGACAAGGATTCCCATAACAGGGATTGGGCGGCCCTGGTCCCATAACAGGGATTGGACGAAATCATGGCAAGCCCCAGGATTCCTTTAACGGAATTCCCTTCAGCGCAATAGGAGGGGCAGGCCCAGCCTGACCCCTCCACCACCAGCATATTATAACCAATGCCTAACTGCAACCTTACAAGTTGTGACGAATTGCTGAGTAGTAGGCAAAAACCAAATGGCACAGCCAATCACCAAATGGCAAAATTCCTACTAGGCCCCTGCTCCAAAGCAGACGACCCCATGACAGGCAAAGCAAGGTCAACCGGAAAGAGGGCGGGCGGGCGGGCGGGTGATCCGATGCACTCTGCAAAGAGAAAGAGAAACCAGAGTGCCCCAATATTTAAAGACTATGGTCCCACCCACCCAATTTGCAACATACAATTTGCCCCAGCAACCCGGTTACCCAATCACATTGCCAGGCAACAACTATTAACCTGCCTGGCAACAAGAGGCCTGGCCTGGTGGCCCACACCGCAACACGTGCTCTCATTTATTGGAGAACACGCTTTCTCCAGGTCATGTGGCCAGCATGACTAAGCCACTTATGGAGCAACGGAGCACCGAAACCAGAGAAGCGCAGGGAAAAGCCATTAACCTTCCTGCCAAAGCAGTACCTATTTATCTACTTGCACTTTGACGTGCTTTTGAACTGCTAGGTGGACAGGAGCCGGGACCGAGCAATGGGAGCTCACCCCGTTGCAGGGATTCAAACCACCAACCTTCTGATCAGCAAGCCCTAGGCTCTGCGGTTTAGACACGCCACCTACGTCCCTTCTTTATACTGTAGAAGCAACTTAATGGTGTTTTGAAACTTAGTTTGTAATGTCTTTCCCAGACTCCTTTCATAGAACCAGCACCCCATCCATGATTGAATATCTGGATTTTGTGATTTCATGCCTTGGTGCTATGTAATTTCTACTTTCATTTTAATGAAAAGAGCACAATGGATGAATTCATGTAACCAGAGCAAAAGGAAACTACCGGTAAGAAGAGGAGCATGAAAATCAGGCGTTAGTCTCTCTGTGCATTTCTAGGAGGCTCTTCACTCGTGCTGGTGACAGAAGAAAAAAGCTGTTTGTAGGCGCTGTTGTGACTCAACAAAGTCCAAAGACAGAAAATAGTTTCTTCTTTTTTCTTTGAGCAGAAGGCAGCTTGAAAAAAGGACTGCCTGCTTGTGATGTGCAAATGAATTTTGCTTTTGCCTCTGGTGAATGGGGTTTGCAAGTTTTGGCAAATTTGTTTCAAAACATTCAGAGGCAAATGTGGAGTCTACAGAAGCAGGTGTATACCCCAAGATGTGGTGCTTCTCTCAAGCCACCTGTAATTCTCCAAAACTAATATTTATAAACAAATGTATGATGCTGCCATATACTGAGACCATTAGTCCAACTAATCAGATTTTCTTTCTTTGGTTGGTAAAGTCTTTTTGTGTCCTCAGGTAAATAAAAACATTTTTCCAGTGCTCATGATCTTTCCTTAACCAGCAATACTGAACCTGTGAGCGTCTAAATGGACACTAGAACTGAACTAAGGACTTTCCTAGTTGTCTGCCTTTGTCCCCGTTTCAGACTTTAGTGGAAAGGAAGGTGGCCTGCAGCATAATGGAGAAAGCTGCCTGATTTGAATGGTAATATACTGCTGCACTCAAATAGCTTGTCATGTGGTGACAACTGCCACATGGAAGACTTGTTTTCCATTTCCTTCCTCTCTGGGTCTTTTGGCTCCCAAGAGGTAATGAAAGAAAGTTGGACTCAAAGGAGAATACGTTTTTCTCCTCAACAACCAAAGTGAGATTGAAGTTCCACATTTTGGGTTTTGTGGTTTCCCCACTGGAATTCGCCGCATGGGATTTCTCTCCTCACATGACAGAGCAGGAGTGTAGCCTTCCTGATCAGATTTAGCTTTGACAGTTTGAGACTCCCTCTTCGCTTTCAAGGACTCCCTGGAGTTGATATGCCCTTGGCCCATCTTAGTTCACAGCTGCGGCACTTTTCTTCAGGCTTTCGGCCCTGACTTGTCAAAGGCTCCTCTCTACATTTCAGCCCCCACCCTCTTATCCAGGCTCGCTGTTTTTAGCTTCTATATAGGAGTTTTATCGTCGTCTGCTTAATCAAGGTTTGGGGAGTTAAACTGTGCCAAACACTGAACCCCTGGATTCAGCTTATATTAAATATACCTATAGAGCACTATGTAGATAACAAAATAAGTTGATACATTGGTGCTGCCACACTCTGAACCTGATTCTTCGCCCTCCAAAACTAGCTGAACCCCACTTATCCAGACAGAGGAATCACCCACACACAGCTTGTTGGGAAATAGGCTTCAAGTTATTGGCTTTCATCCTGTCCTTTACCACTGTCAGGCACCTGTTTAGCACACCAACCACAACATCTGAATACAGATGAAAAGCAGAAACAGAATAGGGTGTCATATGCCACACATTTATGGCACCATGCAGATATCAAACAGCACTCAGCATAGCACTGAAAATCTGATTATGTCAGTTCTATGAGGCCAAATACAAACCCCTCTAAATGGGTACATCACATAACCCACCCTCCCCACTCATGCCAAGCTTCCCCCTACGCATGATACCTTAAAGGTAAAGGTAAAGGTATCCCTGACCGTTAGGTCCAGTCGCGGATGACTCTGGAGTTGCATGCTCATCTCGCTCTATAGGCCGAAGGAGCCGGTGTTTGTCTGCAGACAGCTTCTGGGTCATGTGGCCAGCATGACTAAGCTGCTTCTGGTGAACCAGAGCAGCACACAGAAATGTCGTTTACCTTCCCGCCAGAGTAGTACCTATTTATCTACTTGCATTTTGACGTGCTTTCGAATTGCTAGGTGGGCAGGAGCTGGGACCGAGCAATGGGAGCTCACCGCTTCATAGGGATTCGAACCTCTGGCCTTCTGATCGGCAAGCCCTAGGCTCTGTGGTTTAGATCCACAATCCTTTACTTGCCCCCAATCCTTTCCTGCATTCCACACCTGATCTACTTAAGCCCTTCTCAGGAGCCTAAAGAAGTTAGTTTGCAACAGTTTAATAAAAAATACCCAGCTCTCCACAGTAACCACCAAAACGACCATCCTCCCCCAATGAAAGGCCTAATTTCTCTGCAAACCTCAGTAGAGTAGCTTGCCTACCACTTCCTGTTGAGTCAAAGCTTCCCTGAAACGCACATATCAGGGCATTCCACATAAGCTCGCCAGAATTAATTTACATGTTTTGGATGGTACTCAGCAGACTTCTCACTTGTGGCAGCGTTTCCTTCCAGATCTCACCTGGGTCTCTTCTCTCCATCATTTCCCCATCTTTTATATGGAGAGCTGAATGTTGCCTGTCATTCACCAAGACCCACAGACCCACATACGGTAGTTTTTATATTGCTCACTTTCATTTTGAACACCTCTACAAAGCACTTAGAAACCACAATCCAGGGTTTGTTTGTCCCCAGAGAATTGCCACTTACAATAGCAACAGTATCTGAGTGAGAAAGGAATTAATTTTTTAAAAAAAACCCCACATAAAACCTTTTAACTAATTTCCCCCCGGTTTTTATTTTCTTTTTGACACAGTTTTATACCCTTCTGGGATTTGGATGAGAATCCATTTATTTATTGCAGTATTTCTTTTTAAAAAGTAAATCATTATCATTGAATGTGTCTGTGCATATATATGTTTGTTTATGTGTGTGTAACATGCATTTTATACCCTTTTAAAGTTGTCATTCTCGACACTCTTTTGTATTCCTGTATCATTTTGTGTATATTCTCTAGAATGGGGGGGGGGTTAGTCCCAATAACGTCAGAAAACTATGACTAGCCACTACACACAAATAGCTTCCCATGTAGGACAACCCCTAGACCTTTCTCTTTTCAAGCAGCAACCATGCTGCAAAGTAATGGTGTGACCTGCTTTTTAAGCCACTGGATTCCCTGCGTTTATTATGCAGATAGTGATGATTTTGGTTCAATCCAACACTTTAGTCAATTCCAACCATGGTCTTTTCTCTCCCCAGTTTACATCCCAAACAAGAATCTTATTTTCCAATCAGTGCACGCACCCAGACATCACATAATGGTCACCCTGCTGGGATGACCCCCTCCCCCAGTAAGCAACTCTTGTTAGCTACAAGCAATTTGGAGTTTCAGCAATCCTTATCACATCTGTATTGTTGGCTGTATTTGTTCACAAACGAATGAGCATGGTGGTTAAGAAGCAAGCATGGTAGGATTTCACGCTGGCTACTGCTATTGTATATTATATTTGTCCATAATTCACACAATTTCTGGGAGGCAGTAAAACAGCCTTTCACCAAGTGTGTATTTTTCATGTGCACTCTCCAAAAAACTATAATTTATAAGCAAATGCTTGGTTTTTTTTACAGCCCTCCTATGGTATTCCGGTGTCATAATTTATCTCAAGGCTTTCTAAGTCAGCCCCAACACAATAAAAGATCATTAGAAGACACAACAAAACTTTTGTTCTGGCAAAACTAGTAAGAAGATTTCCTGCAGTACACATGCTGGCTAAATTAATTCTAGAACTAACACATTAGGGGTATTTTATGTCCACGGCTCATAAAATATGCCAACATTTGAAGCCAAGAGGAACAGAATCTGAATGAGGTGACAGCCACAACTTACATTAGAATTGCTTTACCAGCTATTATACCGATTTTATGAACTACATGCATAGCTGCAGCCTCTTTAACAAACTTGAAAATGACTCTAGTCTTTTTCAATCACAGGGATGCCAACAAGTGAGCATAAGGAGTTCATAGACCATCCCCAAGCCAGCGGTGGACCCAGACTCTTGGCTCTCATTTTGTAAAAAGGAAGTCAGCAAGAAATCTAAACATGGAGGCATCTAGAAAGCAAAACGTGGAGGCAAGCTTCTAAGAATCTGCTGTTGCTAAGGTCGCTTAATCAATCACTGTTGCTAAGAAACCAGAGGAAGAAATTCTGGGATTCAGGATGGAGGGGGGGGGTGCCTCCCAGAACAGAAGAAATCAGGACTATGAACTGTCACAGTTAAAGCAAGGGGGGCTGGTTTTCTCACTTTCTGCATGCTTATTTTTCTTTACATCATCTGTATTTGTGGTTGAATATTTGTATATTGCTTTTTCTTTCAGGAATTGCGTACATTATCCTCCCCTCCCACTTTATATCTTTGCAACAGCCCTGTGATATAAGCTGGACTAAGTTAATATATGTACATAAGCAGCAGTTCTTGCCAGTAGGGGGGGATGCAGGGCCCCCAATCCTCATACAATGTACCATTGCCATATTTTCTCCCTCTACCCCTCCCTCTTGCACATTCTCTGTCTCTCATGCACATACATTCCATTCCATTTCATTCACTTCAATGGAACAGGGCACCTGTGATGTATATGGCATAAGCATGGAGGGAATGGAATGTTCAAATGGGAATGATTCCTCCAGCCAGAATATTAGATTGGCATAAACACAAAACAAAAGCCTCTGAAATGCTGCCTGTACTCTGGAATGTCTTCCCTAAAGAGGCTTGGTTAAATTCTGCCCTCCAGGATTTTGGGACCTTTCTTTATAAATCAACTTTTTAAGCTTCCCTTAGATAACTCATTTACTGCTGTAATATTTTGTTTTTCAATGTTGACTCTGCTTGTGCTCGTCTAGAAGACGTTTGTGTTTTAACAGTATTTTAACTGTGTTTGAAAAATTTAGATGGGCCTGACTTGGACCCTGGGAAAGTTCCTGCTTTACACTCACCCATACCCATTTTCCTCTTCAAAAGCCTTGGCAGGTTATGCCCTTGGATATTTTGTTTCAAGAGCTCTGTCCTTTGTTTGTTCTTACTTTATACCCACTCACAGTGCAATCCTCAGCATATTTACTTCGTTGCGGCTTACTGCCTAATAAGTGTATTTAGGACTGCAGCTTTAATATGTCAGTGGAACTGGAGCTCCAGTCAATTCAGGTTTTCCTCCATAACCTGTGGAGCATCTTTTTGTGCCTGGGTGTGACAGCCAGCTAAGCGCTCCTGAGAGAAAACACAACCTCTGCCTGTTTGGGTCCTATGGGCCTTAGGAGGGATTAAAATGGACAAATACTGGTAAGCCAATTTTCTTTAACTGGAACTGTACGTACGTACGTATGTATGTATGTACATATGTAATTATGTACATAATTATGTACGTAGAATACAGCAAATGCTCCTAAAGAGCTAAATGCATAAGTAATTTGTTTAAAAGATTAACAAGGCAACAGTCCCTGTGACTATGTACAGAGAGTAAAATAAAACATTTTTTACTTGCAAACTTTGTAGTCAGCCCAAGTGGTTCTCTAATTTGCAGAGGTGCTGGACACTTCAGAGATGCTGCTTTGCAAATATTTTCAGTCCCAAAGTGGCAGAACAACTGCAGCAAGTGGCTGTATGGAGGACCTAGACCTGCAAGTATAATCCAAGGATAACAAATTATAACATATACAATGCCAGATATACAAAAAAGGGGGTCCCCACCCCCTTGCTAATTAACCACATGTAAATTTAGGCATGCATTTATATAAATTAAAATGACCTTATGCAGAGTGATAAGAGCCCAGAAATATTATCAAGTTCTTGATAATAATCCACTGTGGGACTCCCCCTTTACCATGCCAAATCAACTCATTCATGGGGGATATATTAGCAAGATCCATCTAAGTCAGAACAAGAATACAGGAACCACACAAATTAGGAGCCAAACTTTAGAAGTGCTCTTGCACACAATCATATTTCAAAAACTGCCAAGGAGACGCTCATTTCAATAGAAAAAAAATGGGCAAAGCATAAAAAGGAATGCCTATTTCCAGAAGAAAATACTATTTGGACCTTCTCTGGAGACGAAAAGTTCTAGTTGCTCTTTGGAAGGAAGATGCTAACATCTGGACCATTATTCAGAGTGAGGCAAGCTGCTTAGATTAAGTACCTAATAATAAAAGAAACCACAAATGTGTCTAGGGGAAAAGCAGCTGTCTTGGAATCTCTGGCAGCCCCAACCTTGCACATGTTTTATAGTGCTGAGAGGAGACTACAAAATCCTACCATTTATGTAAAGGCTTAACGTTTCCTTGTTGAAACTCCTTCTGCCACTATAGCCCAATTTCTCTTTGGGATTTGGGACACAGGCCTCATTTTTGCACTTTGAATCCTCAAATACAATTCTGTCAGCATAATTCTTCAGTCTCCTGCAGTCTTGAAGATTTGTCTGGTACAGAAGTTCATCTCCAGTTCGCCATGGTGACCTCAGGGAACATATTCAATATTTCATTGTTAACTTCATTTTAGACTGGAAGCTTGGAAACTCAATTCGACAGCAGTGAGCTGAACCAGTTTCAGGCAGAACTATATACGGTATTCAGACCTTGCAGGTAACCTTGAGCTGTCTGTTGCTTCCTGAGAAAGTGAAGGAGTCCAACATGCTTCTAAGCTGTTATACTTTGTTAGCCTCAGAATCAGCTCAAATGCGAAAGCAATGATCTGTATGCAGTTTTCCATAGCAAACCCTTGCCATATATTATAGAAGACATGTATTCTCAGCTTTAAGGGCAGCAATAGTGTTTTTAGATATTACAAAAGCGGTTTGAAAGCAGTTATGGATCTTGCATGGAACAGGAAACACTGTTCAGATCTATGGATTCAAAAATTCTCCCACTGAGTCAGAATAAAACACCACTAGCATAACAATCTGTCTCCAGCGCAGTTAATGAAGCTGTGGCCAGTTTCAACCTATTTCTGTCTCCTGGTCTGTTACTTGCTTTTGCATCCTTGCCTAGCCCTTGCCTGGGGCCACTAGGGCAACTGCCTTTCAACCATCAATCACCCAGCAATTTGCCTGTAAACCTGCAAATTGCAAATATGATGCTGAAAGTATCTTACCTTCTCCTTCTAGTACCACAAAGTGTATTTCAAACTACAGCCCTGAATATTTTCTACAAAGGATATCCTGTCTGCAGATGCAGACTTTGGTCTTTGAAATTTCTGTGGCACCCTTTGCGAGGCCAAAATTTGGCACCCCTTGCCTCTCGTCTTCCATTCTGCTCAATTTACTACAAGTAGTAGCAGTGCTCTGCGGTATCCCCTAGGCTCGGCACCCAATGCAGCAGAACCAGTCTCACAGCCCTAAATCCACCTCTGCTGTTTGCCTTGTCCATTCCCAAACACCAAGCTGAGATTTTGTTCCCCAACTCACCACAGTCAGCAGTATGAGAACATGGCAAATTTTACAGCACTGATAAAAGATACAAATTTAGAAGAATAGAAACCATTTCTAGTCTATATAAAAGGTTATTTGTCAAGCAACAAATGTAATTTTCTATATGGAAAAAGAATTAAATATTACGTAAAAGAAAACACAGTAGTTAATTGAGCTTTGTTTTCTGTATGCTTAAGCCATAGCTTCAAGTGCATTCAATAAGGCATTTAACCCTGCATTTTACGGTAAGTTCCTTCCTAATAAAAGAGGCATAGTTTTTAGAAATCAGCAAGTTAAGTGAACCGTCTATTTACTCACACAGTTCTCCTTGAAGGATTAATTGCTTTTACATTGCTGTGAAGACATGGAATATCAGGTTGTTACTCACATCCATGTCCCATCCCCAGAATGTCTTATGGTGGCAAGAATTTATGGCTTCAAATCTCCTTTTACTTTTAGCTCATACTACATGTGGATGGGGTTCCAAATTCTACAGGTTAACAAGAGATCACAGGGATCACCAGCTGAGCTTATGCCATAAACTGCCTTGGATAAACATAAGGAATGCTTCAGTCTCCCAAAAAGCATTCCAAGAAAAGAATTCAATTCTCCCTCAAACTGGATCAGCAGATCTTTTAATCTGCTCCCAGTTTGCTTCTATGTCACATAAGGAAATGCCTTCTACATGGGGGTAACTTGTTGCATTAAAATGGACACACGTTCGTCTGCTAAAATATGCTGAGCTAATTTATCCCATTTCCAAAAAGGAAGGAATTGGTCTTGTGCTAAGTATCCTTAAGGCAGAAGCAATACAGTACAAAAACGAGAGTAAAATAATGTTTGCTTTTATGTGTTCTCCTGGCAGTTGCAAAGACATTACAAACTGCACAGATGTTCACAGAGGACTCTAGTGCCCTCTTTCTGCTCTGGTGAAACTTGCACATTAATTGGACTGTAAGATTTGTAACAAAACTAGTATTTGTGCATGCCAGTTAGGCAATCATTAATACTCTGGTAGATATATTGCTTTCATTTGTGCTTGCTCACATCTCTTGGACTTAGTTATGACCCTGAACTAGAGGACACTGCAGGACATAAAAGGGGATTTCAACCAGAAATGTTTTCAAACAATGACAAATGTAACATGAGAAGGCTAAAGAGAAGCCATCCAGGGATCATAAATCTGGAGAAAGAAAACCCTAAATGTCAAATTTAACTAGTCTTGTGATTTGGGAGACAGGGAAGACCTTGAGTTTCTGTGCCTGTCTGTGTGTCCCATAGCACTAAGTAGATCATTTCAGGGAGGAACTATCACAAATGTCAATCTAGAAAGAATTTTGAATTTAGGGTGGGGAAATGAATAGTAATTGCTCTGAGCTACAATATAACAATGGGTGTCAAATTGAGTTGTTTCTTACTGACAGTAGTTCACTAGCGTGAAGGGTATATGTCTTGCAGAAATCCTTCTTCAGTTCATTCTGGGAGACCAGAGCTCAGTAGGACCTACCAACATCCCAAGGCTTCCAGAGCCTTTCACAAGGCTGCCTACTCCCTATAGTTTATTTCTGACACGACTCCTTTTCACATTCCATCTTTCTCACAGCCTGACATCACTTCTGTTACTAGTTTAGGCTAGAGGACTGTGCCGGCCCAGCCCTTAGGTGGGATTAGGCTGCTGCCTCAGGCTGCAGAAACCCCTGAGCCACTGCCCACCCCATTGCCTCCACTGCCCTGGAGATGCAGCACCAGCATCAACCTTGATTTCTGGCAATTTTTTGTGAGATCTCACAGAAATCACAGGTGTGTGACATCTTGCTGGAAATCAAAGAGATTGCATCGGAAATCTTCTCTGCTGGTGGCAAAGGTGGGGCAGGTAGCAGTGGCAGGGCAGAGCACCACTTCCTGTTTCTCCTCAAGCAGCGAAACAGTACCTACTGCCCCTGCTAGAGCAGGGACGCGGACTTATAAAAAATATTGGGGGGGCCGGGAAAGCTCGTGAAATGTAAATAAGCTCATGAATATGCAAATAAGCTCATGAATATGCAAATGAAGTGGCGCCGCCCCCTCGTGAGCGAATAGGGGAGAGCGTGCTGCTGCCTATTAATCAGCTCCGGAACAGCTGATATGCGGGAAACCTGGGGCTAGAGGCAGAAGCCCCCGCCCCCGGGGATTCCCCTGTTCTCGCGGGGGACGGCCGGGGCTCTCCAGCTAGGGCGCGCGGCTGGCTGGCTGGCTGGGGAGGGAGCAGGTGGGGAGGAGGCGGGGGACGGCAGCAAGGGCGCCCGAGATTATTGGGGGGGCTGAGCCCCCCCAAAAATTTTTTTGAGGGGGCTCAAGCCCCCTCAAGCCCCATGGAGTCGGCGCCTATGTGCTAGAGTGATTTTGGAAGCATCTACCTTCTGGGTTGAACTATTTTGAGCCAGAAAGGGTGGGGGCTAGCATTCAGCCCAGGAGTCAGTTCATCAGTGCATGACTGCAAGAAATTCACCTGGTGTTTGAAAGTACAATTTGCCTGATCTTATGTGCCTTCCTGAATTCTTGTTTTAGAATAGGTGCTTGAAGTAAAGACATATCATCTCTTTCATCACCTATACTTATGCTTGTCTGTTGTTCAGAACTGCAAGGTCACCTGTACTGCTGTAATGCTACTTTTGCTCATCAGAGTGCAGGGCTCTTGCATCATGAATTCAGACAGATCTGCTGGTGCCATTAGCCATAGAAGGCCTATGTTTCTGCAGTGGTGGGAGACCTATGACTCTCCAGATTTGGCTGGACTCGCATCAGATGGAGTCAGCATAAGCCAACGGTCAAGGATGATAGCAGCTGTAGTCCAGGAACATCTGAAGGGCCACATATTTCCCATTCCTATGCTATGAGTTATGCTCCAGTTTCCCTTGACTGCTGTCCTTACCTTCTGGTAACCATTCCTGACACCTACCTACTGTCCTCATTTTTGCTATTTAGTGATACCTTGTAAAAAACCTGTCCATATTATTTAAAATGTCATTCTGCACTCAGTTCCCCAGGGCTCTCAGAATTAAATTTCTGATTGAAAGGTGGGGAAGGAATTAATCCTGATTCTGCTCAAGTTTAATTTCACACGCATGAACATTAAGGCTGGGATCCTATATCTAATTATCTGGGAGTAAGGCCCATTGAACTGAATGAGCCTTACTTCTGGGTAGACAACCTGTCATTTCATATACTGCAACAGCAATGATAACACACTGTAGGGCCATTCATTTTTTCATTTAACTTACAGTATATAATTAACCCAAGGATACCCTAAGGGAGTCTATAATATTTCCATATGTGAAACCTTGGAGACTATCCTATAAGATTGCCAGCAATGATAACAATTTAAACCATTAGTTGATGATAGGTGCTCAGCAGTTCTGGAAGTCAAGCACTTGGAATTAAATATGTTTGAAGCCAAAGTTAGAGTAGGAAAGAAGTAAAATAATAGGGAAGTATAATTATCATTAAGTAGAAGATGGAAAGAGAATCTAATTTAAAGTACATTAAATGCTTATTCCTCTTTCCTGTTCCCACCATGGAAGAGTACAGATCAGCATTTTATAAAGGCAAACTGGGAGAGAAAAAGTATGAGATCCATTAACATGCTTAAACAACATTTTAAGGAGAGATTGGAAAGGCATGCTGCTAAGACAGGTGGAACACATACAAACAAACAGACACAAATAAAATAAGTCTGGTCCTATATATAAACATTTTCATGACTGGACAGTTGGACATGAACATTATTTTGCCAGCCTTACTTAGCTATTTCCGTACCTGCTTAAATGTCATAAAGAATTTTACCTTGAATCATTTTTTTGTTCAGTGGCCATAAATATGACAGTATATTGCAGAGTCCTGATTAGATGAGATCCCAAGTCCCAGTGTGTGATGTGAATTAATAACTGTCTGGCTGCTGGCGATTACAGCTTTGGTAAAGGAAGTCAGCAATTCAACAACATTGCCCAAGTTCAATAGCACAAAGAGCAGTCTTTCTGACCCCTTCTGCAATGAAAGTTAGGTGTGCACTATGTATGGCTTCTAATTTTTCAGCATGAAATAAACTAATATTTCCATTGCAAGTACATAGGTCTTTGTAGAAAAATGTTTTTTTTGAGCTGGCCATACAGCAAGTGGGGAGCTGGAAACAGCAGAAGTACTGCTTTATTTGAGCTATGAAACTTCAAAGAAATTGCTGAAAACTTCCTTTTAGAAATCACATCCCCACCCCCCGCTGTCTATGACTGCAAACACGGGGAGGTGGACAGGCACTTGGAAGAGCATCAGTCACACTGGTTGGACTTTGGGTTATTTGGTAGGTAGTGTGATGGGTGGAGCTGGCACAATGAAATCATTCAACAGTATCACCCATTTGGAACGAACACCCTGAACTGCTGTCCCACAAACAATCCAACATCATGTGTCCAGGAACCAGGAACCTTGGGAAGGATTTGACCATTGTTATACCGGTCATGGATGATCAGGAGCCAGGTGCATTACCAGGGACTGTAACCCCTGCTGCGCAGAGTAATCAAAACAGTGCCACTCAAGAGCAAGGTCTCAAATTCAGTGCTATAACGCAGTGTGGCGATTCTTTGGCCCTGCCTGTAGTTCTTTTCAAAAAACTTGATAATTCCAAATTCCCTCAATTGCCTCTGTCAAAAAAATGTGCATGGCATGCAGCATTTATTCTACACTCCCGGCATTTCCCTTTTCCTTGTCTTACCCACGCATCTGCACGGCTCCAGGTGCGTGCCGTACTCTCTGGAAAGCCATGAAGGAGCTCGGTGACAGGCAGACAAGCAACATTCTGCTGCAGGAGGTAGCTGGGGGCCTTATTAATGGAAAACATCTGGTGCGCAGGGATAGTCGGGAGCAAGCTGGATTTTATATATTAGCTCGGTGCAAATTGCCAGCTCAGTGCAACAAATAGAGTCAATCAGATACGTTGTCCCAAGGAATTTCTGGCACATGGATAGGTAATGGATATTTAATGTTTAGTAGCTATGGAGCATGAAACGAAATATTACGACTCTATGGAGGCACCATTTTGTGTTCTCGCTCTCTCTCTCTCCCCCTCCCATCACACCTACACACACACACAATAAAATGAAAATACACAGCTTTATCTTACATGGAAAGTGGGGCCATCCACATAATATTAATAATAACACAATAGAGCTTTTTGTGTTTATAGTCTTCTTGCCCTGACATCAAACCTATATCCTCTAACTCAGGAAGCTCAGGCCCAAAGGCCAAACGTCCCCAAGACTCCTTGTTTCTTTCTTTAGAGCATTTGTACCCCTTCCTTGGCCAAAAAAGCTCCCAAAATGACTCACGTCTCATGAAAACAAGATGCCCCTGCCAGTCTGATGGAACGGCTCCTCCCAGGTCTTCTCCATCCAGAGGCTTGCTGAGGCTGCTCTGCTGAGGCGCAAGGCGGTGTCTTTTCTCAGCTGAAAAGCTTAACGAGCCCCTCTCTGGCTCCTGTGAACCGGAGCAGCTGTGGGCTCCTTTCCCTCAGCTGAGGTGTGGCTTTCCCACATGTCAACTGTTAGCTGGGCGGCTGAAGAGTCTCAGCAAAGCCCCACTTTGCCTCCGGCTCGTGAGGATATCCTCTCCGGAGTCCGTAGACGATGTTCCCTTCGAGCTCCAGGGAGGGTTTCTTCATGGGGGGCTTTGCTGAGGCTAGTCAGATCCCCACACTTCCAGGCCCCAGCTGAGAGGTGCCGGAATGCCATTCCGGAGACTTCTAGCTGAACAAAAGCCCTGGATACACCCTTGGCTGCAGCACAGCCGCTGCTTATTACGCTCAGTTAGTAGAACATGAGATTCTGAATCACAGGGTCCTGGGTTCAAGCTTTGCAGGGGGTTGGGCTAGATGACCCTTGAGGTTCCTTCCAACTCTACATTCCTGTGAGTCTGTGAATGTCCAGCTCCACCAGTGGAGCCAACGCAATGCTCCCACCAGTGTGCCTTGCAGTCATCTCACCCCTCCCAATCATAGCTGTCAACTTTTCCCTTTTCTTGCGAGAAATCCTATTTGGAATAAGGGAATTTCCCTTAAAAAAAGGAAACGTTGACAGCTATGCTCCCAATAAGCAACAGGGAAGCCATTGCAGGGAAGCCATTGCAGGGATGCTAATGCTACCGGCTGCATCCCACAGGCTGAGTCACTCCTGGAACCAGAAACCCTCAGTCAGAAGTCCAGAGATGGAGCCCACAGGAAAGCTTTCTTGTGGAGAGGAAAACTGGATCTCACAATTTGCGTGAGAAAGTGTTGAATTTTTGGGCTATGATTAAAAGGACACTTAGGTTAGATTTTCCCTTCATGTTATGTCCAAAACTAGTAGATGAATAAAAGTTAAGTTAGAATTGCTCTTCAAACAACATGAAACTCCAGGCAAGGTGATAAATCTGGATTTTTAGCAATAATGATGAATGTGTTTATTTCCGAAGGCCTTTTGCATCTAGTATGTTTTTGTAATATTTTGTATTCCCAAAGTTGATAAAAAGATGACTTAAAGGTGACTTTTCCAATAAGCAAGATAAACAAGGTTATAGCCACCACACATTTTAAAAGAAGCTGTTCTTTATCTTTCTGCCATCCATACCATGGTTATTGCAAAATGTATATTGTGGCTATATTCCGGTATACCTGTAACCCTTTTGAACTCAGCGGGACTTGCTTCTGAGTCAGTATGCATAGGATTCACAATCATTAAAGAATAAGTTTCAGAGAGCTGATCAACGGAGGGAGGGGCTTGAATTAGTCGTCCGCTTTATTACTTGGAATCATACATAAAATCAATTACCTGGGTTTGTGTTTTTTTTAAACTGCTCTTCTAACAGAACATATCTGCTCATTCAGGGGAATCACTAATTTCTCACACCCTTCCAAGAGCAATTCAGCTTTTCAGTGGGAATTGGGTGCTGCAGATGGAAAGCATTCACTTTGGGAATCATAGCCTAAACCTAAGTAATAAAGAACTTCTTTTACAGTAATCTAGCTCCTTTTAGTACGGTAAGTATCTAGAGTAATGATTACCGGTAGTCTTTTCAGGGCTTTATGAAAGTAGTAAACCATGGTTACATCTTTACATGCTTTTGACCCTTTCTTACATCGCAAGACAGCCTTGAAAGATATTTGGAGGACAAAGACATTAAAATTTGATTATCATTTCTTCTGACAATACTGTGTTACTTGAACATATAAAAAAGGCAGCTGGGACAGTCAATTTTTCATTGTTTGGTGACCTTGCAATTTTTTAATGACCTCACTGGGCACAAGGTACATGGAATAGATTCTCTGTCAAAAGTAATATAATCCTTTTGTAACAGGAGATGGTAGTGAAATCGTTTGTCCCTTGGATAATTGTATCCCTGTAATCAGGAAGCGCCTGGATAGCATTTGTCAAGGCAATTTTCTTTTGAAGAGATAAACAGAATTCTAAGCAACAAGGCAACAACTTGCTCTGAGCAGGTCAAATTGTCAGATTTTATTAAAACGTCCAGTTTTCTTTATGTGCTATACCTGGGTGTATCTATGTGCTTCCATCCATGACTATGAAATGCAGAAATCCATTCTGTTACACTTTGTTTTTAACCACACACTTGAGAAACAAAAAAAAATATTGCAAGTAAACCTATTTTTCTTTGAGTCAACGTTAAAAATATATAGCAAGTTTTAGTATTAGGCATTCAGGGCAAAATACTATTTTGTTGTGTGGCAGATGTTTTAGATAGCTGTGCCACCTGCCTTTTTAGGACAAAGAAGCAAAACATGAAACATTGTATGTGCACACATACACCATCTGTTAAAGGGAATAGTCATGCACATGAAAGCTTGTGTGTGCAGATTCCCAGTGGGACTGATAATTGTGAATGCTTTATATAAATAAATAAATAAATAAATTTTTATTTATACCCCACCCTCCCCAGCCAAGACCGGGCTCAGGGCGGCTAACAACCAATAATAAAAACAAGTTGATTAAAATACAATTTAAAAAAAGATTAAAATACAACATTAAAACATTAGGATGCAGCCTCTTCACAGGAGGAGAAAGGAAAAAGAAAGAGGGGAGGGAATCAAACTGATTCTAAGCCAAAGGCCAGGCGGAACAACTCTGTCTTACAGGCCCTGCAGAAAGAAATCAGATCCCGCAGGGCCCTGTTCTCATGAGACAGAGCGTTCCACCAGGCCGGAGCCAGTGTTGAGAAGGCCCTGGCTCTGGTTAAGGCTAATCTAACTTCCTTAGGGCCTGGGACCTCTAGGGTGTTGCTATATATGGACTTTAAGGTCCTCCGTGGGGCATACCAGGAGAGGTGGTCCTGTAGGTATGAAATATGAAATACCTATGGGTGGATTTTTGCATCCTGGGGTTATACATGCCATTCCAATCATTACATTAGAATCATATACCCAGCACATGGCAGATGTCACTGTCAGTTTTGACACTGCTGACCACATTTTGGGAGACATGAAAGAACTAAATGTAATAATGCAATATACTGAATGAAACTCTCGTGAAACATGCAGCCTTCATACAATCAAGCTCATTGAAGAAGAGTGTCTGTATTATTATACCCTGGTTAAACCAGGCATGTTCATTAGGACATTGTGGTAGATAATACAAAGTGCTAGACAGGAGCTATATATTATGGGTGTGTACATGCCCTAAGATTTGCCTTGTAACTGCATTTTTTAGCATTCTGGTTTGTTTCTGAGTTGCTCAGTGCACTCTACACTTTGCTCTGTTCTCCAGCTTCTGAGGTCATCAACATAAAACAAAATGTTGTGTTCTGCATTCACTTGGGAGTCTAAAAGTAGCCATAACATTTTCTCTTTTGGGCCCAAGTGGATGAAATAGGATTCCTTCCATGGTGTATTAATCCCACCAAATTCTAGACAAACAGGTATAGGGGATTTTGTAGGAGGATTTACCTCCATAATCCATTTTAGGGTAATACCATATTAATAGGGCCAACAAAAATTCCAAAATCCATATTAATTTCATATTTTTGAGGGGGGGAGTTTTGTCTTCCTTCTAACCTTAACATAATTAAGAGACAGCCAAATGGGACTCAGGAAAACCTTTCTCTGCAGTATTATTATTATTATTATTATTATTATTATTATTATTATTATGTAGGTCTCACACTTCCATTTTCTCTGCTTGAACCCATTATTTATTTACACTGCACTATACCAGGAAAATAAATACTGGTTTATAAATGGGGCAGGAAGGAAAAACAGGTTGTCTAGAGTCTCTTAATCTGTAATAGAAGCAAGCATGAAATAAGCAGACCGATAATGAGCCAATTGAAATTCTGGGCTTTTAAAGATAATCCTAAACAATTTACATCCTTCTGCATGCTAATAACACAATCACTTATGTTTAGTAGTACAAGACAATTCACTATCACGCAGCAGCTTAATAGCAAATGAGAACGTTCCAATGTCAGTTGGAAGGATAGCATTATTAGATTTCATTGCCTTGTTCTTATAATGCCCCATCAAGTCATTGCTTAAGACAGGGATTTGTTTGATCTATTTAGGAAGCATCTGATTCATGGTCACAACCCTATTAAAATGCAGAAACAATGAAATTTCTTCCCTGTCCTCATCACTGTAGCAGCCCTGAGCTGTTGGAAAGGCTAATAATGCTTTGTTTTAAAAATTGCTTTTAAAATGTCACCTTGAAATTTAAGGTCAAAAGTGAAGCACAAAAATATATGCTAGCAAGTGGGAAAACAAGAGTACCAGTGACTGCTATGCTATCTCCAGGATCAGAGGTAACATCTTCTGAATATCAGTTGCTGGGGAATAGTGGAAAACAACTCTGTCCACCTGTCCTGCTTGTTGGCTTCTCAGGGGCACTGTGGCCCTGAAAGGTGTGTAAAAAAATGCTGAATGAATGAATTTTGCTTGGGAATTCAGTGGAACAGGATGCTGAAGTAGATAAGCCCTTGATCAGACCCAGCAGGGCGCTTCTTATGGCAAAGATATATGCACTGTATTATTTAGGGCCCATCAAATCAAGAAGCAATTTTTATTCTTAGGGGAAATGGCATTGCCAAATGTTATGTTCACATGATTGTCAAGAATGAATTCTAACAAGTAGATTTAATTACCACAAATATGGAGCTAATGGTAAATATTACATTTAATTGTTTTCCTCATGTTTATAGAAGTGAAGAGAATACTCATCTAATCAATGTGTTCAAAAGAATGTAGTCAAATCCATCTGTTAGAATCTCTCTGTCCTCAATATCAAAATTAAACTATACTTATAAGAACACAAGTAATAAACCTTTGCATCCATAATGACTAAAATGGATGCATTGCATAAATATTTTACTGTGATTGAAAAAAGGTTGTGTAATCCTGTTTAGATTTATTAACATACTGTGCAATCAAACTCCAGATCCACCAAGCTGGAGGGGTTTATGTAATATAGCACAACGGCTCTTCTGGTATAAAAGGTAAAGGTAAAGGACCCCTGGACGGTTAAGTCCAGTGAAAGAAAACGATGGGGTGCAGAACTCATCTTGCTTCAGGCCAAGAGAGTGGCCACAGACAGCTTTCAAGGTCATGTGGCCAGCATGACTACATCACTTCTGATGCAAAAGAACACTGACGAAGACTAGAGTGCACGGAAATGCCTATTTATCTACTTGCACTGGTGTGCTTTTGATCTGCTGGGTTGGCAGAAGCTCGGACAGAGCAATGGGAGCTCACCCCATTACTTGGATTCAAACCGCTGACCTTCCAATCATCAAGCTCAAGAGGCCCAGTGGTTTAGACCACACTACCACCCACATCCCCCTCCTGGTAGAGTACCCCCACCGGAAGACATATCCCCACCCAAAGAAGACCACGTGCCCACTTACAGGCAGCACTTATCTGCCTGGTAGAACAACCCCCGCCCAAAATGGGTTTGATGGGTTATGCCAGGACAATGAGAGATTTGACAAACCAAGAATTTTAGTTCTCTCTGGAGGTATACAAAGAAAGAACAGAAAATATTACAGGACTCCCTTGGCTAAGAGGACATTAGCGAAAGCTGTTGCCTGGCAACCACCATCCAGGGAAGATTTACCCCCTCAAATTGAGTGAGATCTAGCTGCTTAGCCTCATGCTCTGGCTTCAAAGAACATAAGTCAGACTGTTGCCTGGTAGACAGAGGCTGACAGGCAATACTAGGGAAGGGCAGGAAATGAAAGTTGAAAAATTCTGACACCACAGCGGTACCATGTTATTTCTGTTCTTGATGCAGAGTTGAATATGATTTATATTGTGAGAATCTTTTGCAAATTGCTTTGAGAGCCTCTCAGGGCCATCTAATATGATAGAAGTTTTCAAAACAAAACAAAACAAAACAAAACAAATAAACATTTAATGCAATATGTATGTTTTGGGAAATTTATGTTGAATGTACTGTACAAACACCAGAAATTAGAAATAAGCAGAAGATATGAAGAATGTGTAAAAACGGACATGAACAAACAGAATATTATATATCACTCAAACATTATGCATAGTCTTCACTTAGTGACCATGTATATTGACTGGCAATGAATGTAGTTCCTCAGATAAATTTACATCTTCCAAATTCACTTGGGAACTATGCATATTGACAAACCACTGTATGAAATATCCAGTTTATACTGTCAATCTGAGCTCATTTTCCATGCCTTCATGTAAATGCACATCATATCTGTAAGTATTCTCCATTCAACAGACATCAGTCTCAACATCAGTGCTTTTTTTTCTGGCAGTACGCAACAGTATGAAGTACTACCACCTTTTTTGGGGGAGGAGAGGTGGGAGGGCTCTCAGACCCTGTCAACACACCATGTCGCTTTCTCCAAGCCTGGGAAGCGTTTGCCCTGCTTAGGGAAGAAGTTGCAATGCTCTGACACAATACTGAAGCCTTGCTGCCAAAGCTGGGCAGGGGAAGTCTCTTCACCTGGGAGGCAGTGCCCCGGTAGGTGGGTGGGTGGGCAGGCGAGGGATCATTAAGCAGCTAACCCTTCCTCACCACCTAGCCTTGGCCTCAGGCCACACCCCTCCCTCATGTGCTGGGCCCTCTCCCTGCTTCCTAGTGAGTACAGGCACTTTTTTCCTAGAAAAAAAACCCACTGTTCAATATATACCCTCAAATTCCTTTAAAGTGGATGGTTTTTAAAAGGAACTCTATACTGTTAGGCAACATTAGGTACAATGAAGTGCAGGAGAAAACAGAACAGATCACTCTTTTCTGCTGAAATGGGATTATATATGCATAAGAGCTGTTCTATGCAGAATGATGGAGCTCTTAGTATGGTCAAATACTAGATCATGAAAGAAAGTGCTCAATCCTTTATTTTACTAGTAACATGATGTAGAATGTCAGTGCAGCCATCAATATTACAATAAATACTTGCAATTACTATAAGTGTTGTCCACTGCACAAGAAAACACCATAAAGAAGCAGAAACAACCCAGAAGTCAGCTTATCAAACCAACACATCTAGAGATTCAAACAATAAAACTTATATGAAGGGATATCATAGATATGGCAAATGAAATAATATAGAATAAAAAACAATTTAATCATATTTTAAAAGCTTTTATAAACAACTTATTTTAAATATATTTCTGTGGAAATTAATGTTTTGAAATGAAGAATAATAATTTGAAAGTTCTAGAATTATACTGTTTCTGTTCATGTATCTGGTTTTGCTGCTGCAAAATTGGTGCATGCAAACCAGAAAGACAGAATGCGCCAGAACTATCATGCCTTTTTTAAAAAAATGTATATTTTCAGGCTCTACCTATATTAGTGCTTCAGACTATAGTATAAATTATTGCTGGTCTTCAGTAGGTACTTGTTCAGCAGCAAGGCAATCAGTCTCATACTTTTTCTTCAGACCTTTTAGGTATATTCGCAAACTATCTGGATCCAGTCGAGAGTTGCGGGCAGTTTGAACTAACATATTTGCTAAGTGATATATAGCCTTCTTCTTTAATGTCTCAGGAGTACTTCTTTGTTGCTTCTGTTATTTAAAAGGACATGAACAAATTAAAACCAGACTTTTAGCATTATATTTACTATTGATTAGTTACTTAGTTGCCTAATGCCAACAATCTACTGGGGACTAACAACAGATTTTAAACTTACAAAAGTTTCAGCTATAAACAATTAACATTATACATTTAAGTAACATAAACATTTCAAAAGCACATCAACCGCCAAAAAGAAAAGCAAAACTCAGAATGTCACCATTGAATAAGCCATGACAACCAACTCAACATATAGGGAATAAGATAGATGCCAAAAGTGTTGGTGCCCAGCAATCTTTGCTGGGGAAAACTTTGCACAGATGGGGGACTACAACCAAATTGTTCAAGTCAGGAGAGGCATTCTGATAGGTCTTGTGATCCCAAGCTGCATAATGCTGTAAATTAAAACCAACACTTTGAATTGGGCTTGCAAATGAATTGGCAGCCAATGTCGAGGCTGCACTATCAGTGGTGAAGTTGGACCAATTGCACCAGCAAGGGGGCCTAGACTTGGAACTTTCATTTATTAAAAACATGAACAAAAAACCATTGGCCTCCAATTAAGAAAATTAAAATGTGAAACATGCAGACAGTTGAGCCAATTTGAACTGATAATTTGAGTTATACGTGGTGGTTTTTGCTTTAAATTTTTTAAAATCATTGTTTTATTCCTATGGTATGCTGCATTAACTGCCACTATGTTGCCTGTATATACAATGCAGTATAAATGAATTACAGAATTTACTTCCGAGCATAATTGTTTAAAATCAGCACCTAACAAAAAGAGAGAGAATGTTTTGAGATAATACTACATACCGACATTTGTCTAGAAATCAGAGTTATGATCTCCTTGGCATCCTGTATTATTGATGGTGGAAGAGAAGAAACCTCTGCAGCTTTAAGTCCTAAATATAAAACATATGAAGCTGTTTTTAATTGTCAGAGGAGAGAATGTTACATTTAATCAAAAAGTCGATGAGGACCAATGATGATGTAATGCTCCTGGTCTTTTAACCAAAGCTAAAAGATTAGGAGCAGAGCAGGCCACAAGATGACACGTAAACTCCACCTATCCTCCCCTCCAAAATCCCATTTCCTTTCCCACGTGAGCTTAAACCATGGATTAGTGTTACATCTGCATCAATGTTAACAAGAATTTTCTTCTTAAACAAGATTTGAAGCAGCTTTGCAGATCCTAATAAAGAGGGTTTTTATCAGTTATCATAGTGAGTGTTTAACTACAGTTAGGAGTTGTACAAATATAATGCTAAGCCAAGGAAATGTAGGGTAGAATTCACTCCAAACATGAGATGAGGGAGCACATGCTCACATGACTTAACCACAGCCAAGAGGTCAGCAGCATTACATCTGCAGTAGCTTCTACATTTTTTTAAAAAATAAAAAACCTTTTAATGTCAATCTTGAAAACGCTTCTTATTAGTATCTGACTGGGTAATTTGCTTAGCAGAAAGTTAAATCAGAATCAGAATAGCTGTGCATGTTCAACTGTCATGTTGAATCAACTGTCATACTGATTCTCAAAAGGCTCAACAAGGTTTCTTCAATTTACATAATATTCCCCCATAACAGACTAAATAATTATTAAATAATGAGAATGAGAAGAGGAACACCATGATATTTCTTCACGATATTATATCGAATAGTACTGAAAATACAGTGGAGTAATACAAGAGACTGAAAAGAAGTGGAACATTTTGCAGAGTGGAGAGGCTAATGACAGCAGCAGTAATAACAAGTAGGTAATAAAAATCTTAGTAAGCTTCTGAGTGAAATAGATGCACAAACCATATAGTTCTAAATACAGAAAGTAGTGGCTGAATGAATCCCTCTGCACATGCAGACAACATCTTTCATGTGTTTAATGGAACAGGTATCTAGGTACTCTTGTTTTATCTCTTCATATTAATGTTCTATATGTTTATTTCTGTAAATTATAATAATCCATATAGCATATTACCATAGTTTTTTTCCTCCGTGTGTCCTTTAGAAAGAATATAAGTATACGCAATTTTCTCCCTACTTCCATAACTACTTCTCACGTGTTGCACTTCAAAGTAATTGTTTTCCACATTGGGATATAAGGCATCAATTTGACATAATTCCAAAAAATGAGTGGCAAAGAGTGTAAATGCCTAAAGTATGAAACAAGAAATTAAATAGACTATAAATTATTGGAAAAGAGAAATCTTAATGACTATTACTATCTTTTATAATAGTTAGGGAAATTTCATGCACTTATTGATTAAAATATTAATAATACCTTCAAATTAAGAAGATATTCACAGACTGCGTAACATATGCCGATGCCTTCTTCAGCACTGGTACCTCTGCCAAGCTCATCAATTATGATAAGTGATCTGTCATTAGCATTTTGTATGATATATGCTATCTAGAGAGAAAGACATCAAATTTCATTACTAGCAGTAGCATGTGAGGATAAAATCTGTTAATAAGAATTCTCATTTCCTGCCCAAAACAAGAGTCAGGAAATTTACTTTAGGAATGTTTTACCAGCTGCCACATAAAAACAGAACATCCATCAACACAAACAGCTCAGTCTAAGAGTTCTGAATGCACATTCAATGCACACAGAAGGCTGCACATCCCTTTTCAAACTTCTTTGCTGGTAGCAGCTCCATTAGGGATGCTGTCAGTCAGCTAATAACAACTGAATGCCTCTGATTGATTACTTGTACATAAGTGTGGGCTGAGCAGGACCGATATCTGAGCCCCCACTGCTACCACCTTTGTGGCCTTCCAAAGGGCCCCCAAACCAGAGGCGGGAGCCTCCAGCTCTTTGATAGAGCCACAGATAGGTTTGGGGGCTTATGGGAGACAGGAAGGAAGGAAGCAGCAGCAATATTTTCATCTAATTGTTATTTCAGTGTGAGAGATAAAGTAACACAAGTCAATGTAAAAGGCAATATATGGTTTGGCACAATATTCAGCATAGAAGCTGAACCACTACAGAAAGAGATCCTCTTTCTGAATGGGCGTTCCCTCTCTCCTCTTCCAGTCCCCTCAGAAATGACAGGGGATGCGGTTCAATTGCTCACAGCTGGAGTGGGGAACTGGAAAATGGAATATCCCCTTGTATGAGTAGAAGTCCCTTTGATTCCCCTCCAGGATTCTGATGGATCCTAGCCATTATTATTTTGCAACAAGAATGCACAGTCTGCGGAATTTAAATGGTAGCTTACAAGGTGGCATGTGTATGTTGGTGGAGGTGTTTGCATGGGAAAGGGACTGGTGTGCTGAAGAAGAAGAAAATGAAAACATTGGGTATGTGCAGCCTATTAGTCTAATCTTTGCCCTGTAAGGAGAAAAACAGAAGCAGAGGTCCTTGAATATTTATATGTAAGCAAAATGTGCAAACCTGTGGGCCAATTAAATATTAATCAAGGCCACTGATAAAAGAAACACTAAGCTCATCTGAATACCTCTTTCATCTCCTTCATGAATGTTGATGAATTTGTTTCTATATCATCATCCATACCTATTCTAGTAAATATTTGCTCAGCAATCCTAAATGAAGAATATTCTGCTGGGACAAAAGATCCTGCAAATTAAAGAGAAGGACAAATTAATGTGAGGAGAAGTTAGCAGTAATGTTGCAGTTTAATGTTAGCCATGTGAAATTCTTAAAATAGTAGGAAATGATAAGGTTCTCTCTTCTAAATAATAACTTTGTAAGGCTCGGTTGACAGGTGACTCCTGTCTTCAGCCTTCTCTGGTCAGAAATTGTCTTGTGTGGTGATGACAGTATGGGCCTCACCCTTATCAATAGATACTCAGACAAACAGGGAGAAGGGGTGCAGTCATATAATGGGAAACTGCACAGCCTGGGGAATGAAAGATAAACAAAAGAGAAGAAATAAGTATTCTGGGCTGGGGAAAGGAAGAGAAGTCAGGCAGAGACTGTGAGTGATGGAACAGATTTGTAGAGGGGTGGGGATGGCAAGACTGTATCAGAGTTGATTAAACAAGATAACTAAACAATGTTATTTGAAACTTAAGTTCCTGATTATGAGAAATTGCTGAGACCTCCTGTAAGGATAGTAACCTCACCAAGTCTCCTCTAAAACTAAGACAGACTTGGGACTCTGAAGGAATCAAGGCTGCTAAAAGTTGCTGAACTTAAAGGGAAAGGAAAGTGTAACACATTGGTTTGCTAAAATCACTGGATAAGAGAAACAATGAAAGTTCAAATAACTGCTTACCAATTTGTGCCATAATCTGAGAAAGGGCTATCTGTTTTAGGTAAGTTGACTTTCCACTCATATTTGGTCCTGTAATTATGATAAAATTACTTCCCTCTGTGATGTAAGTATTGTTGGCAACAGGTTTCTCAAAAGATATTTTTTCAAGAACAGGGTGCCATCCTTCCTTTATTGCTAATGTGTCAGTAAACTCAGGACGTACTAAGAAAAAATAGATAATATTTAAATGTGTTGCTGTTAATAACAAGTATATCACAATCCTACTTTGGTTAAGTCTTGTTCTTGTTACATGTTAGTTTAGGAGAAATCTAGTAATCAATAAATTCCGAACGAAATAGGCAAATAAATTGAGTAAAACTGTAATCCTCATGTCTTAACAATATAATTCTACATACATTTACTCAGAAGTCCCAGTAATTTAAATGCGGCTTACTGCTAGGTAATTGGGTAAGATTGCAGTCCAAGGAGGCAGCTGTCAGCAAAGTGTCACCAATGGGTAAACAAACATGGTTGGTGGCCACTGTGGATAGGAGCCAACCTTAGCTCCCATTCAAAAGTGGTGGCACCACCCAGCTAGCACTGAAACAGCCCAGTGCCTGACAGAGTTGTGAGTGGTGGTGCACTAGCTGACTATTGTGCTGGGTCTGAGCCTAAGAATAGTTCCACTGATAGGAATAATATAAAGAAGTAACTTTTTGAAAACTGTAACTTGAATGCAACAAAGTTCAGGGGCGTGCTTCGTTAAATAATATTTGATTTTTGCTATATTTTGCTTGTCCTGTATATGAGTACTCGCTATTTGCTTCTATTTAAAAGACGCATACGAAACAATTGAAGGACATGTGAAGCAACTTATTAAAGTCTTATGAAAAAGCAACAAAAATTAATGAAGCTTCAGTTTGATAGCCAATCATATTTTCAGAGATGCTCGACAGAAGAAAAAAGAATATTACATCCAGATCTTAACTTCTGAGTCAAAAAATCTGTCTAAACAAACTATATTACATATGGTTTGGTGATGCCATGATGCTATAGTAGTGGGAAGTATTTGCATGTTGATGCGGGCAATCTTTGAATCTGCCAATTACATTATGTCAGCACTATTATTAGACTAATTCACAGTTTGGGGACAGGGGAAGTAAACTGCAAGTTTTAGTAAAAGCTTTTCTAAATAACAAAGCTACTCACCATAGTCAGAAAGCGTACAGGCGTGGGCAAATGACTGCAACATATCCAGCATAGACACTGCATCAGAGAGTTTGTACAGGCAATGAATGTGTTCATAAATTTCACTCAGTAATTTGCACACTATCCTGAAAGCACATAATAGCACAGTTTATTTTATTCCTCAAAGCAATAGACAAAATATTTAATAAAAATGTTGAGCTTTTAGTCTGAAATAGCAACTGTATCCCAATACAACTAAGAATAAATCAAATACAACCAAATGTGTAATTGTCTACTTATATGGAAGTGGACAACTGCCAAGCAAGTTCAGCACAGTCACAGTTTTCTTCCAAAGAGTGAACATCTCAAAAATACAGGGTTTGTTTTTTAAAAAATGAAAGGGAAATTCAGGAGCTTCAAATTTCTCCATAATGCTTGGGGGTTAATCAAAACCATGATAATAAAAGGTCATCTAGAATGTATATTGCAGATCAGGACAAGTATCACCAAGGCCAAGAGGATGCCAGTGTGCTTAATGACCCAAATAAAGAAAACTATTAGAAGCTAGAAGGCTTCTTTCAATAAGTGTAAGTCTTGCCCAAATAAGGAGAACAAAAAGGAACACCAAGTCTGGTGAAGTAAGTGGAAGCAGACAATAAGGGATGCAAAAAAATAAAATAAAAAAATCAAGGAAATCACTGAAGACGTTAAGAAGACAATAAAATATTATTTTATTAGAAGCAACGAACTGTCCAGGGAGATGGTTAGCCCTTTGTATGACCAGAGTGTCGAAGGAGGAAAACATGGAAGACAGTAAGGAATTGCACAACTTGCTTTAAGAAAGTTGCAAGCTTGAATCTAAGACCTGAAACTGGGTGAAAATTCCAAGTTTGAGTGAAAATTCCTAGTTTAAAATCACTACCCACAAAAAGAGATTTAAAAGCTCATATCCAAATGTTAATTGGGCACAATATCAAATAAAAATGTTTGAAGTATTCTTACAAGTATGTCATGTGATAAATTTCTCTCAGAGACTCTTGGCATCTTTCATTCATTTTCATTAAGTCTTGTGAAGTAAAGCTATACACATTTTTCATTTTAGTAATCTGTAGGGAAATTTCAAAAAGAGATGCTAGATAAGCATAAATAACTACTCCCAGAAAACAAAGCAAGAGCAGTTTGAAAAACATGAGAGTAAACTGCCTTCATTATTTTTTAAAAAAGAGAAAAGCAATAGTAATAAAGCAGAAACGTAAATTGAAAATAATTAGTGTGCAATTATTTTATCACTGGATAATGTACACCACCCCATAAATGTTTATTAAAATAGCAAGTGCTTTTGTATGTGTTTAAATTGTGGTAGCACAAGCTAACCCACTGTAAGATTAGACATTTCTAGGCTTTAAAATGAAGAAATTTGTGTTCAGATTATAAACACCCTCTTTAGTCATAAGCATTTACATGACAGACTACTGAAGAGCAAATAAGTGCAGCATACAGAGAAGAATCTTCACCAAATGTTGTTGGGGTTGGAATTCTGTGCCACCACAGATTTCTGTAAATATAGCATCTTGTCCAAAGATATATTTCTTTATTGACTTGTGTAGGGGATGCAGGATGGAAAAAAGATTGGGGGGGGGAGCAAGTGGCATCATTCTAGCAAGGAAGGGCCACTGGCAGGGATGGGCTTCTGTACCCACAGATTCTTAGGGATACAATAGAGATCTCTCCATTGACTTGGAGATGGTGGGGAAATAGAATAAATACTATAAATCTCCAGGATTTCGATTGACTTGACATGAAAAACAAATTCCAATCCCTCCTGCAAATCACTGCACTTAGGAGTGCCCTGAGAAAATACTTGTGATTAAAATCTAGACCTGTTTTCCCAAGCTTGTTTGATTTTGTTTCTTGGGGGAAGGGAGAAACGGCTGATCATTTTTTGGACATGAGACCACAGAGTCACTTGGATATTTGGGAAGTCCTTGAGCCACTCAAGATGCCTTGTTTTTAATGGAACAATTCAATTCAGAAATGTAAGACTCTTCCTAGAATTACCTCAATACAAACCCCTGGAATATATACAAGAAAATCCTTATTTTCATTTCTGTAACGTTGCAAGTTAGGGTAGTTAATGAATATTTACAGATATTATAGAAATAATATTATTTATAACCAGGCTAGATCCAGACTGCATTAGCTGAAATCAGCATGACTTCACTTAATCGTATTAATTACATTTTCACACTGATTTCACTGGGTTCTCAATACCACAAAGAGTGCAGCCTTGCCTTCTTAATATTGATGGCTGGAGGAAAGGGGTTAGGATAGAGCATAGGTGCCTCTCGAACCAGCTATCCCACCAGTGGTTCACTTGCTTCTTCAAGTGTGATGCTTCTTCAAGTGTGATGCCCCAACATAGCATCAGAAGGTTGGTGGTTCGAGGCCCCGTTGTTCAGTCCCAGCTCCTGCCAGCAGTTTGAAAGCACGCAGTACAAGTAGATAAATAGGTACCGCTCCAGCGGGAAGGTGGTGTTTCCGTGCGCTGCTCTGGCTTCGCCAGAAGTGGCTTAGTCATGCTGGCCACATGACCCGGAAAAACCGTGTGCAGAGCAGACAAACGCTGGCTCCCTCAGCCTGTAAAGCGAGATGAGAGCTGCAACCTCAGATTCGTTTGCAACTAGGGTACCTTTACCTTTACGAGTCCCAGTTTAAAGCTTAAATATTAAGACACTTTAATTTTACCATCTTGCTGAGAGTGAAAATGAGAACAGGGAGTGTGACAACCTAGTATTTCTAGTGCTAAAAATAGCAACAACCCCCATGAATGATCTTGACAGTAACTTCAGCATGGAGACTAGTACCGTGACTGGTTGGGTAGTGGTGAGGAGTAGTTCTTAGGACAGCAGCATGGTAAGCACTGGGCTAGCCCCAAAAGGGGGATAGAGAAGAGTTACAGAATCAGTGATCTGCACATCAGAACTGATAGCCTCAACATCAGAGAAGAGATGGCCTGAAGCACAGTAGTAAGTTGTAGTGCATCTGAAGCTGGATCTTGGCTGGACAAAGGGAAAAATTGCTGCCATTTATCCAGTATGAATCGAGGCAGCAAGGTTGGCATGTTAGATGTGTAAATAAGGGTGCATTCTACACCCATCAAATCTTGATGTAAATTCACTAACTATAATGACCCAACAGCTCCAAAATGTGTACCTTGGTAAATTCTGAAGGAAGTTGACCATTGTGTATTGCTGCACAGTCAGCACTCATCTGAATAAAAAATCCTCGTGCGGAACTGAAGCTTGTTTTCAAAGGAAGGTTGTATTTTTCTGCAAGCTGTGCTATCATTCCTTAATAGCAAGATGTAAAACAAAAACATTTTATAATGTAACACAGTAAGGTTCATCATAGCTATCACAAAAATATTGACGGAAGTACTATTATGCAAACAAGTACAGGCTATGATATTGCAGAAAAAGTATATATATTTAAAGTACCCAAAATTAAATACCTAAACAGTGAAGTACCTGCAATATCATCCACAATCTCAGTGTATGTTCTTCGTGCTATATCAAGAAATTCATTTATATTAGGCTTCACTGCATAGCATTTCTGTGTTCTCATATTCAAGCATCCTTTTGTGTATCTTGTATCATCATTAATGACAGTTTTAATCTTTTCAAGTATGACTCCAAACCTAGAAATATATAAAATTGGGGCAATGTCTATGCCATATTTTACAAATGCTGTATTTATCTAAAAGTAATGCAATTCAAATATTCAAATCCAAAACTTCTGTACTTCATATTCACTGGGTTGTAACCAAAGTTGTCTGTGCCTAAGTGGATTGGACTTTCACTTGCACAGCAAAACAGCAAAACTTTGCCTTCTTCTCCTTTCCCCTGCAGCCCCCTGCACACACTCAAAATTTGCTCTGGCAGGTTGGTGGAGAGGAAGGTAAAGGCCCACTACATGAGTAGAAGTCCACTCTTCATGCTGAATTTGGATATTTTCAAAACCCTAATAACATCTTCATATCTGATGCTGCACAATCACATGTTAGATACTTTGCATGGGTTTCCTAAATGTAGCTTAGACATGAACAATAATTTTATTTGTCAGAATTCTTTGTTTACTGGCAATTTTATTGAAATTAATAGCATGTTTTTTTCTTCTTTAATGTGAGCGCTAGTTTTTCACCCATGTATTCTTTTTCATGGTATGCTTTGTTTCTAACTAATCAAGTTGGTTATTTTCTGTCTTTCAACAAGTTTCCTGCTCTTCCAGTCAGCCACTCCTCCAACAAAGTCAACTTGCAAGCTGGCCCTATCTTTCAATGGGAGGAAGAGCAATCTGAAAGGGTCTTGAATACCCTCCTTACTCTACTAGAGAAAATAAAATGCACATTTTACAAAAACAGGGTGCAAGAAATAATAACATCAGTGTCAAAGATGTTTTTAAAAATAAAACAGTACCTGTTGTCTTCCAAGGAACTATAGTAAGCCTTTAACAATGGTGTTTTATAGCTTTTTAAAGCATCCTGTTAAAATCAACATGAAAAACTGATATATTCAAGTGTACAGAAATGTTAATGGATTCAATACCCTTTCATTCATTTAGGTTTAACTGGAAAAAACAGCTAATAAAATCTGTCAATATTAGATGATTACACAGGACAAGATATTTTCTGTACACTGAACTTTAAGAATAAGAGTCAACTTAAAATAAAAATCTAAACATTAGTGTTTTAACCTCTTGGTTGATTATTGTATGAACTTGGCTCACATTCTAGGAAATGCCATTAATACAAAGAACAATCTTGCACAAGATAGAATTTTATTGCTTTTGAATTCTAATCAGTTTATTTAAAATATATACAACCTGACTCTTAATCAAAATTGACTCATGCGGCAGCTAACAATAAAAAAGTAACAACTAAAACAAACAAAACATCAATTGAGTGTTAGCTAACTGACTCATTAAAGGTAAAGGGACCCCTGATCATTAGGTCCAGTTGTGGCCGACTCTGGGGTTGCAGCGTTCATCTCGATTCATTGGTCGAGGGAGCTGGCGTACAGATTCTGGGTCATGTGGCCAACATGACTAAGCCGCTTCCGGCGAACCAGAGCAGCACATGGAAACGCCATTTACCTTCCCACCAGAGCGGTACCTATTTATCTACTTGCACTTTGACGTGCTTTCGAACTGCTAGGTTGGCAGGAGCAGGGACCGAGCAACGGGAGCTCACCCCGTTGCGGGGATTCGAACCACCGACTTTCTGATTAGCAAGTCCTAGGCTCTGTGGTTTAACCCACAGCACCACCCGCGTCCCTAACTGACTCATTAGGTGATAGCTAATGTCTCACAAGTAGACTTCCATTTGCATGATGAGACTACCCCTTTCTCTCTTCCACACACTCCCAAGAGAGGTCCTTCTATCTTCTAGAACATATTTTGAGTGTGCGCAGGGGGCTGCATGGCGGGTGGGGGGGATCTGTTCTACAATGGTGTCCATTTCACTGACAAATGGACATATTGGATTTCACCCATTAAAAACATGAGAGCAGAGAGTGAGTGCTAGGGCCACCCCTGTTCTCAAGGTGCATTAATTACTTCCACAACACAGGTAGCCTTTTCTTCCAGACAAAATGTAGTTGACCATGATAGATAATGGTCAAGCATACAGAGCATGGATCAAATTGCTCCAATAATCCTATCCACATCCTCAGCTCACAACTGAAAGACGTCTAAGTAATAAAGTACTGATAAAATTACTCCCTGGATACATTCTGCATTTGTATCCTTTCAAAAGTGGGATCAAAGTTGTGAGCGATTTCCTTTGCAAAATACCTTGTATCATAGAAGGCCTCTGATGGCACAAGGTAATCATGGGGTGGAAGGGATAAAAGCCTCCTCACAAGAGCTTTGCTGGATATTGGAGCATAGATTTCTAGCACAGAGTAGGCTCCAAGATGAGCTCTAGACAATGACTAGCCATGCTTACTCCTAATATGCTTTCGTCTATGTTGTAGCTGTCTTTTTAAAGCATACAATTGTCAGGCCAGCGTTCTGGAGATGAGCAGGAAGTGATCAGGTAAATTATACAGGGGCAGGCAGCCTAAGTAATTAATTGTTCAGACCGAGGAATAATGCCAGGCAGCAGCTTTCCAGCACTAGGTGAAATACCGGTAATAGCTCTTTGTTACCTTCTTTGGAGGTCTTTAAGCAGAGGCTTGACAACCATATGTCAGGAGTGCTCTGATGGTGTTTCCTGCTTGGCAGGGGGTTGGACTCAATGGCCCTTGTGGTCTCTTCCAACTCTATGATTCTATGAATGCCTAGTTGAGATGCAATAATACCGCCCTCTGGCCATCTGAAGTGATGAGGCACAATAGATGGCAAGCAACTGGTTCCCTTCTCTGGCAAACTAACACAGTGGCACAGATGGTAAAGGGCCTGGTTCCCACTGCAGGAGGACTTGGTTTTAAGACTCATAGGGCCAAATGATAACCATAACTGACATTTAACATAAAGCTTCAGGACAGAATACCTTCAAAGGTTCTACAAGTTCCAGGGTGTGCTTCAGATAAATTAAATTTGTTATCTTTGATTCAGATGCATTAACCTGTTAGAAAGCAGAAAAGGTATATATTTTATCATTATTTTACTGTTTGATTAGCATAATGTGGCCTAGATACTGTTGTGCTTAATATAATTGTTGCCTGTTCAATTGTATTCATATTTTTTTCTGCATGAAGCATGACCACAAATGTTAGGAATATTAACTGACTTATTTCCTTTCTCCCTAATGAACTGATCACTTTGACTGGCACTGTTATATCGCCATCATTTTGAATCATCTAATATTGACACTTGGTGATTCTATGTTTATCAGTTTTTGCAGTGAAACAGGAGCCTCTTTCATACAGTTTTGGTAGGGAAAAAGGAATATACACCCACACCCGCACCCCAGTACTTAGCACCTACCTGTTCACCTACGCAACACCTTAGTGGTCAAAACTTAACAATCTCATTCTATGGTGCTATGGAGAAAGGGGGAATTTATTGTGGACCACCAGCTTGCCACTTCTAGTAATCTACTAGAAATGTTCTAGTCAGGAATTTAGCTTTAGTGTCATGAAGACTAAATAGTAGCACCTATAGCTCTAGGCAGGCATGAATAATTGACAATTAGTGAAAGATAACATAGTAGCAGGTCTTAACAGAACAGTAATTCATAGGGTTCATAACACGAGCTACTTTATTACTGGATAAAGGTTGATCTGTTAATTCTAGTTTTATTGAGTTGGATGGCCACCTATCATGTATGATTTAGTTGAGATTTCTGCATTGCAGGGGGTTGGACTAGATGGCCCTTAAGATCCTTTCCAACTATACAATGCTATGATTTGTGTTATTGGTACTTTCCTCAAGTTAAAGCATTTTGCATGCTTTTTATATAGAATTATTTCACTTTTTGTCCTTTTTATCATTTATGTAGTTTTATTCAGTCACCGTTTGAAAACATTCTCTTATTTGAATTTTTACTGGAGCTTGTACATATTTTTTCCTAGTGTTATATTACTGGAGGCTAAAAACATTATTAACAATGATAACAATATTAGCTCTTTATTGTAGGAAATCATTATTTTGGAGACTGGGACTATGTGCCTAGTTGTTATAACCAACAAATGCCAAACCTAAAAATAATTTGATTTTCAAAAACATAAAGTGTAAGTGTAATTCAGTGAAAATTAAACACAGAGAAATTCCATTAAATTGTGTGAATTATTAAAAGAAATATAGTATGTTAAATTAATTTTTTATTAGTAATTAACAAACATTTAAAATATGTTCAATACCCTGTAATTGCAAACTTCTAGAAATCTAATAAAGATTTTTATCTCATTTGTACTCTGGTGTGGAAGTACTCAAATTTAAACGGTAAAATTCTCATTTAGTGCTGCAAGTTATGAACTGAGCACACAAATCAATTAAGAGATTTCTCTCAAAACAAACACAGAAGTGATCAATAATAAAAGGAAAGATAAGTGGCAGCTATTTATTTACCATTTATGAAGTAAAAGTATTTATAAACATACCGTATCCTGCTTTGGAATTTGAACTAAAACCGAAAGTAGTTGATCAGTGTCCAGGAATCTTGAAATAACTATAAAACAGAAATCAAGCAATCATTGAGCTCAAGCCACAACCGTTATATCCGATTGACTGAGATTTAATCCTATTAATATAATTAAGGCTAAACTGCTTTAAATCTAAAATTAATATGGCCAAAATGTTAGACAGAATATACTTTTTATCTTAATAAACATTAAATTTGATCAGAACAGCAACACTGGGGGAAGCTGTTCTCTCATATTGTATCATCAATCTGGATAATCCTCCAAAACTGCTATTGGCCTTGGGGGGGGAGGGGATACAGATATATCATTGGTATCAGAATTCACTTCCACTAGCTTGGAAATGTGGTGCAGGAAGGAAGAGTTAAACACTCCTTCCCCCAAGCCCCACTGTTCCAATCAAATCTGGAGATCCCTACACTTAAAAACTTAAAAAACATACATACATACATACATACATACATACATACATACAGCGATCCACTCATAACAAGCTGAGAATGAAGCAGCAACAATATTCATCCTGCTCAAAAGCTGTGATTAATAGAAATATAATACCCATTATTAAAGGAAATATGTTATCCATTCTATAAAGCGATATTTGATTACCTGACTGAAGACCCAAAAAGAGTTCCTCTTCCTGAAGTAGCTCTTGAACAGAATCCAACCTTGTATTAATAGTATCAGCATCAATCAAAGGCTCTAGAATATTAGATCGAAGTCTCCGACTTCCCCCTGGTGTTTTAGTATAATTTAGAACACCAAAAAGAGTGTGTCCATTCCTTTGAAAAACAGCACAGTTGGGGGGGGTCTCATTAAGAAGTTGATACAAAACAATTTAAACGTTCTGCAACTGCTAACACACAAATCACATTCCAAGGCTACACTCGTGCTCCTTCAATCTGCGGAAATTCTATCTCCATGAAATGCATGTTGCTGCATTTATTAACAGAAATTTGCACTCAAGTGATGATGGAACCTCTGCCCCCGCTGCATCCAGCTAACTGCACAAAAGCTTGAAATAGTTCTGGAAATATTTAGCAACCATCTCTCTGTGTGTAGGTGCTTTTCAATAAGGGAAATAATCAGAAGTTAGAAGTTTAGGAAAGGATGCCATGTACAGGAAAGCACTGAGTGGCCTTTGACATCAATATCATAGTGCACCCAACAATGCAGATGCTCTGTGGGAGCAGGGGAAGATTATGCTGGAGGTCTAAAGTGAGCTGCTCCAAACCTGTTCTTCATGTGCCAAAGAAGAAGGGTATTAGCACAAGACATAATACCGGCAACTATTATGCAACAAGTATATGACTTACTAAAACAGCTTCAGCATATAGCTATGCATTTGTTAAAGACCCAAGTCATGCATTTTGCTTATTAGTGCGTGACTATAATACATCAAAAGTTTTCTTCTGAGCAGTGAATTTTATTTCTCAGTGAAAAGGAAGTAATTTACTCAGACAGTGCCAAATGAAAGTATTGTGATAAGAACAAATGAGAGGAAAATTTAACTAATCATTTGTACAGATGTTATCAAGAATATTAGAATTGTATGTTCTGTCAAGCAAAAAGAGAGAGAACAGACTTCAGAAGAATATATTGAAACTAGTACCACATTTACCATTTCTGTCTGCAGTGGGAAGGAAGAGATTAACACAGAGAACTGGGGTGGAAGCAGCTATAACTTTAGTGGACACATTATGGCAAGTAGAGGGCAGAGAGCAAAGTGAGCAGGACAGTATCAGGCAGAGGCTGACACTAGCCAAGAAGTGGTTATTAGCCAGCCCAGTAGGAAAAAACTTCTTTACTGGGTTAAGTTAAAGCTTCCTAAGTAAGAATTAATGGTGGTGGCGGCGGCACAAGTTTAGGAGAATCATTGGAGCTGGAATAAATAACCCTCTTCTCTCCACATCTCCGATGACTCCTTTTGTTGTTGTTGTTAAATACACAACTTTGAAGGAAGACTCATGGGACTGCTCATCGCATGTAGCATATAATTATCCTAATCACAAACTTTAAAGGAAATGGTACATTCAGAATGGAATTTATACCGTGTTCAATATGGAACAACAAATATCTATAAAAAGAAACACAGGATAAACCAGGGGGGAGTGCACTTGAGGGGAGAAGCTCTTTAGGACCTCAGGGATTCCTACTGCCTGGGAATCACAAACAACAATCACAGCTCTGACTTCACTCATTGCCTAAATACACTGCTAGATGGGAGCAATCACATTTAGAAAACTATGTGCACCTTTTGCTTAATAACTTTATTTATTTATTTATTTATTTATTAAATTTCTATAGCACCATTCATCTGAGGATCACAAGGAAGTTTACAATATAATTTTTTCCCCTAGAAGACAAGAAAGTTCAGTCTGTGGCACCTGCCCGAGAGCACCATTGAAGCCCTTCATGGGTGCCATGGTTGGTGACACCTGGGTTAGACAGAAAAGACCAAAATATATTTTTAGCTGAAAAACAAACTTTATTTTTTAAAACACCGTAGGTATGCATCAATATCCGCCAGTTGTTGTATAATGCAAATATAAATTCATTCTATCTTTTCCATACCTTAGAGTTGTGAAATGAAACATCTTACCTAGGATTCCTATTGTTAGTTATTAATTCAAGGTTTATGGCTGACGTTGAATCAATCATTGCTGTTTGCTCACTTCCATGGAAACTAATCTTAAGTGACTTAGGTGCATAAACTGAATTTTGTATGAACTCAACATACTTCAGCACAGCTGCAACAGCTGCCAGACAGTAGTATCTATGAAATTGTAAGACAAAATAAAAACAAAATTGCACCTACTATTGTGCATAAGCTTTTAAGACTTACGGCTTACCTAGCTTTGAAGGTAGAAACCCTGAAAATATTAGCTAGGATGAGCTAGAGTAAGGCTTTCAAATAACTCTCAGAAACTGATAATGACATTTGAAAGGTCCTTCTTTGAAAGATAGTAAATCACATAAAATATCTAAAGGGCTCGCTTCTCCCATACACATCTGTCTAGCTGTTAAGATCTTCTCCAGGGCTCACTGCTGAGTCCTCCCACCTTCAGAATCAGAAAGCTATAAAGTCCAGGGCCTTCTCTGCGGTGGCACCTTGTTTCTGGAACTCCCTCATTTTTTATTTAGAGCATTTGTAACTTAATCTTCAGCAAAAAAAAGTTCCTACAAAGGCTTACACAAAATCAGTTAAAATAAGAGAGTCTCTGCTTGCAGTCTTACATATATGACAGACACAAAAGGTGAAATGGTCAGGGAGGCAAGAGGATTTGACTAGCATCTAGTCTGATAGTCTTTCAATGCCAGCATGCCCTGCAATCTCCCAAATCTGCTCCTGAGCACTGGGGAAACCACCAAAGCAGATCAGGGGGATGCGTGAAGTACATGGGAGTGGAGAAAAATTGTTCCACAAGTGGCAGTAATTCTACTTTTGCAATAATGTCATTATATACAACCCAAAGAGACTTTAATAATTTACTTTGCAAGAAATACTTGTGAGAGTATAACTCTTTGCTTTAAAACAACTGAGGAAGGAAGGGATGAAATATATTTATAAAAATTATGGATGGTATGGACAATGCTAAATATTTTCTCTCTCATCATTCTAGAACTGAGGCTCATCTAATTAAATTGATTGGCAGTAAATTCAGCATAAATGAAATAAAATACTTCATAGAACACATAGCTAACGTATCATTCATTTAAGCAGGGAATGGAGATTTCATCTAGCTTACACATTTCTTTAAAAAAATAAAGCTTACATGAATTAATAGTGCTTATTCCATCAGTCATCAACCAGGAAAGCAAAATATATTATTCATATTAAAGGCAGTGTACGTATAATATCCAGATGCTGAGGAGGTGGGGCTAAGGATGGCCATTTCCAAGATACACAGCTTGTTAATTTTTCAGAAGCAGCTAGTTGGCTACTGTTTGAAAGCAGAATAGTGGATGAGATGAATCTTGTCTGATCTTCCAAAGCAATTCATGTGTTAAGGGAAGAGCAAGGAATATTGCAGATGGTAAACCATCTGAAATAATTTCCTTTCTGTGGATAAAGTCGTCATGTTTGCCTGCTCTACAGGAATGACTCACAATCTCCCTGTCAACACATCTTATTATAATCAAGAACCATCTGTCATCAATGAAGGCTCAGAGATAGGACAGGTGGAAATATTACTTAGCCGATGTCCAGCTGGGTTTTAGTCCTGTTACAGAGACTTTATAAACAATCTGAAGTCTTGTACTACATAGTTATGGGTAGGGATGTAATAAGGCATCATTCTCTGTCCTGCCCTATATTCTTCACATGCAGCACTGTTTCCATTCTGCTGCAGTTAGTCTTCTATTAAAAGCTATGTTATTCATCTCTCCGTCTGCTGGTGAAATTATGTAACAAGTGTAACTTATTATGTAAATTATGTTGTCATGATGTTATTTAATCACATTCATTGAATGTGGAAAAATACTTGGGTATCATTTGTAGACTGAAAGCAGCAATAGTAAATATGAATCATATTCAATGGAACGATTTCTGTTCTGGACGTAAGTGAACATTGGCAATTTCTATCCTGGTTTCTGTTTTTGTTGGAATTCTGCAGCATCCCAAGTTAAGAGGAATTTTAGATTGAAATATGGTAAACAATTAAAATTCACATTCAACCATGAAGCACAGTGACCTTGGACAAACCACTGACATACAGCCTTACTTAACTCACACTGTTGTTGAAAAGCTAAAATGACAATAATAAATTGAGAGAGAGTGAGATATACCGTATTTTTTGCACCATAACACTCACTTTTTTCCTCCTAGAAAGTTAGAGGAAATGTCTGTGCGTGTTATGGAGGAAATGCCTACGGATTTTCCTCCTCTAAAAACTATGTGCGTGTTATGGTCGGGTGCGTGTTATAGAGCGAAAAATACGGTAAGTGAAATAAATACATTTAAGGCAGATACCTAAACCATGTCCTGTAAAATTTGTAGATCACAGTCTAGAAACTGTTACAAAAGATTCAAAGAAGGTTAACTAAGAATGAAAGCTAGTAAAAGCAAATGATTTGGAAAAGTGATCCTGGCATATGCACAGAGTGTAATCTTGAGACAAAGCCAATTTTTCCATTGTCTTGAATGTAAAGAGATAAAGATAAAAGCATAGTGTAAAGTCATACTTGGTGGTGATTCAAACACTGTAGGAGTGGACTATCTGAAATGAATTTATATAGGCATAAACCGCTGAAGCTGAGCAAAACTTTGAAGCTACAATTGAATAATAAACAAAAACAGGAACAGAGGAGACAATGCATTACTTTATGCAATTGTTCTTTTTCCAACAGAAGCAACCATTTTGGCCTATACGCCCTCTGCTGGAATAAAGCACTGGTTGCACATATCGAACAGCAACATAAGAACACAACTTGGAGCTATAAAGGAACTAAAGTGATATAACTAATGAAAGATAACTGACAGAGAGTCTTTCTTAAGACATTCCATTAAGGAAAACAGCAGCTTCACAGCAGTTTAACACTCTAATCCTAAACACATTTACCTGGAAGTATTTCTATATAAACTTTATTTTCATGCGGCTCACCTCCTCACCCCTTGCCTTTTCCTGTAAGACCTATTACAGTCGTTAAGAGTCGTCAACAGGCTCTCCCAGCTATCTGCCTATCTCCCATTCCCACCACCCTTCTGAGTAACACCCCTCCCCACCTTCTCACTATATAGAAGGATCTGGCAACTTCTGTTTCAGTGTATCTGAAGAAGTGTGCAGGCACACGAAAGCTCATACCAAGAACTAACTTAGTTGGTCTTTAAGGTGCTACTGGAAGGAATTTTTTTTATTTTCATGTAACGTTGTGTGATATCATATCTTTCTATAAATCCAACCCACAATTATTAAGGAGAAGGTTATACTGAGCCAACAGAACATACTCCAAGCTGCTTTATGCAGAGTTAAGGTTATAGCCAACTAAACCATTGCACATGTGAAACAAGAACCAAGAACTCAACAGAAATTCCCTTCTTTCTCTCCCCCCGGCCTCCAAAACCCCTCCCGCCCCCAATCTATTGCAGAGGCTTGGAGAAAACCTTAGCGCACTCTCTAATTATTTTATCTAGTTGGTGTAAGAGTCAACAACATCAAATTATAATTGGTTGGTAAATACAGTTTCAACGGGGATAATGATTACAGAAATGTTGAAAGCAAACAATGGCTTGGATCCAAACCTGCTTTTGGGCAAGTACAATGGGATTTCATTGATGCAAGGCAGCTCAGTTCCTGCTGATTCACCCTCCCACTGCAATCCTCTGTGCTATATTCTATATGCTTCCAAACACTTCCTTGCCTCCAGGAGTTGCTTTTCAGGATGTACCAGGGGATTGTGGTGAAGGATGTGTGTAGAAAAACCCTAGAATTCTACTCATGTATCTTTGGTTTCAACCCAATATACAATAATAAGTAACCCAACATATTGGGCCAAAATCAATCATTATTATCAACAAGGAATATATATAAAGTTTTGAGGAATATTTATATCAACATACCGGTATATAAGTATTTTAAAATATTTAGATCACTGTCTGAAAGCAGTAGACTAATAATCTTGTAGGTAGATGACCAGCCTATGAACTGTGAAATTACTAAAAATGTGGCATATCCAAAGATAAACTGGTAATTTCTATTTACATACATACTTGGACTGAACTTCCATCAGAACAGTGCTGAACTCAGGTATACATAATTGCTCAATATATTCCAAGCCTTTTGTTTCATGGAAGTATTTTCTTTGGACTGTAGTGAAAGTCACATTCTGGAAAACAAGCAAAGGCAGGATTACAGAACGTTGCTCCAATATGTAGAACCTTTCATTCCACTGTTCTAAAGAAATTAATAATTTCAAGCAGCAAAGCGAATTATTTACTTGTAAAGTCCCAAGTCTCAATATTTGCATTTTGCTATGGGTGTGATTCAGAAACACACATATGCACTGAATGGGTCATTTTTGTAAGCCTTTGATTACGTTTTTATTTTATTCAATTTTTAAGTGCCCCTTCATCAAACAAGATCCTGAGTCGGTTTGCACACATAAACATATTATAGCAAAACTAATAGTAACTAATTAAAATAAAACACTTTCCCACAGCTTCCAAATGTCAATACACTTAATTAATTAGGTATTCTGCTTCTTTCCCAATTGTTCATTTTTCCTATGCAATAATTAAAAATTATGGCTCTTTTCCCCCTCCCACCACTCTTTCCCCTTCAAATAGCCTCTGGACGTTCCTGTGTAAACTTTGGCAGGTTTCTTACCCTGGGGCACCTCCCTCATAGTTTGAACCCCCAGGAAGGAAGAGGAGGGCAAGTTCCATTGCACAGCCAAAAGTCCTTGTGCTAGCAGATGCACTTGATTGGATACCACTCCAATGGTTTCCTACATGAAAATCCCTGGATGCATGTTTGAGATTTGGCAGGCTTAATCTACTCTCAAGGGACTCCTTTATCTGCAATCTTGCCCAAAAAAGATATAACTGTTTGTAGATTCCCCTTTAGAGTTATTGGAGCCATAGCAGAGCATCAGATTTAACAAATCAGATTTGGGTCCAAATAACATGCTGAATCAGAATAACACAGATTGGCCTGCTTCTAGATGTTAGAAACACAAGGTGAATCCTGCACACCTTCATAATATAGTTTCTAAACTATGGTTACTACAAAATGTTTTGCAGTTGTTTGAACTGAGAAATTAGTAGCAATACATTGCTAGCTTCAAAGGAGTTTAAGCATTAGTCTGAGTCATCAGTGAAGAAGTTGTTGGTAGGAATTTTTTTAGAACACGAATAGGCTGACTGCACACTTTGTTGTTTAATTTTTTTAAAAAAACTACTTCAACAATGGGCTTTAAATTTACAAAGCAACAGCCTCCCTTAATAATAAAGCATTGCTAATTTATGGGCTCTTCTGCACATCTTTTGAAAATGCACCATTTTCCACATGTTTTGTGCACTGTTTTGCACTACAGTCTTTTGTGGTTCTATACCACAAGTGATCTCACATTCCATGGTAAAAGGTTCACATGTCCTGCTCATTTCCCCCCTCAGCTCTACTGTTGTGTTTCTCGTGTACCTCTCATCACCAAACCATAAACTAGATGGCAGTTTTCTGTCACTGTTTTCTGAAGATATAGGAGGGATGTGCTCTCTGCTTCTTTTTCAGTATTTCCATCACATTGTTTGATTATTGCTGTGTTCTGACTAAATATTATTGTTTCTAGCAATGCATTTCAGCAATGTACGGTACATTACTATCTGTCTCTGGTTTCAGCTTTCTCTACCATGCACACTGTTTGCCCTGAGTATTTTTGAGGTCCAAAGGAGAAGGATATACTGCACTCTGACTAAACATGGTTACTAGTGTTATATTCCACCCCAATATCCTGAATGGTGCAAGATTTCAGGGGTCCAAGCACTTACGCAGGGTCTGTGTGTCCTTTGGAAATGAGGCACATCAGAGACTGCAGTATCTTTACAATATATGGTTTATTTACGCATATATACAACCAGATCTAGATGGAGGGAGTTCAGAGCATTCACATTCCAGTAGAGTCTCTTGCTTCTTGCATAGGTGCAGCAGTCTTGTATCCAAAACAGCAACAAGCCATGCTCTGCCCCATGTTGGCCCACTTTCTCAGCAGCTTGCAAACTCCAAACTGATTTTCCTGCTCCCTTGCATCAGGTCAAAATGAAATCCTAAACCTTTTCCAAATTGTCTTGTCTCTGCACACTAACACACAGCTGGAGGAGGGACTCCACTTCCCTTGCTGTCTGACACTGAAATTCCTGACGACCCATCTTTTGTTAGGCTAATGACTTGGCCATCATCAGCTTTGATCTGCCAATGACCCACACTCAGCTAGCTTTGCCAGGCTGGACTGGCTTGTTTAACATACAGTGGTACCTCAGGTTACAGACGCTTCAGGTTACAGATGCTTCAGGTTACAGACTCCACTAACCCAGAAATAGTACCTCGGGTTAAGTACTGCACTGCCAGAGCACGATTTCTGTTCTCATTCTGAAGCAAAGTTCTTAACCTGAAGCACTATTTATGGGTTAGCGGAGTCTGTAACCTAAAGCGTTTGTAACCTGAAGCATATGTAACCCGAGGTACCACTGTATAATCTTTCTCTCTATTATGCAAGTGACAACAACATGCAATTCCCCCCCCCCATGAGGGTTTAATTTTAGTTTTATTCAGAGAAAATAAATGGTTCTTCTTTAAGAAATTGGGCTACAGCTACCACACAAATACTTGTCAAATAATATGTTAAATAAGTGTTCCTTGAATGTACCTTGAAATTTTCTGTTATCAAGCTGAACAATTTTGTTGCATTTCCTGTATCACATGCAGTATTTGACATGATGATTTCCAAAGGTGCTAAAATTCTGAGTTTAGTGATAACCTAAAAAAAGTAACATGATTTGGTAAAAATATTTACATGAGCAGCTTTTATAGCACATGTTGTTATTTATTTATTTATTTATTTTTAATGTGTGTGTGTGTGTGTGTGTGTGTGTGTGAGAGAGAGAGAGAGAGAGAGAGAGAGAGAGAGAGAGAGAGAGAGAGAGACATAATCAGTGTGCACAACAGTGTGTAACTACAGGACAAGTATTTGCCCTTTAAACTGCAATCTCAAATATGACACAGGGAGTCAACAGAGGGAAAGAAAAAGAAAAGGGGGGACTGAGCAAGAGAATGGTAGCAATTGAGTAACATGTTGTTATCAAGAATCATATGCTTGCTGTCATTTTGAGTAGCTTTCTAGCTCCTTTATTCCAAAATCTCTGTTTGGTCTGTCAAGGCAGACAAAGCTGAGACCTAGGACAAGAAAGCAACAAGTGCAGAGGAGGCACACAGGGAGAAGGGGGAAGTTCCATTGTGTGAGTGTGCCTCATTATGCACACGCAACAATTTAGGTAATCTTGTCCAGTGAGTCAGTGACTGTAATTCTATGCCAAGTACATGCAATACCTATTGACTTCAATGCAAGGGGGACTTAAGCAGTTTATATACAAATATATATCCAGATTTACCTTGGCATATGTTGTATTGTCTGCAAACTGAGATAGCACAACTTCTGGATTTTTTAAGTCAATACTTGCCATCCCCACTTCACCTCTGGCAAGACCTCTCCCTTCTATTACAGCCACAATAACAGATGCAGCATTGTGAGCAGAGACTGAAGATGATGTAACTGTAAAAACAGTGTGATACATTAGGTAACCTGACCTAATCTAAACTCTGCTCTAGCTCTACAAAAATTAATTGAGTTTGTTACAAGCAACACTTGATTGTTCATATTGCTGTTTAAAGCATGTGCTTCTCTCAGGTATATCAAAACTTTGAAAAGCCCAAAATAATTTATCTTGAGAAAAATCACACATGGTGCAACATTTACAGATATGTGTGCAGTATATCATATCTATGTAAAACAATGTTTACAAAGACAAACATAAGCAGTACTTTACTAGGCATATATACTTTATAAACAACTGTTTTTAACATTAAGCGTTTTGTAGTCACACTGATTTAAGCACTGCATGTGCTTTTCTTGCTCATTAAAAACAGAGGGCAAAATCCAACATTGAATGAATGAATTGATTGATTTCGGTCACTGATCAGAGTCCAACATTGTACCAATGGATTTTCCCTTCCTTCCTTCCTGCGGCAGTCCCCACCAACCTGTTCCAGAGGGTCCCCAATCCTCCAGAGTAGTTTGGGAGTTCATAGTGGATGTAAGGAGGGATAAAGGAAGGGAACTCCCATTTGCACAAGATGAAATTTGTTGCACAAGTGGAATATTACCCAATATGGCTGAACTGTGCTCCATAATTTTTAAGTCAGAAGAAAATTACTCATAAAGTTTCTGCATTACTTACATAAACTAATGCCAACCTTTCTATTAGACCCCAATGCCTATTAAATAATGCCAACATTTTCTGTTTTATTTTATAGTAAGAACTGTTTATGTGTGTTTTAAAAGAGAAAACAGAACCCTGAAGACAGGTCAGTGCACATGTGGAGTTTTGAAATACGAGGGCTGTTGCATCCTGTCCACTACAATGGACGGGATCTAATCATTCCCACATGCATGAAGAGGTATGTTTGCACAGCTTCTCCCTTTAATTGGACCCATAATGTTTATCAGAATGCTGTTTGTGAGATGAAACAGCTGGCCATTTATTTGCAAAAAAAGTCACTAATTTTTTATATTGTTCTGATGCTGTTTCTCAAAACAATTTCCACTGTTTGTGAATGGCGTTGAGGGAAATCTGAATAACTTTATACTTTTTGTGACCTTATTGTCAAAGTGCTATACTAATTTTACTAACAGGTGAATGGTATGCGCCACTACACTAAGATTTGTAGATGTCAAATGCAATACCAGAGGCCCAGTCACACACCAAGCTGCAATCCAAGAGCAGTTTTTATTTGTAATAAGTGACCATTCCTCCCTTCCTGGCATAGTTTTGCTAAGCAAAGGCAAAAACAAGGTACTGCATATCAGTGACAGACCATTAAGTGGCATTTCAAGCAATCCTTTAATGCTATTCTCCAATACAAAATGGCATTTAAATGCTAGTGTGACAGTAACAAAAATGGAACTGTCAGTTAACAAAACATTTAGATGATGAATAAAATGATGTTGTTTCTAATGTAATTATATTTTCAAAAAATATCCCTAGAATTGTCTAGGTAATTATTTTTATTACAAAATACCTTAAGGGCCAGAAATTGACATTAAGAAATTACCGGTATATGCAATGTGGTTCACATGTCCTAAATGATAGTTGTCACATCATGTTCAGTCATACAGCAGATAATGCTTACAACAGCACAAACGGTAAATCACCAGTCAAAACATCAGTATATGTTTGTTTCTTTTGTTTAAAAACACGTTCTGTTGGTGATTACAACACTAGAGAACTCATCAGTCTTTTTAATCAAATGTTAATATGGAAAGTAATATCATCATCAATCTTTTTTTCAATTTCAGAATCATGCTCACTATTCTGGCAGTCAACATCTTCATCAATGTCAACTCTCCTCTTATTTATCTTTTTGCATACTATACAATGGAGAAGGCATTCAAAACTGCTTGCTTTCCCACTTACAATAATTGAATAATTAATAATTATATTTCATTAGAATAGCCTAGCCTAACAAAATATATAATGTTAAATACATTATATCTGACATCAATAGCAGGGAAGATTCTGGAGCAGATCATTAAGCAAACAGTCTGTGAGCACCTAGAAAGGAATGCTGTGATCACCAATAGTCAGCATGGATTTCTGAAAAATAAGTCATGTCAGACTAACCTGATCTCGTTTTTTGACAGAATTACAAGCCTGGTAGATGAAGGGAACGCAGTGGATGTAGCCTACCTTGATTTCAGCAAGGCATTTGACAAGGTGCCCCATGATATTCTTGTAAAGAAGCTGGTAAAATGCGGTCTTGACTATGCTACCACTCAGTGGATTTGTAACTGGCTGACTGACCGAACCCAAAGGGTGCTCATCAATGGTTCCTCTTCATCCTGGAGAAGAGTGACTAGTGGGGTGCCACAGGGTTCTGTCTTGGGCCCGGTCTTATTCAACATCTTTATCAACGACTTGGATGATGGACTCAAGGGCATCCTGATCAAATTTGCAGATGACACCAAACTGGGAGGGGTGGCTAACACCCCAGGGGACAGGATCACACTTCAAAACGACCTTGACAGATTAGAGAACTGGGCAAAAACAAACAAGATGAATTTTAACAGGCAGAAATGTAAAGTATTGCACTTGGGCAAAAAAAATGAGAGGCACAAATATAAGATGGGTGACACCTGGCTTGAGAGCAGTACATGTGAAAAGGATCTAGGAGTCTTGGTTGACCACAAACTTGACATGAGCCAACAGTGTGACGCGGCAGCTAAAAAAGCCAATGCAATTCTGGGCTGCATCAATAGGAGTATAGCATCTAGATCAAGGGAAGTAATAGTGCCACTGTATTCTGCTCTGGTCAGACCACACCTGGAGTACTGTGTCCAGTTCTGGGCACCACAATTCAAGAAGGACACTGACAAACTGGAACGTGTCCAGAAGAGGGCAACCAAAATGGTCAAAGGCCTGGAAACGATGCCTTATGAGGAACGGCTAAGGGAGCTGGGCATGTTTAGCCTGGAGAAGAGGAGGTTAAGGGGTGATATGATAGCCATGTTCAAATATATAAAAGGATGTCACATAGAGGAGGGAGAAAGGTTGTTTTCTACTGCTCCAGAGAAGCGGACACGGAGCAATGGATCCAAACTACAAGAAAGAAGATTCCACCTAAACATTAGGAAGAACTTCCTGACAGTAAGAGCTGTTCGACAGTGGAATTTGCTGCCAAGGAGTGTGGTGGAGTCTCCTACTTTGGAGGTCTTTAAGCAGAGGCTTGACAACCATATGTCAGGAGTGCTCTGATGGTGTTTCCTGCTTGGCAGGGGGTTGGACTCGATGGCCCTTGTGGTCTCTTCCAACTCTATGATTCTATGATTCTATGAAATAGTAATTCTTTGTTGTGTTGTTAACTACTATAACCATAGTCAGGTTTGCTAGCTGTAACTTTCCAAAAACATTCTAATATAATTTTACACTGCCCTCTACTGTCCACTTAATTTTTTGCCAACGGTGGATGCAAGAATATAACAGAATGAAATGCCACATAATTTTTCAACAATTCTGGTCTTAATACTTGTAAGATTTCCCTGAGATGCTAAATATCTGCCTCAAAACTGTTTGATTATAACTTAAGAAACCAGAACATGCAAGGATATCACTTTAAGGGGAAATGACTTTCTAACAGAAATCTGTAAAGTCTTCAGAGCACCAGTAAACTATTTGCATTTAAAAAAAAACAACAAAAAAACAACAGTATATCAGGGAAGACCTTCTCCAATGCTCCCCAAATCAACCCTAATTCTAACTCATTATGTATAAAATGTAACAAAATACATTTCATGCTTTATTAATTCAGAACACAAATCCAGGAATTATTACTGGATAACATTTAATAGTATCTATCTTTGCATTGGGCAACATCTAGAATACTGTAGACTGTGCTGGTGGGCCCATCTAAAAAATCTTATCATGGAGCTGAAGACACAGAAAATGCCAGATAAAACAATAAAGGCCAAAATGACCTTTCCTGTGGGAATTTTTTTTAGAGGTTGAGATTTTAATTTAGTCCAGAAAAAATAATTATGAGAGGATATGACAGTGGTCTACAAAATTGGGGAAATGTGATCTCTAGCAACAGGTATTCAGATAACTCTGACGGTAACTATCAAAAACCCACAAACAGGACCTGAGTGCAACCATGTTAGCCCCGCTTTTGATTCCTAGCAACTGGTATTCACACGCATACTGCCTCTTATAGCGGAGTTAGAGCATAAACTTAACCTCCATGAAATTGTCTAACCATCTCTGAAAGCTTTCCAAGTTGGTGGTCATCACTACATTTTGTATGAGTGAATTAAATAATGTAATATATGAAGAAATACTTGTTTCTGTGTGTCTCAAATCTCCAGCCATTCAGCTTCACTCAATGACCCCTCGTTCTGTTATCATGAGAGAAACACTGCACTCTGTCAACTGTCTCCACACTATGACTCCCCTTACCCGCTTTTTAAAAAATTAAGAAGCCTGAAAGAAGTAATATTTTTTCATGGGGGGGGGCTGTAGATATAGATTCCTGATCATTATGGCTGTCTTGTGTATCTTTTTCTTCTCTACAATATTCTTTTGAGATGTGGCAACCAGAACTGTATGAAGTATTTCAAGTGTGCACTGGTACTGAATATGCAAAATTAGATTATTTTTGTCTGAATATGCATCACTTTACACTTGTTTACATTGCACTGTATTTCCTATTTTAATGCCAGTCACCCAATTTGGAGAGATCCTTTTGGAGCTCCTCACAACCCCTTTTTGTTTTTACTTTTCGTTTTAATGATTTGGTGTTATCAGCAAAGCCACCTTACTTTTCACTTTCATAAAAATAGAATTTGGATATGTGCAGTGAAATAGACTGGCAGTAGGTTCACAAGATACATTACACAACAATAAGTAAGAAATTTGCAGAATTGCCCAGCATGGTATGTGGTGATGGCCCTCAGCTATATGGCTTTGAAAAGGCTTGGAGAAATCAGTGGAGGAAGAGTTTCTCAACAGGTATTACTGTATTTAAGAGAAGTGGAACCTGCAACAATTAAAAGTGCTTTGTATTTAGCACTTCTCACAAGCTTGGTGATACCTCCTTCTGGTATGTGGAAGGCGCTGTTTTTGTTACATAAAGACTGACACCTCTCAACTTCAGAAAGAGAGGCAATGCAAGTTAAATGGAAGCACCATGTTAAGAGGCAGTACACCTTGAGTATTGGATGCTGGAGACAAAAAGCAGGGGAAGGTCATCACCATTACGCCTTGCCTGTGAGCTTCTCAAAGGTTTTGGGTCCGAGCACAATTTATGGTATCTGGACTAAATAGATCTTAATCTGATCCATCAATGCAATTCTTATGTTCTTCTCCAAGTCTGAAATTTGCATTTTCTAAATTCATGAGGTACAGGTATAAAGCAGGAAAACAATGAAACTGGGTTTTTTCTAAAGTTAACTTCTCATTGTGGGAGCTGCTGCACTGCTGCAGTCTTTCTGTCCCCTGAAGGTAACAACAGAAGCCTTGAGCCATTTGGGAGACGACCCTGCAAGTGCTGCTGCCTCAACATTCTATCCAGTGCACAACACTGACTTTTTGTTACATAGAAATGTGACAATTTATTTTGTGATATATTGATCATGGAAACACACAAGACATCTTCTAACCTAACCTCATCTTGAAGATACAGTTACATTCTGATGCCTTACAGCAGAATTTGTGAAAATTCTTCAAGAAAATCTCTTTTCCACAACCATGAGTTAGGGTAACAAATGATCAAACCAAATATGGACTCCAATGGTGGTCACCCACCAGCGGAAATGATTTCCACTGGGGCAATGCGACTTTCCCTTCTTCTCTTGCCCCCTGCAGCCCCAAAATTTTATCCTCAGGGCTGGGGACCATCTTCAGAGTGAATTTGGGGAGGCTGTGGGGGACAGATAAGAAGCCCATTCATGGAGTGTTGCCCCAACTATTTTTATTTTGTATTTACAACCCATCTGTGTAAATATTAAGATGTACAAATCACAGTAGGTGAACTTCACCTGAATATCCCATAAAAGGAGTCCCGTTTCTGCACCCTGTTCTACTTGAAGAGAGAGGTGTTTTTCGTACTCGAGAAATATGTAGAGCTCGGGTTGAAGAAGAGCTTGTCAAATTCACTGTGCTAATGTTTTCTGCATAGGAACTCTTGTCTCCAAAGTATGACTCTAATAAAAAAAAAGAATTGCTCTTAAGGAGAAATTTAGAATTAGTGATTGCAATGTTTGCTTTGCAGAGATAGCTGCAACAGTAGCTTGTAAGAACAATCTTGATCCTATTAAATTCAATGTAAAATTACTCTGAGACCTGTAACAGAAATGATCACCCTAACAAATAATTTTAGGATGTTCTAAACATATTTGGAAAATCAGGATAACCAATTCCCATTTTAACAAAAATTAATCATTTTCTGCACAAGCAAAAGAAAAAAACAGTACCTGTTATATATTTATTATATATAATTGTGCTTCTCCTATCTGTTATATATAATTGTACCTTTCCCTCTACCATTTTCTAATCACCTAATCCTAAATTAGTTCATTTCTGGACTTTTATACTATTTACATATACTGGATCTTGAACTGTATTTAAATAGGCTTAATTAATAAATCATTTTGGATGGGAATACAGCCTTAGCATTGGGGTTTTTTTATTCGTTTGAGTGGGTGAAGAGTATGATTTACAATGCAATCCTATACATGTATATTCATGACAGAGTGGGGATTTTTGAACCCTTATCTCCCAGGTCTTAGTCCGACACTCTAACCACTATACCACACTGGTTTCCTAGAGTACTTCTGCTATGGAGCAGCTGTATAAATTAAATAGGAAAACAAATATGAGGAAAGCAAAATGCCACTTAGAGAAGGATCCAATATATATTCCTTGATGCTTGAATTTGTTTTATTGTGGATTGTTTTATTTAATGTTTCAATGTGTTGCAAACTGCTTTGAGATTTTTTCTTTAAAATAAATAAATAAATCAGTGTGGTGCAAGCAAATTTTTATTCTTAAGGTCTGGCCCAGATAAAAAAAGTTGTGCTTAACTACTATTAAGTCATGTTCATTAAGTTCAAAGGGTTTTCTCTGAATAGAAGATTGGAAACAATTGCAGCCATAGTGGAATTGAGTGTTTAGGTGCAGAGAAGTGGATTTGTAAATGTTCAAATAATTATTTACTACCCCAGTTTGATCTTACACATTTTTGAAAGATGTGGGGAGTTTTCACATGCCTTTCAGCTTCTTATGAATTGTCTGGATTCATGTGCGACCATTGTTAATGAAAGGCAGTAGGGAGGAAACAGAGAAAGTGCTTTGTTGCAAATACAAAAATCTTAAATTCTCAAATTAGGAAAAAGAGGAAAAGCAAAACACACCTTTTTTTTTAACTAAGGAAAACACTTTTTCTACATATATGAATAAAGACCCGGTGCCACCGTTCATTAGGCACACACACACACACACACAAAATTAAAACTTGGCAGATCTTATGTGAATAAACCCAGAATATGGGGTTATGTTATGTGAATAAACCCAGAATATGGGGTCTTCTGGAAGAGCCAGAAGATGATTGACGAAATCTGGAATTGTGCAGCACTTAACCAATTTAAAGCTCTGCAACTGAGGTGGTTTTGGGAAAGGAGAGGCATAGCTGAACACGTCCCTAGGTTGCTTATCAACACAACCAGTTGTTATTTTGCCTTTGAACCCTCAGAACTCAAGCTGACGGTGTGTCTGTTTTAACCCCGAGGAGAGAAACTGCCTCTGCCACCTTCCAGCCCCCTTGAGAGGAAGGGCGCCATGAAGCCGCTGCGGGAGCCTCGGTCTCTCTGAGGGCGAAGGGGCTGCTCGTCTGAGGAAGACGGAGGGTCGCCGCCGCGGCCAGCAGGCGCCTGCTCCGACCCGAGCAGGCCACGGGGCCGCCGCTCCGCGCAAGGCGAAGAGGAGGAGGGAGCCGAGAAGGAGGTGGAGGCTGCCGAAACCTCCTCCATCCGGAGGCTTGTTCAAACGTCTCCCCAACCCTGAAGCCAGAAGCGGCCTTGAAGCTTTCGCGGGTTCATCCCGCCCCCTCGCATAGAGCCAGGAATCCGCACGGCGGGAAAAACGGTTGAACGGGCTGATCCATTTCAGCCAGCAGAGGGAGGGGAGGGGAAGGTTGGGAGTTATTGTTACTGTCAACGACAGTAAAGACACCGAGTACACCTCACCTACATCCACGCAACTCTGGTTTCCTTTTTTAAGGGGATTTCCCGACCACTCTCCACATGGAGAGCATTGCAAAATAATACTGTGATCCCTCCTCCACCCCGCGTGCAGGTTTAAGGTGGTACGGTCCATCCCTATAGAGGCTTCAGCGCCGCACAGGGACGGCGGGGTCCCCCAATGCCTTTGCCTTAGTGTCGGCCAGTGGTTCGTTAAGTGCGGCAGCGCCTGCTTCTCCCTTTGACCGACTGTCATTTATTCCTGCCTCATAGGCCTAACAGCATGCGGCCTTCCCTTTATGTATGAAGAACAGGGACGCGGACTTAGAAAAAATATTGGGGGGGGGGCCCGGGAAAGCTCATGAATAATAAATAAGCTCATGAATATGCAAATAAAGTGGCTCCAGCCCTAAATAGGGCAAGCCACGCCCCCCCAGCCAGCCGATTGGCTGGCTGGGAGGTGTGGCCAGTCGGAATCCCCTGTTCTCGCGGGATTTCCGGCAGTGCCTCCGATTAGGGCGCGCGGCTGGCTGGCTGGCGAAGGAGCAGGTGAGGAGGAGGCGGGGGACGGCGGCGGCGCTCTGCTGGAAGGGCGCCCGCCCGAGATTATTGGGGGGGCTGAGCCCCCCCAAAATTTTTTTTGAGGGGGCTCCAGCCCCCTCAAGCCCCATGGAGTCGGCGCCTATGATGAAGAAAACTCGTTATGTTCTAAAGCAGTGTTTCCCAACCACTGTTCCGCGGCACACTAGTGTGCCGCGAGATGTTGCCTGGTGTGCCGCGGGAAAAATTTAAAAATTTGATTTTTTTTTTTAAAGTCAAATTTCCGATTGGGGCGCCGTCACTAGATGACCCCTGGGGTTCCCTCCCTCCCTCCCTGCGCCTCCCTCCTCCTCCTCCTCCGGGGAGGCCCTTCCTGGCTCTCGGCCAAGGCTTGGCGGCTGCCACTCACTCACTCGCTCGCCCACTCGTCCCTCCATCCCTGCACCCGGCCTCTCCCCCTCCGTCCCCAGCGCGGGGGCTGCCGGGATCCGTAGTCCCCTTGCCCTTGGGCTCCGCGCCCGCGTGGGGTGCGCGAACTACGTTTCCCAGCGTGGCCTGGCGGGCCAGGCATTTTGTTTGAAGCGCTCTTCTCCCGGCCATGGAATGAGCGCAGCGGTGGCCGGGCGGGCAGGGGCTCTTCCGCGCAGACCCCGCGCAGCCTGCCTGCGCCCCCGCGGAGATCGGGCGGCAGGATGGAGCCCGGGGATCCCCGCGGAGGCGGAGCGGCGGAGGCTGAGGCTGCCCCCCAGGTAGGGCTGCGTCGGGGTTTTTTTTATTTTTGCAATGCTGCATCCGCGCCGGAGGGGACGCATCGGACCGCGGGGAGACCCCTTGGTGGGCGTGCAAGGCAATGCATGCGTGCAGGCGTTGCATGGAGTGCAGTGCAATGCAATGGCAACGCGGCGCCCTGCATGCATGCATGCAACTTCCACCGGCGCTCCGGACTTGGCAGGTGAGGGGGGTCCCCAGTGGGCGGCAGAGAGAGCCGGGAGGGCGAAGGGGAGCCGGGGGGAGCAGCGCTGTTCCCCGAGCCGAGCCCGGGGGGAAACTTCGGCGTCGTTGCGCCGGGTGTTGGAAGCGGAGGCTGGCGGGGGCCCCTCACCTGCAAAACCTGGTCGCCTCTCATATGTTTCATGCATTGCATTCATCGCCCGCTTTCTCCTCCAAGGAGCTCCCGGGGGTGCGTGTGGTTCTCCCCGTGTTATCCTCGCAACAACAGCCCTGCGAGGTGGGTCAGGCGTGTGGCCCAAGGGAGCACCCAGGGATTGTCCTGGCCAGGTGGGGTGATTTGAACCCTGCTCTCTGCCCGGTCTTCGTCCTCATTTAGCCCCCACATGTGCATGACTGTGCATGACTGAGGTTTTCCCCCCTCGTCTTGGCTATGGTGTGAGTCTGTGCTGTTAATTAATGGGGTTCTGCCTTCAGAGAAGATGAGCCAGCCCTCAAGGAGGTGATTATGTAATTTGCTAGCAATTCATGTCCCTCCCGGCGTGACGCTGCGCGCTGACGTCACGGGGCTGTAATGGTGGTGTGCCTCGAGATTTTTTTCATGAAACAAGTGTGCCTTTGCCCAAAAAAGGTTGGGAAACACTGTTCTAAAGGTTACAGGACAACGCATGTATAAGTAAAAAAATTGGTGGAAATTGTAGCCCAACATTTGGAAGGCAGCATGTCAGCTGTCCCCAACTTAGGGAATGGCCCACAAAGTAATTTTCCATTCCCTCGTCTATCTGCAGCCCCCTCCCCAAAAAACTTCTGAGTAATTTCTTTATGACCATCTGCAGAATGTGGCTAGGGAAAACTGTCTTAAAACACAAGTTTGTGCAAGTTTCCTATGCTCGCTCCTTTTCCAACAGCCCCAGCTTTCACTCCAAATCGTTCTATCTTCCAGATTTGGGGGTGGGGGGCTCAAGTGGCTGCAGGGGAAAGACCAGGAAATTTCCTTCCATGAACTTCCTGTAGTTTCACTAAGCAAAATACACTTTAAACCTAATTTACACTACAGTATTTGCTTGAAGCCTACTAATCTGACACTGTTAGAAAGGCAGGGGGGGGGGATGCGGATAGGGGCTTGAGTTTATGAAGAACGTTAGCATAAATTCAAGCTAAAGATCTAGCAAACCAGCCAAGGAGAAGCTGTGATGAACAGAGAAAAATTTTGTATAGTGGCACATCGGGTTAGACGCTTCAGGTTACAGACTCTGCTAACCCAGAAATAGTACCTCAGGTTAAGAACTTTGCTCCAGGATGAGAACAGAAATCGTGCTGCGGCAGCAGGAGGCCCCATTAGCTGAAGTGGTGCTTCAGGTTAAGAACAGTTTCAGGTTAAGAACGGACCTCCAGAACAAATTAAGTTCTTAACCCGAGGTACCACTGTACTGCAGTAGGGATGGTATATATGCATTAGAGATAGTGGTTAGGTATTTCAGTCATAAGCATTGGCCTTTCTGCCCTCAAAGCAGGTTTAACATTTCTTTTTTCCCTTCAGGATACTCAGGATACATTGTGTCTCAAAGGGGTTCTCATTTCTTCAACACATGTAGAGATTTTTAGCACCACTGCCCTTTATCTGTATTACTACCAAAATGTCTGGCTTTCACTTCAAATCTAAAATATCAATGATGCAGCCAATGTAACAGGTGTTAATGTCCCCTTGTGCAACAAGACTTGTCTCTCATCCTGCTCAACCCTACATCTTCTCTGGAGATTTTAGAGGGCCTGCAAGTGAGAGGAGAGATATCCTATAGGGATGATTTGGGAGAGCACAGGGAAAGAAAGCCTCATTGGAGGCGTGCTAATTGAACAACTTCGGGGGATACAACCTGCCCTATTTCCAGTTCTGATGTACACTATTCAGAAGCAGTTCCAAGGATGCAACCATAATATTCAATTAAGAGCCAACTGGATAAAAGCCAAAGGTCCATCTAACCCAGTATTGCTCTCGTGGTGTGCAGGTGCCTCTTCGCCCACAAGCAGACCTGAAAGCATTAGAACTTTCCTCACTTGTAATCCACAGCAACTCTATTCAAAAGCATACCACCTCAGACTGTGGAAGCAGAACATAGCCTTACTCCACCCATGCATTGGTCTAATCCTGTTTTAAAGCTATCCAAGTTAGCAGGCATCACTACATCTTGTGGGTGCGATTTCAACAATTTAACTATGTACTGTGTGAAATTATTTTGTCCTTCCTCAAGTTCTACTACTGCTAGAAAGGGAGACAACTACCACTCTTGTACACTTTCTTCACAAAATGCGTAATTTTGTACACTTCCATCAATGGCCTCTCTTGCTTACTTTTTCTTAAACAGACAACCCCAAATGTCATAACCAGTCGGAAACAATTTTTTCACAAAATGACTTGGCAACAAGAAAAGTACAAACAGCACTGTATCCAACGGACCATTAGTACTTCAAGTAGTTACTTCATAATTAGCTTTAATTTATTTGAAGCAGAATCCCATTTCATACTCAGAAGATTTCAGCCAAGTTACAAATGCACAATTGTGACAAATGTGAAATGGAAGCACTTCTAAGAGTTCCAGTGGAAGCAGATAATTCATCCTGCAGAAAGTAATATTCTTCTATAGCTTTATTCTTGACTATATACAACCATTTGAAGTGCTACTGAAACTGGGCTTCAAGCCACAGTTACAATAAATACATTAGAGCAAAGGAACAAATTCTAAAATTCAGCAAGGCCATTAGTTCAAAACAAGTTAATGGTAATTAATCTTCACTGAATGTCACTAGTAGAAAGCAGTTGTCAAAGTACCATAAAATTTCTAGTTATGTAAAACTAGAACATGTGATTGAAATTGGATAAAAAAGTGTAGCAGTCAGATCCTAAACAGGAACTCAAGTGCATAAAGTGTCACTGGCATTAGCAAGTCAATTTCTTTTGATAGAAACAGTGCTTAGGACAATTCACTGACCAGTACATGCTGTCACCAAGATGAGTGAATGATTGTGTCATAAATATCAAGTCACACAATTCAAGTATTCTTCTATTGTGTCTAGTACAGTATATTTCAAAGTAGCATGACTGGAATGGAGCCCGGAGGCAAACATATTTAAATACATTTAAACATATGTCTACATCTGTTATTGAGAACCTCAAGCACATGTAACACTCAGTTTATTTACTTTGGATACAATCCAGATACAAAATGACAGTGCTTACAGTAAAGTGGTAATTTATCATGTAAACACATTTAGAAATGTCTTTTGACAGAAAATTCAAAGCAGCTGAGTATGGCAAAATTGTACACATCAAAACCTAGCTTACAAGTTCTGGCTGCACATTTATTCTTTGAAGAACCTCTTCAGGCATACAAAACACAGGATTCACAGGCTTAATTTGTTCTTCTCCCAGTAATGATAGTCCAGCAATTCCAAATAAGGTATGGAATGGATCCACCTACAACATATCAAGGTGCATATTAAATACACAAGGAGGTTTTTACATGGTTTCACACTTTTAAAAGGTTAGTGGGTGTGCATTAATAGATTTTAAAATTTAAATAAGGCAGAAAGCTGCAATAAGATATTTTACTGTCTAACTTCTCTCAAATTCCAAATAAACTGTGAGATTAAAGTTAACTGTTTGAATTTATAGGCAACTGATACCCAGATTGCAATAGCCTAGAAGCCAGCCAAAAATTCCAATAGCTCTGTTGCTTCATTTAATTGACATGTGCTTATCAAGAACCACTTAAAAGGCTCTACGGCAGAAGAGACAGGGAAAGCACTTCCTCTGTAGCAAGATGCCCATGCATACTCAATAATGAAACACCTTCTAGTGACAACCCTTGTACAGAGTTTCATTTCAGAGGATCCTGTGGCCTTTAGATGAGATGATTATAGATCTCCGAGAGACTGACAGAGGGAGGACCTAAAAAGTATCCATGTACGGTGCATGAAGCCTTTTGGATCTCATTTTGGCCCAATATTTTGAATATATTTTATTAGCTATATCCTATACAGAACACCACCACCCCCCCCGCAAGTAGTAATCTATTAAATATCACCTGGGCCTGGGCCTAAATCAGCTCAACTTCTGATATGAAATTGTATCAGTTGCCTTATCTTCTTGAGTAATCTACTACATCTGTTTTTGTAGAATATGGATCCCTTTAAAGATCCTCAAATTTTGCCTTATCAGTTTAGAAATGTCAAACATACATAGTGTTTATTTCAGGGGTCGCCAACGCAACACCTGTACCTTGGTTGTCATACACCTTGGTATTCGTATGTTTTGGCTTCCAAACAATCGAAACCCAGAAGTGAGTGTTCCGGTTTTCGAACATTCTTTTGGAAGCCGAATGTCCAATGCAGCTTCCGCTATGGCTTCCGGCGTGACTGCGCAATCGGGAGTCGTGCCTTGGATTCCGAACGTTTCAGAAGTTGAACGGACTGCCAGAATGCATTTTGTTTGAAAACCAAGGTACTATTGTAGTTTAATAGTGCCTCTGAGGTCTTTCCTTGGTACCCACAAAACACCCAAGTTCTGCCTCCCCCCACATTGCCCCCTGCTCGTGAGGGTGCGGGTGGCTACTTTTATTCCTTGAAAGGTACATCAAGATGAAGTTAGGAGAGTGACACTCTTTTCTACTTTATCTTCCAAGTGTATGTGCTTTTCAAGGCTTAAGATTGCTTATCAAATCAATCTTCTGATTCAGTAGAATCAAAGTACACATGCACACACACCGTTGCTGTGTGTCTGTGAGAACAGGCAACACAAGAGGTGATGAAAGGGGGTAGTACCCCCCAGCACTCCCTCAAAAATTCAAATTGTGCCCACCAGCTGGAAAACGTTGGCAAACACTGGTTTAGTTAAATAAAAAGTATTGAAGGTTAGTAACTTGCCATATCTCCTGGCCTGTCAGCAAATCCTCCGGTCTCCTCATCCTGGCAAGCCAAGATAAAACTGCGCAATTTCTCTCTGTCAATCCAGTGCAACCTGCCAATAATCTTCAGGGATGCCAATACCCACCATGAATAACATACATCCGGTAACTAACAAATATAATAATGACAATATAGGTTAGGACAACTGCAATTATAATCTCAAGATCAGGTTAACTGTTGAATGTAGTGAGAAACAACCACATAAAGACACACAGGGTTCTTGTGTAGACAGATTGAAATTAATATATTTAACTTCATTTATTGCATTTGTATACCACCTTTCTGCCAAGACAGCCATCGTGGTTTACAATTTTAAAGTATTAAGACAAATGTTGTAATATGCAAATGCTAAACATGTTGATGAATCTACTCACAAGTGTGACTTAGTGGAATAAAACCCACATATCTTTCAAGAAGTGTATTCAGTTTAGAAGAATTACAACCAATTTTCTTTTTGATTCTATCCTTCCACTGAACGTGCACAGCTAAATTTAAACTGTCCTAAGATACAATGGGCTATGCTTATATTCCTAATTAAGCAGACTAAGATAATGGACTAAAGATATATATAAAAAACCAATACTCAAATCCTGATGTCATGTCATACCCTTAAAAAAAATGTGAAATATTTTGACATCCTATTTTCCACTAGAAATAGAAACATTTCACAATGCTTGCCTATAGCAGTGATGCAAACAAGGACTTTTTGAGTGGCTTGCCTCCATAAGCTCGCATCAAACAGTAAATTGCTAGAAGTGAGAAAGACTAAGGTTCTTATTCATAACCCATCATTACAGTGGGGCCCATAGCTCCAAAGTCTTTTTATTTTAGTGCTGTGACAGAATTGTTTATGTGCATTAAACACCAAGTTTGCCAAACCTGATCCTGAATATAATAGACACATTAACTGTCTTTCAGTGTATTTACTTGCTGCAAGCTAACTTTTGCTGAATTGTACCATTTTTTTAACTGTGCATTTTTAAAAGATTATGAAAGAGCAATCCAATTCTACAGACATTATTCAAAGTTAAAATAGTCTTAATATATTTACCAAAACCACTCTTTAGGAAATCTACTTATGGACTACTGATGCTACTCCCCCACCACAGCTCCCTCCATCTATACAGTATTTTAAATATAAAATGTAAATTAATACCTTCTCTGGCCTTCCATTAAGGCCACCAGATGGCAACTGGCGTTCACAAAGCCACCAGCCTAGCAGGTCAGCGTTTATTTGGTGTAACTGGCCAGTTATGGCTAGGAATCCTGTGCAACAATAGATCTAAAATTACAGATATAAAGTTCATGTCTATTTAAAAATATAGCTACTCAGGTGAAACAAAGGAAGATTACAATGTAGAATCCCAAACAATTGTGCAAAAATGTTTACTTAATAAATTAGTCAGCATCGTTCATTAATAAAATTTTAAATTAAAATTATTTTTTTTAGAGGCTGATTTATCTTACATAACTCCTCATTTGAGACACATCTAGAAATGTGTAGCATACAGCAAGATAATGGACCAGTCTGCATGCAACTTTAAACCATGGCTTAGTTTGATAAGGACAATCCACAACTAGTTTTGAGCTCAAGCACTCTCCCCGTCATACCCTGTCCTTTGGAATGGCCACTTGGAGATCAGAAGCTTCTGCATATTTTAGGTTAAGCGGTTTAGCATTATGTTAGAAAAACAACAACTGTGCTTATAACTGAAATTGGTGAAAACAAGCTAGTTTCATAAACCAATTTCAAACAGACTAAAGTCACTAAAAATTTTGTTTAGATTTGAATGTAACAAAAAACTGCAGTAAATGGAATTGAATGTTTCCAAACATCTACCCGACTTGTGGCAATGCCAGAAGAACGGGAAAGTGAAAGAACTGAGGCTCACCCTTTTAACACCAATATATGTTTAGTGTTACGTGCAAACACAGCCATTGTGCTCATCCACATTGGTGCCCATACCTACGAATACAGAATTTAGCATGAGGGGACAAACACCACTGCAGCACCAACAGGTGGTTCTTTGCTGTTAGTTTTGAACATCGAAGCATGGGTTATTCTGAGGCTCTAGGCACACCACCTTATGTATAGAGGTGTCTTACTTGCCAATCAGATGCCACTATGGGACCTCCAAAGATAATGCAGGTAAGATCCTAATTAGAGTTCCTCCTCCAGCTTAATAATTTAGTTTTATTACAGTTACTTTTGTTTTCAAAGCTGAATATAAAAATACATAAGCTGCTCTATTTTAATACTGGACACCTGAGTTCAGTTTTCTTATTTCAGACTCCAGTTCCTAACCTCCATCCAAATAAATAATGGAAATATTTAGCACCACAGGAACCAGGATAGACATCTCTACAAATCACACCCTTCCTTTCTCCATCCCATTAAGTGCAACATTTACAAACTGTCCTATTTCTAGGCATATTTGGGGGAAATAGTTGCCTGTTGCATTGTATTATACAGAATTTAGGTCATCTTAAATGTTTGCGTATCTGACATTTATGAAGCTGATAAATACTTTAGCTAAAATAACTAAACTGAACAGAAATAGGTTAGTATGTTGATTGGTGTCAACAGGCATTAATAATCTCTTGCAAGGTTTATTTAAGAAGCAGAACTACTTACCTGTCCTGCATGAGATTCAGATCCTGGTCTACAACCAAATCCTCCATCAAAGTTCATACAGGACAACACAAATTCTACTGCTTTGTCCACATCAATTGCATCCAGTTTCCCCTGAAAGGCAGTAAAATCCTTGTAATGTGTTGCCTCCATTTTAATACCAAGGATATTCAACTCCAAACATACTAGTGCTGACCCTGCAATTTACTTCTGTGTGAAAGTTGTTAATGTCTGCAATTTTCACTTGAATGGCATGGGGGGGGGGGGCGAAACGTTTCTTAGAAAATTGGCAGATGAACCTGAGATTCATTTGGTCTCTACAGGTCAATAGACAAGAAAGTATCCCAAACTTATCCCTGCCTACAGCTCCTTACCACTTTGGGGTGTGGAAAAGCTTCCTTTCACAACATATGTCAAGGGAGACAAATATGACATAGATCATGTAATATATTTCTATAGCACAGTACTCTGTTATTTACCAAATTCTTCTTTTTACAAGAAACCTGTCTCTCATATATGAACCGCAGCACACAAAAGCTGGAACAGTGCTATCCTAAGTACACTTTAGATGAGCAAAATAAGGAGGATCACAGAATACTGCACTCTGAAGACCTTGTATATTAGGGTTTTTGGGATAGAAAATATCAAAATGTGATGCTGTACCATTTATTCATTAAAAGACTTTGCTTTTGCCTTTCCACATAATGCCTATGGGTGCTCTTCTAACCTCCTCTCCAATATAACCACATGACTTGGTCAGTACAGAACAACTAACATGTCATGAGTACTTGCTGCCGTTTGCAACTCTGGAAGTATTTCAAGTTGCTAGCTTGCTTGTGATATGCTGGAGAACTTCTTACCTCCTAAAGGAAATAAAGTTTATTTGAAAGTCTTCTTTGCCCACTGTAATTTAAACATGTATTTCAAAATCACGACTGCCACTGATGAAAGGACTCACCAAGAGAGCCAACGTTGCAACAGCACAGAAGGAAAACCTCGTGTCTATTTCTCCTGCAGGAAGAAATAAACTAAGTTTTCATCCTGACAAAGCATTTAAGCAATAATTCAATAAACAAAAAGATGCAAAAAAAGCATTTTAAATGGAATTATTCCCTTGTTCCTATTTTCTAATTCCCCCCAAAGATTACTTTCATTAAGTATTTGTTATGCAGCATCACAAAAACAATTCTGTAGTGAAATGGAGTAACCTCCCAAGTTATTTTCATTGTAAAGCCTTTCAATAAGCATATCAGCACTTTCTTAAACACTAGTAAAGTACTAGCTTGATCTGCTTGTAGATAAATCAATAAGGTGCAAATTATGGGATCTTAAAAGCATTAAAGGTGCAACAATATTATTCTCAGATCTCAGAGTAATTCTAGAGCTAAAATGTTGACAGACATCAACTTTATTGTCAGATATATACAAAAAATCATCACAGATCTGAGAAGCTACTGAATCAGTAAAAATGGATATGGGAGTACGATTCACAACCCCTCTAAAACTGAACTTTCACACTGAGGAGGCTTGTGCACGACACAAAAGGAAAGCCAAACATGGCGCTTTGCATCCAATAATGCAAGTTAGAAAATGTTACCCCATATGTCTCCAGCAAACGATCCATCCTCTTTCTGTAGGTTCTTTACATAATCAACAATTTTATTTACATTAACAACCTGGAGACTGTCATAGAGAGTTAGAATCTGAAAAACAAAACCAATCAAATTAAATGTTGGTGTATTTCAGAACTACTTCAAATTGTTTTCAAATATTTGCTATTTCAAACTCCACCCCAAACATCATGAAAAGAATTAACTTTTTTATTGCTACATTGTTTTCCCTTCGGTGATGTATTCTTCCCCTATTTTCATGAAATATTCTCAGGTCTCAGAGTAATTCTAGAGCTATGTGTTAAAAACCACATCAACTTTAGATTCAGATAAAGATGTCAAATCTCATCACTGACCCAAGCAGCCGTGTTCATGCTTTTATTGCACAAAATGTGTCAAACTGTGCCCACTACCCATCCTAATTTCTGGCCTTCAAGCTGAACCAAGTGTTTCAGTATTTGTAGAAAAGGCCTGCGATAACATTGCTTTTTAGCCAGCTACAGATGAAGCTTCACCAAAAGAAACCTCAAGTAATTAAGTTGCATCTCCGAAACAGGATGGACCCACACTGGTATTATTTAATTTTCCTACAATATAATCAATATTATAGCCTCAGAAAGTTCACCATTAGTAAAGATAAATTAAGTCACTAAACCAATGCTATTACTCATGAGCTTACCTGGACAGCGCTAAGTGTGTATAATAGGTGAGGATCATGACCTATACTGGCACTTATGCCACCACATTCACGCTGGCACGATTTGATAAATGCCAGAATTTCTTCTTTGCTCATCCGATGCAGCTGCCCCATGAGATCCATCACAGTCAGTCCCCAATAGACACCACTCATTCGTAAATATTCTGACATACAGTATTCCTAAAAAAAAGTATAACGGATTAGTTCCTAAAGTGATATAGTATAAAACTGACGTAACTTCCCATTTAGTAGTTTCAGAAATCCCCCAAACACCAAGCTGCTTGATTTCATTCCCTTTAAAAACAGTTTTAAACGGCCAGTTTTAAATTGCCTCTTATTTTTATACTCACTTTTAGCACCAATCCAGCACAAGGCCTTGCTAGAGAAGGCTCCCTATATCTGTTTATGGCTCATATTTGTAAATGACCATTTTAAAATCAAGGGAGATGTGTACTTAGTTCTAAGAACTAAATTTTTTTAAGTGAAGTGCTTATAAATGTTTTGATCTATAAATTGCTTTGAGTGTCAAAGCACAATACAACAGCTTTCAACCTCTGCAGCAGCAAAAGAAATATGGATGCTACATAACACAGAAGTACTTACTACACATTTATTGCTCAAACTTTTCCAATCACTTAAAAGGCCTCAACTCTCTCCTATCTCCAACTTGAATAAAAAAAACCAAGTTGCCCTTCATGCTAATGTTTGCAGATAGGACACTGGATAGTTGCACTACGATCAATTTAACATGGTTCTCCCTTGAGAGGCTTTCAATCATTACAACAGATTCATATCAAGATTAGAACAATTTATAAAATAATACTGTGAACTTGGCTCTTAATATTTGCTTAAATTCCAACAAGTGGAGGTTTCAGAATAGCTGCCTAAATATTTACTGGCTTGGTGTGCACAAAATTGTAAACTATGGTTTGTTCTCATCTTGTTCTTGTGGTCTGTTTGGAGGGAAACAGACTATGGATGCTAGGTTTGCATGCAATGCCTACACTCATTTCCTCGTGGTAAAGCAAAATGTGGTGGGCAGACACAATTTGAACAGTATGCACAAGCACACTTGCTCATTCCCAGTAAGCCAGTTTGCTTAATTCTGATTTACTGTTTTATGCAAACTACACCACAGAATATATAATCCACTGTAGCTGCCTTCCTATAAACACCTGACAGTCCCATTGAACTAAGGTGGGTTTACTTCTTTGTAGACATGTATAAGTTTGCCAGATTCAGCACAAGTGCAATACATTTTTTTCACATTCAAAAATCAACTTAAATAAACGTTTCTTAGGTCTCAGATCAATAAGTATATCTTCAACTTTGTAGTCAGATAATACATGCCAGGTTACATCACCGACCTAGAGAAACCATTTGCACTTTATGTCACAAATAAACCTACTCTTTTACTCAATATATTAATAGTCATATGAACCATACTGTAATAAAAGAATAAAAAATGCTACTAAGCTTATATTACGGTACTCACATAATCATCTTTCTTTGTTCCATAAGCTGCTATGTAGTCCGCATGTTTTTCTAACAATAATGAAGTTGGTGCATCATTTTTTATTATGACATCTTTTTGTGGCGTTCCCTTAAAAATAATATGATAAAATTATTTTCACATTTCCCCCTAAATCTGATTGCATGTAACATGTCAGACATAAAACGAATTAAACAAATGGCAGAACTGATGTGTACATACACTTCAGGAATTTATCAAAATCCTTCATATAGTTTGTTTCTTTGGTTTTGTTGTAAAGAAATGCTACTGTACCTACGCAATTGGCTATAAAGGTTTCAGTACACTATGTAAGCATTTATGCCTCTCAAACAGATTTTCCAAGTGATGTTCTGGCACTTTTCTAGAAAAATAGCACTGTATATATCATAAATAAAATGAATTCTCATAATTAATGCTTAGTATAGGCAGAATAAAAAAAGAATGGGGAGTATTTAGGAAAAGCTATTCTAATTTCTAATTCTAGGAGCAGGGATTACCCTGTGTTACATCTTCTTGACTACATGTTCCCCAACATAAATTAGAAACGTGAAATTCAGCAATAATACCAAAGTGCTGATTCATAGGCAATGTACATTCACCTCTATCATGCTTACACAACATGGAGAATTTGGCAACTACAAACATATGCAAAGTCAGACTTTGTATTTCTTTGTACTAACCAATATATATATATTTTTAGAACAAGGCATCCACTTTTATTTATACAACATCAAAAATCGCTACAAACTATGCAAAACCTTAAAAAGACAAATTTTCCCAAAAGAACAAAGTAGATGGAAGGGGTGTGTAAAGAAAGAAGAAAATAAAGATACAGAAGAGTAAGACCCTGAAAACATTTGAAAATAATTGCAAAAAGCTTACAAGTTTAATGAGGAGCTGAAAAAGAATTTACGCTAATTAAATGGGCAATGTAAAATTGAAACATATACCTGATCTCTAAACATAAACCAAATCTATAAGGTTTTGGGTCTCCAAAAGTCCTCTCAGATGCCATTCCCTTTATTGCTGTTTTAAGGAACTCTGGAATCCAACACAGAGCATTTCACACATCCATGAAGCATTCCACTTATGTGAGAACAAAGAACCCATGTGGCTTCAGGGTGGGGTGGGTTTAGGAAAGGGGGTGGTAGCAGTTCATATATACTTAGGGACTGGTAGCTTGTGGATCTGCTAAAGCAGTGAAAAAAGAATCTGTTACTCTCATCTAGGCCAAAACAGCTTTGCAAAACAGCCTACCAGAAAAAAGCCAGTCTGCACCAGTCATCTGGGACTAGAGTTGGAAGGCAGCACTCTGGCCTCTACCAAGATCCAGGAGACCAAGGGCCACTGAGAGGTTATACCCAGTTCCCAGAAGAAAGTTTTGGTCAACCAGGCTCCGTCTATCAGCCACTTTCCCCCAAGCTTTCTTTCCATTTTCTTCCCAATGCTCTTCTCTATCATGTCTATTAGAGCATGTGCCTGTGGGCAAGGGCATTCTTTTACTATATAAAGTCTCTCAGAAAATGTTAATGCACTTTATAAGCATTAAATAATAAAGTACAGTTTAAAACTACAATCTTGATTATTATTTTTTTAAAGTTCCAGGAAATCCTACCACAGCTGAAGAAGACATTCGCTCTCAAATGCTAACAGAAACAGCTTTGCGATAGCCTACCAAAATTCAAAGTACTATTCCACGCTGCCTATTTTTTAGCAACTAATAAACCCCCACATTCTGTTGCTTAAAATGACGTGCCTTTGGTTACATTGCAATCTATATCCTATGCTGCGTAATATGTCGCTTTAAAATAAAGAGCAATTCTACATTAAAAAAAGAAAAGCACCACTTGGTGCAGTTATTCGCTTCTTAAACAGGCGATGTTTTACTATGGCGGCCGAGCCCGCAGCCCTCCTGCCTGCAACCCGCACAGCCCTTTACCGCCAGTGATCAAGGGAAGAGTGCCCGCAACCCTTTGATACCATCCATAGTAATCCCATTACAAAAACCTTTGCTTGGAGAGAGAGGAGACGAAGCGAGGCCACGCCACGTGCACGGCTCCCAGCACGCGACCCTCCATGGCTCCACCAGCGAGATTCTGAAAGAGCCACGTGACTCTCCCTCGGGGGCGCCGCGCGCAGGTTCTGAAGGGCGGGCACGTCCCTATCCAGCTCTTAGGCCGCAGACGGGCCAACAGCTTGATTGGCGGACCGAGTGACCAATCATCGCCCAACCCATCGTTCACTAGACTCAGCTATTCCTTCGCAGGCTCTATTAACCTCCCTCCCCCTCCCCCCCCACGCCAGACCGTCTACCGAAAACCCGACGGAGCTCGTCTGCTACGTGGGCACGACCGACTCGTTTCCCCCTCACAGCTCGCGGAACTGGGATGGCGGGCTGAAGGGAGTTGTAGCGCGAGAGAGGAAACCGCCCTCGCGTGAGAGAGGACGAAGGAAAACGCGACTTGCTACTCACCATGTTGGCACATCTGCGGGACTCAGCCCTACGCCCAGCGCGCACGCGCTCCCTCGGCCGGAAGAGAATGCCATTTCCGGCTCGAGGACCCCCAATATAGCTGTCTTTGTGATGCCTGCAGTGATGTTCGTAAATGTATGAGGCGCTACTTATGGCCCACGTTATTAACAGCCGGGGGGGGGGGTTGCCGTTTAAAATGGCAAGGCTTTCCCCTCTCCCCCCTGAATAGGTACTAGCGTTTTCTCCCCTTCTCTTTTTATTGCTTTCAGTATTTATTGCTTTTTGCAGTAGATACTGAACGCGGAAGGAGACGAATGGGGACATTTGTCCTGGGTGATTTTTTTTCCACAGGAACGACATGGGCTCTATCAAGCCCCATATTCACGCGATCAGAAAAACACGTTGACCTTTGGGGATTGTGCCATCATAACCCAAACTATTCCTAATTTGATGCCTGTTTGCGCTGAGCTGTGGGGTGGAAGTGTTTCCTTGGGGCAGCACAAAGGCATCCCTGGAAAGTCGCAAGACAACTAAAAAAGGGACCCTGGCTGCCTGTGAACACTTGCCCTATGCATAAATATGTAGAAAAAGGAAAGAAACTTTTGAAACAGATACTGTAATTCTATTACGCATTTTCTTACTTAAATGTTTTGCTCTCTCAAAATTATCAATGTTGGTTTCTTATAAAAGTTAGGTGTTTTAAAATGATTTGTGAGAGTAGATTGCCTTTGATGAAAAGGTCCAAAATAGCTAGTCAGGGACTAGTACAGGCAAGGTGTTGTATTCAAAGAGTATTTTGATTTATTGAAATGGCAGAGCTTTCAAGAAGTCTTTTTTAAACAAAGATGCAAGTGCAACCTAAGAGATAAATTATAGAATGCGCACTCTGGCCATCCACACACAAAAATGCACCAGTCATTTTTTAAAAAAAGCATTTCAATGCATACCATTCCCACTACCAGAACAAGTAATATAAAAAGTTGCAAGAGAAAAGTTATCAGACAGCATTTCACAGCAAACTCCAACATCGGAGATCAACTGAACCGCACTACAGTTGAAGCAGAGACTGGACACCAGTATTCTAATGACATCTTAGAACAGATTTAATACTAACACAAATGAGCTGTTTTCCATTTCAATGCCAAAATTCATACCCAGATTATAGAACAAAAACAGAGTTTCAGGGCAAGTATTTTTTTTTTAATTAGTTGATACTATAGCTAACTGACATAATGACAGTACTGTAAACATTACTGGAACAAAAAATACATTGTATGGCTTTTTTCATATTTGAGTGCAATAAAGCATTTGTTTAGTAAGGTTGATATAATCAGGCTAAAGGCACCAAAACCATTATGTATACTCTTCAGATAATTGAAAAGTTCAACACAGGCACCACAGGTTTTGTTTTACAACAACATACAAAGTTGTTTGCAAAACTGCTACTCTTCAGTTTCCAAAGTCATAAAATTAAAAGTCTTTATTTTTTCATAGAAGTTAATACAATATACAGTAATGTGGCTTTTCCAAGGTCAAGGCAATTTGTTCTGCGGCACACTGTAGCATGGTGTGAGGTACACATTGATTTTAAAAGTAAGGTTCATTGTTTCTTTGTTTCACATTGCTCTTTGTATGTTGTTGAAAAAATCCACACTACAGCTGTTCCACAGATGTTTTGCATAGCTATGCTATATAGAGAAATGGCAAATTAAAATACAGTCACAGTACAGCTGACTTGATAGTGATTATAATTTCACACCTTACCTTGCGTACAATATGCATTATTTGGTAATAATTGGTATGATAACATGGTGAGTCCAGAATCTTCTTATTGCACAGAAACAAACATTCTTAAGTGGCCCTACTCCCAAAATACATAATTTGCAAATAGAAAAGAAGAACCTTAAACTGCCGGTATTGGTATGAACTTCTTAATCCAATACAGTGTCACAAGTTCAATTTGAGGCGCTTTAAAAATGTTGTGAGAAGATCAGAGGACAGGGATAACCAAGTAACTATGGAGTAAGGTGAAAGTAAAAGCAGCCACTAAAAAAAACAAACTAAAAAGAACCACATGCACCAACATGTATCTAATAACCCAATTTTTCAAGAGGTCTCTGGCTAACAGTTTCAATAATTAAGGAAAAAAGTTTTTTCCATATATTGAAGATCTGAAACAGATATGCTACTACTTTGAGGCCATTTTATTTTTTTCAATCTTAAAAGGAGCATACCAGAATAAAGACAAATGTTTGCAGAATCAGGTTAATATATGCCCTTGTCTCTCTTCAAAGGTTCTCAACCCTTAAACCTGCCAATGTGTTCACGAGCTACAATCAGTCTCTGTATCTGAGCTGTGCCTTCATATATCTGAAAAGAAAGCAGACAATAAATAAATAAAAGGCAGGTGCTTTTGAGCATTTTCAAGACTACATAAAATATGAAAATACAGGGAACTTCTTATCAGTATGTTACCAGTTCAATGCAAAAGTTGCTACAGATGCTTAATGGCGGGGAAACAAATCTCACCAGGTACTTCAAGGCTGCACTTAAATGGCTATGGTCCAATAGGCTACTTTAGTTAAGCCTAAGAACTTGAGCGTACCTAGTGGCATTTTTCAACTTTCTTCTTTGAACAGTAGACACCCATGGCACATAACAAATCATTTGTGAAAATTTCCTCCATTTCAAAATGTGTTTTCCATATGGACACTTCTGTTATAGAAACAAGTTCAAATCCCTGAAGTACAATGATCTACTGCTGGTGGGTCAGGATCCAGTACTGAGTTCCAGCCTAATCATACGTGGGTCACAACAGCAGCACTACCACCATACAAATAAATGGTAAATATGAAGAAATGGGTTTCAAGGTGGGTCCCGGGTCTGAAAAGGTAGCAGACTACTGCTCTAGTTTGTACAGTTATGCCATTCAGACCTCAGGCAGAATTTTTATACTATTTAAAAAAGGAATGGCTAAAACCTGAGCTATGGAAACCTACCTCCTTTTCAAAAATATTACTTGATTTTAAACCGTATAGGTGCTAGGTGGAAAAATCGAAACTTGAGACAGAATTGCTTGAACCAAAGACCAAGTTATTATCGAGAATGTATAACTTGCTGCTTAAATGGAACACTCAGGATGAGACAGTTAAATCAGCAATGATAAAATGGGCCCAGGACATTGGTTATAATATTATGTCTGAAGACTGGGAAAGGTTATGGACCACCGGTATGAAATTTACTGCATGTAATGCTTTGAAAGAAAACATTATGAAGATGGTATACAGGTGGTACATGACCCCGGTTAAGTTAGCTAAGATTTACCATTTGTCCGATAACAAATGTTGGAAATGTAAGGAAGCTGAGGGGACATTCTTTCACCTCTGGTGGACTTGCCCAAGACTGAAGGCCTTCTGGGAAACGATCTACAATGAGTTAAAAAAGGTGTTTAAGTACACCTTTCCCAAGAAACCAGAGGCCTTCCTTCTGGGCATTGTCGGCCAGAAGGTGTTTAAAAAGGATAGAACCTTTTTTATGTATGCTACAACTGCAGCAAGAATTCTTATCGCCAAGTATTGGAAGACCCAAGATTTGCCCACACTGGAGGACTGGCACTCGCAATTGATGAACTACATGGAACTAGCCGAGATGACTGCAAGGATCCGGGACTTGGGAGAAGAAGCAATGGAGGAGGACTGGAAAAAATTCAAAGACTATTTGCAAAAGTATTATAAGTTATATGAAACATAAGATGTCGTATGATTGGGAATTTAGCTCCAGTAACGAAACTTGAATATTTATGAAATTTGATAAGATTTATGAAAGAACCAAGATTTAAATGGGTAAAAACGATATTATGGTATATTTTTAGAGTATATGGTGATCAAGAGATTTAAATCTAAACTGCAATTGAAAATATAAAGAAATACACGAAATAAGGGTATAATTTGCTGATAAATTTATTGTTAAGAATGCATTGTGCGGGGGACGGGGGAAGTCCAATGGAAATTTGAAATAAGTCATTGAAGTGGTTGTGTTTCTTTTCTTTTTTATTTCCCTTCTTTTTATCTTTTCTTTTTACTCTTTGACTGTTCTGTTATTTCTGTAAAAAATGTAATAAAAATTATTATAAAAAAAAAAATAAACCGTATAGGTGCTAATCCTACTCTGAGTAGACCAACATAAAATTAATAAACATTGCTTAGGTTACTTAATTTCAATGGGTTCTGCTCCAAGTATGACTTAGTTGATTATAACGTAATATTTTGTTAATAATTACCACATTTTAATTATATATATATATGTGTGTGTGTGTTTTTATCTGAGGTCAAGCCGTTCCATGTAACATACTTTCCAGATAACTACATATACTATATTTTGTATAGGATTGCACCCTAAACGGGTCTTTTCTCCACACTGCCACGGATTTAATGCTCAGAAGATTTTCATTTTTAACCTGCAGGCATTTCATACAAATACTGCTTAAAAAAACCCTGCAGGTGCTGAGTGCCACCTTAAAAGAAGCTGCCTCTCCTATGAAAGAGTATACCTCTTAAGATGAATGCTGCAACAACACAGATGTGTCATTTAAAAGGGAAACATACTTTTGTCTTTATATTATATACACAAATTTATTGATAGACTGCTGCTATCAGTTCACTAAAAATGTTAACTGGGCAACAGTTCTAGTATTTGCATTAAATGGGTTACCTACCTGGTATATTTTGGCATCTCTCATTAGCTTTTCTACTGGGTATTCACTATTGAATCCATTTCCTCCAAAAATCTGGACGGCATCAGAAGCTACTTGATTTGCAATGTCTCCAGCGTATCCCTTTGCAATAGATGCATAGTAGGTGTTTCGACGGCCAGCATCTACTTCCCATGCTGCCCTTTGGTAAGCCAAGCGAGCAAGCTCCACTTTCATTGCCATTTCAGCCAACATGAAGGACACTGCCTGGTGCTAAGATAGTTGAGGAATATAGGTAAATATTGACCAGTTAGAATTGAGAAGTTTACTTTTTGTACAATACATATCAAGGAACATGTAGCAGGCTTCTGCATAGTGCTGAAAATGCATTTTCACCTCCCTCATTTCTCCTGCTGCTGGGACCCAATACGTGCCATATCCAAACGCAGGTTCACAATTTATTTTCCTCAAAGAAGCCACGAGCAATAAGAACTAAACTTGGTTACAGCTCATGGTTTGTTTGGAGAGACACAAACCACAAGCCTTGCCTTAGCTCCGAGAAGGAGGTTCTGGCTGCAATTTTACCAGTGCATATGCTGTGTGATCCCCATTAATTCATGGTTAGGTTTCACTATGGTTTAAAGTGACATGTGAATCAGACAGAAAAAGGAAAACTTTATCAATACAGTATATAGAATTAAATATTTTGCTAAGCTACTTTGTTCATATTTGTTAAAAATTACAATGAAATTTCATCTAATTAGAAAAGTTACCAATGTACAGCCAAGCCTCAGGAATTACCCAAAGTCAGGATTATTGGTTCTGGTTCTTCATATGGTTTTAGGATTTCCCTAAGACTCCTATCACTCCTCAGCTATATTTATTTTGTGATCGTAGCATTAGTTATCAGAAAGCAGTGCTAGTTTAATCTGAAGTGCTTATATATTTAAATAATTCTCTATTAATGAATGTGTGCAGATTACTAAATGACTTCATGTCGCCTTGTCTCAGTAACAAACAAGAAAACCCTAAAATGGCTTACAGTCAAACATGTATTTATTTATTAAATTTATATTTTGCCTTTCCTTCCAAATAAGCCATTTGTGGGGTAGGGAGTTACGTATGGAGACGCACAGTTAATACACAATGACAAGTATACAAATGTGATTAGTTTGGTTCGTTGCAGTGACTAGCCACGCTATCCCTCATTGACAAAATCAGCATTAGCTTTGCTATACGACAGTCCACATTTTTTAACTGTCAGCTGCAGCAATCTTTAATCCTCTTACACCACAAGAGACCCATTTACAAAGCAACACTACCCTTAAATTTAAATGGATTCTAGTAAGAGATTGGTGGATCATATTTTGGTTTTACCAGCATTTTGACTTCCAACTTGCTAAGCTTTTCTTTTAGGACCCTACAATATAAGCTTTGTGAAAAAGATTTCCCTCAATACACATTAACTGGAAATGGCATCATATAAATGATAAAGAGATTCACATACCTCTGCAATGACCTTTCCAAAGGTTTTTCTTTCCATAGCATACTTTGTAGCTTCATCCAAAGCTCTTTGTGCTAGCCCTACAGCACCAGCAGCTACCTGTAATTTTAATGATGGGTATCATAAAAACAGAACTCTAAAATGATATATTTCTAGAACTTATTTCAGATACTTACTGGAGGCCTTGTTTTATCAAATGCTCCCATGGCAATTTTAAAGCCAGCGCCTTCACCAATTAATACATTCTCTTTGGGCACTCTCACATCCTCAAAAACAATCCCTCTTGTATCTGAGCAGCGTTGACCCATATTAAGTTCCTGAAAAGAAAGTGAAATATTTATTTATGCCTTAACTTAATTATTTGATGAAGTCAAAAACTAATGTAGATTGGTAATTTATAGCCAAGAGTGCAAGAATTATGCTTGTTATTTTACACATCCGCACATAGAATCTAGGTGTGTGTGTGTACTCTACCTTTCTTCCAATTTGTATTCCAGGGCTGTCCGCTTCCACAATAAATCCAGTAAAAGCTTTGCCTGCAGGAGCTTTGGGATCAGGACTGGAGCGAGCCAATAAAAAATACCTAATAAACACACACAAAAACAAGAGCCAAGTTTGACATTAACAGATGCTTCTGGTAGCTTTATACCAGAAATTAAACAACGATAAGGCGGTTTCAAAAAAGGACAACCCAGTGGGTTTTGAAGACTTCTACTGAGCTTTAACATAGTTAAGACTGGACTTCTATTGTTCGGTATTATATATAAAACAAAAAGGAAATACAAGACAATATACAACGAACAGACTCATAAAGCACATGTGGCACAGGATGGTATTTAGTAAAAGGATGGTTTCAGCCCTCCCAACATGTACTGTCACTCCTCGTTCCAAATTGTCTCTCTTCCTTCCTTCCTTCTAAACCAAATCCTGGATAGGGTAAGAGATAATACCTGATCTCCCCAACTGGTTTCTAATAAACATTCTGTATCTTAGTCACACTGAGCATGACACAAAAACAGATCAAATGTGGGGAAGAGCTATAGAAAGTAAAGCTAGTTAACAATTGCTATACCAGTTAGCCTTGCCACCATTGGTGATCCACATTTTTTGTCCATTAATTATATATTCATCTCCTTTCTTTTCGGCTCTCGTTTTTAAACCCGCTACATCAGATCCTGCTCCAGGTTCCGTTACACAGTAGGCCTGAGGAGAAAAAGAAAAAGGAATAAACAGGAGGCACACCTGTTTAGGCAAGCACATCTGATTTTGTTGGCTTAACTGTCTGTTTTTAGATGTTTTAACTGCCGTGCTTTTTAATTGCTTGTTTTATTGCATATTTTCATTAAGACTAAGCATATTCTAGCGCACAATGGAATTGCCATTGTGTATTTCAATTATGCATTGATGTTATTGTTGTAAACTGCGTGGAAGCAATATTTTGCATATAAGCTGTATATAAATTAATAATACCGTATTTTTCCATCTATAAGATGAGGTTTTTTTACCCAATTTTTTAGGTTGAAAAACAAGGTTCCTCTTATCCATGGAATACAGCAATTAAATATATAAATAAATATGGTACTTGCTTTAGCAGTTGCAGCTCCCGGCAGTGGCGAGCTGCGTGGCCTCTGTAGTCTGCTTGCCTCCTCCCACTCTGTCCACCCTACAGATGGGAGGGAGGCTATAGGCAGTCCGTTTTTGTGCGGCGTCTTCACATGGCTCCAAGCAGACTAACAAGGCCACATGAGAAAGGCATGGAAGGGAGAGATATCTTCGATCTTTGCGACCAACTGGAGTGGCAGTACCTTTCCTGCGGGGCATTCTTAGTCTGCTTGCCTCCTCCCACTATGCCCGCCCTACAGCTGTGGGGGAGGCTGCGTGCGATCTGTTTTTTCTGTGTGGCATCTTCTTGCGACTCCATTTGTGCGCGGGTGACACAATGTTACACAGGAGGAGCTCAAGGTGCGATGTTTCGCTGATGTGAAAGGCACAAAGGAGGGATATTACTTCAATTGCCGCGCTCCTCCTGTGTAATGTCGCGCCACCTGCGTACAAAAACAGACTGCCTACAGCCTTCCTCCCAGCTGTAGGACAGGCAGAGTGGGAGGAGGCAAGCAGAATACGGAGGCCCCACGGGAAAGGCGAAACGTGCTAAAAGTAAAACGTGCTTCACCACTCTTCCCTCCCCCCCAAAAAGCTTAACCCTGCCCTCCCCCAAAGCTCAGCGATTGCCTGCGAGGAAACAGCTGATAGGCAGCATGTTAGACGCGCGGCTGTTAGGCTCTGGGCAATCCTCTCCCAAAAAAATTCAACAAGTTAGGGCAACCCCCCCCCCATTTTCTTAATTTGGAGTCTCCCAAAATAGGGGGCGTCCTATACATGGGGGCGTCAAATATACAGAAAAATATGGTAAGTGCATACAGGTTTTTCCAAAGAAAGCAAAGTAAAATTCTATAGACTTGGGGGGTGAGGGGGAACTTACACACATCATAGGTTCCTCTGTCATTCTTCCCAGATATTTCTTCTGCTGCTGCTCATTTCCTGCAATGATGACTGGCATTTGCTGCAAGAAAAAAAGAAACATTCAATACAAAGAAAGTCATGATCTAGACTACTACAAAGAAAGAAGGAAAATACTTACACCCAGGGAATTTGCTTCAATAGCTGTTTGAACCCCTGTACACCCATAAGCTAATTCTTCAGTAATAAGGCAGGCATCAAAACAGCCAAGGCCAAGGCCACCTATAGCAAAACATTATGAAACAAAAAACAGTCCCATACAAATTCATTTTAAGTGCACTTTACTTCCTATACACTCTAACCTTTGATAAGGTGAATTTTGACATCAGCGTAACAGGATGTTTCAATTCCATTTGTATATATCCCTTCAACAACAAAATACACACACCAAACCCCCACAATATTGGTAGCATATCCCTATTCAGAATAACCCCAGTAGTTAACTAAATAATAACTTGCATGTAGGAATGGGTCAATACCAATTCAGGATACAAATTATTCCAAGTAATATTGAAAGACAATAATAAAAATCAAAACATCATCAAAGCACAATAAACCTTTGGGATCCTTTCTACAAAGCTATTGGTGGTAAATGGCCTTATGGCTGAAGAGGATGGTCCAGATGTAACACAACACCTTTCAGTGGTGTCTGCTTGCATATCCACTTACCAATCATCAAACATACTGCAAAGAAGTTAACTAATATCCATATACATATACCCTGTATGTTTCGCAATACTGCTATTTCTAATAAGGTCTCAAGAGATGAAAACTTATCTTACACCAGACATACTGGCTATTGCTATTCCTTCACATTCATAAAACATCCTATCGTAAAATCTGTCGTATCTTTGCCTCCTAAAAGTGTTCCTTAGTTGATGCTATTTTATTGCTTAAAAGGTAGTTTACTCACCACAGCTCTCTGGTATATGTGAATTTATCAAGCCGAGCTCCCATGCCCTTTTTATGAGGGGAACAGGGTACTAGAAAGAAAAGAAATAAAATATTTCATTTTATGTACAGTGTCTCTTTTTAGAAACATTTACTCAATGAAATGTTAAAGCAAGCGGTTTTCCTCTTATATAGCAAGCCTACCTCTCCAGTTCTGTCATATTCGGCAGCAACGGGCAAGATTTCCTCTCTAGCAAATTTACGAGCTGTAGCCTGAAATTCTTTCTGTTCATCAGTAAGTTCTAGAAAACAAGGCATTCACATGTCAAACAATCAAATATATCCAAATATTTGAAATACCCGTAATAATTCAACATAGTAGCAGAACTGCAATACTTTGCACCTGACATTGCTAGAGTGCATTATTTTGGCACCCAAATTCATCCCTAATTCTACTCGCCAGGATGTGACAGGACATGAAGCAGCACAGCAATATAGGGAAAACCATGACCAAATGGGGCAAGAGCGGGACAATCCAAGAGGTATAAGGGCATGAAGCAACATGAGCTGAAATAAATTATATTTTTGGAACAGTGTGAGGAAAATCGGGAGCCTCTGTTCAAGAAACGGACTGTTCGTTTGCCTCTTACAGAAGCATCTACTGCAAGCGAGATGACTGCACATCAGTTTTCCCACCTGAGGACATAAGACAAGCCCTGCTGGATCAGATCAGACCTCCAAGTATCTCAATCCCTGGCCATCAGGGTCCTCCCCAGGCCACGCCATCTCTCTCCAGGCTCCTCCTTGGTCCTGCTCTGCACCCTCCTTGAGAGCCTGGATGGAGAGATGACTGTGTGTGGCTGCAATGCAGTCTACTGCACACAAACACCGTCACATCTGTTGATCAGCCTAGTGTATTGGCTCTGGCTACAACATCCATTGGTATGTGGGCCCCTGTCTGACTGCACTGAAAAAAATGCAAACGCCTGTATCATATATTTCCCCTTATGAACCAAAAAGCAGCTCAGAAAGCAATTTAAACTGGGAAAGTGGCATAAGGAAAAGATGTAACGCGCACTGCACTTCTCCAATTACAATTCGTAGTTCACTAATTGTATTTAGTAAAACTGCACAGCTGCTTTTAGTAAAATAAAAAGTAAGTGCATCAGGCATTGAGTCCTCAGTCTCCTGCCATCACACATCAAATGGTTCAAAGTCTGATAATTTTATTTAGGTTTGTGAAATACTTGAGGCATGGGACATAATGTAAGATTAATAGGGGATATTTTTACAGTGCTTTGTCAATACTTACCAAAGCTAAATCCAGCTGCCGATTTACTTTTGGGTGCTGTTGCAGCAGCTTGACTTGACTGTGATCTCCAACCACATGTAGCAATGCTTCGTAACACCTGAAATTTTGATTTTGGGGGGAATAAGAATAGCTCCGATAAAAGCCTCCAATAAATTTCTCAATCCTATTGCAAGTGCCAACTAAAAAATAGTCTGCAGCAGAAACCAATGCATTTACCACAGAACTGATCGTATTTTTCACTAGAAGTAGTTGGGGAATTCTGTGTTTTTCAATGTGGCCTTTGCAAATAAATATGCCCCTGTACCTTTCTATGGACTTTGTTGTCTTCCTATGAACTTTCCATTGCTGGAGCAAACTGAAGATTTTGCAAATTATTATTATATAGTTCTGCTGAAGATACATACTTATAGGACATATATTATATCTTATTGATGAAAGATCTAGTAGTATCCTTAGCATTTATTATTAATGAAAGTGACTAAAAAGATAGGAAATTTCAGGGACAGGTCTCTGCCTTACAATCTAAAGGCATGAAACAATAGGAGAGGGGACTTAGAAGGAGGAAATGGAGAAACTTTCTCTGGAAGAATAAAGGAAAGAAAGAAAATGTTCAAAGTAAATATATATAATGCTTAACTGACAATTAAAGAAACAAAGCAAAACTGGAAGAAAAAAAGGACAATTTTGTGCTTTCTTAAAGTGAGACAAAGTGATAGTGAACTTAATATCAAGAGGGAGAGAGTTCCACATATAAGGAGCCCAGAAAAAGCATGAAGTTGAGAAACAACACAAGGGAGTGGAAGTTAAATAAGATGAGTGTTTGATACCCCCAAGTAAGTTTAAACTGAAGCACAAGACTACTAAACCACTGCAGTCATCAGCCCAAAACAGGAATTAAAGTCTGAATAAGGAATTCAGTCTAAATAGACTAAAATGGAAGAGATTGAGAATTATTAACAAGAGAACCAACAAGCCTTAGATAAGATAGGAAAGAAAAAAAGAAAGAAAAGAATGAGAAGGGTCAAAGATAATGACTAAACTCCTAATTTGCAGGGGGAAATTGCAGTGTAGAAACACTGACTTTTGCTGGGCTACAATGCGGCTCTGTGTACAAGTCACATCTGTGGTTCAACTCACTTTTGCCTCTGGCCCCACTCACTACTGGTGCAGAGAACAGTGAGATAAGATGGGACAATGGTCTGACACAATATAGGGCAGTTTCCTACACTCCTAATTTGGGGAACAAGAACTAAAATTAGTAGCTTTGACTAAGCAGAATATGAAAGTGACAACAAAAGATGGTCCAGTGGTTAATAAAATTGCAAGAGAACAAAGTCCATTTAATTATACAACTACACACCAGTCGTTCAAAAGAAAAAGAAGTGAATGAGATAAAGATTGCATAAGACATGCACAAGATGTTCTATCAAGTATACAATATTAACCAAAAGGCCACAAAGCTTTGGATATGAATAACTTATTGACCATTTCAACTTCACTACAATTTCAAAGAATAATTTACACTAAAATACTTTGTAACCTGTGGCTCCCTGGCTTCAAGGGTGATGTTTTATCAAACAATTGTGGAATTAAGTCTCTAATGCTATTTGATTTAAGTAAAGCATCTTTATCCTACTTTCAGCCAACACAGAGAGAGAAAGAGAGGGAGGGAGGCTCCCAGAGTACCTTACAAATGCCAGTGTTAGAAAGGCCCTCCCCCAAGGATTACAACCTAAAATGTGTGACATAAAAGGCAAAGAGACTGGGAGGATGAAAAAAGCAAACACAGAAACTATTTTTTAGTTACCAAGTTTTTGTAATGGTCAGCTGGAATAGAAAGTTTTTTAGCACTCTGCTCCATACCTTGCTTTTCAGGGGTTGGAACTTATCAGTTATCTTATGTGGCATACTCTTGGGGGGGGGGGGAGAGAAGCAGACTGCTCACTGGCACTGCCAACACCAAATTTCATTAAAGTTACACGGTACAGTGGTTTAAAGGCTGACCTTTTCGTTGTGGCAATTTTCAATTACATGTTGTCCTTATGGAAAACACTTCTGCTTTTCACTCTCATAGCAGTTATCTTTTTCAAAAAGAACTCTCTGTACACAAATGAAACATTTGCCCTGTTTATCCTCCAGTTTCCTGGGTAAGTCCTAGACAGAAATACATGCTCATAACAATCACTTGTTATGATTTATGTGTGACACCTACGGAGTAGAATATTACAAAGTTCCCACATCATAAACCAACCTGTTTGAGACTGGTAAAGTGGCACAACACATTAATTGCACACAACATTACCACATCACCATATGCAATACTCAGCTCACTGGTTTGGCATCCTTCAGTTTTATCAATAACTGTCTACCAACAAATTTAACCAACAGAAATCTTGTGTAGGGCCATTTCTGTCATAGAAGAAAAATCCTCAGAGAACTGTTAATAGCCCTGCAAATCCTTTCTAGGCGAACTATTGTATACATCAATCTGTACCTGCACATTTTCAGAGTGCAAAAATGCATTTATTTACATACTGAATATGTCATATAGATTGACTCATCAGTGATAAGTGGGTTATTATCAATGTTTAATAGCTTTGCTCACATTTTGCTTAAATCAAGGGTAAACAGCTACTAGATCAAAGTATTCTGTACAAATTTGAAACAAAACTGCAAATATAAAAGTATTCTTATTAGCTTTATAAATCAAGTGTATAAACAAAACCCATAAAATGACTGTTCTGCCCAACATTCTCAAAGAGCTAGTGTGGCATAGTAGTTAAGAGACTACCCTATTCATCAGACTATCTGTATTCTAAATCTCATCTCTGCCATGGACATACTAGATGGCCTTAAGCACCTTTTCTTAGCCTTAGGTCTTTGTCTGTAGTATGTAGATAATACTGAAGGACTGTAAAAGGGCAAAGGGACACCCAAACTACCAAGATTCAAAAGCAGTCATTTCCCAGTCACAGCACTGAACAATGCTTTAAAAAGTTGTTTTTCTTTCTAGCATATGAATTCTTAAGACTATGTCTGTCTCATTAATATACTTAGGGGCAAAAACCAATACCAACTGGGATTTTGTAACAAACCATAAACAAGAATAAAAGTTGGAAGATATACCAGCTATTACTGGCACAAAAACGTTTTATATGAAATATATTGTGGGTAGTATAATTAGTTAAACCTATTCACAGAAGATAACTCTATCAAAATCCCCTAAACCTAACACACATATGATCTCGGTTTCTATAGATCTCTTCTGTTTCCCTACATTTGCCATAAATTAAAAAAACAACAACCCTAGGATCAAGGTAAGGCAGTTTCCTTATGAGTGCCCCTCCTTATGAATGCCAAACAAATAAATAGATACAGTATGCTGTTGCATAACACCAAAAACTGCGGTCTTGTTGTTTGTTACGGGAGAGAATGTATCTCGCTTTATATAAGCTGGAAGTATCATTCTGTGTGGGTACCCAGTGGCGTAGCGTGGGTTGTCAGCACCCGGGGCAAGGCAAGTAATTTGCACCCCCTAACCCGTGGATTTGCGCCCCCTAACCCTAACCCCCAGATGTTGCGCCCGGTGTGGCCGGCCCCCCCTGCACCCCCCACGCTACGCCACTGTGGGTACCTTTTCCTTTCCCCCGTGAGAACTTGGCATCCTTCCCCTCTTCTAAATATTTATGTTCTAGTTCTTCCAACTGTACAATGTTGTAATCATAGAAGTCTTAGGACTACTAAATACGCAGCAAACCCCTTCGCCAGCTTCTCAGCACTTTACTGGGGCAGTGGGTAAGCTCCCTTGGACTAAACGGGGTTTCCTCCCGAGTAGGCACGCTTCGGGCTTGCATTGCCGGGTTACAGAAACCCACCCCGCCCCACCTTGGAAGAAGGCCTCCTTCCCTCAGCAATCCGAGGCCGCCCCCAAGCTTGCCGCTTTCGGTTTCTGCGCCCGGCTTCGCCCCTCACGCCCCTCGCCCACCTACTCCGTACCCGAGAGACCTTCAGCGCGGCGGCCATGACGTGCCCTTCCTCTTCCACCGGCCGCGGCAGCAACCTCCCACCCAGTAGGCACCAAGCCAAGGCCCGCCCCCTGCGCTCGGGGATCGCTCCAGGAAGCTAGGCCTCAAGAGAGAGGCGACGAGGGAGGAGGAGCCGAGAGAAGGAAGGCGGCGGGGGGGGGGGACGTCGGCTGACGAAGGCCGGTTGGGCTCCGGTGCCGCGGTAAGCCCTGGCGGCCGCCGGTGACAACAAGGGAGATTTTTTTGTGGGACGGGGGGGGGGAAGCGTCTCTCTCACTTTCGCCGGGGCCCCAATCCGCCTTGCCACGCAGCCAGTGGGCAGAGGTGGCGGCTCATTGCACGGCAAAGCCAGGCCATTGGTGGTGACTACTTGTGATTTGGGCACTGAAGAAGGGCTTCAGGAGGGTGACAATAAAATATTGTAGGGGGACAAGTAAGCCCCGCCTCGCATAATCGATCATACGATGGGGCGCACCCACCCTATCTGAATGGCAATATGTATCAACTTTGGGGGTGGGGGGCGGCCCCCTCTAAAATTCTATGGGGGGCGAAGGGACCACGGCCCCCTAGGAGCTGGCTCCTGCTATGAAGAGCTTCATAGCAATGCCAGCGAAACACATTTTCGTGTGTTTGCTCACTCTCTGGGTAATACACGTGGAGGGGAAATCAGGCCTGGCATCACAACCTCTGCCCGCTTGTTCGATCCCTTTCTGGGGGCAATGGGACCCCACCGCTGTACCAGCCTGTGGGCACATGCAACATGTGGGATGACTGCCACACACGCTTCCCTTGTTTAACTTGGTTTTTGCTCCTCTAGGTGGCGCAGCAGTGAGAACTCTGCCCCACTTAGGAAAATTCTCTCTGCTTGTCTACTGAAAGAGATAAGGAGGTCAGTAAAGAGGTCAAAGGTATGGGGATAGTCTTAAGCAGGCATCCCCAACCTGCGCCCCTCCAGATGTTTTGGCCTACAACTCCCATGATCCCTAGCTAACAGGACCAGTGGTCAGGGGTGATGGGAATTGTAGTACAAAACATCTGGAGGGCCAAAGGTTGGGGATGCCTGGTCTTAAGTATCTGCAGGTTTCTTGCTCTGTCTGTTTTAAGCCTATATAAACTCTTCTCAGCAAGCTGAGTTTCACCCAAACTTCCAACCTGAAGAAATGAGACAACACCTCTGTTTGGATCAAGTACCGTATTTTTTGCTCTATAAGACTCACTTTTTCCCTCCTAAAGAGTCAGGGGAAATTTGTGTGCGTCTTATGGAGCAAATGCAGGTTGCGCAGCTATCCCAGAAGCCAGAACAGCAAGAGGGATTGCTGCTTTCACTGCACAGCGATCCCTCTTACTGTTCTGGCTTCTGAGATTCAGAATATTTTTTTTCTTGTTTTCCTCCTCCAAAAACTAGGTGCGTCTTGTGGTCTGGTGCGTCTTATAGAGCGAAAAATACGGTAATCTTGAAATCAGGAATGTAAGGTAAACGACCCCTGGACAGTTAAGTCTCATCTTGCTTCAGGCCAAGGGAGCTGGTGTTTGTCTGCAGACAGCTTTCCGGGTCAAGTGGCTAGCATGACTAAACTGCTTCTGGTGCAAAGGGACACAGTGGCGAGTGCCAGAGCGCACGGAAATGCCGTCTACCTTCCCACTGCAGTGGTACCTTTTTATCTACACGCGTTGGTATGCTTTTGAACAGCTAGGTTGACACAGATGCAATGGGAGCTCACTCCGTTGCATGGATTCGAACTGCCAACCTTCCAATCGGCAAGCCCCAAAGGCTCAGTAGTTTAGACCACAATGTCTCCCACATCCGCAGGAATGACAATCCTGTAGCCCTGCCAGTGTTGTTGACCATTGGCTATGTTGGCTGCATCTGATAGGCACTGAAATCCAACAACATTCTGAAGCCCTCAGATTTTTGTATCCCTGCTCTAAACAACTTGTTAAAATCACATAGGACATTCTAGAGAGCTTCGGGAAAACATGCTGTTTTGCCAAGTTACGGCAGAAATGTCTTTACCTAGCCTGTCTTTACTGAGCCATGTCTAGAAACATTTCATTGACATGATGGAAAGGGCCAGCTCAAAACAGACATTTGGTAATGAAATAACAAGACATCTATTTAAAGTTACACAAATACCCTCTAGGGACAAAGCAGTAATTGTGTGACTTAAATACTTCCTTCTGGGATTTTAAAAACTAAAGTCAATCCAAATGTCTCACTTGTGCTTGTCAGGATGCAAGAGTGAATGATGCAAGCGAATTTGAGTACACAAACGAGGAGTGAATCTCAATTGAGTCATATGCGGTGAAGGCAAAAAGACAGGAAGGGTGTCAATGGAGGAAAAGTGAAGAAGGAAAGTGATACAATAGTGAGGTGAAGGATAGTCAAATGGGAAAAAAGGTAGGAAACTATAGAGAACATCTATATGGGGCACAGTAATCAGGCCAAATAATGACTGGACAAAAGAGCCAGGTTGGACATGGAGAAGAGATTTAATACAATAAGCCAGAAACTCTGAGGCAATGCCAGGGAACACAAGTAAACTCTTCCATTCTTCCAAGAGAAACAACTGATTTCATTCATACAACTTGGACATTTTAACAAAGTTGTATAACTAGGATCAGTAGTTTAATATCACGGAGCAGGGAATACAAATACAATTTCCAGACTTTGCTTTGAATTAGAAGCGTAGGGAGTGCAGACGTATGCCGAATAATGCAGTAGGCTGGTATTGAGGAACATATTTACTTATGAAACAAACTCACTGGCTCATCATTTGAGTAGCATTAGGATGTAGCGGCAGACTGATGATAACACTAGAAATACAGATCTGCTCATTTCACAAACATGCCCACACAGTGGAAATCTACACTACGACAGGACCTCGTGTACGTAATTCCATTGACTCCAATGCAGGGGGAAGAGATCAAATGAAAATCACTTTCCTCATCTCCCACCCTGAGTTTCATGTGGTTTTCCCCTCCTGTCCTGAACTGGGGATGGATTGGATGCAGGAGATGTTATGTGAATGTAACTATGATGGATCTACCACCTACAATCACAGAAATGTAAATGTAGAATTGTTCTGTAAATTTAGTATAATATTGTTATAATTTAAAAATAAAATGGCACAAAGGCATTCCTAATCTCAAATCTTTCTGGAATCCATACAATGGATCCATAGTAGTTTTTCTGATTGAGCACTGGCTACATTTACTAGCAATCCTGCTGTACCTTTGTTTTATAATTTGTCTTATGAGACATTTTCTCCCTGCAGTTTGGAATATATATTACTTTCACAGTTTCATTAATACAGAAGAAATCCCCTTTATTATTCTAATGAATAGTAGAGGCTTGTTGGTTGTTGCCAGGTTGTATAAATTAGCAAGTAAACATTGTAAAATAAGGATAATATATTACAAAAAGAGCAGTTTTTCATTTATTTAGACACTTGCATTACAGATTCATTATTTCTCTTAATATTTAATGAGTTATTTTGTGCTAAATGTTTATTGCAGTTATTACTATTAAGTTTGTATAATATTTTTTATTAATTAAGTGTTGATATTATGAAACATTACTAAACTGTATGCCACTAAATTATTGTTAATCACTAGAAATCTGTTAGATTAAAAATTGAACAAAAAGATTTCTAAAGTTAAGATATGGGAAACTTTCTAATAAGACACTTTATCAACATATAATTGTAATAAAATTGTTTTAAAAACTAATAGGATTGTAATTAACCAGGTAATTATTTATATCACGCCATCACATGGTTCTTCACAATCTCTGACTAACCACATCTCTTCAGAAGTAAGGCCTATTGAATTCACTGGGGCTTTCTCTCAAGTAAATGGGGTTAGGACTGCAGCTCAAGTCATATTCATAGTAGGCCCACCTATATAAATAAATTTCAAGGGGTCTACCCTAAGCTTCTGGGAAATCAAAGTCTTTGGGTTCTGAGGAGTGTACGGTTGCAAAACAGGAAGGGCCTGTGGCTTAATTTGATTCAACATGGGAAAACTCACATGTCCTGTACATGGAAAGGATTGACAGATGGAAAACTGTTTCTCAATTCTGTGGGTAGTGGTACATGGCCATTCTTAGTTGGTGGAGCAATTTGTCTGGTTAATTCTGATAATAAATGAGACTCTGACATGATAACTAGTTATGGGACCCCTGAGCAGTCAGCATCCAACTTTTTCATTCATAGAATCACAGAATTGTAGAGTTGGAAAGGACCTGGGGGTCATCAAGTTCAATCCTCTGCAATGTAGGAATCTCACCCATGACAGGCAGCTAGCCAACTTCTGCATAAAAACCAATGAAGGATTCTGTTCCCCTGACAGCTTTTACTTTCAGAAAGTTATTCCTGATGTTTAGTTGGAATCTCCTTTCTCGTAAATTGAAGCCATCGGTTCGGGTCCTACCTTCCAGAGCAGGAGAAAACAAGCTTGCGCCATCTTTAGATATCATATCTCCTCTCAGTCTCCTCATATCTAGGCCAAACATACCCAACTCCCTCAACTGTTCCTCATAAGCCTTGGTTTCCTTAATCATCTTGGTTTCTCTCCTCTGCACATGTTCCAGCTTGTCAGTATCCTTCTTCAGTTCTGGTGCCCAGAACTGGCCCCATCTGAGAATGTCATTTTGAATCCCGGTTCTGTCTTCTGCAACATTATAACTACGCCTCCCAGTTTGGTGTCATATGCAGATGTGATGAGCATCCCCTCAATTCCCTCTTAAAAGTCATTTGTAAAGATGTTGGACAACAATGGGCCCAGGACAGAATCCTGTGGCACCCCACTTTGTCACTTTTTTCCAGGATAATGAAGAAGAAGAAGAAGAGTTTGGATTTGATATCCCGCCTTTCACTCCCCTTCAGGAGTCTCAAAGCGGCTAACATTCTCCTTTCCCTTCCTCCCCCACAACAAACACTCTGTGAGGTGAGTGGGGCTGAGAGAAGTGTGACTGGTCACCCAGCAGCTGCATGTGGAGGAGTGGAGACACGAACCCGGTTTCCCAGATTACGTGACTACCGCTCTTAACCACTACACCACACTGGCACACAGTAGTTAGCACTCTTTGGGTTCAGTCGGTCAACCAGCGACAAATCCACCTAACAGTTACCTTGTCCAGTCCACATTTTACCAGCTTCTCTACATGTCTGCGAAGAACACTTACAACCTGAATTTTATGGAATTCAAACTACAATACAATAGAATTCATTATAAGAAATAAAAGAAGACATACAAAAAATTTAAAAACCATACAGCATCTAGTATAGTACATTGTAATTGCTGCAACAGGCAGCAAAATCATAATGTGATCCACCAAGAACCATAGCAATTTCAAGAGGTCCATGTGCAGGGGGAGTTTGGGAATCACTGGAAAAGGAGAATGCTGAACTGAAGAGATGCACATAAAGGAAGCAAAGTGGGCTTTTTCAAGCATACAGTGTATAGGAATATGTGACAAATAAAAGGTTTTGCAACTCTTTGGGGGGATCAGTGAACGGAAAACATACATTGACAAGTTCAGATATTAAATTCAACACAGTTCTGTTTTGTAGTGCCTGTTTTGTATTCACAAACCATGTCCCACGACTTCAGGTTTTGGGTGGGCTGGTACCTACATTCTCCCTCCCCCCCTTTCTTTTATCTATTTTTTTTTTATAATTCTCCCCCGCCCGTCTTGATTGCAGTTCCAAACTAGTTTTTATTAACTGGAAAGATCTTATATACAACTCACTTGTTTGTCTTTGATTGGAATTTGAAAGTAATTCACTGCATGGCTTAAAATCATTTTCAAGTTTCCTTTTATTTTTGTCCTTAGATGATTCAAACATTGCTTTGTGTTTGCACTCCAGGAATGAACAGTGTTTGTATCTTGCTTGTTATTATAAAACAACATTTGTTCAAATTTGCTGGCAATGAAAAATAAACAACATTGGAGTGCAGAGCATGTTGATTTCCTTATCTTCAGAAAGGACCAATATATATTTGAAGGTGAGACTTTGTAGCATATACTTTGAAGAAAGGGATAAAAGAGAAGAAGAAACAGAACTATTATTTCAATTAAAAAACACTTGATATTTCCAGACCTGCTACACATAACTCTTTGGATGTCGTTCTCCAATAGTAGAAGATACTAGTACTGTATAGGAATGTTGAGTTTCATTCTATGTTTTTAAGATATGGAACATTCCATTTTTGTTGGTTTTTATTTTGGAATTCGAAAAATATACAGATTCAAATTGATGTTGAACAAATTGATGTTGGTAAATAAATGGAAAACCAATAATAGCTGCATTGACATGCAACTCTAAGCCACAGTTTGGTGCTATGTGCCTTGGGTTTATGTGCTGCACACCCGCTGGTACTGCCATAAAGACATTGGAAGCTTTTGCTTCAACAAACCAAATTTAACACTAACCACAGATTCTGAAATAACAATATATTGCAGTTAGTTCATGCACATTTACACTAGACTGATTTATCACTGTGTGTGAACCTGGCTAGTCACAACTTTGAACATTCAGTTGAATGTAATTCTGCTTTCATACTGCATGTTAGCCACATTCACAAGAGGTGCATTCTGCACTAAACGGTGCTCTGTCTGTGTGGTTTATTTGCACTGCCTGTTTAATGTGTTTTGTACCTGTTATTTTATAAACTATTTTTTTCTTCTTAAGTTGGGAAGGACCCAGGTTCAATCTCTGACACCTCCAGGCAAGACTGGGAAGGACTCCTGCCTGAAACCCCAGAGGGTCACTGCCAATTAGGGTTAACAATGCTGCTCTAGATGGATTAATGGTCTGACTCAGTATAAGGCAACTTCCTGTGTTTGTACATGGTTATCACAATGCAGTTTGTCTGGCTCATGTGCACAGAGTTCCAGACAGTGATTCTTAAATCCATTGTTTGCGGGAACTCTTATTGTCGTGATACTTTTGTGGGTAAGCTGAGAGTTTGTGTGAACCCGGAGGCTGAGAGGGAGGGTGTGTCAGAAGGAAAATGAAGTGTTTTTGTATATATATAAAACTTTGCATTAAGGTAACTGTTACATATAAAACTCTATTTTATATTTAACTATATTTTTGTAACATTTTGTTTAAGTTGTCTGTTGTTGCTTCTTTTTTTCCTATGTAGTTGCCAAATTGTGAAGCAACAGTAGAGGGCACTGTGGCAGGAGATGGCACAGATTTCTAACCATTATCCACACAAATACTTATACATTTTAAAATGTATATCAGAACACATTTTCTCATTTGTGACATGCAGAGTCTTAGATTCATATGTACAGTACAGCAAGGTCTTTATTTCAGGGTCGTAGGTTTGAGCCCTACACTGGGCAAACAGATTCCTGCATTGCAGGGAATTGGACTAGATGACCCCTGTGGTCCCTTCTACAGTTCTATTATTCTAAGTTATTTCCAAGTTAAATCTATGCTTTGTACAACAGAGGCTGCCTTTTATTCATGTTGGAGGAAATCCAGTTAGATGGAGCAATAGCCTTACTCCAAATAAGGGAAATTTGTATTTTCCTAAACCAATAATCCTTTACACCTACAAATATATTAAGAGATTCATGTTGAAGATGATTAGATCAACGGTGGCAATATTCTACCTTCCAGCTCACCATGGGATAAATTCACACATGCTTAATGTGGTGAATGCAGCTTCAAGTGGTTATTACCTGTCTGAAACATCGTTCTCTGAAACTCTCAGAACCTTCCCCTGGTGATGAACATGGATAAAGTATCTGCTGTTACTCCATACCTTTCAATTTCTGTCCATTTTCAAGTCTCACAAATTGCACATACAGTATATCACCACATAGACATAATATCATCACATGTACTAACAGAGAGCTCAGGACTGAATTAAATTTATATTTCACCTTTTCTCCAAAGATCGGAAAGTGGTATACATGGTTCTCCTCCCGCTCCTCCCTATTTTATTCTCAACAACCCTTTGACGTAGGGTCGACTGAGAGGCTTGACTGGCTCCCCAAGTCATCCAGTGAGCTTAGTGGAGATTGGAACTCTGGTCTTCCAGGTCCTCGTCTAACCCTGCTACACTCATGCAGTCAAAACGGAGCTACTGAAAATGAGGTATCAGCATACTTAGGAAACCTAAAGGTGGGGAAACCTAAGGAGGCAAAAAAACAAACAAAAAAATCTGCAAAACAGCACAGCCTAATGAAAAACGAGCATCTTCAGTGGACACAGAAGGCACTTGTTGAAGTGGCACAAAAAAATCCAGGGGGGAGGGGGAGGATTGGAAAGGAGGAGTCTGAAGGAAGATCTGGCTAGCTGATTGGCTGAAATACTGTTGAGGAACACTCTACTGCAACATGTTGTTATAGGTCCCATTTGCTTTTATCATTTGTTATGCAGTTGTAAAAATATCATACTCTCCAACACAATACATCTAATCTAAGCAATCAACTATTAGTTGGGATACAACTTGTAATTTGCTTAATTGCTAATCAGCCCAACCTTTCATTTGTAAAGGGCAATTTTAATAAGTAGTGCTGAAAGTTAAGGAATCACTTTACTTGTTTGCATCGGTCCTTGCATATCTCTGTAAATTAGGGAGTGAATGTTACCTCTGTTTAGGTAACGGTTTATTAAATTGTAAATGATCATACCTCCAAAAGGCACCATTTTTGTAATATGTAAACATACTGTATTTAAATGTAATTGATTACTTAAGTTATAGAGCTGATGATCAACTAAACATTTTTAATTGGATAGTAGCCCCCATTATCACACTTGTGTGAATCAGCTCTGAGAGAGGCAGTTCCTGGCTGAACTGCTTTTATTGGGGGGAAACAACCAAGGCAAACATTCACCCTTTTCTTAGCTCACCTTTCATAATTCCACATACAATAGGTTTCTTCTCTCTCTATATATCACATATCTATGTTAAAAAGAGCTTTACCGATTCTGCTTTCCCCCCTGGAATTCTGTAGAGGTGAAGACTAGCCAATGCTTCTGGGAGATCAGCATATATTAAATGTGACCTTAATCATTCGCCAAGAGCATAGATCTGGGGAGACCCTGGAAGCCAGATTCATCACACTCAAACCAGTTCTGATTAAGTTGTAATATAAATTGCAATAAAATAAAACACATTATTCTAGTGAGAGTTCTTTGCCATAAAATATATTGGTATTTTGATTAAGAAGAGCAACTTGTGAAAAATAAAAGACTCAATACCATTAAAATATATTTGCTGAAATCCCATTTCCCCTTCCTTTCCCCCTTAAGGTAACATGGATACAGTTCCCAGGCAGCCTTCCATCCAGACATAAACCAGAACCAGGGCTGTTGCATCATCACCTTAAACCAGGGGTCAGCAACCTTTTCCAGTTGTGGGCCAGTCCACCATCCCTCAGACTATGTGGTGGGCCGGACTATATTTTGGAAAAAAAATATGAACAAATTCCTATGTCCCACAAATAACCCAGAGATGCATTTTCAATACAGTGGTATCTCGGGTTGCATACGCTTCAGGTTACAGACTCTGCTAACCCAGAAATAGTGCTTCAGGTTAAGAATTTTGCTTCAGGATGAGAACAGAAATCGTGCTCCAGCGGTGCGGCAGCAGCAGGAGGCCCCATTAGCTAAAGTGGTGCTTCAGGCTAAGAACAGTTTCAGGTTAAGTATGGACCTCCGGAACGAATTAAGTACTTAACCCGAGGTACCACTGTAAAAGCACACATTCTACTCATGTAAAAACACCAGACAGGCCCCACAAATAACCCAGAGATGCATTTTAAATAAAAGGACAGATTCTACTCATGTAAAAACACGCTGATTCCCAGACCGTCCATGGGTCGGACTGAGAAGGCGATTGGGCCACATTTGGCCCCCGGGCCTTAGGTTGCCTACCCCTGCCTTAAACCATGCTGAATGGCCTACTGACAGCTCAACCATCGCCCACATTGTCAAATAATCCTGACAAAATGGCAGATAATCAGAATCTGGCTCAACAGATGCAAGGGAGGCATTTTTAATTTTAATTTTTTACTTTTACTTTGAACATATAGCTTGGCGTGGCTCAAAAAGACCTTTGGAATGAAAGTTTGCTCAAATAAAATATTTATAGGTTAATATTAATGAAAACTTTCCTTTTACTTGTTGCATAGTGCGGGGTCACTGAAACCATTTACCGTATTATGGATTCTTTTACATGCATACCCAGAAAGACTACAAGTAATGCAAGTAACCAGCACCTTGATTTGAGTCTTCTCTGTTCTTCATAAGTGGTCCTGAGACTTATGTCCCAGTGCAGCGGAGATGAAATTCCTGCACCTTATAAATGTACCTACAGGGCGACACCCAACTTTAGTCAGAGCAGACCCATTAAAATCAATGGAGTTAAGTAATTTGCCCATAGATTTTAGTGGGTCTCCTCTGAGTAGGACTAATGGGTTTATGCACTCTGCCACCCTCTCTATTCCTTATCACAATCTTAAAATACAAAATCTTTTTAAAAATTTTTTAATGCAATGAAGCCTTCAGATCGACTGCATCGACAAGCTTTGAAGGAGGATTCTCCAAGGCTGCGAGCACGAGGCCTAAGCTGATCCATCCCTGTCGTGCAGCGAAACTCCTCCATCAGCACGGGAGGAAAGGACAGCTCCACGGGAGCCTAGAAAACCGAGAGCAAACTTTCCAAGGGCAACTTTGCATGTGGGGAAAGGACCACCCCGCAGAGGCAAATATTGCCCTAAAATGTAGACAGCACGCCCTAGTCATTGAGGATTTCCCCCATTCCCGGGCTGCTGCCTTTCGCGTGCCTGAAGAGCTTTTCTACTATCTAAAAATAATAATAATAATAGACGGCACGGGAAAGTCGAAACTCCACAACGCCTCTCTCCAACAAGTGGGGGGGGGAGAGGAGTAAACGCGCCTTTGACTGTCCCCCACCGGCCTTAAGCACAGACGCCCCTGCGTGGCCAAAGTTAGGCTTCCCAGAAGAAGCCCCTCGGGCCTGAAGTTGGCGAGCCTCTCTGGCCGGTGGGCGGGCTCATTGGCGCCCTCGGGGGGGGGGGCTCTGGCTCGCTGCATATGGATGGCGGGGCGGGCTGAGGCGCGGGGGGCAGTCCCACGTGCCCCCTCCCTCCCCGCGTGCATGGGAAGGCCGGGAAGGCATTCGGCAACTGCAGCTGTGCTGCTGCTACCGCCTCACAGCTCGCCACAGTGTTTACCTGCTGCAGCCCCTCTGCCTTAACCAGCGCAGGAGCGACGAGCGGGGGGGGGTCGCTCTCGGGGCGCGAGGAGGGGGGGAAACAACAACCGACCCAGCCAGCGCTCGGTAGCTCCCGCCGCTTCTGCTGCTGCTGCTGCTTCTGCTTCTTCAGAGCCTGCCTGCCTGCCTGCTCTCATGCCATCACAGCAACAAAGAACACGCTGAGCAGCGCGCGGAGAGAGGCGCCCGGGCTCCAGGCTCCACGAAGCCGAAAGACGGCGGGCGACCATGGCTCGGAAGGGGGACGCCGCTGCCTCTCCATACGGTGAGTGAGGCGAGGGGTGCTCGGGCGGCGGCGGCGGCGGCAACGCAGAGTGAGGGGCGGGCGCCGCGACGCAGCCCACTTCGGGCCGGCTCCTCCTGGGTTTCGTTTCGGCCTGTTTTGGCGCGCGCAGCCCCGCTGCCGCCGGAGTTTGTTTGCCTTTGGCGAGCGGAGGGACCCGGGCAGGTCCCTCGGTCGCCTCCGCGTTTCTGAGCGCCCCCCCCTCTCTCCCTTCCTCACTCACTCAGGCGAGCGCGGCTTGTTGCTGCGCCCTTGAGGAGGTCGGAAAGTTGGGGCTGACTGAGGCTGGCGGAGCGACGGCGAAAGGCGGCAAGTCCGGGGCAAAAGGCGCTGCTCTGCCGCTTCCCTCGCGGTCGTGTAACCGGGAAGAGAGGAGCGGGGGGGGGAATCCGGCAGGTGCACCGCCGCCGCCGCCGCCGCTTTGTCTTCCCTCCCGGGGGAGGACCGAGCACTGCTCCTTGTGGCCACGAGGTGCGAAGGGAGACATTTGGGGAGGGGTGGGGGAGGGATGGGGCAGGAAATAGGGTACGAGGCACTGGGGGAGCTTCGGCCGAGGAGATTTGGTGTGGGCAGCTGGGGCTTGTCAGTCACCTCTCTCTCTCCCCCCCCCCGATGAAAAGGGGGTTTAAATTAGCACCGTGGCAACATTTATTTATTTATATTGGTGTGCAGCCCGAAGAGGAAGAGGAGGAAATGATGGTGGTGATGCTGGACATACAACTCTGCTTCCTCGGTCTGGGGAGGGAGGCGGGAAGTGGTTTCTCCTGTTGCGCCAGGAGTTAAGGACGAGAGATTTGGAGGCAGATATGGTGAGAATACGGTGTCAGGGCTGGGTTTAGGAGAATAGGACTATTTGGAGGGATGCTTCCGACTTGGGAATCTGGGGTGTTGGATTTGTGGGGTGGATGTATCAGCAGGAGCAGGAGGGATTTGAATAAAAGGTTAGGCTGAGAAATGTGGTGCTGAGGCTGAGCTGTAAGGGCTTAGTGTGGAGCCGGAAAGACTAGACTCAAGAGTTGCAGTGGGGTCGGGGAGGGATGTCATGTCTAAACTGTGTACATTTAAAGCACAAAGAATGCTGGGGACTGTAGTTTGCTAAGGGTGCTAGGAACCATAGATCCCTGAGGGGTAAACTACAGTTCCCAGGATTATTTGAGGGAAATAATGAGCTAGAATTGTGCATTAAATATATGGCGTGCACTGGTGATTATTTTCGAGGGGACCCAATGAATCAAGGATGCACAATTTGGTCTGTGTTTTAAGGACTTGGAATGCCTGTAATGGAGATGTAGAACTAGAGACTGTAGGCTGTTGTGGTGTAGTGATGAACAAATAACCCCATTTGTGACTGCTGTTTCTGTGTCCAAATTTTAAAAAAAAAAATGGATATAGGTGAGTGCTGTTAATATGGTGTGTGTTGTGGTGTATAAGAGGGAATAAGTAAACCTATAAGGAGCTGGAGTTAGAGAATGTAGAGTTGGAGCATTTTTCTATGCATCCCATGCCATTTGGAGGCTTTGAGGTTTTGCAGAGCAGCTAAGCCGTTTGTGTCTACAGTAATAGACTAGTACTTTCAAAATCTAATAAAATTCCAATTTAAAACATATGAAAGCTACTGAAACCGTTTTTTCCCCTTTCACATCCCTTTTCCAGCTCAACACCAACCAACCAACCAAACTCAGTTCCCTCCCAAAAAGTATCTTCTGAAATATGTTTGCCCTTGGGCTTAGCACATTTAATTTAACACAGGGACAGTACATTTTGGTTTACTGCAGTGGGGAAACCGATATGTCCATGTTTTATATGAAGCTGTTAAAATATGCTAAGGAATAGCAGATATCTGAACTGAGAAACAGACTTTAAAATGTGGTGTGATCACACAGCTATAGACGTACCAGAAGTGAGAACTGAGTCACAAGAATGTGGTGGTTGTTACTTTACATCTTCTGTGTGACAGCTAAAAAGTGTTGTGTCAGTGTGACTATCTGATGGCGTACCATACAACACATAATAAACAATGTTCATTCAAATCTTATTGCCTCCTTTTGTGTAGGAGAAGCCATGAGATCTGATGAATTATGCAAACTTAAAACTACTGGGATGTATGGGGTGTTGGGGGAAAGGTAGTACCTCATCTGGGGTAGTTTGTCCACCTTTGGTCCCCCACCCTGCACTCAGCTGTCACCTGTGGCTCCTGGAAGCTGTCAGAACCCAACAGCAGCCACACCCTGGGAACAGCTTTAACTGGCTGGCTAAACCAGTGAGGGTAGCGGGTGGGTTTCAGATCCTCAGCAAATTAGGGACTTTCCCTTCATGCAAAGACGGTCTCCAGGGGATTGAGCGGATGAGACCAATAGTGCTTTTCCTCAGCCTCATCTTCTGAAAAATAAATCACATCCAATTTCTCTCAAATTCCACAGCAGCAATTTGAAATTTTGCTCCACAGTGTGTTTTCAGGTGGTTTCCAAGGCTACAAAGAAAATAATAGAGGAAAAGCTGAAGGCCTTTTCCAGAGGAAACTGATGAATGCTGAATTAAAACATGGCTTGGAACTGGGTAGTAGTAATGTCTTGACAAACATCTGAGAGCATTGGAATCCCAATTAGATTATACCAGCTATCTAGCAATTTTAACCCTTTCTCTTACTTTCAGTTCAGCTGCAATGGAGTTCAGAAGGGAATGGTTTTGGTGTTTTTTTTAAATTTGAAATATTTCAAGTAGCTTCCCATATTATTGCTATAGCATGCAAAGTTCTGGATTATTGCAAAGGAAAAGCAAACCATGTTAATGGTTGGCTGTTCAACAGAGTTTAAGAGTCAAGCCATTTGAAACCATTTGTTGTTTTTACCAGCTAAAAAGTTCTGGCATTAAAAACATGCTTTTTATATTTGTTACAATAACTAATGAATCTCATCACTATAACTTGATTGAAGCCCCTTTAGATAGCTGAGAATCAGAAGTGGGAAGAGTGCTTCTGTGCACAGGTCCTGCTTGCTGACTTCCCAAAGGAATCTGGTTGGCCACTGTGAGAATAGGATCCTGGGCTAGATGAGCATTTGACCTAATCAAGCAGGGGTTTTCTTAGGTTCTTTTGTCCCAGACCCTTTGCACTAATGGCTATTAAAGCTGCACAGAAGAAGACTTTGATAAACATGGAAGCATGTTGTTTACACTATGATATTGTTGTGAGTTTGGGTGTGTGTGAGTAGGCCATATTCAAAGACCCTTCTAACCCTGATCCAGCAAGTGTTAAAACTTCTAACACCCGTGTCGCTCACCACCCCAGTCTCCAAAGTGGTGCGAGATTACAGGGGTTCCAGGTGCTTACACACAGTTTGTGTTTCCTTCAGAACAAGGCACAGCAGAGTCTGTGGTATCTTTATGATATATGGTTTATTTACACAAATATACAATTTGAGCCTATGGTGGAGGGGTTCACAGCATTAACACCCCAAAAGGGTCTTGTTTCTCCAGTAGTTGTAACCTTGGATTGAAGGCTATTCCCAGCTTGCTGCTTTGCTTCTAGACCTCAACTCTGGCTTTGTCCTTCTAACTAACTGAAAAACTAACTAACTAACACACCCATTTGCTGTCTTGCACAGAGCCTCTTTCACTTTGTTTCCCTTAATGCTCCATCACCCAGGCGATCATCTAATCCAGAAACCAGCCTGCTTTATATTTTCACACTTTCTGGATCCAGGGGTTAGAAGGGTCTCTGCGTACAGCCTACTCTCACTGCCCAAACTCATAACACTATATATCTTATTTCAGATATTGTTTCCTGGTTGTGTGGATGGAATACACAGGGAAGTACAGATTCCTACTGTTCAGTGGAAGTGTCCCCCCCCCCAGCTTCCTAATTCACAAATTAGTGTTCATTCATCAGTAGAAAACCCTTCCACGGATCCTTTTCATTGCAAGGCATATCCACATTCAGCACATTTAAACTTTTAAAAGTCATGTTTGCTCTGACTTTGCTGGATTTGCTTTTGCTGCCCCACTTCTTCAAAACTGTGGGATTAAAATGAAATAGATGAGGTAAAGCTGTTTGAACTCTCTTATCTAAGTTATATCCCTTTACCAGTTACTTTCCCCTAATAAATGTCTATAATAAATGCCCCCCTTCCCTACATTCTTTAATCAATAGAACATAACTAGTTTCCCATGTATCATACCTTGCAACTTTTTAATGTCCCTTAGATGTAAACTGTTGTACTAACTCAATGAAAAAGAAATAAGCCTCTGTCAAAGCAAAGTTTATACAGCTGGCACTGTAGGGAGAAATCTATCAGTGTAATTACAGGCTGCTTTTTGTATATTATAAAATGCAGTTACTTAGGACCATGCAGGGCAATTTCTTACATTGCTTTTTTTCTTACACATGCTATTAGTGTGTACATAAAATTTTGGAAATAGTTCCCAGCACTTAAATAATCTGAATAGCTGACACGTCTTTTCAGAAGGTACAAAAAATAAATATTTCATGATACTTTCAAAGGGAAGATTTGTGAGAAGTAAAAGAATAAAAGCAGACCTCAATCTACAAGCTATTCAAAATGAATTATTCTAACCAATGTATTGGGACTAAACTGATTTAAGCTGACACACACTTGCTCTGGCCCTGGCTGGCCATGATTGGAATTACATCAGCAAAATGATCTTGCCATTTGCTGAACATATGAATCACATTGTTGTTGATGATGACAGTAATACTACTTCTTAATCTTACATGTATGCCATGTTGACTTCTGATCAGTTTCTAGTTGCAAATACAGAACTGACTGTTGATCATTTATACAAATTTAGGCCACCCTAATTTCATGAGCCAAGAAAATCTAGAGAATATTTGTGCTTATTTATAGCTGGTCAATAATTGGTACCATAACATCAGACTGATTCCCTTTAGTTCTATCTTCTATTCTCTCTTATTATCAAGCAATTGTACCATAGATGCGTGGTACATTTAACTGGTGGTACAGTTGGTGCCACAGTTGTTTGGTACAATGCATTTAAACATGACCTAAAACTCTTTATAAGCCTCTTTCACAGCAGAATACATTTGAAAGGGAAGAAGATCCATGAAATATAGAAATACACTTTTTGTTAAGATCTCTTTTCTGAAATAAAAATGGCATGTGAGTAATTTGTAAATCAATAGGTGAACTGTTGGAAATAGAAATGGATGTATTGGTGCAAAACCCAGCTGAGAATTACTGTAAGCAACTTAGCCTCTCAGCTCCAGTCCTGAATTATAAAATGGGAAAGAAAATGGGTTATTTCATTGGAGCTTGCAAAATTCTAATGATATCCTTATTCTTATTATTAAATTAAATTTCTATACTGTCCTTCATCCGAAGATCACACAGAAGATTACAATATAAAAGCACAAAAATACATACCATAAAAACAATAACCACCTTGCACATAGTTTAAATATGTGGTCCTGAATTGTGGTCCTGAGTGGTTTAAGGCTTTACAGGTCAATAATAACCGGCAGTTAATGCAGTCATGTCAGGATTGGCATTATACGCTTAATTCATCTTGCACCAGTGAGCAACCTCCATACCCTCCAACATTTCTCTAATGAAAATAGGGACATCCTAAGGAAAAGTTGGACATTCCGGGATCAAATCAGAAACGGGGGGTCTGAACCTGGCCTCCAAATTCTGCACCAGCTGAAGTTTCTGAACTGTCTTCAGAGGCAGCCCTACATAATAACATGTTGCAATAATCTATCCTAGAGTTTACTAGAGCATAGTATGTATAAGTTTGGCTATCCCTGTCAAGATAGGGGTTCAGCTGGGCCACCAGCCGAAGCTGATGGAAGGCATTCTGCGCCACCGAGGCTACCTAAGTCTCAAACAACAACGAAGGATCCAGAAATACCTGCAAGCTGTGTAACCCTCTCCTTCAGAGGAAGTGTAACCCCATCAAGAGCAAGCAACCCTCCCATCCATCCAGTCTAGGGAACCAGTAACTTGGTCTTATCTGGATTGAGTTTCAGTTTGTTGGCTCTCATCCAGTCAATTACTGAGGAAATACAGCAGTCCAGCACATCCATTGCCTCACCTGCAGATGTAAAGGAGAGATAGACAAATAGAGCTGTGTGTCACCAGCGTGTTGCTGACAATGTATTCCAAAACTCCAGATGACCCCACGCAGTTGTTTCATGTAGATGTTAAACAGCATTTAAATTAAACCCACACTGAAGGCTCCACAGGGCTGAAGAGCACTCCCCAGGTGTTATCCAAGCAAAACTGAAACCACCACAGGGTGGTTCCACTGCAAAATGGTTGCTTTTCGTTTACATGTATGTAAACTATTCATTTTGCTTATTTCCCTCCTCATCAATAGTTTATGACTATTAGTCTGTAATTTTATTACTTTTTACTCTGGAAATTATAGGCAGGAATGTGAGGATCTGTAGCCTTGGTTGCCCACTGATCACAATTTGTTTATTACCAACTGGTATGTGAGAAGTCATTAGGACCTCACTTGTAATGGGGACACCTTCACAGTATTTACTTCTTTGCCACATAGTTCTATGTGTTTCTCATGTTGAGCGTCAATAAAATACTTTCACATTTGAAAAATCCTAATTGTGGCTAACATTGTGTGTTTACTTTTTGTACGTATCTGATGTACTATGTATAGCTCAAAGCGTAACCACATTTAAAACTTGTTGAGCAATTTTATATATTACGTAGACAAATAAACATGTTCATCATGAAATATGCGTATATTCACAGCTTCTCTTGGCTTACTTTTCAATTTGTTAAGGTTTTGCATCCTATTCATGTCAGCTGGGAATTATGCCAAGCAGGATTTGGCTGCTGGATTATTCTTTTTCTCATTGTTAAACTGAAAGGCTATATTGAAAGGACCAGATACAGAAATCCCTCCTATAAGTGTGCAAAATGAGATACAACAAGATGCAATGACATTTTGGATATATTATAGTCATATTGTAAATATGTATTTTAGAGTTGTTTAACCTAATTAGTAAGGACTTCAACAAAGCATTATGCAGATAGAAACTATCTTAAGATATTCTATAAATATGTATGTAGGGAGTTTTAATGCATGTATCATTTTTGTATTGCATGTTTAATAATCTTAGCATATATAGAATATTTGCATACATTAAACTGTATATATATTGATGCATAGGGACGCGGGTGGCGCTGTGGGTAAAACCTCAGTGCCTAGGACTTGCCAATCACTTGGTCGGCGGTTCGAATCCCCACGGCGGGGTGCGCTCCTGTCGTTCAGTCCCAGCGCCTGCCAACCTAGCAGTTCGAAAGCACCCCCGGGTGCAAGTAGATAAATAGGGACCACTTACTAGCAGGAAGGTAAACGGCGTTCCGTGTGTTGCGCTGGCTCGCCAGATGCAGCTTGTCACGCTGGCCACGTGACCCGGAAGTGTCTGCGGACAGCGCTGGCTCCCGGCCTATAGAGTGAGATGAGCACACAACTCTAGAGTCTGTCAAGACTGGCCCGTATGGGCAGGGGTACCTTTACCTTTACCTTTTATATTGATGCATATAAAATAGGAAATACTGTTATATTTACATTTTTTATATATAAACTTGAGCCTTTGGTACAATGACAGGTTATGTACAGTTTTGCTAACATTATTATCTTGTTTGTGCTTTAGGATGCTTGTTATGATTTTAATTGTGCAAATACTTAAGGACACAGGCAACATTTGTAATCATGAGAAGTCACACCGAGTGGGATTATTCTCAGCAAAGCTACATTGTTTTAAGGCTGAAAGTTCAAAAGAATTATTGACATAGAAATAATCAATGTTTAGGAAGGTTTTTCTTATTTCTCTGTGCACAAAAGGCCACGGCAACTACTAAAGTTTTTGTTCCATTTGAAAAATCATTAAATGCAAGAAACAGCAAAAAGATACAAAATGCATACGTTTGGCCCTGTGTGAATTTGCTGAGCAGAATGTGGCTGAAATGGCAGAACTTAAATGCAGGACAAATAACTAAGTTATTATTCATTAATTTATGAATTGTTTTTTACATGTGCCTCAGGGTGATTTACAAACATACAGTAGAAATAGAACTAAAAATGCCCACAGCTAAAGAGAGATTTTAAAACAATACAGAATTGGCACCTAAGACAGAAACCCTGAAAAAGCTTGCTGGAACAAATATATCTTTAAAAATATGATAGTGTGAAGGACTGGCAGGGCTCTGAAGAATGTGTGGCAGAGGCAGGGGGTCAGGGGGTGACCCAGGAGAAGGGCCCAGCAATTTATGGGGTTTGTCATCACCCACAAGGCAGGAGCCAAGGTAGGGGGAGGAAGAAGAGTTAGGGCAGTCTGAGACAGAGAAAGGCACATAGGATGTGGCAGAAGAAGACGAGGCTGTTCTGGCAACAGATGGGTTAGTAGATTCCTTACCTTCCCCCACCCTGCTGTCTCCCAGCTCTAAGAGGGACTTGAAGCAGGAAAGAGAAGTAACAATTTCTGGGCAGGAGAAGTCTCAGGCTGTGGGTATGCAACCTGTCAGGGGAGGGTATATAAGCCAAATGCTGATGAAACATACGACACTAGCTTCTAAATAATTGCATTTGACTTTAATTTATTTTATCAATTTCATAAAATTTATACATTGCTTGTTTGTACAAAACAACAACCCTCAAAGCACTTTACAAAAAGATAAAACCATAAAATAAGAAAAATATATGATACATTAACACACACAAGAACTTTAAATCCTAAAACAAATTAAAATTCATGTCAGCTTCCAGGTACCTGCACGACAGGCTGCAGTCATATGCAGAGTTATCCAGGAATAAAGCCCATTAAACTTAGTGGGGCCTACTCCTTAGTAAGCATGAGGAAAGGATTGGGATGCATTTAATTATTTCTTGTTGCATTTACCGGTATATCCAACCTTTCCTCCAAGTAGCTCAAGGTGGACCTGTCCCCTCCTCATTTAATCCCCACAACAACTCTGTGAAACAACTCTGTGAGATAGGTTAGGCTAAGCGACTGCCTTCAGGTCATCCAGTCCTAGTTTGACAAGCTAACCATTACACCACCACTGACAGTGTTGGCGAAATATATTGAATCAGACGTGATAAATCCAGATTACCTAACCTATGGATCCAGACAACCTATGGGCAGATTTTTGCCAGTTGCCCCTTCTGCCTTAACTGCCCCCCCCACTTGGAACAGCATGGGGAATGGTGCTAGGGGATGCAGACAGAAGCGGAAATTAGTGAAAATTGCTTCTCTCCCCCCCCCCTTGCCTAGTGTGATCCTTCCTAGATCTTGGTCCCTTCTGCAAATGGAAAGAGACTTTCTTTTCCCCCCTTTCTTTTTGCAAGTTTGGATTCAGCCCCATATTTTATGTCAGGCAATACAGTTTCAACAGGCTGCATCCCCAGATTTTTTGTCTTTTAGACATCAGGTGAAAAACTTTTTATTCTCTAGTCTAGAGCAGCCTTCTTCAACTTAACATTTTGAACTGCATTTGCCATTAGCCAGCATGTCCAAAATATCTGGAGCGCACCAAATTGTAGAAGCATGCTGTAACCCTTCTACAGTGTTTTTATTTTTCCTAGCTCCAAACATATTTGTTTTTCTGCTGCTTTTAACTATGGTCAGTTGTTTTGTTGTAATTGTATACTGTACTTTGAGAGTGTACAGGTTAGCTGATGATGACAAATGGAAGCTCACAACCTATCTGAAGAGTAGCTGTGCTAAGCTGTACACAGCTGCTGAACGATTGCGTACCCAGTTTCTGAACAGGAGGCAATCCTCATAGAGAGGTGAGATGCTGGTGGAATAAAGAGAAATGGAATACAACTGCAGATGTCAACCCATGTTAGATATACGCCATTCAGTCTTGCATTGTTTTTTCACCATCAGCTAGGCAGTCACTTTATCTGCCTATTTGAATGTTTCCTTGTACTGATTTGAATAGCAAAAGCAATCATTGTTGCATTTCTATGAAATGCTGATTAGTTCACTGAGAGCAGACTTTTCTAAATGTTTTAACAGTCATGTGTGGAGCCATAAAACAACAACAACAGTGTAACAAAAACAATCAAACCCTATATGAAATGGAGCAATTCAGTAAATATAACAGAGCCACCATTAATCAATTGATTTACTAATATAAGACTAATTAATATTTATCTATACTTAGGGCTTTGTTCTCTGTTCCCCAAACCAAAAGAAGAGATCATGTGAGCCTGCCATTGGACAGTCATTGTGAGCTTATTATAATTGGACTTGCGGTGTGTAACTAATTAACTGTAATAGGACCTCAGGTCCTCTCACAGTTTGTTTTGTACCAGTATGGAAATATCCCCATGTACGTACACTACTCTGCTTAGGTGCCTATGAAAGGAGAATAGTTTTGAGCTCATCTGCTTCTTTATTCCCCCAAAGTGCTAATATGTAGCAGAAGACTAACCTACAAATTAGGTGCTAACATGGGAGCCAACTACTAAGGGCTGATGTTCATTTGCTCCCCCCTAAAGTATTTGAGGGGGCTGGTCCCTTCCAAAGTTGATGGACATGGCTATTCAAATGGTGTGTGTGTGCCACATCATGTGATTGATAATGTAGGGGAGGGCCTACCTGCTCCCCTCAATATTTTATTCAAGTTGGCACCCCTGGATGTTATAATAGCATTCAGTAGATGTCCCACATATTGCCAATGTGCACTGTACATAAATGCACATCTCTATATCTAAATTTTGTTGTTTTACAAATCCCAATAAATATAACAGGTTTAATCCAGACTTTCTAATGTACATGCATACATATATTGCACTTGTTTGTGAAATTATTTTGTTTTAGACAAGTTAATTCCTATTAAACTGTGTTTGAACATCTCGGCGAGCCATGGTTAACTGGTAAGCCAATAATATCTTTAGATCATGGTTTGTTTGGAGCAAAACAAACCATGACTCCTGGTTTGGACATGAGGCTAAGTCAAGGATTGTGGTTTTTTGCCCCTGAGCTCCAATGTAAAGGAACAAGGTTGGTAGCCATGGTTTACCACTAGCCACAGTTTACCAGAACATGCAAACCCACCCAGTGTGTGAAGTAAATTCTGTAGGACTTTTAATAAAGAAGCACATTCTAAGTAAAATAGCCTGACTTAACAATGGGCCTCTTTGCAAAACAATAGCATTTGTTTTTTCATACTTCTTGGACAGATAAGTTCTAACTGACATGCAACTTATACAAGAAACAGGTGGTCTTCAGACTTAAGACGCTTACACGAGTAATACAGATCTTTCTCTTTATGCAACCCCCAGAAAACCACTTTGCCACTCAATGATAGTGACAGATAAATTGGAAGGTTGCAGTGCATAATTAACACGTAAATATTATAGCATGATTATCATTATGACAGATATGATGGGCACTAGCAGAGTTTTTTTTAAAAAAAGGATTAGATAATTTTGTCAAGGATAGATGTATGAATATTAAGTACCATAACAGCAGTAAATGAATTTGTTTCATGTTCAGAGGCCATAAACATCTGATTACCAGTTTCTACCTACAATGTCCTACCTGCATTGTTGGGTATCCGTCTCTGTGAAAAGTGTGGTGGACAGGGCCTGCTGAATCACACACAGCTATATATTTCTAAATAATGTTCAGCTTGTGACCTGCATACATTGGAGACATCCCTCTCCCTCACCTCATGTTCCATTGTAGTAACTGTGGTGAACTTGAATATCTTACTAAAGAAGTACAACTTCCGCATATGATAGCTTAAGAATGGCAAGGTTAAGGTTTGGTATATATGAAGTAAACACCTATGTTGTTCTGAGTATATGCACTTTTAGAAATAAAGCAGAGTGCCATTCTGTTTTCAGTGCATCTGGTGTTAGCATGATCTTGTGCAGAATTAAACATGCCTTAGCTCACAGATTTCCATTGGTCCTTTACACAGCACCAAGCTGCAAAGAGCATGCGGGAAGGACTGTTTTGGGCTATGAAACCTGCTTTCACTACAAGATCGCCAGAGCATTGTCTGAAAACAGAGCAAAGCACTTTTTGTTGGAAAAGGATGCGCTTTTTCAAGTATATTTTGTATTTTATTAATATTGAAATACTAAGAGGATGACCCAGCCTAGCATATGTGGGAAGGGTCTATTTTAAGTCCCATTGATTTCAGCAGGGAGCATTCAAACACATTCATAACTTTTATCTTTTTAACCTTGGCTGGAACTTCCCACACTATGGATTATGCCCTTTGTTAAATTTGTTGTTCCCTGTGCTGTTACAGGGATGGAAGGGTTTATACATTGTGCAGTCCAATCCCATACACATCTCCTCTCGAGTTCAGTTGGACTTACTCTCAAGTAAGTAGGTATAAGATCGTAGGCCGAACCAGAAAAATACACTATCAATAGACCTTGAAATAAGGTGATTTTGTTACTTTTGACAGCACAGCATTATTTTTGGGTGGGGGAGGGAGGGAAATGAAAAGCGTAGGTGAAAAATGGGTAATAAATCTTAATGCAGGAGGCATACGAAAATGATTGCATCATCAAGTGCATCATCAGTAACAATGCTAAATGTGCTTCATACACTTTAATGCCATCAGTCTTGAGCTTGTATTTCTGTAGTCATCAGTCACAATCTCATATGCAGCTAAGAGACAAGAAGCTTATCAAGGATTTGTGTATAGTACAAGTGATGTACCACAGCTGCAGCCTTTCCCTCTCAGCAGCAAAATTACCTATTAGTTTTGGGACATGAAAGTTCATTATTCTCTGTGATGAAACAAGAACAACACAATTTTGTCATTGTCAGCCCAGGACATGTTTACTTCTTATCACCATTGCTGCAGTGCAACATATTTTTCCACAGACATTTTTGCAGACTTGTGTATATATATAATATTCCTCTGTGAAGGCACTTTCTTTGGAAGCGATGGCTACAACTTTTGCCATGGCATCTGAATTGTTCCTGCTTTTTTTTTTCTAGGGATAGCCCAGCACATTTTTGTGCTCTAAAAATGGATGCTGAATTTGCCACGTTGTTAAACAATTCTGTTCTCCAAGTGGTATTCATATTCAGTCTAAGAATCTTATAGACTGCAAGTTAGACAGTGCTGTGAATATAAGTTTTGAAACCACAGCTACAGCTCTCAAGGTGCCCATGCCCATGTTCCTGTTTTTCCAGAGCACCTTTCTTTTAGTTAGATTATCTCAGAGCTCAGGTTCAGGAAGATGAAAGGATCAAGCTTGTATTTAACAAGCTTTCAAGAGTGGTTGCTTGTAAGGCTAATGCCAGCATAAATTAGGACTGACTGAAAATTTGTGTCATGGCATTAGGAATGATGGTTTGAAGACACTCTGGCTTGGACATGACTTGACCTAGGACTTGCCTGATAGTTTCCCATTTTTTTCTAGCAAAAGGCTATTTGGACAATCACTGATAAGCTTCTTACTGATGTCATGAGTTGGGACAAGGGGAGTAGGCTCTATTTCAAGACCCTTCTAACCCCTGGATCCAGCAAGTATGAAAATATAAACCAGGCTAGCTTTCTGATGAGGTGATCTCCTGGTGATGGGCCATTAAGGGAAACAAAGAAGACGGAAAGCAGGTGGGGCCCCCTCCCCAGACTTGTGGTTAGTTAGAAGAAGAAAGCCAGAGTTTAGGGCATAGAGTTTGCAGTGATGTGAGCTAAAGGCAAAGCAGCAAGCTGGAGAGAGACTCAGAGTAATGTTTGACTTCTCTTTGAATCAAAGACTGTAGGTATGGGGGAAACAAGATATATGTGGAAATAAACCATATATCATAAGGACACCCCAGTATGCACAGTGCCTCATTCCAAAAGAAGACACAAACGTTCGGTAAGTGTCTGGAACCCCTTGGCATCTTGCACCACTCAGAGATTTGGTGTAGCACGATGCAACATTAAATTAGTGGGAAATAAAAAGCGATCCCCAAAGTTTTCCTTTTGTTTCCAAGGAAATGTCCAGGGCAGCAGAGATTTTGCTATCAGGAGCATAGTCTGCCCAAGTTTCAGTCAAAGTCGGCTAAAAATCAGAAAGCAAGAACAAAGCGAGCTTTGTTTCTCAGCTGCTCTAGCCACCAGCCCTGGAACAGAAAGAGTGACTGATTCATGCCTGCCCCTTCCCACAGATCATAGTGGGAGGGAGGCTAGCCAGTTTCTCTTCAGAGTGGAAGAATATCTTCAGAAACAGTTGGGTGTTAAGACATCATATCACAGGGATACCTCACTGAGTTCAAAGTGGCACTCAAGGAGTGCTTTTTTATTTCTTCCTTGCCAGGGGATTTGGCAGCAACAACAAAATTGCTGATAGAAGGGGCCAATCAGCAGCTGTAACAGTTGCAGGGTATAGAACAGGTTCCAGATACTGAAAATAGCAAAGGCATGTAGTCTGTAATTTTCCACTTTAAAAAGAAGGGCAGGGGGACAAGCCTATTTCATGATTTCAAATGGCTGAACAAATACATCAGACATATATTTTAACATGTAGAAATCCTCTCCTATGTAGCCATGGACATGGACACCTTGTAGAAGTGGGTGGGATGTTTTATTATTGCATTTCTTTTTTCTCTTGGTTTTAATGTATCTCTGCAGCTTGGTGGAGGGTCTGTCTGTTTGGCTGCATGTTGCTTTGGGCTGCCCTGGGCAAGATAAAGTGGCTAACAAATTTAATAAAAAATAAAAATAAACATTCAGCCAGGAATCATATAATCATAGAATTGTAGAGATGGAAGGAACCTGAGGGTCATCTAGTCCAACCCTCTGCAATGTGGGAATCTCAACTAGGTCATACCTGACAGGTGACTTCATGGTTTCTGTAGGTTTCTAGGACACACAGATGCACTTAAGTGAAGCTTGTTCACAGGAAATGTCTCTGTTATGGCTTCAACAGGTGACATTATCCATCATGTGAATTTTGCATTAGACTTTCCATTACCCAGAAAGTTCAACAAGGTGCTGATTATAGTGATAGCTTTGTGAAGAGAACAGGGTATTCCCACATGCACTCATTGTAAGGGCACCATTCTTTGAAAAGACAGAGGTGTGGCAATGGTAGTGCACCTTTCCTCTAAGGTAGTCTTCCCTATAAATGGCAACAAGATTCAGATTAACCCATTTCAAGATATATAACATATGGAATATATTCTAGAATCTAGACTCTGTATCTTCCATGCTGTTCCTGTCTCATGAAAGAACAAAACATCATCTCTTTTCAGGTAGAAATTAAGATGAAACTGTTTAGAAGATATTTTGAGGTTGTGTTTACAATCAAGGGGTATACAAATTTTGCCAAATAAATTAAGCTTTGTCCCACTAGTTTATATATATGCCAGGACAAATTTTACTTGGTCATTTCACCATGGCATGGGAATCAAACCAGGACGAGTAAAAATGTTGGCAATTTAAAAAACAAAAACAAAAATCATTTGACAATGACATTTCTTTTCCAAGCAGCAGTCAGTTGCAAAGCACCCAATTGTTAATTCAGGAGAGCATGGCCATTATGGAAACATTTTCAACTCCTTATTTATTAAATGAGTGTGTATTTTAGAAGACAGCACATGCATGTAATGTGAGCTCAGCTTGGAAGTCCTCTCTGCCACAAGGAATGTGAGCAGACATAAGCATGAATTCAGCACTGCTAAACAAATTCTGTAAAATAAGCGAATAAATACACACCCAGAAGTTTGAAGAAATAGATGTTTTCACATTCTCTCCCTCTCTCCCTCTCTCCCTCTCTCCCTCTCTCTGTGTGTGAATTCTAACTTGTGTTCACTGAAATATTTAGTATTTCACTAAATTCAGGAGACCATTGATTAGCTACAAATGAACTAACTTGCATAATCATTAATACAACTGCTGCATAGTATCCAGCATTAGCTTTGGAATACAGTAGTAGCTATGTTCTGCTTGCTAATTGTGTCACTGCAGCATTAGATGTTTTTTTTTATCAGTGAGGCTGCTTCATAAGTATTCAGACTTTCCCCCTCTGAAATACTTGCCATGTTTTCTTTTTAAAAAAACAACAACAACTGGATAAAGTATTTCATGCCTATTTATCACTGTAGTTTAACAATGTCAAGCTGGTGGGGAGGTATGTATTACTGTTTCAGAGCTGTGCCTCACTTTTCATAGCAGTGCATCATAAATACGGTATGTTTAAGAAATTGAATCTTATATTCTTTCTAAGGAAGTTGGATATATTATGATTTGTGGACTGAATATTTACAGCACTTTACTTCTGTTCATAGTTTATTTTCATAAGTGTGAGTCCAACTAGCTTTATGCTTATGTAGGTTATGACAATTTATGACTCAATACGCACCTTTCCAGGCAGGCATTGTGGTCCATCAATAAGCTTCCTGTTTTTGTTGGTTCCTAAGAAAAAAGCAGTGTGATTATCAAGCACACAGGCCAGCATATGTGATTCATCAGGGATGGAAAATCTGTGTCCTTCCAAATTTTATCATCCCCAGCCACCATGGTCAATGGCCAGGGATATGGTAGTTCAAGTACCTCCTGGGGGGTGGGGACAGGTTCTTATTATTTTGCTGACCTCTAGTCTATGTCCTGTTTTTGGATAATTACTTTCCAGCACAGTATCTAAGCCAAGATGTGTGTGGCCTCCATATGTCTGAACATAGCACCTTCATACACGTCTGGGAGGTGGGAATGCCGGGGTGGGGACACACATAGGAAGCAAATAGTAAGGGACTTCATATCTGTGCACAGAGTACAGTACAAACATATCTGCTTCCTGACTTTCTAAGGCAGGAGTTGATCATTTGAAAACAGCTATATATTCATATATATATATATATGTATGTATGTAAAGGGACCCCTGACCATTAGGTCCAGTCGTGGCCGACTCGGGGGTTGTGGCGCTCATCTCACTTTATTGGCTGAGGGAGCCAGCGTACAGGTCATGTGACCAGCATGGCTAAGCCGTTTCTGGCAAACCAGAGCAGCGCACAGAAAAGTCATTATACACACACACACACACACACACACACACACAGACACATTCATCTTCCATCTCATTCAAGATCTTACATCTTTCTTTGTCTCTCAGAGGGATTTCTATTTAAAAAAGAGTTTTCCTAAAAACTGTGGGAGCTGTGATGGACATTTCCTTGCTAACCTTGGATAGGTGTAGGTACTTTAGAGTACTATTGAAGGTAGTATATTCTATTTCTTGTTCTGGCTTCATTTCCATCTTTTATTATTTAAGAGAAAATTTCCCGCTCTTCCCAGCTATAGTCGGAACAAGGCGGTTAAAGGATAGATTCTTCCCCTTTCCCAAGGAGTCTTAACTACACATTTATGGGTCAAGAGGGGATTTTAATTGTCCTTAGTGACTATGAAACAGGATCTTATTTTGGATTAATTAATGCCAGCTACAAGGATGTTACCCTTTACACATCCATCAGACTCCCTCTCTGATGATATTTTGGAAGCAACTAACTGATTCCCCAACCCATTTAGTTTCAGTGTTTTGTGTGATGCTGAAATTAATTTGTTAGATGATTATTAATCTTTGTGTTACTTTGTTGTGGGTGGCTGCCTTCAATAACATTGTGATGGAGTTTGCTTGTGATTAATCTTATGTATATGATGTCTGCCCAATCCTGAGCCCACCTAAATTTCTAATAATATTTTTTAAGGCATGAGCTGGCCTTTTAATAAATTAATTATCTTAAGCCTGTATCACTATGGAAGGTAGCCAACTAAATCAGGCAGTAGAACCATTGAAGCCAATTGTTGTGAGCAGCTGTAACAGACTGTCAAGTCTGTTGATGTCATTGGGCTTGCCATGAGTATTTCTTAGTTGCCTATATCTCTGTGGATTTTTATCACCTGTTTCATGGGCATTTGCTTTGCATGAACAATCAGAACTGATTCCCACTAGTAGCCATGGCATTTCGTTTGGGCAGAACTTTTTCAGTCAATTTAATGATAGTCAAGATTAAACTGAAACACATTCAGCCACATCTATTGTATTGTACATTCCAGTATTGCACTGCTATGATACTGATTTAACTGTCAACTTTTAGTTATGATTTGTTGGTTGACCAAAACTATTATTTAACAATGTGTTAAAAATGTGATGTATCTAGAAACATTATCTAGGATTGGGGAGACGAAAAGCAAAATCCTTGGTTGGCCTTCAGTAATGTGCATCTCACAGGAAATTGTGTGAACGAAACTAAGCAATCACATCCCTTGTGATTCCTTGTACTCACATCAGGTCCAGAATCTGTCTGGACCTATTTGTAAATATGGACTGATTACTTCATTCATCATAGTGCAAACCATCATACTATGTCTACAAACCAAATTGAACTTTTTAAATAAAACATTTTGATTCTATATTTTTATTTGACTCTCTGTTGTGTTTGGATAAGAAAAGGTCAGGTCATTAAGCCCTTTGGGTGCTGTTATGCTAATACCAGTGTGTAACGTGGGTCTCATGTACTAGAATTGGCTTACCCAAATAGTCGATAAGAGTTCAATTTGTCTAATTTGTTTTTCTAGTGCTGTTTAAGCTTTTTTATTTTTCTTCTTGGCATCTCTACTTTTTCCTCATATTATTAAACATATAAGCATATTATGCATCTCGTTGCTTCAACAAAATGCATGGGTTCTGTCAAGAGCAGGACACTTGTAGCTGAATATGGATTCATTATGCCTCTTGCGCTTGTAATCACTGCTTGCTTGGTCATCAGTCTTCACATACATACGGATTTACTCAGTTTGCTGTGCACTCACACCTGAAGTGCAAAGCTACAACATAACCACCCACATCTGTTAACATGAAGCCCTTCTCCTGCTCCTTCTTGTTGCTCTGTGGTCCATTCCAAAGGTAATAAATATTAAAAATAGCAGTTACATAGGTAATGGTATTTGGATTGTTGAAAGTTATTTGCCCAGTAAAATAAGTGTAGACATACTGAATGTGATAAAATAAATTGCATTAACTTTGAACTATTAAAACACTTAAGTACTTAAACAGAGTGATTAGTTTTTCTGTGATGTTATTGGCAAAATTGGTTATAGAAGTATGTTCTGTGCTATTATAGCTGGTTTCTCAGTTCTAATTTCATGCCCTACCGAAGTCCACAGAAATATAATATATACCTAGCCAGTGAAATGCACTGGTGATTCCAAGGTATGGTCATACTTCGCCCCTGTGTTATGGTCTGGGGTCACATGAAGCAGCCAAATGACTGAAGTCTTGGTGCATGTTTTCCAGTCATTACTTCCAAGAAAACAATTTAAAAAATATTTAAAGTCCTCCTTCCACAATAAGTGTATTTGGTGATAATTGAATACCTTGAATAGTGCAGTTCTGGGTATTACTGTGTGGTATTATTTGTACTGGGTGGTACAGTAAAACTAATTGGTTTTCATCACTTACAATTCTCCCTGACAGGATTTCTTGGACGTGCTTGGTATGCTAAAAAAGCAGCTGACTAACAAATAATGTTGCAATAATACTGTATTTATTTTGGGCCTTTCCAAAAGAATGATAAATAGCCTCTGTGCTGCGGCTTTGCTGGTAGCTGACAAAGGGCAATGAACTATATCTCTGAATGCCCCCTTCTGTTGCTTTCAATACAATGTGATATCTGTGCTAGCATCTAGACAGCAGCTAGAACAAGCAAGACGATAATAACTGTTATGTCTCTCAGGCCAGCATACTTGAATTCTTGTAATGTTTATCCCAATAAGTAATTTGAAAGTATGAGATGAGATTTGTGAAATGCTCATCTATTTTTATACAGATGATGGTATTCTCCCTTGTTCCCTTTAATTCTGGCAGTTGGAAATTACTTCTCAGCTTCAATGTGAAGAAAAGTGTTATAAATCTTTTAAAAACTGCAATATGCTGAGCAGTTCTACATTCCAATTTCGCTGGGTAGAGGGGTGGGAGGAAGATACACCATGAATATGCTGGAGAAATAGCTAATGCATGGTCAGCCCAGGGTGGGGTGCGAAATGCACAATAAAGAAATTCCAAAATATTGGGGAAATGGCCGAAATTGATCCAGCAGCACCACTAAAAAATCACAAATCTGGTGCCATCTACATGCTGCCTGCTTACAGAAGGAGCTCATTAACTTAGGTTGAGTTCTGCACAACTGCACAACTCTCAAAGCGTCACCTCACCCTGAGGTAGGCAGCAATGGCCGTAGCAATTCCCAGGCATCTCTCTAGGCAGGGGTTTGTGTCCCCTCTTGCTCCATAACATCACTCTTTTATGAGCACAGCACACAGAGCAGGGAAAAAGGATTTCGCACACAACGTATCACCCACATAGCTCTCCTGGGACAAGGCTTCAAACCCCATCAAGAGAGGAACATACCCTCTTGCCAAGCAACCATGAAGATGGGACTAAAGAAGCAATAGAAGCACAGTGACAGCAGCAGCTTCAGGTAGTTCACTGCATATAGTGTATGGAGTAAGGAAGGAGGAGTTCAAGTCCTCCTTGGGAAAAAGAGAGAATATGGCCCCACTCACTTTTTGCACAGATCGTTGTAACATGTTGTTGTTGCAACTTGTACATGTCTTCTTATTGAGTTCTGCTTTAGAGTGGCAATAAACTGTGGGATAAATTCATTTTATTTTGTTTCCAGTCGCATCAATCCATAAATTTGCTCGTCATTACTCCTATAGATTCTTGGAGGTTTTAAGTAATCAATGGAGATGTGTAAATGACTTTGCATATATGAAACATAGCCCATGATATGTTACTGCTGACAATGTCTGTTACTACATTATGTAAACATACATATGTTCATAATACATAATAGTAATCAATTAATAATGCCCGTTCTGGGAGCCAGGAAAATTGCTTTTCTAGGTCATGAGATAAGAGTATTTACAGGCAGATGGAAAGTTAAAGAAAACTTCTTTCTGTAAATGAAACCACAGTTTAGTCTAGCCTGTAGCTGCTTCCTCTTGGTCTGACCTCAGCTTGACTTGTTGTTCTGTCAACTCCTAAATCTAGCCAAATTGTCCTTTTATATCTTATATAAGTAACCTTTCACTATCAAATTGTAGACTGCTGTACCACCAATTACCCTTGTAACCCCAGATCACAGCCAACTGATTGCAAGATTTCCTTGTAACATTGAAGGAGGTACAGTACCTGCCTATAATTGTAGGTACTGTATGCAGTTAAAACCTAGTGTTATAACAGCTGTGTTTCAGTGGGCTTAAACACCACACACAACACTGGTTCTGTGCAGTAAAATTTAAGTGGATACCTGTGGTACCTGATCATCTGGCTCTACCATGGGATTCACCCTCAAGTCCTCAATATACTAATTCTGGCCAAAGCCACCAGCACAGAGAAATTAGACTCACCCCCCTCCATTAAGTTAGGGAGCCTTACTAATACCTAAATTCACCTGTTTCAGCCACTTATTTAATCATCAAGTACAGAGGTGAATTAAGGAATATATGGGAAATTTAATACATCCATGGAATCATAGAACTGAAGAGCTGGAAGTGACCCTAAGGACCTAGTCTATCACCATATGGGGATCAAATCTGCAAACTTGGTGTTATCAGCAGCATGTTCTAACAAACTGAGTTATCCAGTTGATCGAGCAGGCTTAGTGTCAAATAGTAGCATCCTTAATCCTACTATACTAAAGCCCAGGAGTGGCTGGCATAGAGTAGAGGGTGCCTTGTTGTCTTTGTTTTCTGAAGTGCATAGGATCAAGTCATTTGGTGTCAGAATTATAATTCTAATATTTGTATTCCTACAGAATCATATATGGGCTCTTTCAAGAAATACCTATAAATATACAGTGGTACCTCGGGTTACAGACGTTTCAGGTTACAGACACTTCAGGTTACAGACTCCGCTAACCTGGAAGTAGTACCTCAGGTTAAGAACTTTGCCCCAGGATGAGAACAGAAATTGTGCGGTGGCGGGAGGCCCCATTAGCTAAAATAGTATCTCAGGTTAAGAATAGTTTCAGGTTAAGAATGGACCTCCAGAACGAATAAAGTTCTTAACCCGAGGTACCACTGTATGAGGTATTGTGGCCCTCACCCTCCCATTTATAGTTTTATTTCTTTTTATAGGAATAAGAATTTGCATTTTCCTCACAATACAGCATGCAGTGATTTTCTGCCTTATGATGTGGCTATCTAATCTGAAAGGAGAAACTTGGCTGTCCACACTGCATCACCAATGAGATGCTGTGCGAAGAGGGTTCATTGCTCTGCATCTGACAAAGTGGGCTTGCTGCAAGGACATATATGCTATTATACAATAAATGTGTTAGTCTCTAAAGAAACTTAAGGCTATTCATTATTATTTGTGACCAACGTGCAGTGGACCTTTGTGCTGTTATCCATGCATAGAAGGCAGCAGAGTAGATTTCCTCAGTATATCAAATGGTTGTGGAACAATATGTCTACTGTCCGAATATTGAGGCATTTGTTTTGAAGAAATGCTGCCTTTTTACGTTGCAGTGAAAAATGCTTGTATGGGCAGCAGGAATGCTAGCGGGTATTTCCCCTACATAACTTAGAGATTCAGCATCTGTATTTCTGCATAACAGCTTGCCTGTGAAAATATATGGATAACTACATGGGATCTAGGTGGGGGGAAACATTAGAACATATTGTGTTCTCAGTGTGTTGCCAGCCTCCTATGGTTTGTAATTTGTGACTTCAATACAGAAGTGGTATCTGGTGTATATTATTTCTGAAAACATATCGTGCCTTTAAACAGATGGAAAATCTTTAGAAACACCCATAAATCGCTATTTTGAAAGGACTTTCTCGAAAGTTGAATTCCTTAAATAAGAAAAATAAAAAGAGTTGTTTTGGAACAAACAAGGGTCCGTCAGCTGCAGCATAGCATTTCCTATAGTGGCTGGCTAGATTCATCTTGGAATTCTGCAAGTGGAATGCTAAGCAACAACCTTCCCTCGTTGTCTGTCTCCCCCCACCTGGCATTCAGAGGTATGCAACTTTTAAACACAGAATATCCACTTAGCTATCATGTCCAGTAGCTACCTATTGATCTATGTTCCATTAATTTGTGTGATTATTTTTTAAACCCATCTAGGCTAGAGATACAGTGGTACCTCGTGTTACATATGCTTCAGGTTACATACGCTTCAGGTTACAGACTCTGCTAACACAGAAAGAGTGCTTCAGGTTAAGAACTTTGCTTCAGGATGAGGACAGAAATTGTGCTCCAGCGGCATCAGCAGCAGGAGGCCCCATTAGCTAAAGTAGTGCTTCAGGTTAAGAACAGTTTCAGGTTAAGTACGGACCTCCGGAACAAATTAAGTACTTAACCTGAGGTACCACTGTAGTTAGAATTACGCCTTTTGGCTTTGAATTCCGTAAGTTAATTATATGTTACATTAAAAAGTTCTTCCATTTCCTTGACTTGAATCTACCTCCACCAATTTTATTGGGTGACAAAACTGTATTTATTCACTTCCTCCACAATATGCGTATTCTTCTGTCACCCCACCTCCAGTTGCCTGAAGTTGCCTTTAGTCTAAATTTAAAATATGGAAATGCTTTAAGTCTTACATTGTAGGAAAGGTGCTCTAGCCCTTCAATCAAGGATGGGACAAGCATAATTATACATAGTATTTACAGTGCTGAATACAAGGGCATTATGAAACTAGTGATTTCAATTTCAATCCCTAATCATATACTAGTTTTTCAATCCCTAATCGTATCCTCAGTTTTGTTAAACTGAGATGTGAATGAGCCTTGCGCTTGTGAACAAAGCCCCATTCCTCCTCCCTCCTCAGCAGGCTACAATTAAACACAGAGATCACCAGTTAACCATGGTTTCCTTTTGTATCCGAATCCAGAAACCATGGTTACCCAGTGTGGGGCAAGGCAAGATCTTAAACCACAGTTTAAAGTGTTTGTTCAACAGCTCCTCTGTGATTTCCTCCTCCTCCTTTCACTCCTTTGCTGTCTAATTGTAAGACTCCTGAACTGGCTGTTTCCCTGCTTCTGACAGATCAAATATTTGTTCATCCTGTGGGCTCCTTTAAGCGGAAGGATAGGATATAAATATAATAAATAAATAAATAAATAAATAAATAAATAAATAAATAAATAAATAAATAAATGTGCCTTAATGCTTTTAGCAATATGCATACATGTTTGAGGTGTTCTGGCAACCATACAAGGCATATTAGAGTGAATTGTTACCACTTCCAGCCTAAATATTAAAAGAAATAAAGGATGTCTAATAACACACAAATGTGACACTGGCTTTTTCCTGTTTAGAAAAAGTGCATTTTTCTCTTCAAAACAACAGTTCATTAGTTGCTATATTTATTTCTCGTGTGTCTTTTTTCTATCACTCTGTCATTTTGATCCAGGAGATTTTTTGTAGGTTTAGAGACTGTCTTTTTGCAAGTGCTTTCATGTTCACTTGAATGGAGAACACTATGAATAACATACAATACTCAGCAACGATTCAGAAGAGCTAAGATCACACATTTAGGTACTGTCAAACCTCCAGCATAGGAGTATGGATAATAATGTAATGCTTTGAAATGGAATAGTTTCATCATCAATCATTTGGAAGTGCATATTTTCAACTAATATTTAGGAGTCACAAAAAAAGAAGAGGGAAATACAATATTCTGTGGAACATATTCCACAGAAGAGGCATAAATATTAGTGTGAAAAGTGGATGGCACTAAGAGTTGAAAGAAAATGCTGGTGCTTATCTGTAAAGTTCTATATGTTTTGGGACCCATACATCTGTTGGAACATGCCAGTGTAGGTGTTAATACCATTCATCTAGTGCATGGAGCTTACCATCAGAATTCCTTCTCTGGATTCCTCTGCCATTTGACATAATGTGTGTGTCAGAGAGAGAGGGCCTTTTCAGTAGCAGTGCTTCATCCTTTCAGCGCCCTCCGCCCCCCACTGCTAGGAGTCTTGTCTAGCACCTACTTTGATGACTTTTCAGGGTGAGGGAAGAGACCTTTTTATTTTTCCAATCCTTTACTATGGTTTCCAAGTGTTTGACCGCCAGCTTGGCTGTTGGACTCTTGGGAAATCTGCACAATGGATTTTGACAGACAGGCAGGACAACACACCTGGCAATCATGTTACATAATGACATCATATGACTGACAGTTGGATTGTCCCATTTGCCTGTCACAGTTGGCTTATGGGGGGCTCTGGCCAGTGTAGTCAAAAATATTCTCCACCCCTGCCTTAGAACTACGACCTTCTGAGGCCTAGATTTGCTGATAAGAACTTTGGTGTTCATATTGTTGTGCTTTATTTTAAAGTTCTTAAGAGATGAGGCAAATAAGGCTTCCTTTTCTAACAGAGGTGCATTGAGGAGTGCATGTAAAGGGCTTATATCAAATACATAGTAGAGGTGCTAAGTATTATAACTGTTTTATGAGACAGATCATCTATTAACCTTGAAGTGCTGCTGATTGATTCTACATGATATATGTTGACAAGGCAAATGTGGGGATGTAGTTTTTTCGAGGAAAAGGCCCCCTCAGCTCAGCTTGGCTAGCTCAGTTTCTGAGACTGCAGCGCATGATAACGCTAATGAGTTTCTGGGTGACAGTAAGAGTGGGATTGAAAATTTCTGCCGTGGATTGTGAAAAGGATGTTCTTTCCTTCTCCTAGTAACTATTTCCCAGCACTGTGTCAATGAAACTCCTACACTGCAGAGGGCTTGCTAATTATCCTTTCCCTCAAATAAAAACAATTAAGCAGGAGCTTCTCAGAACTAATGCCACAAGTACAATTCTCAACAGGTAAACTTAACACCCCAGTTAGTTTGCCCTGATGCTCCTGTAAGCATCATTGGGCTCCTTCTTCAGCCAAATCTGTCCTTCAAGCATAAGTTGGAACTGCTTCAGTGACTGAGAACAAACACTCTCTGTCTATTACAGGCATGCAATTCTGAGTCAGACAATTGGCTCATATAGGCCTGTTCTGCCTACATTTCCACATCCAATGTGGTTCTACATCCAAACCATGCATTCTTTTAATTTGAGAATTTAACCTGGGATTTAATGTATGCAAAGTACAGGGTGATTCATAATGAAGTATAACTGTATGCTTCATTATGAATCACCCTGTATATGCTATTCTACTGAAGTACAGATTTCCTGGTCTAGCTTCAGATAGCCTTTACACATAGGGCTATAGCCTGCCTTCTCCTCCAGCTGGGATTCCCTTTAAAGTTTCACTTTCTCAGTCTTGCTAGCTCTTGAAACCCATATCTAAGTATTGTACATACCAATATTAGTCACTGTACCATGTCAGAAGTCTGAAAGAAAAATAACAAATTCTGTTATTTCTATCAAGTTTTGCCTGCTCATCTTCTGGAAATGATCCTCACTAACTACAGGTGATCAAGCAAACAGTTGTTTAGAAGTGTAACAGAGATGTTGTGGCAGCCAAGCTTATTTGATTAAAGATGCTATGAAAGAGTGAGTTGTATTAGCAGTAAATCCAGGATAAGTTCATTGAATTAAGAATGCTATGAATGAGATAGATGTATTGATAGCCATCTTAGGAGCTCGAGTCATTTGACATCAAGTGGCAAGATTCCCATTGATTTTATTGGAGCTGACTCACTTCATGACAGATTGGGAAATAATATATAGTTATAACATGGCTGTTCCTTAATTCACTTACATCTGCAGCTGAAGCACATTTTGAAATATTTCTTAAGGTTCCATAAATTTGGCACTAGCAATGCTTGCTGCCAATGTGTGTGCTCCCATATCTATTGGAATACTATTAGATAATTGCCCAGAGAATTTGGTTCTTTGCAACTACTGAGGAAATACTTTATTAGCATTTATCTCCAAACACCATTATTAACAAAGTTTTGAAATTGGCTGGGAAAGTAGGTTAAAAAACATGGTTTGAAATACATTTGCAGGATATGTCTGAATTGGCAAACTATAGTTGAAGCAATCGATTTGTTTCTAGAGGCCATTGCACCTAGAGACAGATAGACTGAGAAGATGGGAAAGGGAATCTAGACATGTTGCTTTTGCTTAAATCATGCTTTTCCCGTATGTTTGGAACCTCAACCCATGGTGTGGGTTCTAAACAATGATGGGCACAAGTCATGATTTGTTGCTACTTAAAAAATGATATATTGATCTCACATGTAGCAAGTTTACAGAAGCTATAACTGACAAATTGGAAATAGTTATGTATAGCTACATTCCTGTAACAGGGGATTATAAAAGCAATTTTATATACAAACAATATTATGCTTTTTCAAGACTATATCTGTGAATAATATTTTAAACTTGAAGCTCACCCTTTGCTTTGCTGGCATTATAAAGGGTGTAGCAATTTTCTTTGCACAGTGGAATGGACTAAGTCAGAATCTGGTATTGTAATGAAGATAGCTTTTTCTTCATTTTCCTGTGCTGCATTTGCTGATGCAATGACAGAAGCATTACCATGTGCTAATATCAGCCACTACATTTGTTGTTAGTCGCATGCTTACTCTTGCCAACTTCCCCATGCTGTTCCTTTGAAACATGGTGTACACAGTACACAGAAATTTTCAGCTGTATAATAAACTGATTACTTTGCCACTTCTTCAAGATTGGCTTTCTTCAAGATGTCTTGATCTCTGAGTTCTATGCTTGTGTGTCCAATGTTTTCTGCAGTGCCTCTATTCTTGTTAATCATGCTATATTAATGACAATAAAACAAGGAAGCCAAGTAGTATATCTTTCCAGCCAGAGGGTAAATATACTGCTTTTTCTGCAATAGCAGGGAATTAGACAGGGACAATGTATTGAAATACATCTCCAGTGTGATAAGACATAGACTGTGAAGATTTAATGGATAATAGACTCATGTTTTAATTAAAGATTTGAAATCGTTAAATGTTTAATTAAAAGCCAATGTTGAAGAAAGGTTCTTTCCATCTAATCATGGATGAAATCAGATAGATATACCTTCAGTGTAGCCCATAACTGCCTGTTAATTGAGTTATCTTATAAATTGCTTTTACTGTTTCTTTCATCCTAAGTGTGTTTACACTTGACCAAAAGTGAACAGTAATTAGGCTGCAATGTTTAACTGATTAATTGGCTAGATTAATTGATTAAAGCATGTAATCAACTATAAAGGTTCTCTTGGTTAATAGCGCAGTAGAGTGTAAATCTATTTGTGGTGCAAATTCTTACAAAGAGGGGAAAGCGCCATTGTAAAATATTCAGTTTCCCATTTCTCCAATAAAGGATGGGACACTTCTTCTAAGATCTGGTGTGGGCAACCTGTGGTCTTGTAGATGTTGTTGAACTCAGCCATGGTAAGCAAGGCCAATGGTCTGGGGTGATGGTAGCTGGAGTCCAGTAACACCAGCAAGGGCAATGGTTCCCCATCCCAATCCAAGATGATGATGATGATGATTTATATAATTTATATACCACCCTTTATCAAAAGATCTCAGAACTGGCATTATATAGCCTAAGAAAGAATATGTCCTTTTTGATTCGAAAATGTTGTTTTTACTCATATTCAAAATTAACCTGCTATCATGCAGTGTATAACATAACAAAGATGTCCTTCTTCATTCACCCATATGCAAACTTAATAGAATAATAAACTAAAACCTTTATTATTAACTAACCAAAATTTCTTCAATTCTAATTTTAGGTTTTTAGGTGTTTTTTTAAAGCTGCAATTCTATACTTATTTTAGGGCAGAGTAAGTGATTTTCTCTAGTACTCATTTTGAATTCATTCTAAGCATTGTTTTTGTGAAGAACGCAACTCTGTGAAATCTTACCTCCACTCTGAAGTTAAGGAACATAAGCATATCAAAAGGTCAGTCTACTTACTCCTTCCCCCCCTTAAAAAACAAGTACAGTATAACTTATATTACAAATGCAGTTTCGTGTCTTTATGGAGGGAATTAAATAGAAGTAAAGGAGGTGATCTGATAAAAAGTGCCTGAAAACCGCACCAAATTCAATTCGGAGCTGTATAATATGACCCACGTGGCATTGGAAGTTTTATTTCAGTAGCTTATACCAGGGTGCATAGGGGAGAAAAGGAAATCTTACTAAAAGTCTTAACTGCCATAGAGGAATAGTTTTGTTCTCAACTGGGTAGAAATGATGGTGCTCTTAAGGCTATGGAGGAAGCAGCTGAAGGTTTGTGGATTTCATATATGCAATCATTGTATTGAAGCAATAGATGATTCCAGATTATTCTGCTTTCTTCTTTGGTTTATTTATTCATTATGAATATTCTCCTAATGGGCAGCAGTGTGGTGTATTTAATTGGGCTTCTTTTATTTAAATAATGAACCATTCTTCCATTAATTAAATGTAAATTAGGGTTGTGAAGAGTCAGGAAATATAATGAGTAAGTCCTGCAGACCTACACCTTCATCTTGCTTTCTTTGTTATTTTTATACATCATAATGACTTTATAAGAACTCTCCTCAACCCTGCAATTTAACATGCTCATCAGTAATCTCTTGTTAAATGAAATTTCTTATCTCTGTAACATTGGAAGGTTGATGAGCTTCTTAACTGATAACCACACTTGTGATGACCTGTCATGTTAAAATTCATTTGCTCTGACATTGATCCATTTCTCTTTTTTCATATTTTTAAGACATCTGATTGTGGTTTTAATGTCTGTTTTGCATATGAATTGCAATAATACCTCTACTTTCTTCATGGAATCAGAGCTGTAAAAAAAAAGGATACCAGTGCAGCCATATGGGATATTTCCCCCCAAAAAAACATTTTGAGGATGTGTGTAGTATTTGCTACCAAATTTTGGTAACCCCGTTTTATTGTTGGTAAGCAAGCTATTGAGGAATTATTATTATTATTATTATTATTATTATTATTATTATTATTATTATTATTATTATTATTATTATTATTTCTTTTCTTGGTCAACTCTGATAGCAGATTCTATCCAGATATTCCAGCAGAGCACTTTATAATAACTTACCATAGATATTGCATGCACTGTACCACATACCACTGCTGAAAGTTTGGATCTATTCTGAGTCTGTAAGGTGGCAAATATATAGACTGGGCACAGGTGATTATTTCTGTGGAGCAACAGGAACATTTCCCCCTATTGCTGTGATGGTACTAGCTCTAATCCTGATTCAGTAGATTCACAGCCGTGCACACTTAATGAAGGAGATGGGGACTAATAAATGGGTTCAGACCACTGCTGCCATTTACATACTTTTTATTCTTATTGTTGGAAGGAGGTGAAGAAAGAGACTCGGTTTTTTTTGCCTTACACTTTTCATCTCCTGAATCAGGCATAAAGGGTACATTCTTATGCTGTGTGTGTGTGGGGGGGGGATATCATTTTTAGGATTTATTTTGTGTTTGTTTTTAATTCCTGAAGAAATTTACTAAAATAAAATATTTCCTATACTACATTTTTTAAAGGGGAGAGCAGAAAGCATAAATAAAGCTTTCTGCTAAAAAACCCCCCACAAAACATCCAGTAGTCTTTTGGTTCACAACAGTGATGGGGTTCTTTATGAAAGAGACAAAGACATTTTGGTTCTGTGGTTGATGGGTGGGATCAGGATAATGAGATTGCTACATGCTAATCTGGCGCACAGACACCGCTTTCATTTTAATTGTCTTATGTGCTGTGGAAGTTCATTTTAGTCAAGTTTTGACAGTTCAGATTAGAGCTTGCAGAAATGGAATCAAACTGTAGTGTAGAAGAATTGTGAGTGTTCAAAGCCGGTTTCATGGAGATGAGTCAAATCTGCAGTCGGGAATCATATGCAATCTAATGCTGGACGATCAGAGTCAAAAGAAGTAATTGGTATAGTGTAGGAGAGCAGGAATTGAGGAGGAGCAGGACTGGATCCTGTTCACAACTAGGATCAAAGCAGATACCTGTAGGCCAGAATAAAGAAGAAAAGAGAAGCTACTCTGAAAGCAAGTTCGCTTCCAGAGGGACTTGACCATATACGGCTGCTGGCTCTTTAATTTCTCAGATCATTATTTTATAAGACTTTATGGGCCCATCCATCAAAATGAAAGCAGGAAATGCCAACCAGTTGGGATTCTGAAAGTTTGCCCCTTCTCATTTCTGCACGATTGGTTTTGGTTCAGTGAGAGACTGTTAATGGACTCCATATTCCAAGAACCCCAAGAAACTCACTGCAAGGAGTATTTATGTTGCCTGCCTGTTAATGGCCTATCCTTCAGATTCATATTTTTCATCATTCTACAGGTTTTTTTAACAGGTGTTTTGAGAATGGTCAATTGCCAATGTGGTTTTATTGAAGGAGTGTGAAATAACAGAGGAGATCTAAAGTCTGTAAGAAACCATTACAGATTATGTCCGTAAGAAGCCAGACCTTTGAAATGGACTTGAATAACATATTTACTTCTAATAGTGAATATGCATGGCAAGTGCTGACAGGACTGGAACAAGAAGGAGATATCAGCATGCTTCATTATCAATCCCAAAGTACAACTCTTTTTTTCTTTTTTAAAGAACACTCTAATACGTAGAAACCTCAAACAGTCCAATGAGATCTGGGCATGCTCCATAGCCACAGAATGTTAAGCGCCAGAAAACAGAAGTGAATACGGGTGGGATGGGGACTGGAATGAATATTCTAAGGAAGGGCATGGCTAGCACTACCCTTGTGTTAGTTGATGAAGATAGATTGCAGCATTTCATTGCAGGTCTCACTTTTATTTATTAATGGTGAACTCAGGTGGTCAAGTACCCATCCCAGCTTGGATGCAAGAATGAGGCCCTGTAGTGATTTCTGTATACTCAGGGGGCTCCCCAGGTATGCAGAAGCAGAAAAGCTTGCAAATAAAAAGTAAAGTGCCCCCAAATCAGTTATATAGGCACTTGAGCTTCAAATGTTAAATGTTAGTTGGAAAAGAAAACCTGGAAGGAGGGAGGTTGACTGGCCTTACAAATAGCAGTTTTCTGGAGAAGGGAATGTTGCTTATTTTCGACAGGAGAACTCTTGCTAAGAGGATCATAATACATTTTTCTTGCATGCCCCACTTGGTCTTTCTAATATTGAATTCAGGTAGTTGAGTTCTTAGTACTAGAAAGAGAAATAAAAGTAGTGGCTTCTTCATACTTGGGGGACTCCCTTAGGTGCACAGAACCATGCAAGTTTATAAAACAACAGAATATTGAATATTGTTGTTGTTTAATAAACAGACAGAAGCAACATGTCCTGCAAGGGCATGTGAATTTCCAGGATGTATGGAATGTTGAGTGTTAGTTAAAAAGGGAAGAGAAGAGGTTAGAAAAAAAGAACTCAGAGAAAGTTGTCACATTCCCCAGACAGAAATGCAATTTAAAATGGATACCATATGACCTTTCCTCCTTCTTGAAATTTCTTCCTCAGTCTCTTGCATCTGAAATCATATGTGACACCTGTGACATAGATTAGAATGGTAGTATTTTATCCATACTTAATACAATAGAAAATTAGTCCCAATATTGTTCATTGTATAATGTATGAATAGCATTAATCTTCATATACGTCTTCTTTGTCCATCATTATGTAGCTGTCATTTGCCTGTTTTGTAATTTATGCCTGTTTAGTTCTTAATTGCTCCTTTTAGGTTTTATTTCAAGTTGCTATCAAGGACCAGCAAACATGGATTCTAATAAGTCAGCACAGATCAAGAGTGATAAACTTCCTTAAATACAAAAATGTTAAATAGAAAAATGGAAAAATATCAAGCAAAGCTGAAGTGAAACGTGATGGGGAAAACGCAGCTAAGATTAAGAAAAATGCCTTAATGTTACAAGTACATGAGCCATGAAAGGTCAGGGAATGGAGAAGAGGCCCTTAGTGGCTGACAATAGTAATTTATTGACAGAAGAGCTACTATAGACATTGATTTGGGATGTGGGGAATTAAATGAGCCCTTTGGTTCTAACAGTTTTCAAAACAATAGGCATGGAATTATTATTATTATTTAAATAAAAAAAGCTTCCCAAGAAACAAAGAAAAATGCCTGAAGCAAGCAAGCTTCCAACTAAATAAATATTTCTGAAATGGGCATGTTTTAAGATATATAGAATTTGTGTGTGGGGTCTGAATAATTTTTTAAATGAAAAATATGTATTTCACAGCTTTTTGAGAGGAACAGTAACAGAGACTAGGAGAGAATGTTTAGTACCTCCAGATATTTTTAAATGGCATTCTTGGTTTTCACACAGCCTTTTGTGTTGGTTTTTGGTCAGTCTGTAATGGACTGTAAATGTCATCTAAAATGGCCCTTATGTGCTATTTGAACTTGATCACACGTTTTCCTAAATGTCAGTGAAGTACCTTCTAGTTGCATAGGCACTTGAGGCTCATGAAGGAAGTGGGTAGTGTCCAGGAAAGGCAAGTCAAAGGCAGGTCAAAGTATAGAACAGACATGATCAGGACCTTGGACAGCTCTGCAGGTTGAAGCGCTCTCCTCCTAAGAAGATGTTGTCTCAGCTGGAAATTGGAGAGAACTGAAGCTTTATGTAGGCTGACAAGAGCTGGAGTGCTTCCCTGGAGGACCAGGCTGGGAGATTAATGGTCCTTCTCCTTATTTTGCAGTCTTTTACTTCTGTGACTCAGGGGAAACAAAGATACTGCAAGGGACTTCTCCTCTAGGGATAGAAGATAGTGCCAGAACTGTGCCCTCTGGTCAGATTAAGAACTGACAGGTGGTCAGATCATGTGACACCATTCCTGTGCCATCTGCAATAGTAAATTGTTGTTTTAGACGTTTAAAAATAGTTGTGTGCCAAAAAAATTTCTCCTGTTGTTTTTTCAACCATTCTGAATCAATAAGTTGTAGGCACCGTGAAGAATGAATTGTCTGAAAACAAATACCAGATGCTTTCCAAGCAGTCTTTGGGGCAGATAAAATGTTAAACCATTCTTTAAAAAAGTATATTTTATTGATTTTGGTACAAAACCGTAAAAATGGGTAACAGTAATGATTCTGTAAAGCGATATTGCAGTATGCTATCCTTTCTGAAAAGCAAATGCTTCAAAATGAGTAGGATATTAATTTACCAGTCAAGACATTTTTATTTGAAATGCATTTGTGGTCTGTAGTAATTGGCCCTGTTGGGGGTCTCTTTGGCTTCATGAAGTCCATAGTGGACTAAGGAGGATGTAACATATATTGTCAGAAAAGGTCATATGGGATTGAATAGACAAGTTTTCTGATCACTGAGAATTGATTTTTTTAAAAAAATTATCCCATGACAATGTCTGTAAGTTCCGAGTCACTGCTTTTAAGTGCAGCGGAGTCTTGTTGGGAAAAAATAAATAAATTTACACTTGCTGGGAAGGTAGCAACGAAACCTGATTTGTGCATTAGATTTATTCACAAGACTGCCCAATTGTTTTACCATCACCTGAGTGCAAAAAGCACATGCTCGTGAGGAACAGCTTTTTTAAAAAAAACACAGTGAACTAGTTTTAAGTTTTCATTCATACTCTCTGAGTGCTGACACCTGTATTTGAAGTCACTAAGAGCTAGTATATTATTTTTCAATTTCATGTCCTTCCTTTTCTTTTTACTCAAATAATACCAACACTTATACTCCGAACAGTCAAATGAGTCTCTCTTCATGTTTATGGCTTCACCTAAAGTTATATCGTCAGTACTGAAACTTCTGCTGTTCTCTACTAAAACTCTGCTTGAATTGCTGAGTCATACTTTATAGAACTAACTGCCTGCCTTCTCTCTTGCAAGGGGAAGTGCTCCAGAACAGTCTTCAAAGTGCAGGGTTATGAAGTACACATTTTACACATATATACAAACATGGATGCTCAGCAGGCTTTTAATGCACAGGATGTTAGCACTTGATGCATTGTTTCTCTTTAAAGGTGTCTGAACGAGTTGCAGATGTTTCATTGGATATTTGCAGTAGAAATAGGTGTGTAATTCTAGAGGCTGCAGTGAGTTGTTCAATGTAAGCTGTATCTGAGACTTTGGCAATAACAGTGCCCATTTCTGAATGTAGCCTACTTATCTCTCTGAGCTTAGGTCTGGTTGTCTATATGCCATAAGTAACTCCATGGAGATACTCAAAAGTTGTTGCGTATGGATTTTACTTGTTGTGAAATTGTTGGTGAAATTTCTAGACATCCTAAGCGTCTGTGCCCCAGAAAAGTTGGTCCTGGAGTCAACCAAAGAGGTGGCCATTCTGGACTTAATCTTAAGTAGTGCCCATGACCTGGGGTGAGATGTACCTCTTGTTGAACTGATTGTGAACCACAGTGCTATCAAATTTGATAAATATGTAAATAGACAACTACCAAAAACCCGCAATGCAGTCACATTTCACTTCAAAACAGAAAGCTTCACAAAAATGAGGGGATTGGGAAAAAGGAAATTGAAATATAAAATCATGGAACTTTCTGACATAACCACATGAGAGTCTACCTACGGTATATTTTACTGCACATGCTGTATAATGGGGTTAAATTCTGCAACTTCTGTTTGAATTAGTGTTATAATCATCATGTGTCCTCTGATAATTCCCACAGTTAATTAAACATTGAAAATGATATTAATTATCAAGCAAATTGATACAGCCATTTCAACACTTTTTTCTACTTTCGTTGCCGTGCAGTAGTACCTAAAATATTTTTGCGGATTTGCAGGTTGAAATAAAGGCTCTATGTAAGCACCACTGAAGTAAATTGGCTAGATTGGATTAATTGCTATCATTTTCAGTGATCGTTATGGTTGGTGCATGGTTTTAGTAAGAATGTAATTATAATTCAAGAAAAATAATCATGTAGTGATTGTCTCACTGGTTGTGATGCACCTGATGGCAGTTCAAAAAGCCTGGAAGAAAGTAGTATTATTCCATGGCTTCCCATACAGAAGTGCCACCTAAGGGCTGAAGTGGGGGTTTTTTGCAGACACATATTATAAAGCTACATTATACTATGGTTACCAGATGTCCCCGGTTCCCGGGACAGCCCCTGGATTTACCAATCTGTACCCAGACAAAATCCATCCCCGGAATGTCCCCGGATTTAGTGTAATGTCCCTGGATTAATCATATGCCTGGGGACTTCAAGACCCTCCCCAGAGCCCGAAGCAATCATCCGCTACAGTTCCAAAGAGGGTCTCCCCGGGAGGCAGAGGTGCAGCTGGGCTTTGCTGCAACTCTCCCACCTATCAGCTGATGTTCGAAAAGAACCTCAGCTCTGCAAACAGCCCTGCTCCTCCTCCTTGCTTGCTTGAGCCAGAGAGGCAAGGCTACTCTTTGGACCGGCAGAGCTGAGGTTCAGGGAAGAAGACTCCCTGCATGACATCTCTGCAAGCTACCCTGTCTCTCCTGCTTGCTCATGAGGAAATAGGAGCATTTTTCCATGCCTTTAAAGCCCCTTTGCTGCATTCTGCCTGCTTGTGAGCTGAGCTACCAAGCCGGCAGAATGCAGGATACTGTCTTGAGCCTTCCCTTCGCTCTCCCAGACAGAGGCTGTTGCTTCAAAGTTAAGGGTGGTGGTGGTGGGGAATTGTCTTGCCTCTTTTGCTCCATTCTGCATGTTTGTGACCTACATTGGACTGCCTTCCCTCCCTCCCTTCTCTCTGTGTTATTGTCTGTCTCCCCATTTTTTCCTCCTTACCCATAAACTCTTCCCAATTCTCCCTTTGTCTTTTCACACATTTGGTTCCCCAACCTTATACATCATTATGTGCTGCTGCTTCATTTTTTCTTCCCTTGCACCCATGAACAAAAAAATAAAAGGGAGAAATGTTTTGTGTTTATTTTGGGGGTGTTTATGTTGATTCTCCCTAAACAACTTTCCTGTTCCCTTCTTATTAAAAAAATGAACTTTAAAAAAATTAAAATGAACCTTTAAAAAAAATTAAAAGAGGCTACCTCTGCTTGCTTGCCTCCCTCCCCTTCCCTTTGATAAAATGGGAGAGATTGGTGGGATGGGGCTTGGGGGGGGTACCTTCTGTGTCACAATAGGTACATATGGTGCAGGGAAGCCTTATATTCTTTTAAGTTGTGGCTGCTCTTGTTGAGGTACCTCCATTTCAGGGGGTTGGCCTAGATGCCCCTCAAAGGTCCTTTCCAAATCTGTGATTCTGTGATCATCCCACAGTCATATTCTCAAACTCCGCTGATGCCTGTGCAGGAGACACCCACAGGCGAGCAGGGCAGCAGCAGGAGGAAGGGGTTTCTGCTAACATTTTCTCTGGAGTAAGCCTGTAGGGGATCGCAGTGCAAGGAGTGAGAGGGAGGGAGTGGAAGCACGGCTAGTGCTCCAAGAAAGCAGGCCGGGACTCAGAGGAAGGCCTCACAACAGAGGAGACCACAGAAGAGAAGATATTTCTTCTTAATTATTTAAAATAACTTTTTACACACACACACACAAAATTTATTTATTTATTTATTTATTTAAAGTGTCCCCAGATTCATTGAAAAAAAATCTGGTAATCTTACATTATATTCACATACCTAGATCTTGTCATCAATTGCTGTATCGCTTAATGCGTTTTGTTTTCATTGATTTCCTCCCCCTATTTCTTACATCCTATTTTATTAGATTATTTCATGTAATCTGCTATGTATGTAACATGCAGTCTCCTCACATCTTCTCTGACAGGTTGATGTTGTCCCTGGTATGATGTCGAATATTTGCAAAGGGGAAGGATGACACCTCTGTAAGAGTTTCGAAGAAGATTCCTTAATTGGACCAAAACTGCTTTACAAGCCCCCCCCCTCAAAGCAAAAGCCTGGTCTGTTTTTCATTACAGGTTATTATTTGAAGTTCCATTTCTTGAGGAATTTTTGTCCATAAGTTGACCATAAGTTATTCTAAAGTGGTCAGCTCAAAAGAAAACTGATGGCTGCAAGAAGCTTCTAGGCCATTGATGTCTGGTGTGAGGAAGAATTGGAAGAAGCATAGAAAGAAGGACTTTAATACTAAGATCTGATGTATTTTTTGGAAAGAATTTACTGGACTGGAAATATAGACTGTTTGGCCCTAATAGAATTGCACTGAATAAAACAAAATTCAGGTTCTTTGTTATCATTTGTTTAATTCAGTGCAATTCTATTAGGGCCAAACAGTCTATATTTCTAATCAGACAGTTAACTGAAAAATCTGCTGTTTGCATCACGCCCCTTCTGAAATGAGATACTTAGTTATTACAATCAGTATGTTTTTGCTCCAATATGTAAGCATTTGCAAATATGAATAACTTAATTAGGTGCCATAAAAAAAATCTAGCTTCAAATCACATTTAAGTTGGCAGAGGAAAGGAAGATTAAGATGATTACCTAAGTGAAGAACAGTGTGGGAAACCTGGATAACCTTAAATAGAGATCTTATGCATTTCATGAAAAACTTCACATCCCTGCCATAAACTGCAACCCTGAAGTTATTTGTGGGGAGGGTTGCAAAATTATGTGAAAATGTTGTCCCATTTAGAGCAAGAACAGCATTGCCTTCAGTCTGATATAGCTTCTTGATGTCATTATTTTGGAGCCTATTCAAAATGAAGGCAGGTTTGATTTAGATTTGTGACATCTCACATATCCAGACTTGACTGCATAGTGACATGATGCCATGTTGTCTATGTGATTCCTAATTGGCTCTTATTCTGTCAGGAAGAAGTCTGTGAGTGTGTGTGCATATTTCTATCTGTCTGCAAATCAGGGAAATAAGAAGCATTTGAACAGTGTGCAACAGAGGAAATGTTTGCTGGGTAATTTTGTGAACTTTCCACATTTGAAGCCTTCTGTTTTGCCTCCTAATTATTGTGGGTGAAATTCAGTGCACTCCTACCTGAGAAGCAGTGGTTTTGATTTATAACAGACAGTAGCAAAGACCTAGATACCAAAAAGTGGTGGTGTAATGCACAAACAATATGGTATACAATTTCTGTTAAAGGGAAATATTGAATACAACTTATAATAGCAAACAGTGACCACAATGTTTGGTGCACACTGAAAATGCAAAAAGCTTGTAACAAACAAAACTTATTGCACATCTAAATGACGCAAAGAAAACTTCTTATTCATAGAAACTTTGTAGAAAGTCAGAATTTTCTGGCGAAAAAAAAAGATTTATGATGATATATGAACTATAAGGATCCAAAACATGTTATCTGATTTTGCATCTTTCCTAATTGATGACCAATTCTGTAGTTATACAGATTTTGGATAATTGTTTGAGTTTATTCAAAAACTCTCATGTCCTGTAAATGTGCTTAAATATGTTCTTCCCTCTCTGTTGTTTAGGTTTTCCTGCCAACAGTATACTCTTTAGCCTCCAGTTATTCCTGTGCTAATGCTTCTATCCAAATTGCACAGAGTCATGATGAGTCAATTGTTTGTACTGTACTGAGATTGCTATGGCCAGGGCATGTGCAATCTGTAGAGCTGGAGGGAGAAAGCTCTATAGTTTCAATTAATTCCCCTTCCACACAGCTTATTTTCAAGGAAGAGCAAGACACTATTCTGCTAGTCCTTATGTTCATGGCTTCATAAGTTTTTATTATCAGGTAATAAAATAGAATTTTGACTCTTAATTGTTTGTATCAAATGGCAGCTTTCTTCTTTGCTATAGGAAATCTTTCAGCTATGGTGCTACTTTGAGTGATCTCATCATTTGTAAAGTTAATTTTTGGCTGCAGCTGTAGAGCTGGGCCATTAAATGCTGCTCAAAAGAAGGCGCTAAAATGACTTCAGTTAAGCTTTTTGTGATTTTCTGAATCTGGGGAGGATGTGCCAGTTTATAGGTACACTCAAGAGCTCAGTAGTGGCTCACAACATGCAGATTAGGGGACTGCATGATCCTTTTTCAACTGGAATAATTTTGTAGCATTTTACATCTGTGGTGGTAATGAAATTCTTGTTCTCTTTACCTTGAGGAGGCTAGCCAGCCAGCCAGTTCTTCCTTATAATAGGTACACTGAAGAGCTCTGTACTGCTTAGTTATTTGAAAATGCTTTTAACATTTTCTTTTAATTTCTGTAGACCTTTAGGTGAAGGATGGGTAAATAATAATAATAATAATAATAATAATAATAATAATAATGGTGCTGATGAGGGAACCATAAGATATTTGTCATAAGAGTGAGGAGGGGAGTTTATTTCTTCCTTTTCACCACACAATGGATTGGGATGTTGGGGAGCTGGGATGCTTTGATACTGCTGTCTCTGGGAGAGGCCCTTTAACTTACTTCTATGACTACAGTGGTACCTCGGGTTAAGAACTTAACTGGTTCCAGAGGTACATTCTTAACATGAAACTGTTCTTAACCTGAAGCACCACTTTAGCTAATGGGGCCTCCGCTGCTGCTGTACTGCTGGAGCACGATTTCTGTTCTCATCCTGAAGCAAAGTTCTTAACCCGAGGTACTATTTCTTGGTTAGCAGAGTCTGCAACCTGAAGTGTCTGCAACCTGAAGCGTATGTAACCCGAGGTACCACTGTATATCCATGAGGTACAGAGGCAGTAGTTAATGGTGTCATGTTCCCATTCAAAGATGATTGTGCTATAATATTTTTTTAAAAAACTAATTGAACATAAAAACAGAATGTTTATTATTTGCAAATTTAACCGGGGGAGGAAGGTAAAGAAAATGTTTATTTAAAAGACAGAAAAAATAAACAATATATGATTAACTATGGTAATAATAATAAGGCTGCCAACAGCTCACATGAAGTATACAATAACCATCAGTACATCCATATTAATAGTTTAATGTACGGTAAGTCCCCCAGATTTCCAAGTGGTTATGGGTCAAATTGTGACAAATGAGCTAGAAACTAAAGATTGCAAATCATGGTCGAACAAACCCTACACTACAACAAAAGTAAGAACAACAAAGCCCTTCTGACCAGCTAAACATTAAAAATGTCTAAAAGCTAAAACAAATGTAAAATGTTAGAGCAAATAAAATGCCTGGTGCTTATAAGAATACAGTGTTGGTGCATACCTCCCTCAGGAGGGCATTCCAAAGATCAGGCCCTCTCCTTTGTACTTCTTTTTAAAAGAAAATATGGAGAAGGTTCTCCAGGAGGTGCTGACATCATTCAAGCAGCCACATAACATTTCCATAGTTGTGGATATGCTTTAAAAGGGAAATAATTCCACTTTCTCAGATACAGTGGTACCTCGTGTTATGTACCGTCCCCCTTGCGAATGCTTCGGGTTATGCACTCCGCTAACCCAGAAGTAGGTCTCCTTGTTGCGAACTTTGCCCCAGGATGCGAGCAGAAGTCGTGCTGCGCTCGCTGTGGTAGGCGCCATTAGCGAAAGTGCGCCTCATGTTACGAGCGGTTTCTGATTACGAACGGACCTCCGGAACCAATTAAGTTTATAACCGAAGGTACCACTGTATTGCATATCGACCCCAGAACTGATACTGAACTGTCTACACTTTGGGTGACCACTGGACATTTAGGCCATAGTACAATTCAAGAGTTAAGCTCCCAGTCCCATTGATTTCAGTCTGCCTAAGCATGCTTGACTCATTGTGGTCATCCTGCAATCAGGGAGAAAAGGGAAGAAAGGGCTGTGAAGGGAAGAATAAGTTCACATCTAAAACTAGATGCCCCTGGTGAGCAAAATGTACAGGTCACACATTAAGATTTCAATTTGTTAAGGCAGTTTAACACATGATTAACTTTAGGAATGTGCTCTGAGTGCTATTAGCTCCTTGCTTGATGATGATGAGTACACACTTGAATACTTCCTTAAATGTATTTTAAGGAAGTGAGTGAGGCATTGACATTGACTGTTAATGAGCACAAAGAGAAGGCTTCCTACACATGTGGGCTGAAGCTGGGTTGCATTATGTTTTCAGATTTTCAGTGCTTGACCTTTGAAGTTTCTTACAGATTTGTGGAATACATTTTTTTCTGGATGGGAAGGACCTGTTAACTCTGTGCCTCTTGGTGTCTGCTGGCAACACCTGCCGGCAACACCACTGCCATTCCTCTGCAGTAGTTTATGCTGGCGTATTCATAAGGAGAAGGGACATGGGTGGCACTGTGGGTTAAACCACCGAGCCTAGGACTTGCCGATCAGAAGGTTGGCGGTTCGAATCCCCGTGACGGGGTGAGCTCCCCTTGCTCGGTCCCTGCTCCTGCCAACCTAGCAGTTCGAAAGCACATCAAAGTGCAAGTAGATAAATAGGTACCGCTCCAGTGGGAAGGTAAATGGCGTTTCTGTGCACTGCTCTGGTTCTCCAGAAGCGGCTTAGTCATGCTGGCCACATGACCCAGAAACACCACAACCCCAGAGTCATTCGTGACTGGACCTAATGGCCAGGGGTCCCTTTACCTTTACCTTTACCTTTATTCATAAGGAGTTGTTGAAAAGGAGGCAAAATGGGATTTGCTTCATATCTAACCTGTAGTTCCTTTGCTAGCATGTGTGCTACTGCCCTGGTGTTTTTCTTTTACTCAAGTCACAGGAAAAAGGGTTACAACTTCCTTATGGAACTGGGATGATCTGAGGACAACTTGACTCCTTTGGAAACTAGGACAGCCTGTACCCTTACTGAGCAATACATGCAAACCTTGAACCTTCAAGAACTATGCCTACAGATCCTTTTAAAGTGGCAGTAAGCTCAGGATATGGTCTTCTCTGAACAACTACACCCATCCTTTTTGACATTGTGAGTCTTGATAACATGGCTAGAATCTTACAAACTGATCAACCCTCCCACACAGAATTTCCCTTGCAGAAAATGCCCACTGAGAATTCATAATTGACTGACTATACCAGGGCTGTGGGGGACTGAATTCAGGCTGGTGGGCTGGATCCAGACCTTCCTACAACCATTGCAGGCTACTTTTGACAGGTGGTTGGGGCCACCCAGACATCAGACATCTATCATCACATCAAGTGGAAGTATTTTCTTTCGCTGGCACAGTTTTATTTCAAAGGAAGCATGGTTTGCACCAGCTGCTGATCAGCTGATCATCAGTGGCTGCAAACCTCAGCACTTTTGCCAGCATGATTTGATTTCAAACCATGTGGGCAAAAGAAACATTTCCATTTGGGGTTTGCTGTTCAGCTGATTGGCACTTACAGTAATTGGCTGCACAGCACGGTTCCTGATGGGGAACTCTGTAGTGCAGCCAATTTCTCTGGGGTTCTCTGATGGGCATTAGCAGCAAAGGCAAGGAACAATCAGGAGTGCTCTTTAGACTGTTGATTGGCCCTTTGTATCAACATATTTACCTACCTCACATACAAAGCTGAGGGTGAGGCACATGGGTGTGGTTTGGGGAAGGCAACCTGACCGACCGAAGTAGAATCCCTGACCAGCCGATTTGATCCGAGGGCTGAGGTTCACCACTGTTAGTCTAAACTCCCTTAAATAAATAATAATTTAGGGATCAAACACCAGAATAGTTTTAAGGGGGACATTATATAGGCTATATATGCATAGAAATGTATAGTTGTAGGGGACCCTGAGTATTATCTAGTCCAGGGGTAGTCAACCTTTTTATACCTACCGCCCACTAATGCATCTTTCTTGATGGTAAAATTTCCTTACCGCCCACCAGTGCTCAATGGAAGGAGGATTCAGCTTGTGTCATAGAACCCCCTACCGCCCACCTAGAATCCTGAAATGCCCACTAGTGGGCAGTAGGGACTAGGCTGACAACCCCTGATCTAGTCCAAGCCCTTCAATGTAGGAATATGCAGCTTGCATGCAGGCATGCAAAGAACTCCAAACCTTTTGCTGTATCCATCCACTGCACCTTTGTTTACATTGTGTACACCTTTGTGTACATTATGGAAAGTTTTCAGTGTGGCAGGATTGCTTTTTTCTGACACTTGCTGCAGGAGGGGGAAAATGCAGAGACTGCATTGGATTGAAGAAAAGGAAAATATTGTTTAGAAGCCGAAAGAAAAAGAGATATGTATTGCTGGGAGGTGTCTTTATTTTTGATTTTTTAAGGAAGACACTCTGATGTAAAATCTCCATATGATGTTTTTAAGTGGCTTAAAAGAAGATCCAGCGTGGAGGCGAAATAAGGTTCGGTGGAGGTGCCAACCTGCTGTTAATTTGGGCTCCCCTTTTTTACTTTGTTTATTCTGAGTGCTTCCCATTCCTCTCTCTTCCTCCTCAAACAACTATTTTCTCATAGCAAGAGTGGGAAACCATAACATAGGAAGCAGAAGAAGGGCTTACCACGGCTCTTGACTGGAAAGCTGTGCATGCATCTTGCATGCTTTGATGGTTTCCATACAGTCAGTAAGTTAGATGGAGACAAAAACAAAGAGAACTCAACTTTAAGTACACCCATCCCACATCACAAAAGCAGTTGAAAGTATCTTTAATGCAACATATCATTTAATGTTCATTCTAGTTTGGGCAGTAAGCCCCATTGAATGCAAGTGGACTTAATTCTGAGTCTGCATGCATAGGGTTGACCTTCAAAAACTTCAGGGACTGGGAGCTTGCTTCTATTCTCACTTCTTTCCACCAATAAAATCACAACATTGTGTTCAGTTTGGATAGAAATATAAAAGTGTCTGTTACTGTTGTAAATTATCAGAAACCTCTATGATTTGTGTTAAGAGCACATGGAAATTCAGTTACAAGTGTTACTTAAACTTCTTGGGCTGCAATCTGAAGTACATGTTCTCGGGAACAGGCATCATTGGACTCAGCGATGGGCCATGTTTACTAACATTTGCTATGTGATGGGCCATATTTTCCCACTGATGGCAGCTGCTTTGTGCTGTTGCTTACACCACATTATCAAATTTTGCAAATATGCCCATAGCCCAGAAATATGTGATATCTCTGCATTAAGTTATGGCATGGCACTACTCTGAAAAAGAAAACATTGTGCATTAATTTAGCTTTTTGTTGCTGTGGTACCTTTGTAAGGATATTAACACTAAGTTGATCTTCCAGTTTTTGCTAGAGTTTGCAAAAATTGCTCTGCAGGCATTTGTTTTTGAATTTTTGCTTATTACAGTACTTTCAGGGCCCACACTTTATTTTGCTAGGATTTCTGATCACACATTCATTGACTCTCTTAACCCCTCATTTCTTATATAAAATAGAACATCTCAGTGACTGTTCTGTCACTTCTTGTTTCCATGGAGACTCTCTTTGAATGCAGTTATAATTAGCATGCTGCAGCCACAGTAGTTTGTCCTCTGAAAGAAATAAGAACATCCTAGGAAAAATGTGTTATACTGTCAATTTTGGAACACTTAAACGGAAGCAATTTCTATGAACTATGAGGTCAAGCTAATAAAATGTGTTCTGAGGCATAGCAGTTTGGCTGCAGCATTAAAGAAGCCAGCTTGCAGATGCCTTCCACACATGTAAACATGATGTAAATGTGGAAAAATGTTGCATTAGGTACTTTGTCTATTTGCTTTTATACTGTGCTTACGGAAAACAATCTGGTCTGAGCAACATGTAAGAGTGCTTCTACATAAATGTGTTTGCCCCCGATCACTTAGTTAGGCTAATCATTTGCAAACCACATGATGGATTGATAATGGATAATATAATTGTAACCAGAATGGAACCATTTGTCTGAAATGGAAAAAAAGAAAAGAAAGCCCCTGGTTCAATTAGATTATTAGAATGACTGGCAAATTTGACAACTATGCTGTGGCTTAGAAATGGGATTGCCTGGTTGAAACAAATAAATGCATATTTACCTTGATTCATAGAATCATAGAATCATAGAATAGAATCATAGAATCATATGATTCTAATCATATGATGTCATATGACATACTAATACAGTGTGTGATAAGGTAGCCATGGCTTCCTCCAATGGTTTTGCCCTTGTTCTTTTGTTTACACTCATCCTGTGGGTTGGCAAATATGTATTCTTGCTCGCTGCTCTAATTTAAATAGCCTACACTATAGCCGCACTATAGCTGATTATTTGTATCATGTAATTGGGCGAAACTGATTTTTTTTTTTTGAGCTGTTCCAGTATCATTTTAGTTCTGGTTTTGGTACTAGATGTCTTTGGCAACCCTGCTTGGTGACATGCCAGGAGAGAAATGGGAAGTGTCACCCCATTCATTGTTCTAAACTGCTCAGATGCTTTCAGTTCTATTGACCATGGTCTCTGTATTGGAGATAGGGGTAGTACCATATTGCAGTGGTTCTGGTCCTTACTGGGAAACAGGTTCTGAAAATTGACTCTCTTTTAATTCTCTTATAGGGTTTGTCAAAGGTCAATTATATTTAGATATTTGCATGAAGCCACAGGAAGCATTTGTCTGTGGAAACAGAGCATGGCATCATCAATATGTTGATGATGCCTTCCTCTATTTCTCTTTGTCATCAGATCTAGGTGTAGCAGTGATCTCTCACAATAAATGCCTGAAATCATTCACTAGACTGGGTGAGGGTGAATAAACAGAAACTCAATACAAATAAGATAAAAATTATGGTAACAGGAGACTCAGTAGACTGACTGGCTGGGAAATGCCTGGATCAGATCCATAACTTGGGGGTATTCCTGTATCCAGTTTTGCTTTTGGAACCATGGGTAGTGACTGTGACCCATGGTGATTTTTTCAGCTTCAGCTAGTTCATGCCCACAACTCAGACTATGAGATCTGGCCAATGTCATTCATACCTTGCTAAACTGCGAATTTTAGACTATTGTAATGCATTGTTTTTGTGTGACTGCCTTTGAACACAGACCAGAAACTTCAGTTAGTTTAGTGACTGCAAGCATGGTTTTTGATGGGTCTAACCAGTGAGAAAATACTATGCTTATTCTTCAGCAATTGCAGTGATTAACATCTAGGATCAACAGAAGATGATGGCTGGATCTATAAAGCTCTGAAGTATGTTGTGGAATATTTCTTCCCTCTGCTCCATGTTTTACGCCTGCCTTTGCCAACTTTCCTGTATTTTGGACTACAGCTTCTATCAGCCCCAGCCAGTATGGAGGACACAAAGTTGGCAAAGACTCCTTTAAGATCTGTGACAAACTCCTCTTCATTTCTAGCTGCAAGGTTTGCATCCACCAGTGTATGGCTTTTTCAGTAATATTTACTCCAGTGTGTAGAACTCCCAGGAGGCTCGTTTAATCCCAGCGTTCCCCCCCCCCCAGACACAGACAGAAACATTCTTGCTCTTTTAATTGAGACATGTTTTGAGTTTTATCCTAGCCTCGCACCATTTACATTCATTTTTAAATTGTTATATTAAAAGCGTTCTGTCATAAACTGCTTGAAAACAGGTCAAAGGAGGTTAAACATTTCACAAACAAATAAAATGAAACTGTGTGAGGAAGCTTCTGCTGCAGTTTCAGTTTCTCTTTAATTATTAGATAATATCAATTATTATTCTTTGGTTTATCTCCCTCTCAGCCTTGGAGAAAGCTTTGAAGCTGTTGGATTAACAGGCAGTCCTTAAAGACTTTAACATTCCATACATGTTCTCTTTTGTTTCCTATATCCCCAAATATTGTCCTGTACTAGTAGCATCATTACGGACTTATACACATCGTCCAACACACACTGTAACTTCAGAAATGTACAATGGCCAATATTCTTTCAAAATGCTACCTATGAAATGCATACAAATGGGCTTCTGCCTTTCCAGGTGATTTGACACAACTTTAAAATGCTGTTGGGTGAACAGGAAAATGTGCTCAGAAATTGATTTTTCTTACACCATTTCAGAACTACCTTTTCTCAGTAGATTTAGGAGGTTGATAGGCCCGGTGACTTTAGGTGAATTTCCTGGGTGTTGTTTTTTTTTGTCAGCACACATTAAATTGTTGCTTTATGCTGGTTTGAACTTTAGAACAATGAATACCACAGAAAAATGGCTAAAATAAGTGGAAGAAATATATAGTGGGGGCAGGGAATTTTGATGGATACTAGATAGCAGATGGGCCAAAACTCTTGTCTACAATGTTATCTGTATGCAAAAACCGAACCTATGCATTGTTCAAACTCCCCATTTCCTGCAGTAATTATTTCATCCACTGTGGATATCCTCTCAGATATCGTGACATGTTTGTCCTTAAATTAGCTCCTAGCTTTTAAAAAAACTGCTACGAGGAAGAAATATTTTTCAAAAAAGGTTAAATGTGTTCAGAAACTCCCCATCACCCTCTAAAACCTATAGGAGAACTTTAAGTTATTGGCTACCCCAAGATGGTGGAATCAAGCAACACAATATAATGAGACTTGGTTGATGGTGTCTTAGAGCAAAAGCAGGACTCCGTTTATATATATTTAGAGCTTAATATAGTGATTCCCATATTTTGATAGCTGGGATCTCTCAAAATGAATGTCTGTGACACAGTCATCTCACATGTACGTCAAAGGGCAAGAGGGTGAAGTTTAATACTATTTCAGCAGATGTTCTTCACTAAGGTCTTTAGAGAGTGGATATCTTTTGGTTCTGGTCAAGTATGCTTAGTGGTCTTACTAGTAGCCTACAAATAACACTGGGTTAATCTCTCTGTACGTGTATCATGTTTCCAACCAGAATGAAAGATGACCCAACAGGAAACTGGTCTGTGATTCTGTGTGATTCTAGTGATGTTTGCTGTGGTCCACCTTTAGCTCTAGTATTCAGCTGAGCTCTTTTTGCACTTTGTCCAGGCCATATTAATCCTGTAAGCTTGTTGTCTCTGAATCTGATTTATGGCCTGACCTTTGGAGGTACTTTCTGACTTGCTTACTAACTTTTATCTTGGTATTGACCCATTTTATTATCAGTTAATCCTTCTGGTTTATTGCTTGGTCCTCTGCATTTTCATCCATCATCCTGCTTTTAGTTTTCACACTCTTCCAATTATGTCTGGCTTCCCACTTATTAAGTAGAGCCATGCATGCCAAATCTTTTAAAATATTTTTTTAAACCAAAACATTTATTTACTTTATAATCTGCTGTTATATGGGGCTCTCAGTGGTCTGTCATCCAAAGGACTGATCAGGTTCACACCTGCTCAGTTGTTACAATACTGTCTGATCAGGTACTTCTAAACCATTTGCTAGGCCCAGTGCCAAATCTTAAATGGCCATGAAATGAAATGAAGGTAAGAAGTGGAAGTTGTTAAGTAGTCATTTTATACTAAGAGATTATGGTAATTTCTGGGGGGAAATGTTATATTTATGCTTTTAAGTGCATTGCTTTAGTGCGTTTGTTAATTTGCAAATTTTGCTGTGAACCCTCTAGTGAGCCAGTAAACAAATATGTAATTTTGGTCTAAATGACATAAAGCTAAGTATTTCTTCATAACTTTCTGCATTAAAAAAAATGAACAAGCCCCAGTTGTTACTTCTTTAGCAATAACCATTTGCAGTCTGTGTATGTGATATTACACAAGCCTAATTAAACCAGAGGGATTTGCAGGGAGAAAATTTAGCAAGTTAGAACTGGATTCAGCTCTCAGAAAAGTGTAAATCCATAGGAAGCTAGTGGAGTCATATTTGTTATTTACATTCAACAGGAACTGAAGAACTGCATAACTAGTACTGAGCATCCAAGGGAACCTTCAGTTTGCACTGCATGGATAATCACTTTTGAAACTGCAGAGAGTTTCAAAATGCAAAAGGAAGAAAAAGGGAGGTCAGAATATCCACTGGGTATATGCAAGCCCTTGAACATACTTCAAGTATCTGGATGCTGGCTCTTCATCATTGTTGCCATTTAATCCTCAGTGACACATGGCCCTTTAGTCGTAAACCTCTCGGACACAGCTTTTTATTAGCCGTCACAAAGACAACAGTGCCAGTTAAAACATTTAAATAGGTGGCTTGCAGATTTAAAGAGCTTGGGACAGAACCTGGTGGCCACAGTGTTGTACTAGGGAGGTCTTCCAGGGAGCAAGTCTTCCAGAACTCATGGCCAGAAGTGATGGGTTGCATTTAGGTGTTTATTGGATTTGTTTTTGTAGGGAGGGGATGGAGTTACAAACTGTGCTGGTTGTATTGGCATTTTAAAAATCTGAGCCAATTTGAGGGCGCTCCTTTGGAATTATTGGTTAGCAATTAGTAAACCACTGACAACTCTTTAGTAGTGATATTCTCATTTTGAATTTGTGTGTATTCATTGTGTTTTTCAATGAATAAATGCATTTAGGAGAAATAGCTTGTTGAATATTGTCTGATGATGTGAATAATAAGGTTTAAAGAAAATTCAGTTCACAGGGCAGTTCTCTGTAGTGGTTATTTTATGATCAAATTAAATAAATTAGTGTCAGGAGCAATAGAACAATTGTTAACAACAGAATCAGACTCATAAGAACAAAGAAACACCAGGGAAAAGATGGGTAATATCAAAAAGTTTCAAAGGCACATTTTGTTTAAACTAATCAGAACGATACTGTAGAATTGTTGCAGGAGTTTTGAAATTCCTTTGTGGCATTGGGCTCTCAGTGCCTGCATGTATAATTGGGCTTCTAAATTAGTAAAACAGCCTGAAAACAGCTGTGCGACACCAGCAAGTTGTGGTGCTCAATTACTGTGCGGCTGTCCTCTTTTGTGTCAGTGCAGCCTACAAAGGAGCTGATTGAGGAAATCTAGAGAGATCGTGGAGTGGTGGCGTTATCATCCTTTGCTGGCCTGTTTTTTGAGAAGGAAGAATGAAAGTCGGTAGAGTCTCTGTCTGTGTGACCTTTGCATTGAGGTCATTGAACTTTGCTGTTGGAAGGTACCTTGAAGGTCATTTGTTCCAACTTCTTGCTAAGTGCAGGAATCTTGCAACTATTGCATCCCTAAGAGATAAACATTCAGCCTCTGCTTACAAACTCTGTGCAAAGGTGTATTCTTGGAACATAAGACCTTCCCTATCCAGTCTGGATGACGTCTAAGCATTTGCAACCTAGACATGTGTCCTAGATTCAAAGTATTCTGTTTCAGAACAGACACTTCCTCTCTATCTCTAAAGAGGCATCTCTTCTGAGTGCTTTGCTCCCAAATACTGTTCCTTTACCTGAGGGTCTGTTGCTATGGGTCCTAATTAACAACTATTCCTATTGGGAGCTCTGAGGAATTTTGAATTTGCTAAAATGCTTATGGCTGACTTTTCATGTAGAATAAAGAGGTGCCAAACTGGAGGCAAGATACAATCAAGTAGTTCTGATGACATTCTAAAGTTGAAAGATACAGTTTGAATGGTTTATGAATAGCTCCACTACTGAGACGTTAAATTACAGCCTGTATAACCACATGAGGACGATGAATACTGGATACATAAAACACTTTTATTGCCAGTTACCTTTAAGGTTGAGCAGAATGAAAATCCATCATGCGGGAGCAGTCCTGCAGCACATCTTGCACAAGGGGATTACAGTAAGAAGGAGAGAGAGAGAATTTGAGATTCAAGGAGAAGGAGGGTTTCAGGGCCTGTGACCCAGGAAAACGAGGATTACTGAACGCATGATATGGGAGGAAAAGCATTACAGCTTGTGTGATGTTGGGAAGACACCGATTATGGCAATACAAATTTGTAAACCTTCACACTTTTTAAAAATAATGTTAGAGAAACCCAGTGGAGATCTGTTTCAACAAGAGACCGCTATCTTTACAGTACAGTTGTTCCGCGCATTTCCTTCCTAGCAAATGTGTAGGTGATGTAATTGTTATCATGCCTCAGCACATGGGCATGTGACACCCTGGGGTGTTTATGCGAGTAAGAAAATCCAGCTTGTTAAAAGGAGGATTAAAAAATAAAGCGTATTGCAGAAACCAATTACTTGAAGTAAAACATGATCACTGTAAAACTGCTGGTTAGTGGTGATATTTTTTAAAATGTTTGCAGAGTTAAATGAGCACTCTGAAATATTTATTGCTTGTTCAGAATGAGTTTTCAGTGTCATTCATACTTTTAGGTAACATTAGTTGTTGACTTTTCCACTTCTTGAGAGATGTCGGCTAATTTAATGCTCATCTGGAAGAGGTAGTTTAGACAGGGCTGTGTGTGCTGATCTTCTTGCACTTCATTCCCAGTAGGGCCCTTGTGTGATACTGGGATGTTACACACCCCACAAGCACACCAGTATGTATATATATGGAATGTGAACAACAGCTTTCATCTGGGATGCAAGTGGGCTTTCTTAATCCTTCTTCATCATTTTATTAGAAGGCCGCCTTTCTCTAATTAAAACCATGGTCAAGGAGACTTAGAGACTGAGGAGGAGACTGAAAAGATTTACAGAATTACAAACAAAACATAAGTAGTGATAAACAATAAGTAAAACGCATCAAAAAAACAACGCAACAAAATCGAACAAATTCCACGAAAAATCTCAATAAGATCTAAAAATAAATATACAAAAAAGTAGTATCAATTACAGCAACAAAACCACCCAACACACCACCCTAAATAATACCACAGCCCCTTGTTAGGAGAGCAAAATATGAAGTTTTTGGAGTGGTTGATGTTTGCTTGCTGTAATGGTACTTGGCAGTTTGTGGTATTAAGAATGAAGGTGGTTTGTATGGGTGTCAAGGAGTATTGCTTAGAATGAACTTACAGTGGTACCTCGGGTTAAGTACTTAATTTGTTCCAGAGGTCCGTAGTTAACCTGAAGTACCACTTTAGCTAACGGGGCCTCCTGCTGCTGCCGCGCTGGCAGAGCATGATTTCTGTTCTCATCCTGAAGCAAAGTTCTTAACCTGAAGCACTATTTCTGGGTTAGCGGAGTCTGTAACCTGAAGCGTATGTAACCTGAAGCATATGTAACCCAAGGTACCACTGTACTCATTTCTACTGATTGTGCCCTAACCCATTCAGTTGCTGCTATTAAGGCATAACACATTGTCGTGGAGCAGGAAGGGGTAGATAACATGCTGCATTGACTGTATGTCATGTTTATGCTACAACTGTTATAGCACATTTGTAAAACTCTCTCCAGTGGGAATATTACATATTCCACTGCAGAAATGTACAGGATAGAAATATGTTGCAGATTTTAGTGAGAATTTACAAAGGAAGGAAGCTGGTGGTAGCAGATGGCAGTTGAGTTTCCAGATTACAATCTGGGAAATGTGTACTTCCTTTTAAAATTCACTGATCAACAGAGATATATGGTGGTCTAGACAGCTCTTGTCAGTTCCTTGCCTGATACTTCCCTCTGAGCTCCTTCTCCACCTGCAGGACACCAGCTGTGCTCTGTTACAGGCCAAAATGTTAAAAGATCATCTGAAAAATGGATGGGAGCAGCATTGACAACCATTAATGCCTTTAAAGGTTAAACACGTATTCTGTGGGTTTCAAACTGACAATCCTACTATTAAAAGTCTACAGTAGGGTTCATGCAATCCGTGGGTGGAGATGTCAAAGAGCCACAGTTCTACCTACATATGAGGATATTAGCATATGGCTATCTTACAGGATAATTGTAAGGAGTGCTGATTTGTGTGAATTGGATTGAACCCCACACGATGTATAAATGCACAGTACTAAAGTAAACTCGTTATCCATAATGGCACAACTCTCCAACAGCCACATTTTATGTTAATTGATACTACTGTACTTCAGTGAACTCCCAACCACCTCTCTGTTGCATTTTGTATACAAAAGCAGTAAGAATGTGGTAGTTGCTAGCTATGGTAAATGTTAAATTGAATTAACATCTGCAGCTGTGAAGTAGGGCTGCAATAAAGGGGACTGAAGATGCAAGCCAATGCTCACTTTACTGGGAACAAGCCTCATTGAACTCAATGGGGTTTACTTTTTTAAATAAGGTTTTATAAAAGCCCCCCCCCCCGCGTCATAATACAAGAAAAAAGAAACTAAACTAAATGAAAACAAAAAACAGAGAAAGAAAGAGAAAAGAAAACACCAAAGGGGGGGAAATAGTTCTGTGACACATTTTGGCTCTTTATTGTGGATATGGCATAATTCATGGTCTGCAGTTTACACTTTTGAAAAACAAATGAATACACCCCTAGTTTTATCTTGGTCAGTTTTAGGATGGAAGATGCGTGTTTGGCTGGGATGATAACACTGGTATTGGGGTCATGCTAAATAATTTCTCAGTACCTGGACCATAAAGAAGGCTGATTGCCGAAGAATTGATGCTTTTGAATTATGGTGCTGGAGGAGTCCCATGGACTGCAAGAAGATCAAACCTATCAATTCTGAAGGAAATCAGCCCTGAGTGCTCACTGGAAGATCAGATCGTGAAGCTGAGGCTCCAATACTTTGGCTACCTCATGAGAAGAGAAGACTCCCTGGAAAAGACCCTGATGTTGGGAAAGATGGAGGGCACAAGGAGAAGGGGACAACAGAGGATGAGATGGTTGGACAGTGTTCTCAAAGCTACCAACATGAGCTTGACCAAACTGCGGGAGGCAGTGGAAGACAGGAGTGCCTGGCGTGCTCTGGTCCATGGGGTCACGAAGAGTCAGACATGACTAAACAACAGCAACAATACCTGACCTTGAGTAACAAAGTAACACAAATCTCTCAGTTACTTGGCAGTTGAACTGTTTTTTTGTGGTGTTTTTTAAAAGCATGTGTCACATGCTCCTCAGTGTGTGGTTATTCTTTAAAATATCTGTGTTAGACAAAATATAAATTAATGAATGAGGAAAATGTGAGGAAAGAAGCTGTTCTTTGCAGATTCTATAGCTACCATTTTGTTTAACATAGTAAGCCTTCTAAAACTGATCTCTGCCAACTGAGTTTTGTTTCCAATTTTCTGCACTCAGTTAAAATCCAGTTCAAATGGACAAAATCCAGTTCAAATGGTGACTTCGCGCCGGGCTCCCGAGGGTTGCGCAGAGCTGCCTGCATTCTGAAGCCTGGGGCGCGCTGAAGAGCGCGCCCGGGCTTCGTGCAGCTCTCCGCTCCGTAGGATTGCGGATAGCAGGCTGTTCTGGGGGCTGGGGTCGGGGGAAGCTTGGGCTTCCCCCACGTCAGCCCCGCGCCTGGGGGGGGGGAAATAATTTTTTTTCTTTATTCCCCCCCAAAAAAAACCTAGGTGTGTCCTATGGGGCGGTGCGCCCTATGGGGCGAAAAATACGGTATATATATTTTTTTATGTAAAAAATATGCACCTGTAGTTCTATGTGAATAGGTTAAAATATTGATTATAGGATACAGGTGAAAGCAGCAGAATGACTTTGGATGTTTCATGCAAAAAATAGGCTATTTCTGTTCAAACTGAAGCTAAATGTACCAGGCAGCCCACTTTCACATGCATGTCCTATCATTTTATTGCCTTATCATTGTTTTCAAGTGCATGAATGCAGCATAGTGCATAAAACTGAAAATGGGCTATAAAATGTTTACATTCTGTGACTTTTTTATTAGGATTTTAAAATGATGAAGCATGCAGTTAAAATGTGAAAATCAATATTGAAAAATGCAATATATGAATGTAATTGAGGGGAACTATGCCTTTCCCTTTTGGTTGTGTCTGGTTCTGTTGTTAATAGTATTTTTAAATAAAATTCAATATTATTTAGAGGATTTTTTTTTAAATGAGCATTTTCTATTTTTTAACATTTAGTCTCATGTGTCAGGCCTGAGGAATCTCTCCCTCCCCTCCCAAAGGTTTCAAGGAGCCAGGAGGAAACAAGAAAGTTTTACTTATGATTTATTAAGTCACTGCAGTAACAGACAAAGAATTCCAGCCTTTCCTCCATGATGGAGTCACTCACTCTGGCTCCTTCTCCTCCTTCCCCCTTCCCCAACAGCACCCGCCTCTATGGAAGCCTCCCATTGCCAAACATTGCTGCGTATGTTGTTCTTGTACCCACAATGACTGTCGCATCCTAGGGGACGGAGGATCCCCTATGCTATCTATTGAAGCGTTTGCTGACTGCTCTCTCTCCTCCCTTACTTCTCCTAACTCAGCATACCTTGCCTGCTCGCTACATAGCTTGGCTGCACTTCAATACTGTCTCTCTCCTCCCTTCAGCTCCAGGAGAAGGTGGGAGTAGGGGAGAGATCCCCACCATTCCTCTGCCTCTTCATTCCATTCCCTGACATCATGAGAGACACATTTCCTATCAGCAGGTTTCAATTCTGAATCCTTTCTTCACAAAGCTGTGTCTGTCAGATAGTGGATGCCAGGTAATTTTGATCAACCAAGGGTGGGGATTGTTTGACTTTCCAGCTATCAAGACTCCAACTCCCACCAGTGCCAGACAGCACAGCCAGTGGTCAGGGATGATGGGAACTGTAGTCCACAGGTTTCCCACCCTTGCTTTACAAAGAACTTCGGATTGTCATGTCCTTTGCTGTATTTTGATATTTGTTGAGTACCATGAGTGTGCACTGCTCGTTACAGAGTTACATGGGCAGGAATAGACAGCCCCATGCCCTTTAAAATCTAAAATAGAGAATGAAGAAAACAACAAATGGTTCTCATGTGCCTCATCATGTGATCAATTATGTGGGGCAGGGCTAACCTGCCCCTCCCCCCAATATTTTATTTAAGTTGGCACACCTGCCCTACATTATATTATCCCCCCACAGCATTATCATTGGTGTGTTACTGAAGAGGAACTGAGGGAGCTAACTAGAAGGAAGAATAATGGTCGTAGAAGAAGAATGGATAGCACAAAGGAGACAACTAAAGTCTCTGCTGGAAGAGAATATTTGCTGGCGTGTGTATAATAATAATAATAATAATAATAATAATAATAATAATAATAATAATAATAATAATTTATTATTTATACCCCGCCCATCTGGCTGGGCTTCCCCAGCCACTTGTATCTGGCTTTTATAACTTAAAGCATAAAGAATTTTTATACTTGTAGCATCTTTAATTTTATGTGCCGATCTGCAAACATTTCCTCTATTCATTGATTTCACAGTGAATACCACTGCCCTTCACTACCATGTAGTTAGAATAATATTGAATCTAAACTTGGAACAGATTGAAGAAACTCCTATTGGTAATTCTGTTCTCCACACTGAAGCTCTTTTTATACTTGTTATATTAAACCCCCATAAGCAAAGACATATGCAGAGAATGAGAATATTTCCTCAGTTTCTTTCTCCCCCCACTCTCACACACTTCTTTTGTAAAGGAGATTGAATGGACAGCAAAATGTAGAATGATTTAACATATTATATTTACAACTAGGACAAGAACTTAATATAATGTATGCAGCTCCATGCGGTTTCATTTGGTACATCCTTTGTAGCCTGAGGGTTTGGAAATACTGTAGCCACAGTGCAGCTATAAATATTTTATCTCATCAAGGAAGTAAAAAATGAAAAGAAAAGAAAAAGATATAACTATGAATCTTTTAATTATGTTACTTATGCATTGCTTACATTGTGTTAGTTATACAAAGCTGTTTAACTTTTCGGAATAGTGACAAACCTCTCTCTCCCATGGGTTGTAGTCCCGATAACAGTTCTCCCTCCTCCCAGTAAGTAAAGAAAAAGCAAACTGTGAACAGCTTCACACTATGCATGACAAGTGGGGAACAGCCATAGCAGTGTTTCCCAACTTGGGCCTATAGCTGTTTTTGGCGTATGACCCCCATTATCCCTACCTAGCAAGACCAGTGGTCAGAGATGATGAGAATTGTAGTCCAAAAGCAGCTGGAGACCCAAGTTTGGCAAACATTGGGCCATAGTTCAGTGGCAGAACATCTGTTTAACATGCAGAAGATTCCAGGTTTAATCCTTGGCATCTCCCACTGTGGCTGGGAAAGTCCCCTGATCCCAAACCTCAGACAGTTATTGTCATGTAAACAACACTGAACTTGATGGCCCAATGGTATGATTTGATATAAGGCAGCTTCCTATGTGTATCATGTACTTTGACCTTCATACAGTAGGACTGTTACCAAAAAGTGGCCCATAGTTAAGAATCCTAGCATTACTGGAACACTCAGATCCTTCATTTCATGCGTTTGTTTTCTAAATTCATGTAATAAATCTTTAAGAATGTTTTAGTCAGTTATCCCTAAAGAAATTATGTGTCTTTTAATATTGATCATGAACAACCTCACGCTACAGTGGGCTAGTATGTAGAAGTTGTATGAATGAATAAAATCCAAACACTGCCTTTATTAGCCAAGGAAAAACAGAAGAGGACCTACTGAAAGTAAAGAAATAGCAGAAGAGGTGGAGAGGACTTGTGGGTACATTCCTTGTTGGACACTGGTAGTGTAAGATTCAACAATTCAGTGTTGACATTAGAGACTGGATTTCATGAGAGAATAATTTATCTGCATATTTGAAATTTTCTTCTGCTCCCAAACTCTAACATGGATAGACTTCTGGAGCTTTTTCTTTTCCTTCTTGAGACCAATCATAACAAATAGTGGCTGGGTGCAGGGGATAAAATGTGAGGACCATGCAGGTCATTTAACTTCCTCTCTTGTGAAGTGGAAATGTAATCATTCTGGAAAATTAAACATGACTGACTTGCATTACTGCGTATGAAGGTACAAATGATAATTATAATCATTCTACATCAGACGTTTATATGTCATTTATATCTCTTGTCATTTCGCAAGGCTAATTTTACACAGCATCCGTCACATAATAGCTCAAGAAGTAGGACCAAGGTAGAAAGAGAGAACCTCCTTCTTCACCCCCAAGTCATTATAAAAGTCTAATAGAATATAGAAAGGACATCTAGCAATCAAAATGTCAAACAATTACAGTGCCCAACTAGCTCAACACCAGTTTTTCATATCCATATATCTGTATTTTCTAAAATTAATGTGCATAAAGTGAATATGGTTTGACTACTCAGATAAGTATATATTCACTCAAATAAACATACATATTCAGAAGTTCATCCACATTCACCCAAAAGTGCTAGTGCTTTTCAACTTACACTGGTCTGGGGGAAAAATTGTGTGCAGTCCTGACTGTGTTTACTCAAGTCCCATTGTGGGGCTTCCTCCCAGGTAAAAGGGTATAGGATTTCAGATTTGGTTAAGAAAATTTGCAGAGGTAAATAAGATATTCAACTAGGAAGATATTAAAATATTAATACTAGATCAGATTATAGGACTCTGAAGTATTTCTCTGATAGCTCCATCTGTGTAGTGATGCCAAGGCCTAATACGAGAAAGGGTAAGGTAAAAGGTAAAGGACTCCTGAACGGTTAAGTCTAGTCAAAGATGACTATGGGGTGTGGCACCCATCTCACTTTTCAGGCCGAGGGAGCTGGCGTTTGGCCACAGACAGCTTTCCAGGTCATGTGGCCAGCATGACTAAACCACTTCTGGTGCACGGATGGCAGTGATGAGTGCCAGAGCACACAGAAATGCCGTTTACCTTCCCGCCGCAGCAGTATCTATTTATCTACTTGCACTGGTATGCTTTCAAACTGCTAGGTTGGCAGGAGCTGGGACAGAGCAACAGGATCTCACCCCCTTGCGCTGATTCAAACTGCTGACCTTCTAATCGGCAAGCCCAAGAGGCTCAGTGGTTTAGAGCACAACGCCACCCACGTACCTCAAGGGTATGCAATACTGACACCTTTTTTCTAGAAGAAAAGCACTGGTTAAAAATGTAACACTTCCTGTAACAACTTCATGACACCTTTGTAGTGGTTAAGAGCGGTAGTCTCATAATCTGGGGAACCGGGTTCCCTTCCCCGCTCCTCCACATGCAGCTGCTGGGTGACCTTGGGCCAGTCACACTTCTTTGAAGTCTCTCAGCCCCACTCACCTCACAGAGTGTTTGTTGTGGGGGAGGAAGGGAAAGGAGAATGTTAGCCGCTTTGAGACTCCTTAAAAGGGAGTGAAAGGCGGGATATCAAATCCAAACTCTTCTTCTTCTTCTTCTTTTTCCCCCTACAGTTAAAACACCCTGAAGATCTGTATGTAGAAGCAGGCTTCTGTATAGAAATATATTCAATATGGAGAGTAAAAGAAAAGGGGCACTTTCTCCTTTTAATGACACTGTAGCATGAACACAAATAATTGTGCCATATTTTTAATTTATTCATAAAATATATCATCTTTCCAATCTTAAAAAGAACCCCAAAGTGATTTCCAGTTATTAAAATCTCATCACAATTCGAACTAGGAAGCATTAAAAAGCCAGAAGACAAATAGGTGAATTGCAATCACTGTCACACGAATAACAGCTTGTGAGCCACTTAATGGATCTATGGAAGATCCATAGAACTACCTGCAGCTTTGCCCCCTCCCCCAACACCCTAACTTGGAACAGCTATCCCCTTTCCCAAGGCAATATCATAAACTGGTTTTGAAATATCACTCATTTTCAGAAGTGTTTTGCCAAATAGATTAATGGACTTCTGTTTGAGAAACAGATAGGTTAAGGAAGCATAGACTTAGAGGAAACACAATTAATTCTGATTTATTTCTGTATTGGCATTTTTTATTGACATATACAGTATATTTCTGCTCGTACTATTGTAGTCGAATATTGCTTTTCCCCTTTTAAGTGAGTAGATGAGATGGCATTGCTCTCTGATTGTTTTAATTGCTAAGTGAGATTTATTCAAACTTGATTGCCATTATGCAACTGAAGGAGCAGGTTGTTCCCATTATAATGATGCCTCGGTGCCGGCGGAGGGGGGAGGCATTGGGCAACACCATGCGGTCCTTGAATTGCAGGAATTGGAAAGAGGCTGGTGTTGATGTGAAAACTTAACCTCAATATGCTGCATTATGTAAATTGCCTGCTGGAAAAAACGGGGAAGGAAGTGCTTGTTTTCACTGTTAGGCGGAATTAGCTTGACACTGAAACATCTTTATATTTCTTTGCACTCTACTGGTAATTGTACAAAGGCGAACAATGAATAACAAAAAATTCTGTCTTGCAAAACAGCTGATGTCAATCTAATTTAAGTCAGAGAATATTTAAATATGTCTGCACTCATTCCAAGAATACGTATACATTCATTTGTTTCTTCACAGGAACTGCCATTCACCTACATTCTGTAGAGCAAAGCTAGGGCTGCCAAACGTTTGGTCCAGCAAGGCACATTTTAATTTTGAGAAAGTGCTGTGGGCGCCAGTGACATCACTTCTGTGGGGGTGTGGCATAAAAACATGGCTGTCATGGGAGGGGGCCGAGTACAGGCATTGCTGGTTGCTCTCTTCCCAAATGCACACGTACATTTCACATATACAGGCCACAGATAAATATATCCCTCAGCCCAAGTACATATCTTCCTTTCTCACAAACCACACACACATATTCATACATACATATTTCACATACATACATATTTCAACCCCTGCTTGCAAACATACACCACAAACACACCTCTCCATCTCCATGTATGGGCTAGTTCTGCGCAAAAAATTGAGAAGAATGGTATCTGTATGTTTTGCCTCATATTTCAGGTTCTAAAAATGCTAGAAACTTTGTCTGTTTAAATGAGAACTGGGAACCTAGGGGTTATGATTTATCTGGGGTACACCAAAGAAGGCCTTTGTGGGCACCTGCACACACTGGGTCAGCAATCCCTGCTGTAGAGTCTTGTGGAAGCATGTCATTGCCTCAGGACATGCTGAAGGCACTTGAGTCCAAAGGAACCTGCAGCTTTATTAGCTAAACAGATTAACATCTGGATCATTCCAGTCAAAAGGTCTAATGACCCAATATAGCCAATGTGTTGTCTTGCCCCATGATCCAAGTATGCTTCTATTTCTTTTTCTCCACCAATGCCTCTGTTCTCTGTTCCCTTTTTAGTGCCACACAAACATCTCATTCCAGCCAGACTTTCTTCTTGGTTCATCCCCCCCTCTGGTTTTCAAGCGCTCATCTATTTCTTGCTCTCCTGCTAAATTCACCAGCCATCTTTCAGTTATAGCACCAGTGTGTGTGTGTGTGTGTGTGTGTGTGTGTGTTTGTAACAGCTTATATGTGTTATATATGCATTAATAATGTATCTCCCAACAAGCAAAGATGTTAATTATTTTATATTAGATCACAGTTTTAAAAGGACCTGTTTAAGGATTCAGAATGCAAAGCAACTGCAGGGCATGTGGGATTATAAAGCAAGTACTGAAGTGCCTAATTAGGCACTGCACTTTTCTTTCTATAACAAATCTTGCTGCTCTTTTTAATGAACTTTTAAAGAAGTAGTTAAATAGTGTTGTATTCTACAAATACAGAATTCAAATCGATCTTATAAAAGCAAAAGTATAAACGTAGCAGCGCACTGATTTTAAAAAAATACTAAATACTTCTTTAAACATACAGAATCATAGAATCGTAGAGTTGGAGGGGACCCTGAGGGTCATCTAGTCCAACCCCCTGCGATGCAGCAATATGCAGCTGTCCCATATGGGGATCGAACCTGCAACCTTGGTGTTATCAGCACCATGCTCTAAACCAACCAAGTTATGCAGTGAATCCAAGGTTGTGTATAGGGACCATGTCTTTAGGCAGATCTTATAATAAAGCTTTCTCACCTTGTACACATACTGTGCTGTATATCCTGTGTGTGTGTTCATTTTAAGCAACAGGACATTTTAAATATTAGTTAAATTGTAAAAAAAAAGGTTATTTAGAAATGTCTTCTTTCTTATATGAGAGTAGTCCATGGAGCATGCGGATGGACAGACAGGCTCTTAACCACTTTGAGCCAGAGTAGAGAGGCACTTCTCTAGGCCTGCACCCTGGGTAGGAACAAACCTAGCCAACCCCTGGGTACAGCTCAGTTTTATACAACAAAATCTGAAAATCTGAAGCAGAAATTTCCCTTTTCTTCTTTAGCAAATGAAGAGGTATAAAATGTTCATTCTCACTAGATGCCACAATAGATTGCTAGCATCCAAAAACTACAGCCAAGGAATTAGATGATTTTTTTTTAAAAAAATGCTTATTAAATTTGAACCCCACCTTTACGTCAAAAGTTGCTTAAGGCAGCTAACAACAATAATATAAATTAAATATAATAAAGTACAACAATAAAGCAGCAATAATAATAAAAAGTAAAAATGCGAAAGCAAGGTTGGTAAAATATGCCTAAAAACAACCAGTTGAAATCAATTTGAGCATGTTTTCGAAACTTCTTACTGGAAAGAGTATATATATATATATATATATATATATATATATATATATATATATAGTGTTTGTGCATAATCCTCATTGCCCACCTTTGCTAGACCACACTGGTGAATTGACAACTGATGAAAGAAGCCACAACTGACAAATTGTAGTAAATAAACAGAATTAATTGTGGTTTGTTTGGTTAATAGGTGGCTGATAACATTTCAAGTCAGTGCTTATCTATGCTTTAAAATGTATGATGTATGTCTTATTATGACACCCTTTTAATGTTGGTTATTATTTGACAGCAGGCAAAATGTTATGTGTGGCATGTCATTGAAAACCAGAATTTGTCAGGGCAAATTTTGAGAAGGCTATTAGAGTTTTGTGCATATTGGAACGGCTGTGAGTTGGCATCCCTGCTTCATTCATTTTGTTCTCTAAAAGCTTACTAAAGTGGCAGAGAAACAAGACATTGTGGTTTGTATAAAGCAGAGGTTTCCTCTTATAATGGGAGTCTCACACACAGTACTTAACATTGTAAAATGTGGTGATGGTGATATAATAGGTACAGTAACAGAATATTATCCTTTTTAAAAATGGCAGAATGGCAGCATTCATTAGGCATGTAGGCAGAGAAGATCTGTTACATAGCTCAATATTTCAATAATAAAAATCCCAATAACGCACTGATTGTTTACAACTTCCCCAATGTTAGGGTTTTATATTATATGGAGACTGCTTCTAGTTCAATTCAGATCATCCGGGGAGTGACAGTATGAGATATTTTTCATCATTGTTTGCCCTAGACTTAGGCAACCAGGTCAGTCTTAGCCCGTTAGCATCATTTAGTTCGGTTGCATATTATTCTACAGTATTGTTCAGGTCTACCATTCCAAGTGTGTTGCAGCCAAGTTCACTAAGTGGTCTTCTGGTTATCTGGTATTTGGCAGATGTCAAAACAATGCAGCTCCCAGGGCTCTGCATGCCAGAATGTTAGTCAAGTGCAGTACATATTTAAAAGAAGATAACAAAGGATGAATATGAAAGACAAGGTCAGAAATTCTGAAAAGCTTCAAGTAGCTGCAGTGTATTTTAAATTATGTCATAGTATTTGTCATTCTTTTGTTCAAAGTACATGCTTTTTGTTCGAGAATAAAACAGAGTATGAGCCTCAGCTTCCCTTGTATATGTTTTATATGTCTTAATCCACATATTTCAAAAAGAGTTTTTTGGCTTCTTAATTTATGCATATGTTTATTTGTTTGTTGATAACTAGTTCTGAGCCTGCTGGAAAGAATGGGATAAAAATTCAGATTTATTTTTTTAAATAATAATAATAATAAAGTGCCTACCTAGGCCTTGTCAGACCCAATATGGGGGAGGGTTTTATTACAGTTAATGGCTATGTTGAAAGAACTACTCCAGCTAAACCATTTTCCTTTGACGACAATGCAGAGCTAATAAGACATGCCCTATATTGTATCTGACAACTTCTGGTACCCCTGACACAAGTCCATATCATAGGGATAGAAAGCTTTTTTTTCAGCCTGAGAACCCATATCTCAGTGGGGGACAGGGCCAGCAGATATGTAGAAGAAGAGGAGGAGGAGGAGGAGGAGGAGGAGGAGGAGGAGTTTGGACTTGATATCCTGCCTTTTCACTCCCCTTAAGGAATCTCACACCGGCTAACATTCTCATTTCCCTTCCTCCCCAACAACAAACGCTCTGTGAGGTGACTGAGGCTGAGAGACTTCAAAGAAGTGTGACTGGCCCAAGGTCACCCAGCAGCTGCATGTGGAGGAGCGGGGAAGGGAACCCAGTTCACCAGATTACGAGTCCACTGCTCTTAACCACTATACCATGCTGGCTCCCCAATAATAATATGACTCTTATTAGGCTACTGTCAGGGGATGGTTAGCTGCTTGTGCTTAAAATTGTGCCCCTTCAGAGTTTGTGCGACCCCACAAACCTCTGTGTGTGACAGAGCTCCTCAGACATGTCTGCTCTAGTCACTAGTAGAGTCTGACAGTGGCTGTCTGCGGAAGCGCTTCCAGCAAAGAAGTTCCTTAACGGAAACGCGTCTCCTGGACTCACGACGTGGCAGCTTCCGGCGCAGCATGGGTCTCCCTGCAGTTGCTTCTGACACCTCCCCGCTATTTTCGCTCGAAGTGTCTCTCACCCCTTTCTCTCCCCTGCTGCTTCCTGCCTGGGCTGCTGCGTCTCTCTCAGCATTACTGAGATCCTCCTCCAGAGACCCCGCGCTCCCCCTGCTGGTCCCTGCTTTGGCTGTTGACTCTCTCCCAGTCTCTGGGAGCCTTACCACTTCCCTTTCCTCCGATGTCAGTTCCCTGACATCCACCTCCCCTCCAGGGCCCCCCTCTCCCCCGCCCCTACTTTCTCCTCTGGGCGGTGAGGAGCTGAAACCCCTAAAAGAATCCTCTTCATCCTCAGACGTCTCGAACAATTCCCTCCATCGGTCTTCGTTCCGACTCGCTGAATCCTCCTCCACCTCGGAATCAGCGAACCCCTCCAACTCTTCTTCGTCGTCGGTGGTGGCGAAGTATTCCCTCCGGAACCTCGCCACTGGCTGGGGTTTTCTAGGGAATCTCTGATGAAAAGTTTCAATCAAAACCTCGTCATCTACCTCCTCTGCCCTGACCCAGGTGTTTTCCGACTCCGGCTCCCCTTCCCACATTACCAAATACTCTACTTGCTCTCCCCTCCACCTGGAATCGAGAATCTCCGCTACATGGTAGCTGTGTTCTTTTTCCTCCATAGCTGGTCCCCTATTGACCCTCCCCTCTCTGTCCCCTATATACGGTGACAGCAATGATCTGTGGAACACTGGGTGCAACTTCATGTGGTTCGGTAACCGGAGTCTGAAAGCCACTGGGTTGACCTGTTGCGTGACTTCAAATGGGCCCAGTCTTTTGGGTCTTAACTTCTTACAACCTCCTTTAAATGGTAACCCTTGGGTGGACAGCCACACCTGGTCCCCCACCCTAATGCTTTCCCCTTCCCTTCTGGTTTTGTCTGCCTGCCTCTTATATTCCTCCTTCGCCCTGTTTAAATTAAGTTGGAGCTGGCGATGGATCGCTTCCATTTCTTCAACGAACTGTTCTGCGGCAGGAACGCTCCAGTTCTCCCCCTCCCCCCCTGGGAAGGCTCGGGGATGACACCCGTGATTGGCCAAAAAAGGGCTCATCCCCGTGGACACGTTCTCTGCATTGTTATAGGCAAATTCTGCCAACGCCAGCTTCTCCACCCAATCATTCTCTCTGTCATTCACATAACACCTCAAATATTGCTGGAGGACACCATTAGCTCTTTCCGCCTGCCCATTGGTTTCTGGATGACGGGCAGTGGAAAAATTCACCTCTACATGCAATAAGCTCATGAGCTTCCTCCAGAACCTGGAAGTAAATTGTTTCCCTCGGTCCGAAACCACCCTCAAGGGGGCACCATGCAACCTAAACACATTTTCCACAAACAATTTAGCGGTTTCTTCTGCTGTGACCGCATGTGAGCAGGCTATAAAGTGGGCCATCTTGGTTAACAGGTCTACCACAACCATAATGGCTGTCTTCCCTTTGGACCTGGGCAGATCAGTCATGAAATCTATTGCCACTGCCTCCCATGGTCTTTCCGGCGTGGGTAGTGGTTCTAATAAACCTGCCGGTGCCCGCCTCTCCCCCTTGGCTCGTTGACATCGGTCACACCCTCTCACATATTCCCGCACATCTTCCCTGACCTTGGGCCACCAGAATTCCCTGGTAACCAGCCACATGGTTTTGTGTTGCCCAAAATGCCCTGCTGTGGGGCTATCGTGCAGTTGCTTGAGTACCTTTTCCCTCAATTCCCCTTCAGGTATGTATAACGCTCCCTTGTAGTACAACGCCCCGTTTCTCTCCTCAAAACCCCTGGGTTTGTCTCCCTCCCTCCTGAGACCCCTGAGTTTGTCCTGGGCGTATTCATCCTGCACCGTTCCCTCTACCAGTTCCCTTTGCCCCACCAAAGCCGCCCCACACACCCAGCGGTCCTCGGGAATAACATGGGTCTCTTCGGGTGCACCCTCTCCCTCCAAATATTCAGGTTTGCGTGAGAGAGCGTCCGCCCTAACGTTCTCCGGGCCTGGTACGTAACAAATCTCAAAGTTAAATTTGGAGAACTCCTGGGCCCATCTCAACTGCCTTTGTTTGAGCACTCGCGCAGTTCTCCAATACTCTAGATTCTTATGGTCCGTGCACACTTGCACCTTCTGTTGTGCACCAATTAGTAGGTGCCTCCATCTCCGGAAGGCCTCATAAATCGCAAGAAGTTCCCGGTCGTGCACCGTGTAGTTTCTCTCAGATTTGTTCAGCTTTCGCGAAAAGAAGGCACACGGTCGCCACTCTGACCCCTCCTTCCCCGGCTGCAGAAGAAGCACCGCCCCTATGGCTCTGTCCGAAGCGTCTGTTTCGACCCTCAGCTTTTTTTGTAAATCCACATGTAGAAGTTGTTCGTCAGAGGCGAAGGCCCTTTTCAGTTCCTCAAACGCTCGCTCCGCCTCCCCCGTCCAAACAAACTTCTTTTTGCTGCTGAGACAGTCCGTGATGGGCGCCGTCAGGTGGGCGAAGTTTCGGATGAACTTACGATAAAAGTTTCCAAACCCTAGGAACCTCTGCACATCCTTCTTGGTCTTGGGTGTTTTCCATTCCAGCACCGCTTGAACCTTGCCGGGGTCCATGGCCAACCCCTTGTCTGACAAGCGGTACCCCAGGAATTCCACCTCCTTGGTATGAAACTGACACTTTTCCAGTTTCACCCACAGTCTGTTGGCTTGCAGCCTGCTCAACACTTCTCTGACGTCTCTCACATGTTGCTCCTCATTCTCCGAATACACCAACACGTCATCTAAGAAGGCCACGCAATTCTTGTAGAGCAAAGGCCCCAGTACATGGCTCATAAAGGCTTGAAAACACGCGGAGCCTGTTTGTAATCCAAAAGGCATAACGAGGTATTCAAATACCCCCAAAGGGGTGAACATGGTGGTCTTCCATTCATCCCCTTTCCTTATACGTATCAGGTTGTACGCCCCCCTTAGGTCCAGCTTTGTAAAAATCTTTCCTTTTCGCACCCTGGTCAAAATATCATCAATCCTGGGCATAGGAAAAGCCGCCGGCTCTGTCACTGCATTTAGGGCCCGAAAGTCACATACCAGCCTCGGCTTGTCCGTGTTTTTTTTATCCACAAAAAACACTGGGCTACCCCCCGCTGCCTTGGACTCTCTGATGAAGCCTCTCTTCAGGTTCTTGTCAATGAACGCTCGCAATTCCTGCATCTCCCTGTCTGACATGGCATACAACTTGCCTACAGGAAGCTGTGCTCCAGGGAGTAAATTGATCTGGCAATCAAAGGGCCTATGCGGGGGTAGTTGGTCCGCTTCCTTCTCTCTGAACACGTCGCTGAGATCAGCATACTGTGGTGGCACCTTCCCCTTCTCCATCACTTCCGTCCCTGCTAGGGTGGCTTGGGCCCCTGCTGACCCCTTTTCCGCCCTGCAGTGTTCTAAGCAGTGTGCGGAACCGAAGGAAACCACTCTTTGATGCCAGCCCACCAGCGGATCATGTAGGGCTAGCCAGCTCATTCCCAAAATAATGGGAGCGCCTCCCAAGGTGGCCACATTAAACGCTATCAGTTCTGTGTGCCTTGCCACCCTCATTATCATTGGGACGGTCTGCAAGCTGACGCCTCCTCCCAACAGTTCCCTGCCATCAATCGTGGTCACCTGCAGGGGGTTGCTTAAAGGGATAGTCTGTATCTGGTGTTCAGCAGCAAACTCTTTGCTCATGAAATTGCAGGAGCTGCCTGAGTCCAACAGCGCCTTTATTTTTAGGGGGTGTCCATTTTGCAGCTCTAGCGACACTTCAATCACTAGAGCAGGTCGAGGAGCTTCTGGCACTGGCACTTGGGGAAGGGGCACTTTCACTGCTCTTTGGCCTGGCTGCAGTGCCCTGCTGGCAACCAGGCGTTGGCTTTTACCTGCTCCGTTTCTCCCTGCTCTTCCCCCTCAACAGCTCCCACCATCCCTTGCCATTCCTTCCTCTGGGGGCAGACTCTGGCAAAGTGGCCTGGCTGTTGGCAGAGATAGCATTTCCGGGCTCCCTTTCCCTCCTTCTTCGCCCCCTCACTGGGCTTTGAAACTGCGCGCGCGCGGGCTGTTCCGATTTCCATCGGCTCTGCCGGCGGGAAAGCTGGCTCAGGAATGTCTGGAATGCGTAACTCCTTCCAACGTTCCCCTCTCCCTTCCCGCCTCTCCAAGGCTCTTGCCTCCTGGCGCGCTCCAATGGTCAGCGCAGATTTGGTCAGCTGATCCATAGACCCCGCCCTGGGGCTCCTGGCCAGCTCGTCTTTCACAGCTGAAGAAAGACCTTCTTCAAATAGCATCTGAATGGGTGCCGCCGATAAATCCCACCCCAATCTGTGAATCAGCATGGTAAATTCAGTCCAGTACTCACGGACAGATCTGCTTCCCTGCTTGCAAGCCATTAGCTGTCTGCGTACCGCCCCTTCCTCAATATCGCTGGAAAACATGATATCCATTGCACGAAAGAATTTCATAGTGTCCTTTAGGATATCGTTGTGCGTTGCCATCAGGGGTCGAACCCAGTCCCGCGCCCCCTTCTCAAGATGCCCAATTACGAACGCAACTCGCGATTCCTCATCAGGGAACTCATCAAACTGCACATTCAGAGCATATTGCATCTCAGTCCTAAAGGCATGATAATCCTTGGGGTCCCCCCCAAACTTCTGCACCAATCCTGGTACCTTTCTGGGGAACTGAGTGGTTCTCCCCTTTTTGTCAGCATCCTGAGCCCTTCTCTCCTCGAGCCTCGCCGTCTGCAGCGCAAGTTGGACCTCCAGAGCTTGATACCTTTCTTCCAAGCTTGGACCAGCTCCACCCCCTGCGTCTCCGGTTCCGACTGGGTTGCTCATGATGCTTTCTCCTGCACAGGCAGCGTACAGAGACTGTCAGACTGCTGTCAGGGGATGGTTAGCTGCTTGTGCTTAAAATTGTGCCCCTTCAGAGTTTGTGCGACCCCACAAACCTCTGTGTGTGACAGAGCTCCTCAGACATGTCTGCTCTAGTCACTAGTAGAGTCTGACAGTGGCTGTCTGCGGAAGCGCTTCCAGCAAAGAAGTTCCTTAACGGAAACGCGTCTCCTGGACTCACGACGTGGCAGCTTCCGGCGCAGCATGGGTCTCCCTGCAGTTGCTTCTGACACCTCCCCGCTATTTTCGCTCGAAGTGTCTCTCACCCCTTTCTCTCCCCTGCTGCTTCCTGCCTGGGCTGCTGCGTCTCTCTCAGCATTACTGAGATCCTCCTCCAGAGACCCCGCGCTCCCCCTGCTGGTCCCTGCTTTGGCTGTTGACTCTCTCCCAGTCTCTGGGAGCCTTACCACTTCCCTTTCCTCCGATGTCAGTTCCCTGACAGCTACATTCCAGCCAAACACAAGCCAGAGGTTTCTGCTCTCCTTCTCCCACCTATATTTCTCTAGCCAAGCAAGCAGCAGACATTATCACACATGCTGCAGATAACTCCCTGCACTGATAACCACACACTGGAAAAGGTTCTCGCAGCAGCATGTAAAAAGCCAGTGCATACAGCCACCCCACCAGCCATCTCAGTGTATGACACAGGTAGTTCAAAGTCAGTGCAGCCAAAAGCTATTATGCAAAGAAGATTGTGAGAAAAGGCATTTTTTCTAGCTTTCAGGCATTCCAGTTTAGTGTTCGTGTGTATACATGAATAATTATTGAAAGCAATGGTGAAAAGTATAATGGAAAAGGAATGGTTGAATATATGCAGAAATGTATTTAAATCTCTTAATGAAAGGTCACATTCCTAAGCATAGTGGCCTGCAAGAGTTGCAGTAAAAAAACCAAAGCATTGAAAAGCTTTGAACCAAAGCATTTGAAGCATGGAGTTAGGAAACAGAGTAGTAGGATAAAAATAGACATTCAGACCCCATTTCTAAACATCCATTCATTCATCATCGGTTCCAATGTATTGTATTAGCCGTAACAACAAATCCAAAAGTATTATTATAGCTATTCAATAAAACAGAATGGTAAAATATATTTTTTAACAGTTCAGTCAACTACATTCTGCTTGGTAAAATCAGTTCATCATTCCCTTTACTTCTGAGGCTCAAGTGTGAGTGCTGTTGCCCATGTAGCCAAACAGTAATATTAATACAAAAGAGGGAATTGTCAGCAGGCATGCAGGAACTCCGAAGTTTACAGGAGTACAAAAAAAGAAAACTTTAGAAAGATTCCTAAGGGGGAATCCCCAAGAACACTACAATGATTTCTGAGCATTCTCAGTGGCTACTGAATACAGTACAAGCTAACTCCTGGGAGGTGAATGGGAAGCTTGGTGAGATGAGAATATAATGGAGTGTCCTGGCGGAGAACATCGCTCACTGACTGGAACAGTGAACAAGAGCATTTCACATTTCTACATTTCTGCCACATTTAATCGTGACTTTTCAGACTGCATTAAAATAGCAATGCTACAATACTCAAAAATCACTGTTAAAAAAGCATATAAAATACAATCGCATCTTGCATGCAATTAACTTGCACGATGTCAACCTTGTGGACTGCACCTCTTACCTTAGTGTCATTGCTGAACTTGATTTATAAACACACTTGCCAGAAATGTTGGGCACCAAATGATACAGACAAAATGATACAAAAAGTTAAATATATGAAATATTTTTAAACAATTGTCTAAAGTTTACATCCTGAATGTGTGTGTTATCGTACCCTCAAAACCCTTTACACTGGCTATGCTGCTTGCAACTCTGTTTTTGTTTGCACAATGTTACTACAGGACTTCAACATGCCATACTAGTGGTATTTAAGTGAATAAAACTGCTTCAAAACTTCCCTGAAATTAACCAAACTCTAAAAATGCTCAAGTTTGCACAGAAAACTAGAAGCCTCTAAGCAACTAACGCAAAGGCAACATGAGATTGCAGCTGTTAGCATATTTAAATAAATAATTGAATAATACACAAAGCAGACTGTGTGGGATATATTTATACCACTGCAATGAATGCAATGCAATCTGTCTACACATGCAAAGAATATACAAGTTTTGAAGGGGTGGGGAGAGACACACACAAAAAGCAAAGACAAAGAAAACAGTTGGTGAGTTACAAAAGGATTTGTAACAGTTCGGAACTCTACCAGGCAATGTTGCTTACCAACCTACGGTGATTTGAATAGGGTTCTGTGTGTGCATTTGTGTACTTTGGAAAAGAGGTGGTTCTCTATGGGAGTGACATTTATAGCAGCAGCCGTATGTTGGCACTGGGTGATATCAGTTTTCTTTTAGTCGTAAGTCCCACCCCCATTGTGAGCTGATCCTTATTGGATGAGGTTGTGCCATTCAATTAGTTTTATTTTTAAACCTGGTTACATGGTATTTTGTGGACATAAGCTCACTGTACAAACTGTTCTTCCTGAAAAGTCCTTGTAGTTGTACATTGCTAGAGTTGGAAGCAGCAATATGACTAAAAAGGAAGAATTCTACTATGGAGAAAATGGTAATCTTATATGTATTTGCTCTAAATGAATAACGTGGAAAATGTTTTGTACCAGAGACTGATATTCAGGGTTCTCTTCCATCTCTGTGTCTTTGGGGTATGTGAAAAGTGATTGCTAGATGAAACAGTGTTGCAGTAATTTGAAGATGTATTTTGTTTTACTTACATAATGTATGTTTTTGAACCAATCTTTTAACTTCCAAACAAGTTAAAAATGGGTTCAACCCTTTTCGAAGCAACCTGCTGTGTTTACATCTGTTGTACAAGTTCTGCTCTTAAACTTTAAAAAAAACCCTCAATATGTTGTGAAAAATGGGACAATTATTTAACTGCAAGTTTATTCCATAGCTTTCAATGAAAAGACTTGGTTTGGATTGCATTCCGTGCCTTTATATATATGCATCAGATCAGCAAGATACATTATACAAATCTTTAGATTTAGAGCAAATTTCAAAATTAAAATTTTCTCCAAGCAAAACCTTCCTATAATACTACAATGTGTTTCTATCTGGAACTTTCTGCTACCACTGATATTTACAGTTGTCAGTTTTAACAAATTATTGTTATTTTTTGACTTTTTGTATATTAACCTTCCTTTAGTAAACTGTCAAGTTCTGTCTTGGTAGCAATCTTAAACCAGACCCATCCCTCCCCAATATGAGTAGGTATTCTGATGCTTCAGTAGAGAGCTGTCATTTCTGGAAGGGGTTTTGAAGGTGTAATAATTCAGTGTTCTACTTTGTTCAGGGAACACTGTTGTCTTCAACTTGTGAAATTTGTTTGCTTTGTGAGTAATAGAAAACCACACCCCTTACTACTATGAGATCAGAGTATGGAGCACTTAATCTACTATGCCCTTGTTCGTTAGTAAATTAACAGGTATTGGTTTTTCCTGGAGTGGTATTTTAACAGTCACATCTGATCCCCAAATGCATAGTTTTTCCATTTTAATATGATAGGAAACCAATAGAGGTGTGTCATGCATACTAAGGCGGAAGTAAATTATTATGAATTCTGTTTTGCTAAGAGGAATGGAGTCATTATAAAAAGTAGAATAACTTCTTGGAAAAAGAAACCTGGTGTGCACTTGGCCCCACTGGCTACATTATCAACCATTCTGTTTCATGTAGCTACCCTGAGCATTCAGGAAATTGCTGCTGTTGATGATGCTGCAGCATAATGTAGGGCAAAATAAAAGCACATGGAGGAAATTATGTATGAGGATCCTCTAGTCTTTTTGAAACCTTGGCTTATTACGGTCCTAAAGAGACAAGAAACTATGTCTGAAATGCAAAAAAATTCCAGTTCTACATAAATATTTCATACCTGTGTTTGATATACGGATACACTTGGATGTAACCATGCAAATATATAAACATTTGCCCCTGTTGGACGCATGCTGATGGGTTAATGAAGAGTATTATAAGACAGGTCTCTGCCACATCACCACATAGCTATGCAGATCCTTTTCCCATTTCCCTCCAATTGTGTGTAGGAAAGAAGTTATTCTCATGCTCTCAGGGGGTTGCACTAAGTGATCCTTGGGGTCCTTGCCAGCTCTTTAGTTTTATGATTCTAGGTACAGTAACTTTCAAGTTCTAAATGAGCGTAACTGAAGGAAGTTCTGCAATTTAATGGAGTATAGGCAACTGCATAGCACATTGGGTACCTTTATATTTCCCTTATAAGCTTGGTTTTGGTCTGGATTTCTGTGTGACAGGGTAATTTGTGTTCTGTACCAGCCAGCAGTTTTTATCACATACATCTGTTCCAAAGCTATTAGCTGCCAAGGTTCTTGTGTGGCAAAAATATGTTTTTGTTGGTTATTGGCATGGAAGAGAACATATTTGCTACAATGCAAACAGAAACAAGGGAGCTCCCTCAGTTTACAGAGCAGGGCTTGCGTGTTGTGAAGGTTTTCTGATATGAAGCAGGACAAAATTTCACTTTTGTTAATCGGTAAAATTCATCCCTCTCCACCCCCAAAAAGAGAGAAAATGTTCTCTGGCAGCACAGTCCTATGAAGTGTGCTCAGATTAAGCCTCACTGAGTTCAATATAACTTACTCTAGGAAACTGTGTATAGGGTTGCATCCTAAATTCCTTTGACATAAACTGTTAGCAGTGGGCACAAATCATGTTTTCTCCCCCCTAGCAAATGGGATTTAAGAGTAGCTTCACTGAATGTCCATGTATCCTCTGAAGGAAAGAATCAGTGGTGTGTTGTAAAGAATGCTGAAAGAATGAGGTTCATAAACCTGTTAATGGTGCAAGTAGCATAGCCATATTATATACACCAAGCTTTCATATCTTTATGAGTGTGTCGACATGTGAACTGGGCCATAGTCAGCTGTCAGGATTTTCTAACACAAGCCAGAAGGTAATGCAGGTATAATGTGGTAAAGAATGTTAGACATTAACACACCTAGCTGATAGATAGGAAATATGTGCTACCATACCTAGTTTTCTTAGATTACTTTAGCAAAACCTGTGACATTTTCTTGGGTTTTTATCTCACATCTTTCCATAAAATAGTGAGAAGCAGAAGTGATAAGCTACTTTAATTTAACTGTCATCAGTAACCTGTGGAAGATAAGAAGTTGCTGGAAAGATGCTATCACCAGCTGCAGAAATGCACAGTGAATTCCTGATAAATTGACTCATCCTAAATATTTTTCCTCTGTCAATCTTTGGTGCATAGATTGAAGTTAAGAAATTCTATTATTTAACATAGCTGCTCCCAATGCAGTGAAGTAAACAAGAAGTCTGAACAAAGTACCTATTAATCCACCTCACATTTCCTCCCCTTGCCTTGGAGGTTTCCTATGTTACTGCCAACACAGTCCACACAGAAGTAACACTGGTTTACTGTGTGTGCTATGCTTTAAATAGCCTGTTTATGTTCCATTTGCAAAAGAAAAAAATTTGCTGTCTCTGTGCTAGTAATATGTTATTAATAATAAAAATAACTTTTTAAAGGTTGCATTCTGCCATTCTAGAAGGCTAGTTTATACAACAGTTTATTTTTACATGTGAATTTTCCTGACTGTCTCTGGGTAGGCACTCACATGAAAAAAGTGGCTCATGTGAACCAGCTAATTATGTATATGGGCAGCATCAATTCTTGGGAATGTGGCAGCTAGGAAAATTTATCCATGGTGGTGGAAATTGCTATGAGGTATAACCAAAACCAGCCTATTCACAAAAAGGATTTTAGGCATGGGTTCAAAGACAAGTCGAGATTGTTTGTGTATATAAACATTTTTACTTTGGAAGCCTGCTGTTCAAATATCTCCTTCAAGTCACAAGGGAGCTTTAGGCAAGCTGTATTTTCTCCATCTTAGTCTCCCATCTGCAACATGGGAATATAATACTGTAAACTATTGTGTTGTTCCAAAGTTGCTATAAGGATTACTGAGATGGTGTCTGTGAAATTTGAACACTTGAAACCATAATTATTCAAAAGTTATTTTATGAATTGGCTCAGAATTATACTTTGTCCATGGTTGGTCGTACAAGCCAAACCTTAAGAATAAAAATTACCTTTGATAGCTTCGTATGAACTAACTGGTCATCAGGAAAGCAGGTTCAGATCCCCTGTACAGTAGTACCTCGGGTTACATACGCTCCAAGTTATATACACGTCAGGTTACAGACTCCGCTAACCCAGAAGTAGTGCTTCAGGTTAAGAACATTGCTTCAGGATGAGAACAGAAATCATGCTCTGGTGGCGCGGCGGCAGCAGGAGGCCCCATTAGCTAAAGTGGTGCTTCAGGTTAAGAACAGTTTCAGGTTAAGAACGGACCTCCAGAACGAATTAAGTACTTAACCCAAGGTACCACTGTATACAATAAGTGGCCCAGATGTTCGTAGTGGAAAGCAAAATATTGCTCAGATACATTAAACACTAGATCTTGTATGTTTTTTAAAGTTGTTGCAGGAAATTGTCATGTTTTCACAAATCAGCTTGCTACTTACTGGACTGTGACTGAAATCATATATGCTTGCTTATGAGCAGTGCTGTTTTTCTAGAAAAAGAGGTGCCAAAACTCACCATGAACGCCTCCCTTGTTCTCTTATAATGGCAATGGCGACTGCCTGAGAGGTGCTGGAACTGAAGTTCCAGCTGAAAAAAGCCCTGCTTGTGAGTAAGTGCAATTGAACTCATTGGGACTGTGTTGGACTGTGCTGTAAACCAGTTAGTTCATTTCTGATTTTAATAGAACTTTTAAAGACATGGTGGAAGTCCTAGCTGTCCATAGAAATTTACTGGAAAAGCTAATATTTTAGTGTAGCTGTGATTAGACAGCAGACATTACAACCCAAATTAAATGTACCAGCAAAGAGAAGAACTAGTGTTCTTTCTAACCCATTTCTTATTTTATATGTGCTATTCGGTGATTTGAGTTCTCTGGTATTTAAAAGTAATACCTGTCAACAGGTCAGCTGATCAACCCGTCATTGTAAAAGCAAGTTAGCAGAACAGGAGGCATACAATTGAGGATTAGAGTTTGCCTGGGAGAGGTCTGAAGTAGACTGACTTTGCTGCAGTCTGAGTTTTATATGAGTGATTCTTGGCTTGCAATACATACAAGCCTCATCCCAGCCTATGAACTGCAATACTTGCAGCAATGTACATAGCAGGATAGCCACAAACCCCTCACCTCATCTCTCTTACAATACTCCCAACTTGCAGTGTGAGAGTAACAACTGCAGACAACACAGCAGAGTTGTAGCAAGCTTCTCTCTCATCCTGAGCCCTAAGATATATTGTAGTGCTTTTGTAAATCACAGTCTAACATGCAACTTGACCCTCAACACGTAGTTTTAACCCTGGACTAAACTGGGCTGTGATAAGTCACACTCTCCCAGCCAAAGTTGAAAAACTAAAATAAAAATAAAACACCTGAGTTAGAAAAAGCTTGAGCTTCTCTGTTCTTTGATGCCATTTGTTTTGCTGAGGGCAGCCTCGTAGCAAATCACAATTGTGCTGAAATTTTGGGATTTCTCTATATTTATTTCCACAAGTAGCTTTCACTTCTTCTTTAGAGGACATTTCAATATGGCTTATCACTTAGACCCACAAAATTGTTTATCTTCCATGTAATGGCCCAGTCTTGTAATTTTATGTGCTTATGGAATAGGGACCATGCCCCAGTGGTAAGGCTGCCTGCTTAGCACAATGGGAGAGGAGCCAACCACATCCTCCCATCTGTCATGTTGGGGGGAAGAAGGGACAGTGTGCCTTTGAGCAAAAATAAGTAAACCCAGCTCTCCAGTGCTTAAGGTACAGTGATGCATCCAGTAATATCCCGGTGATGTGTAAGTGTGTATGAACTCAGAAAGCTTAAGCCATCAATGATATAGTTCCTACATTTTCTAGGTCATGTGCCTCTGACTCAAGGGTTAGGGATCTGGCTGAATTTCAAGATCAGTGTACCCCGCTATCTTTCTGTATTTGGGAAATTGTACTGCACTGTGATTCACACGCCATATCAAGGGAACAGCAAACCTTAATGGTTTAATATCACTATTGGCCATATGCCACAGCTGAGCAGTAGTAGTTCAAGAAGACAGTTCACTAGCCCTTGAGAGCCATATATTGCTTTTTATATGGCATCGTTCATCCAGAAGGGTACCAAAGTGCTATGCATGTGAATATATATTCATTAGCCTCGGCAATAGCAAATGCTATCATTTATATTATGTTACAGAGTTCCATTATAAACCTCTTTATTCATTTGCTCGTCTCTTTATCCTTTTGGGCTCAGACCTTTATATGCTTGCCGTACAGTCATAGGGCATTGTGCTTTTGTTTTAAATAAAACATATTAAAAGGGCCTCTTTTTAGTGAAATTCTGATGTTAATTCCTCAAATCATATATTTGAGGGGGGAGAATTGACATATTTGTGCTTTTAAAGTAGCAAGATTTTTAAATTACACGGTCTTTTGCAGTTCTGCACTACTGTCTGTGTTTAGAAATGCTGCTTTGTACCTGTTTATTTGGTTCCCTTTTTAAGATCTATTGAAAACCCTTTCTGGACTTAGGAAATAGTTCTAGATGAGCTGAAAGAGGATTGCAAAGACTTTTGTTGTCAGAACAGAGCAGGAGAAATCGCAGTGTCCACTTATCTGTCGAATAATCAGACTACTCCAAAACCTCATTCCACAACTCTTACTCCTTCAGCCCCTTACTCTTTGCTTTCTCATTTTGATTGCTGTACATTTTCCGACACTGATTGTGGTCCGAGGACCTGACCCCCGCAATGTGAAATGAATACGCAAGGACACGTGATATAAGGTTAATGGGCAAGAATAGGCCACAACTTTATTGATTACAGCAGTGAAAAGGTATTGGCTTAGGCATTGGATGTCTAAAACGAAGGGGGTTTATTCACCAGTAGGTGGAGCCTTTTGATGCTAATCTCCCCTGATGTCACCGAGGGTCGTGCCATGGCCTCCCGCCACGCAGGCATCGGACAGAGTACACGGCCGCCAGATTCCTTTAACGGAATACCCAAAAATTGAAGGCATAAGCGATGGCCACACCTAGCCCTTCAACACACCACAACACATTATTCCAATGCCTAACCTACCCACCAATACCACGAAAGTTGTGACGATTGCTACGAGGTAGGCTAAAAAACCAAAAAGCCTAATGCCAAATGGAAAAATTCCTACCAGGCCCCCTGGACAACCAGGGCGACCAACCTAAGGTCCATAGACGACGGCGAAGAATGAGGCTGAGGAGAGGCTGGCGCCGCAGCAAAAGGCTGCTGTACACACCCCCTCGGAGGCACCTGGTTGGGTGCCTGCCGAGGGGCGTGGGAGCCAGCCGGGAGAGAGGAGGAGGCAGGGGGCAAACACCCCCTGCTAGGGGCGGAGCTTGGGCTCCCACCCACAACCACTCCCCTCTCTTCCAGGGAGGAGAGTCTAGATTCACTCACGCTTTTTGGTTGGAAAAACATGACCAAGTGGCTGCTAAAGCACTTTATTTTAAGGATAATGAAGAGAATACAGAGTTCAGTTCTCGGGGACTGCCCCCTGGTGCTATACTGGATATGTTGCCTGCAGGCACAAAGCACTACGTGCTCAAGGGACAATTTTGTCTTTTCATTTCCAGCCAGGTAAATTTTATGTCTAGTACTAGTATGGCTTTCTTTCTTGCCCTTTGTCTCCTGTTTCTTGCTTGCTGCCTTGCCACTGGTACTAACTGATCCTCCCAGGCCTTTCTGTATAGTTGGCACTTGCTCTCAACTTTTCACTGCCAACCCATATTCCAGCCATCTTCTGCTGCTGTCCACAACTCATTCTCTTCTGCTGTCTGATAACAGACCAAACAAAGCTCCTTTGCTCAGGAACATATGGGAGTTTGGTTTAAGATGCAAAGCTGAAGTGCATCTAATTGAGATGTACCAAAAGAAGGATTGACTGCTTGTCCTGTTTAAAGAGTGTCTATTCCCAACCGGCACACCTCTCTTTAATTGCCTCTGATGGAAGCAGAATAGTGTAGTGTACAAAAGCAGCTGGTTTTATAAGAGAAACAAGTCTAACGTTTGACACCCATGTGGCCATTCAGCATAAATATTCTATTAGTTGTGCAATTAAAATGTGTAGCTTCATAAGGAAGAGCAATGCTCCACATTGATTTGCAGGGATCAAGTGAGAAATCTTTTGGTGTGTTGATCCCTGTAATGAGCAATCTTGCCATACAAGGACAAAAAACTCAATTTTCCAGCTGTCATCATTGCATAGAAAAAGCAAAAATGTCGAATACTGGATTCACCTATGATTAAAGCCTCTTTGAGGGAAGTTCCACCAGGAATGAGCTTGGTTCATCGTATCTTTTCCTATAATTATAGCTTGAAATGCAAACAAATGCTGTCTCACAAACATTTTATATGTATTGCTTTATGAGTGTAAGCTGGCCCCACTGAGCCCAGTGCAGCTATTCACACATATCAAGTTGTTTGCATGCATTAGAGTTTGCAGAATAGAATCTGAATACATGCAGTTCCTTAGAGTAGCCTGGTACGGTAAGAATACAACAGGGATTGTGGTTGACAAAGGTTAGGAGGAGACACTTCCCAAAAGAGATGCAGCTTGGGGGAAGGGGAGGGAATCAATTTAATTAGAATGGATTCTTTTCATAGATAGCTTAAACCAACACACCAAATTCACTGCCTAAAATATGATTTTCTATCAATATTGATATAATGACATAAAACTCTAAGAACAGTCTTTTTTCGGTTCCATCCTACAAATTTGAGAGAGAGAGATGCAATTTTTATTTATGGACCATTGTTGATTAGGATGGGAAACCCAAAGCACATTTATTATGGAAATGTTTGCATTGAAGTCAGCACCATTGTTCCATTTTAAGTGTGTTGTGGACTGGAGCTTTAATCTCTATTGAATTCCTTAAGACTTTGTCGTTAGTACTGCAATAAAAATGTGATTAAAAGATGAGAGGCTTGAAAGGCAGTGGGAAGGGGCAATGCACCCCAGGATTTCGAATGTGACCTTGTTGATTAACACCTCAAAAGCCAATTTAATTAATTTATTTCATTTCCAGTTTTCATTATATGGTATGTTGTTGTTGTTTTTTTAAAAAAATATATCTTTGTGTTAATGTAATAATCCTGGGGAGGGTTCCAATGGGGTCAGATGGGCTCAGTCATGCAGCATGGCAAATGGCAATACCTCCGTCTCCTGAGTCACTAGAGTCCATCTCAAATTTGGACACCTTGCTTGTTAGGCCATCCTTGCCTCTGGAACCACTGGAGCCCAACTCAAGTTCAGCCTCTTAGGAGGAGGTGATTGCCCTATCTATTCTGTTTGCTCTAGAGGAGTCTCTGACACCTCCTCCATCACCTACTAGGTCACAGAGAAGGCAGGCCAGGCATGAACAGACAGGCCAGGCCCAGCCTTCCTGGAGGAGTGAGCATTTGCTTGCCAAGTCTAAGGAACAGCCTTGTTGGTTGCACTAAATTAGCCCCCCCCCCACTCAAAATTACAGGGGGCATGTCACTTGTTGGATCAATGTCTTCAGTTGTCTAACTATGCGCTGTACCTGCTGTGCCTTTCAACTTTATCCTGCTTATGTATCGCACTGATATGAGTATTAAATATTTTGGTAGAAATTGTAATCTGAGTTTGAGTTCTTCATCCAGTAGGAGCCAGGACAGTGATTTGGATATTTGGATACAGAATTTGGAAACAACAACAACAACCACCACACCTTATGCAGTTTACCTATATAGAGAACCATTTTAATGTTTAATGTTTTATTATGTTTTTTATATCTGTCAGAAGCTGCCCAGAGTGGCTGGGGCAACCCAGGCAGATGGGTGGGGTACAATTATTATTATTATTATTATTATTATTATTATTATTATTATTATTATTAGTTTGGCAGTATAACATTTCATAGATAGGCAAAAGTGCACAGCAATTTTTAAAAATGAGAAATTTAGATGTGGAACCATTTCTTATACCTTGAAATATATTATAGCAATGAAGAACATTTTATGATGCTACAGTGGTGCCCCGCAAGATGAATGCCTCACAAGACAGAAAACCCGCTAGACGAAAGGGTTTTCCGTTTTGGAGGTGCTTCACAAAACGAATCTCCTATGGGCTTGCTTCGCAAGACAAAAATGTCTTGCGAGTTCCTGCGGGGTTTTTTTCCTCCCCCCCCTTTTTCCCAAGCCGCTAAGCTGCTTATCAGCTGATCCTAAGCCGCTAAGCCACTTAACAGCTGATCCACTGAGCTGCTTATCAGCTGATCTGCTAAGCCGCTTAACAGCTGATCTGCTAAGCCACTTATCAGCTGATCCGCTAAGCCGCTAAACCGCTTATCAGCTGATCCGCTAAGCCCGCTAAGCCGCTAATAGCGCTAATCCGCTAAACCACTAATGGGCTTGCTTCGCAAGACGAAAAAACCGCAAGACGAAGAGACTCGCGGAACGGATTCTTTTCGTCTTGCGAGGCACCACTGTATTTGGTTTGCAGCAAATAGTATAGAGGAAGAAATGTCTGGTTCATAGTTAAGGCATCAAGAAATAAGGAACTAAGAAGAGGCCTGCCAGTGGCCCATTTAGTGCAGCATTCTGTTCTCAAAGTGGTCAATTGGGTGCCTACAGGAAATAGCCTGTGGGCAGGACCTGAGTTCAGTTTTTTAATACCATAAACATTGTGGAAAGATGTTAAGCATTCAGTCATTTAATGTGAATCGTCACGTAAATACTACATAAGCAAGGAGTGCCTTGAATAAATGGATTTTACAAAAAGAGAAATTTATTGTCTTTACACTTCCAATATCATTTGCCCACCTACATTTTTTTTAATACTTTTGGGAGATATGAATGTTTGCTACTTCATCCATGAAAGCTAGATTTCACATAATCTAATAAATAAATAAAGCCTGATATTGTGAGCTCCTTTTTCATTAATTGCTCTATAACTTTGGTTCGTGGGACGCGGGTGGCACTGTGGGTTAAACCACAGAGCCTAGGACTTGCCCATCAGAAGGTCGGCGGTTCGAATCCCTGCGACGGAGTGAGCTCCCATTGCTTGGTCCCTGCTCCTGCCAACCTAGCAGTTCGAAAGCACGTCAAAGTGCAAGTAGATAAATAGGTACCGCTCCGGCGGGAAGGTAAACGGCGTTTCCATGCGCTGCTCTGGTTCGCCAGAAGTGGCGTAGTCATGCTGGCCACATGACCTGGAAGCTGTACACCGGCTCCCTCTGCCAATAAAGCGAGATGAGCGCCGCAACCCTAGAGTCAGTCATGACTGGACCTAATGGTCAGGGGTCCCTTTACCTTTTTAACTTTGGTTCACTTTCTGTGCAGCATTCCAACATTTAACCAAGTCAGTCGTGGACAATAAAGTTATTTCACGTAATATTACATAATAATAAGAAAATGGCAACAACTAATAACTAGAACAGTGAAACTGTTAAGACAGACAAGCACGGTCTCCCTCAAATTAACAAAAGGCCAATTTAAGGGGTCTGACTTTCTGTTACAGTTACATATTCATTTTTTCATGCGTTTCTTTCTTGACAAGATGTGACGGCTCATTCATTTTTGTGTGTGCATGTTGAGGTTGGCACTAAATGTGTACTTCAATGCTGCTTAGTGTGTTGACTCTTCTTTTGGGTGGTTTGGTACATTTCCAGATTCTAGCTAGCTGTATTCGGGGGGGGGGGGCGGGACGGGATGGGACGGGACGACGACTTCAAAAAGTGTTTTGAACCAGGATATTGTGGATGATATAATGAGAAGCTTATGTTGAAACAGGGGTGGTGTTTTTAAAAAATGTGAACATAAACAAAAATCCTAAATGCATGTTGAGGGCTATGTGAATTATCCTCAAGTTAAGTGTGTTATAAAAGGAAGGACATTTGTTCCCAACTTTTCACATAATTATTGTTTTTCATAGCTCCCTTGAGTTGTAGTCACACTGAAAATAACAGCTCCAGCAAAATCGCATTTCATCTTCATTGAAACCTAGATAAATCTGCAAATTATGTGGTGTAAAATTATTTTTATAGGATACGGGAAGGCAAGGCTGTGAATAGAGCTTCTTATTTCATTTTAACATTTGCAATTAAGACTTTCAATGGGTAGTTTGAGAGAAAAGTAGCTTCAAATGCAAGGCAGCAGTGCTTAATGGGTTTTTATTTCTCTCACAAGCCCACATTGAAGAAACACGTTGGGAAAGAGTGATAATTTTAAGACAAATGAAAGAACTATACTGCATGTTTTCTCGAAAAGAAAATTGCTCTGTCTTTCCTGATTTACCTAGTTGTAGGCTGGCAAAACTTAACAAACCCGTGTTAATTCTTTGGTTCTGCAAATGGTTGCCTATTGTGCAGACTTGTTGTATACAGTACTTTGAAACAGTGGGAGGAAGCTCACAAAACTGGTGACTCTGAGAATGGCTGCTTACCCAGTTGTGGGGTAGGCAGCTATTTTGGCCTGTCACAGAGAACTTGCACTCCCAGGGAACAATTCCTGGGAACAACGACAGGCAGACTGGGGGATTCCCAGCCCAGCCGCTGTGGATTGGTGGGCTTTCCCACCAGCTGCTTGATTTAAATTCCAGCTGGTCCGGCCAGACTGAGTGGATGGGGGTTGGGAGCACATAAAGGCCAGCTGTGCCCAACCCTAGGGTCTCTGTCCAAAAACCTTCAGCAGCTTGGGAGAGTCATCTGTACAGACCTGCATCTTGCAGAGGACCCATTAATCCTGGGTCTGACCCTGCCATGTGGCAGCCCGCTACCAGTGGGGCTGGAAGGATATACACCCAATGCCTAAGCCAAGCGCAACAACCTACATGTGGAATCAATAAAGTTGTGGCCAATTTTTTAATCCTGGAATGTTGTCCCGTCCAGTTTGTTCTCTTTCACAGGCTAGGCCTTGCCTAGGGGTGTGTGTGCCCGATGTGCCCTTGCCTGGGGGGGGGGTCATTGTGAGTGGGTCCACAATTCTTTTTCATTCCTTACAGCTTCTCTAGTCATTTGCACATACAGTGGTACCTCGGGTTACATATGCTTCAGGTTACATAACCCAGAAATATTACCTTAGGTTAAGAACTTTGCTTCAGGATGAGAACAGAAATCGTGCTCCAGTGGCGTGGCAGCAGCGGGAGGCCCCATTAGCTAAGGTGGTGCTTCAGGTTAAGAACAGTTTCAGGTTAAGAATGGACCTCCGGAACGAATTAAGTACTAAACCCGAGTTACCACTGTATATCAAATATTAAGCACAAAATATATAGTTGCTTACAACAGTGCAAGTTGTGTCTACAGCACTTTCTCCCTTCCAGTTTGTACAACTCACCACACAATTTCAGGGTCATGTTTGGTTCTTATGTATATATAGTCAGACATAAAATGCTGCCTTATGCTAGTAAACCAGTGGTCTATCTAGCCCAGTGTTGTCTACCAGTATAGCAGCAGGTCTCAAGCAGTAGGCTAGCCCTTTCCAGCATGCTACTGGATTTTTTTGACATCTGTTGCCAGGGATTGAATCTAGTACATTATGCAAGTAAAGCATGTGTTCTAGAATAGAGTTGTGAGTGTTTTTTCCACATCCCCCCCCCAACAAGGAACAGAATTCCTTGAGGTCTGGTGTGATTCTGTGTCTTCTTTGACTGTGATTCCCTGTCCTAGTCCCTCAGCTCACCCTGTTGCTCAGTTCCTGGTTCACTTCTGGCTGCTTTCTCCAACTTAACCTTGACAACATGATGGTTTAATGGAGTGGACACAGTTATATCGTTCATAGTGATACAGATACAGGCTGTGTACACAACATTCATTTAAAGTACACATGTATCTGCATAGAATCCAGATAACCGTCTTTTATCTCTCATAGAGCTGCGGTTCCTTGACAGTCTTGAGGTTGCTGGGGGGCTTTGTGGGGGGAGTACTTTAAATGTATGGTGTGTATACTGCCACAGTTTCACGTGATTTCTCTTCCTTAAACTAAACTTGAACCACTTATGCAAGCTGTCCTGTGAATCAAACTAAGCAATAAATTAGTGAGGTTTTTCATAAGAGTTTAACATAGGATAACAGATTATTCCTGACTTTCTGTTTTGTTTACTATGCTGTATCTTTATAATATTTTATTTTAAATGCAGGTGAACCAAGGAAATTTGACCCAAAGTTCAGAGGACCTATTCACAACAGGTAAATACTTCTGATTTAGTATATTAAACTCCTGCATTGTTTTTCTGTGAACAGAAGAAAAATATGCACTTAACTGAAAAAATTGTATCAGTTTTTATTTGTTTCCAGATGTTGTCTCTTTCTGTACTTTGGAAGTGAGGGGGAACTTTTTTCTTCCAATATAATTATGATGATGCTGATGCTGATGTAAGAGATTCACAGAGTCTGCATGTTCCTCTTGCCATATGAGGGCTTTCATAAACGGCATGTCCATTGAGGGGTTGTCTACCCTACTTCAACTATAATGTTTAGGAACTGTTACTATGTGAAGTCCACCAGCTGAACTGGTGTGAAAATCACACTAAGCCAAACTATGACTTGGTGGGACTGTGCAAGCTGGCATACACCTGGAAAGGAGCTCACAGCTACTTTGCTCCTTCCCCTTCCTTTTACTGCCACACTAAGGTTTGGCTTAGCATGTTCTCTGAACCCGGGCTCATGGGCTCATTACCAGTAAACAGATCTTGAGGCATGGCTCAATAAAAAATGTGGTCCCATTTTTGAAAGAAGAATTATGAGGCATTTTGCACTGCTCATCATTGCTTTCTTGGTTTGGTGTACAAGTACAGTAGTGACATTTCAAGCCGTTCGAGAAATAGCATGCTAATATTTTCCAATGTGGGAGGTGCCATTTCCCCAGTACAACCTAAATGCTAAGTTTTTCTATGGTAAGAAAAGTGGATATGGGTGACTAATAGTGCACATCTTCAAGATACTGTCAATTCACTTAAGCATGAAGCTGCGTGTTCATGAGATCAAGCTATTTCAAAAGGTAGATAACAAGCATAGGAATTAAATATTGCCACATCTCGTGCTGCCATTGCTCATGAATCACACGAGCACATCAAAAATAAAATCACATTTGAAATATAAGGTATTCTTAGAACCATTTGTGAATGCATTCTTTACTAGGGAGTGCTTAAATGTGGTGTGATTAAGCAATCCCACTTTACTTTGTTTTAACTATCATGATATATAATGTGCCTGAAGAGCACTGAAGATGGAAAGCCAGTAGAGAAGCATTACAAGCAATGTACTTTAACCTATAGCAGGCGTATAAGACGAAAACCAATGAAATATTATAAAAAAATTCAAAGGGCTGCAACAGGCATCCCCAAACTCGGCCCTCCAGATGTTTTGGGACTACAACTCCCATCATCCCTAGCTAACAGGACCAGTGGTCAGGGATGATGGGAGTTGTAGTCCCAAAACATCTGGAGGGCCAAGTTTGCCTATGCCTGACCTATAGTCTTCACTTGAGGCAGAATTCCTATTAAGCTTAATAGGATGCTTGGTATCTTTCAAAAACTGCATGCTGCATAGCAGTTTATTTGCAGTTATCTTCTGATTTTAGACCCCTGCTTTATACCATGACGCCCTAATACAAACATATAGTTACCATGACAATAGCTGCAGATACTGCAGTTATTTGTATTGTGCTTCATGTGCACGACCACAGAATATTATGGCTATTATGCAATTAACATTTAAATGTGGTGTATTTTATAAAACACTCGGGAGAAATGCTATATGGGGAGTTTGCATTTCCCACCCAAACACAGTCCCACATACAATTAAGACATAATCAAGAGCTTTATTTTGTCATGTTGCCTTTCTTTAAAAACAAGGATCATTTGTCCTTGGTACATACATTATTTTTGGACCTGATTATACTGTGTGACTGCAGTGCCCCATGATTAAAAATATATCACTATTATTTCAGACATTGGACAATATTTTAGCTCTCTAATTGCCAAGAAAGGTGGCGTGTTTAGTGCTAACACTGGCATATTTAGTTGCTGCTAGTGTTTCTTATCTCACCCTCCCCGCTTTCAGTGAATGCTGATATTTTGGTGGAAGGGGTGATGATCTTCTGCCCATTTTTTATGGCCCTGAGTTTAACTTTAAAGAGCTGAGCTCACACATTATATTTGGTGTATAACTCAAAGTGTGTGTGTGTAGTACACTCTACTAATTTACACCTGTTCCTAAAATAAGCAATGTAACATATGCAAGGGTAAAGGAAAATATCAATCTATACTTAATTTTTAGGTGGGCAGTTCTAACAAGCTTTTGGCTACATGTGTTGGGGAAGTGGGATCTCAGCTGTCCATCATAAGTACCTGATTCATCTCCAAGTCTGCTGGATGCTTACACATGAGTGTCTTCTTTGCATAGTGTCTACAAGTAAGAAATCTAACACATGTAGGCTTGAATTTTATGACGAATATGGAAAAAATGTGCACGATTAATTTATTTGCCTGTACACATTGTAAAGCAAGACACAGTTACATGGTTGTCTAACAGTTTCAGTCGAGGCAGTCATTTGTTTTGGTGAGGCAGGAGCGATTCCACTGCCTGACCATGGATATCCAGTATGTTTGTCAGATCCAGCCCAAGGTCATCTATTGATTAACGTTGACAGAAGGTTATTTTCCTATGATACTTATCATCTTTTTAGTATAGGAAGCTTTTTGAGATGTCAGTACAGTTCCAGAATCTGTAATAATATTTAATCAAGACTACCAAAAGGCCAAACCTAAAGCAGAATGACGTTTTATTTTATTTTTTCAGGTATACTATAATTATATGCAAAATAAAAACCCATTTGCAATAGAAGTTTACCAGAAATAGACACCTGAAAAGTTTTCCGATAAGGCTTGTTGGAACCATTTATAGTCCATAGAAGATCTGTATAGAAGATTGCACATGTAAGATTAGTGTATAGGGTAGATGTGTATTTTGGTACATAAGAACATAGGAGGCTTATACCAAGTCACACCATTGGATAATCTAGCTCAGGATTACCTACACCAACAGACAGCTGCTCTCCAGAGTTTCAGTCAGGATTCGCTCTCACCCCTACCTGGGGATCTACGTTTTCTACTACCGAGCTCCATTTTCCTGACACATGGCTTCTTTCGTTGTCTTCTTGACTGCACCATACAAGAGGACACTGATGTACAAAAGCAACAGCCTATTAGTTGTGGCATCCTGTTTCCCACAGCAGCCAAGCATGTTGTTCCCAAAAGCCCCTATGGAGGACATCCTGACATAGGCAGCTGTCACATAACTGGTGGGCTCATCTACAGGTGCTCTCACTAGTAGCTGAGACCCAGACCTTCATGATGACCTGTGATAGGACCGATTGCAACAGAAGAAGAAGAAGAAGAGTTTGGATTTGATATCCCGCCTTTCACTCCCCTTCAGGAGTCTCAAAGCGGCTAGGGTTCATATCTGCAGGGGGACTGAGTTTCCTTTCCATAAAAGCAAGTTTCTGATATTCTTAGAAGGAAAGTTATGAAGCAAAATGTACAGGCAAACTTTTAAAGTAATTTCTGTGTGATGAGCTAACTTGGCTGCTTCTGCTTCTCACTCTTTTTGGCCAAAGAGAAAAGTGAGAGCTGTGATTGAAAAGTGGGTTGTTTGGTCTAGTACAGTGCAGTCCAACACAGAGCCCGAGGGGAACATTTGACACGTGTGTGCATGCACCCACCCACCCCTGCAGCCCTCATACTGTCTTCCCAAAGTCAGGCAAGCAGGGGGCTGGGATTGGGGAAGGAGGCATGAGGGCTCTGACAGAGTCCTAGAGGCTTCCAGCCTCCTTCCTAAAGCCTGGTGCCTTGCTTAGGTAGTTTTGGGAAGGCAGCATGAGGACTGGGGGGGGGAGCATCAGACTTGCGCCTTGGTTCCTCCCCACCCCCGCCATGTTAAAAGGCAGTGTGCAGCCCACAGATTCTGTGTTGAAGTACTCTTGCAGCCCACTTGGTGTAAAATGTTGGACCACCCTAGTGTAGTAGGTTCCTTCCAATGCAACTCTGGGCATAACTTAATGCATTGAATAGTCAAGACACCTGCTGTTCACTGCAGAGGAGTGGGGATGCAGAGAAGAAGAAGAAGAAGAAGAAGAAGAAGAAGAAGAAGAAGAAGAGTTGTTTGGATTTGATATCCCGCCTTTCACTCCCTTTAAGGAGTCTCAAAGCGGCTAACATTCACCTTTCCCTTCCTCCCCCACAACAAACACCCTGTGAGGTGAGTGAGGCTGAGAGACTTCAGAGAAGTGTGACTGGCCCAAGGTCACCCAGCAGCTGCATGTGGAGGAGCGGAGACGCGAACCCGGTTCCCCAGATTACGAGACTACCACTCTTAACCACTACACCACACTGAGAAGGCTTCAAGAAATCAAAACCTGTGCAAATTAAGACTTAGGTGAAATGGCTAAAATGTTTTGAATGCAAACACATTATTGAGAATATGTTGCAAATGTGCTTTTGTTGTTTTCCTGGAAAAGAGAAAAATGAGACCACCAGCAATTACTTATCAATTTTAGTTTTCTCTCTGTGGGGAAAAAATGGAAAAGATAATAACAATGGCACTGTGATGTTCAAAGCAACATTTTAAGTACATAATGTTCTTTTCTACCCGCCCATGTACTTTGTTATTATTAGTATTATAGTTGATATTTTGAAAATAGATAGAAGAGCCTTGAGTGAACATTTAGTGAGAGGTAACTATTGAACGTGATGAAGGAAGCTGCATTAATATTAATAAGGGAAATTGTATTAATGGAGCTCTTTCTGTGATAACTTCCCTAGTTATATAGGAAAAACATTTACAGATAAAATGAATAGCAGACAGATGCTAAATAATATTTTTATCAGTCGGCTTTTGTATCCTAAAGCTTGTATTTCTTTAGTATGTGGCCTGATCTTTATTGATTAACTTGAGTTATTTTTCAGCATATGTGGCAAATAGGGATCTGAATAGCCTGTCATGGACATATGCTATGTCTGAGATGAATATTCTTAATTTTTAAAAGTGATTCTGGAGAGGTGAAAGCTAATCATCTCCAAAACAGACTTTCTGAATAGTCAGGATTTTTAAAATCCTGTTTGGGGCCTTCCTGTATTATGGCACAATCTTATGTATGTCTGTTGAGGCATACAATCCATTGAATTCAATGGACCTTGCTTCCTGGTAAGCATTTGTTATTTTAGCCTTTGTCTTGTAGGCGATCTTACTGCACCAGAAATTGCACAGTGTCAGCAGAATGGCACCACAGTAAAATGTGACTGTGTGGTGATGTCACTTATGGTAAGTATGGGTGACTGGCAGCAAGGACAAAATCATTTAAATAAATGATGTCAACATTCTAGGTATAAAAGGCGAGTTTCTCCTGCACTGCTACAAATGTTTTTGAAAATTGATGAATAACCTTAGTTACAGCACAGTACGACAAACAGTACTAAAATGAGAAGTAGCTTGTGCTGTTGGGTGAAAGAGAGAAGGTGGAACTGCTCAGCACCTACTTTACCTCTGTCGTCATCAAAAAGTAAAGCATCCTTTACTTTACCCATCCTGGTGGTAACAGAATAAATGATGGAGAGAGCTGTAGCCTAAGGTAGGGAAAGAGGTGATACGGGAACACCTAGCTACTTAAAACGAATTCAGATCTCCGGGGGCTGATGAGCTTCAGCTTGGTTTATTCCCCTTCATTTTCCTAACAAAAATTCTATTAATTTCTACATGATGCATTTCCATAGGTTATATGTATTTATTGATTTAAAATATTTAAAATTCTCATATATCTCATTTCTTAATTGATTTAATTGATTCTCTCCGATTGGCAGCTAGCAATAAAGTTTAAAATAATTATAATGCAAAAGAGAGAAAAAAAGAATACTTAATTAAAAAACAAATACAGTCATACCTCGGGTTGAATGTGCTTCAGGTTGAGCGCTTTCGGGTTGCACTCCGCGGCAACCCAGAAGTAACGGAGCACGTTACTTCCAGATTTCGTCGCATGCGCATGCGCTCAAAGTGAAATCACATGCATGCACGGAAGTGGCAAAACATGACCTGCGCATGCGTAGATGCACCGTCACATCTTACATTCCATTCAGGATTTGAATGGGGCTCCGGAACGGATCCTGTTTGCATCCTGAGATACCACTGTACCAAGTACAGCTCCATCAGGCTTAAAGCAATTCATTTAACGGAGCTTAAAGCACATTTCCGTATGGAAGTCCATTCATGAGGGAACAAACTGGGCCTCTCTTCTGAGGTGACTTCCAGTGCCTTGGTACAGGTCCTAAGGAGGACCTTCCCCTGGTCCTGCCTATACTTATCTGTGGACCTTGAGTGCTATGTTGAAAATTTCATAGATGGGCATATTCGTGTGGGAAAAAGTAGTCCTTCAGATACCCAAACTGTAAAGAATTGGGACCAACATTTTGAGTTGATACCAGAAACAAATTGGACACGTGCAGTTGTTTCCAATAGTGGTATCACATAATCCCAGTAGTCACCCACCATTAACAGCCTGACCACTGCATTTTGAAGCAATTCTAATTTATCTTTCAGATGTTTTGAGTGGACACATAACATGTAACATGTGAATTTGACTAACGTGAGTTTGCAAACATAGATGCCGTACATGTACACTACTTAGGGAGCTGAAGCTGATTGCATCTTCCTTTGAAATGCACACTCAGTGGGAAAGGAGGATTCACCCTGTGTGTAGGGGGTGGATTTCAAGATTGAGCTATTGTACTTATCTGACCATACTGTTCCGATTATATATGTTAACTTCTATGTATCAGTTGTAGCCTGATTTGATAACGCTTACCGTAGATAAAAGGAAAGCCATGAAGCTGTTCTCCATTGAGATGTGCATTGTATGTCTAGTATTTGAATGGTAGAACACTGTTACACTATTGTACATAAGGGATTGTCTGTGCATCGGTGCTGTTGTTCCATTTCTAAATTTTAGCATCAGATTATAGTGCAGATGTTGCTGTTTTATGAATGATACATCATATTCTGGATACTACTGCACCAGTAATATAACAAGTGATGCAGTACTTGCTCCCAAAGGCTAATATTTCTCATAGAATTGGGGGTTTCATATACATGTCTACACTTTGGATGCTGGTGAGGGAGCATCAAAACTAGAGCTGTCAAGTAATTAAAGGCTTTTAGTTGATTAGCTGTCTTGCTTTTAATCAATTAATTAGACAAATTAAAGACAAGTGATGTTATTTCATGAAAACAGCACTTGAATTGAATTAAATTGATAAATAAATTAGCATATGGGAGATTATTTTAAATGCATTTGTTAGATCAGGTTTAGACTGTCACTTCTCCAGAGAGGAATACACACCCAGCTATCGGCCATTTGTATATGTTAATTTATTTAAATGTATATATATAGGGAATTGTCTGTTGTTTAGATAACTAGCGTAGAAAGCAGCTGTGTGATTATGCCTGACTGAGAGTTGATGCACTCGGATCATTTAGAAGAGTGAACTCAACTTTCACAGTGTGGGCCAAAGTTAAGTAATCCTGTTGATTTCATTGGGAGAATTAAGCACATCTTTAACTATCTCTCACTGAAACAGATGGGACTTATTTGCGCTTAACTTTAATACCCTCTGTGTTTTCCTCTTCGTACTTTAATGCATATCTAAATAATATTAAAACATTTGTTACTTTGTGATCTAATAAGCACAATAATTACATTTTGTTGGAAAATGCTAGATAACGTAACTACTTTATAGTCCCGGTATAACTGATTTGATGCTATTATCATTATCATTGCTTCATTATCCCTATACTGATTCCACTGAGGATCAGTAGGAAGAGAGAGCAGTACATGCATGTGCACACAAACATATCTAGATTCTGTACAGATGAATACTTGAACACTCTGAAGAGTACTGTTACCATAGTTTACCAGAATCACCAACAGCATGAATCATGATTACATAAATTAGATTCCTTCTCACTTTAATGCAATTCAGTCTTCAATAATGTTTCAGTTGGAATAGTTATTATTACTGTTATAAATATCAACAAACATTATGAATATAGATATTTCCTATTAGAAGCTAAGTTTAATCAGTACGCTCTTAGTAATAACTAAGAAAGCTATTGGCAATCTTTATATATGGAGAGAGAGAGAGAGAGATTAAGCTACAAATATTTTGTTTAACTGTTGGCTACACGAATCCTTTGGACTCATGCAATATACATTTATAATGGAAAATTTAGAGCTTTGCTCTGGCAGTGATGCACACTTGAACACACTACTGTTGAAATAGTGTGCATATAGTTTTATTTGCCAAATTTTCATCCCGCTTCTGATTGTCACCCTTGAAACGGCGTACAAAAGGTAAAAATGCACACGTAGAAACAAACATTGCACTAGAATATAAATAGTATACTGCTTATTATTTATTCCCATAATCTCTGTGATGCTCTTCAGTGTAAATATTTATCTGGGCCTCTGAGAAATCCCTACATTTAAAAAGTGTCTCAGTACAAAATAATAATATGGAGATTTTCACGTTCCCACCTCTGCCTCCTACCTATCAGAAGACAAATATTTCAGGCAGCATTTTTTTCATAGAAGTTTCCTAGTGGAGAAAATATACTTGGAATGAATCATAGAATCATAGAGTTGGAATAGACCACAAGGGCCATCGAGTCCAACCCCCTGCCAAGCAGGAAACACCATCAGAGCACTCCTGACATATGGTTGTCAAGCCTCTGCTTAAAGATCTCCAAAGAAGGAGACTCCACCACACTCCTTGGCAGCAAATTCCACTGTCGAACAGCTCTTACTGTCAGGAAGTTCTTCCTAATGTTTAGGTGGAATCTTCCTAATATTTAGGTGGGATTTAAGGGGGAAATCCTTAAATAAGAGACACGGGGGAATGATTAATGGACTTCAGTGTCTGTACACTAATGCGCAAAGCATGGGAAATAAACAAGATGAGCTTGAGCTCTTAGTACAGCAAACTAAATATGACATAATAGGCATCACTGAAACCTGGTGGGATAAGTCCCACGATTGGAATGTAATAATGGAGGGATACAATCTATTTCAGAGAAACAGACCAGACAAGAAAGGAGGAGGAGTGGCGTTATATGTCAGGGATGTGTATACCTGTGAAGAGATCCAAGATTTAGAACCTCAAAGCCAAAGTGAGAGCATTTGGGTCAAAATTAAGGGAGAGAAGAATAACAGAGACCTCATTGTGGGAGTTTACTATAGATCCCCAAGCCAAATGGAAGACATAGATGATGCCTTCCTGAAACAGATGGCCAAGCATGCAAAAGGAAGGGAGATAGTAGTAATGGGGGACTTCAATTACCCGGATATTTGTTGGATGTCAAACTCAGCCAAGAGCATAAGGTCAAACAGATTCCTCACTGGCCTTGCAGACAACTTCATTGTCCAGAAAGTGGGAGAAGCAACAAGAGGAACAGCCATTTTAGATCTGGTCCTAACCAATGTTGATGACCTGGTTAGTGGGGAGGGAGAAAGGTTGTTTTCTGCTGCTCCAGAGAAGCGGACATGGAGCAATGGATCCAAACTACAAGAAAGAAGATTCCACCTAAACATTAGGAAGAACTTCCTGACAGTAAGAGCTGTTCAACAGTGGAATTTCCTGCCAAGGAGTGTGGTGGAGTCTCCTTCTTTGGAGGTCTTTAAGCAGAGGCTTGACAACCATATGTCAAGAGTGCTCTGATAGTGTTTCCTGCTTGGCAGGGGGTTGGACTCGATGGCCCTTGTGGTCTATTCCAACTCTATGATTCTATGATTCTTTCTTGTAGTTTGGATCCATTGCTCCGTGTCCGCTTCTCTGGAGCAGCAGAAAACAACCTTTCTCCCTCCTCTATATGACATCCTTTTATATATTTGAACATGGCTATCATATCACCCCTTATCCTCCTCTTCTCCAGGCTAAACATGCCCAGCTCCCTTAGCCGTTCCTCATAAGGCATCATTTCCAGACCTTTGACCATTTTGGTTGCCCTCCTCTGGACACGTTCCAGTTTGTCAGTGTCCTTCTTGAACTGTGGTGCCCAGAACTGGACACAGTACTCCAGGTGAGGTCTGACCAGAGCAGAATACAGTGGCACTATTACTTCCCTTGATCTAGATGCTATACTCCTATTGATACAGCCCAGAATTGCATTGGCTTTTTAAGCTGCCGCGTCACACTGAGCATGCAGTGCTAAATTTCCATGAGCAAAGGCTGTATTTTAGAGAAGGAAGAGGGAACTCTGAGATACATCAAGTAATAGGTTACCAGCTCAGTGGTGCAAGCCATGTTATGTTAAATGCACCCCCCTCCCGTTTAAATAGTGCCAACAAAATAGTCCTCCTATGCATATTTAGGTGGGAGGAGCAGAGAAGGAGGTTTCATTGTGTGAACATTCTTCAAGCATAATGAATTCAATGGAGACAACCCTCATTCCAAGTATATTTAGTGCATTAAACCAATTCAACCACATACCTGTTCTCACCCTGCTCCTCCTCAGATTCCTTAACCAATGTAGCGCCTTCATGAACTGCAGGTAGGAGTGGAAAGCAAATTATGTTTGAATCCCACCTGACACGAAACACACCCCTTCTTAACCCAGCTCCTTTCTACCACCTCCACATTTAGTGCACTCAAGTATCTAAATAGAGACTGAACTGTTGGGAGGAAGAGAATTTTTTTTAACATAAATGATCACAAAGGCAAAGCTAATACCGTATTTTTTGCTCTATAAGACTCACTTTTTCCCTCCTAAAAAGTAAGGGGAAATGTGTGTGCGTCTTATGGAGCGAATGCAGGCTGCGCAGCTATCCCAGAAGCCAGAACAGCAAGAGGGATCGCTGCTTTCGCTGTGCAGCGATCCCTCTTGCTGTTCTGGCTTCTGAGATTCAGAATATTTTTTTTTCTTGTTTTCCTCCTCCAAAAACAAGGTGCGTCTTGTGGTCTGGTGCATCTTATAGAGTGGAAAATACGGTACTTAACAGCGGTGCAAACTTTGTCAAACTAGAACATACACACAAAAATCTTTGAAAGAAGTGGAGCATGGTTTGGTTACCTTGTCTTCTGGTTTTTACTCCTTACCTTTTCCATACATTTCCCCCTTGGATTACTATGGTACCATTTCATTGCACCATCATGAGACTAATAAGATTAGATCTTTCTTCTTAATTTGTTCACGTTCATAATTTCAAGAGGCAGTGTCACAAATCACGAGCCTATTAGTGGTATGCCCAATGACCTTTATTTTCTCTCTGTGAAGGCCTGAAGGAATTCCACAATTAAGCCTCCAAGAGTATATGAACAAAAAGAGCTACAATTGGTGGCCAAGAGAGGCCCTGAAATTAACAGGAACAGAAGAAAATATACTCTTTGAACTGATTGATTGCAGGATATTACATTAGCTACGCAAAAATGACTCCATAATTCAGTAACTTCAATCTCTCTCTCTCCCCCCCCCCCAAGTTTACAATCCTTAAATTCAGAAAGCTGATTTTTTGCTTGTGGTTGTTGCAAGGCCTCAGCCCTATTTAATTATACCTCTGGATATGTTGGACAATGGTGAGCACTTTGCTTAGTTTTCACAGGTTGAAAGATAGCCAGCTTTCTCCCCACTCTAGAACTGAAGCTTTGGGCTGCTTTGTAAAATAGGCTTAGCTTTATTGAATAGTCTTTGTGTTTCCAAGCAGATAACAGAAGTGGGAAGGGATGGCACAGGGAAAGCAAATGAAACTGGCTGTTCCTAAGAAGTTCAGATAATCCTTGGTATGCCTATATAGGTATAAGCCACCTTTTTTAAAAAAATACCAATTTCAGATGTTTTAATAAGGTACTAAGAATAACGTTTGAGAAAGGAAAGCTTACAGTATTAAGGTGGAAAACGCAAACCGCACTTCAGTATCCGGTTTCCCCCCTCTATTTCTCCCTGTCCTGGGGCTGCTGATATGGTTTATGATTATAGTAATCCCTGGGCAACTATTCCTTTTTAGTGTGTTATCCTCATGATACCTAGGGTGCTCCATTAACCTGGTCACCAGTTCTTCAATTATGATTTTCTATCCACTTCTGTAACAGTTTCCAGAGAAACAGCCATTTTAGTCTTTTGCGGCAAAAAACAGCCGCCTCCTAGCAATTTAAAGATTTGGTTTTAGTGTTGGATACTAACTGCGCATAATAAATAGTGCATGAGCTTTTCGTTCCATCCTTTCAGGTGAGTACAGAACCCTTACTGCTAGCCTTACTGCTCCACCTGCTTCTGGGGCCGCACAACTCGGGGGACATGTTGTATGTTGGCCTCAGATATGCTCCTCAGCCTGCCTGTGTCCCACAGCCTTGAAGGCAAGTCTTGGAACTACACCCTTCATGCTTCAAGGTGCCTAAAGTTTGACAAATGCCCTTAACTACCTGATAATGTAGTATGTAACTCCCACACAATGGACCTATTTAATGGCTGACACTCATTAAGCAGATCTGCCACCAAATCAGTACAGAATAGGCAAAACACACACACACACACTGCATACAGTGGTGAGCAGCTATGCCTATGAAGGGCAGGAGGGTGGATGACAAGCAGCAAGAGGCAGAGAAGGGTTAAATAGCTTGAAGCCGAATGCCCAACCTTCTTTCCTTCAGTACCCACAAACACTGCTCACTGACTGATGATACCATTGTTTGGAGTGCAGCAGAAGGAGGATTGCTGATGCCATTGCTGTCATTTCAAGATAGTGGCAGGCAAAGGTGAAATGTGCTATCTCCTATAACCTGAATGGTTGTACTCCCAGCACTTTTCTGCCTCCCATCCCTTTAAATAAAACATATGTGCAATAACATTTGATTTTTTTTTGCATCAGTGATAGGACTTGCATTTGCTCATAGTTCTGTAGCTGTGGTCTTCCAGATACTGTCGGGCTCCCACCTCCCACCCGTCTCACCTCAACCAATGATCAAGATATTGGAAGTTGTAGTGCATTGCTTGTTTACAACCCTCTGTTGTTGTTGTTGTTTTGCAGTTTTTTATGTGCTTTAATTCCTTGGCATTTTAAGGTTTGTTATATTTACTTGTAATGAGTCTAGCTTCCTTTGCAGTGATTTAATTGTTGTGTTTATATTGTTATTGTGTTTATTATTTAATTTTTTATACTCTTATACATAAGCCACTGCTGCACTCACACTGACAGGGAATAGCTTTTCCCACCTCTTTCCCTCACAGAATGGGTGGGAGTATGGGTGTCCAATCCTAGCTCCTAATGAAATGCGGACATTTTAAAGGGTGCAGGCTCGATGTAGGAGTAGCTGAGCTTCCAACTAAGCAGAAAGAGCAAACAGTCTCTAATGCATTGTGGATTTTTGAAGATATGTTCCCTGAGTGCTGGGCACTGTAGGAGGTATTGGTGGGCACAATGGCACATGTGTGTGCCAAGTTGGCTTGTCCTGTTCTAGATGTTCTATTTTTCAGCTAGCTGCATACTTTATCCTTTTTTATTTATTTCTTTAAATAGTAGAGGGAAATATATTAAAATGCCATGGGCATTATTAATCATGCACAAATTGTAATTGTGTCTGAAATGCGTTCTGGTTTAATATGCTTCTATATGGCTCTGATAAAAACCAAGCCTCCTGCCTCCTAGATTATTCTCTCCTCACTGCCGCAATAAAGTACATTGGCCTGCTTCTTTTGCTTTGCAATGATTTAGGAGGAACAAAAAGCATAAGCTGTGTGCATAACCTGCACTGTAATTTGGTTTCATGACAAGTTTGCTGATACATTTTCCCTTTAAACCCAGGCAGAAAAATGTTGCCTTAAACTAGAAAAATGCATTTAACATATGCTATCCGGCCATAACAACAACATTGTTATTAGAGTAGAACTTAACATACAGACACCTTGCAGCTGAACTAGAATGTCAAAGACTTATTTAACCATAAGAATATGAAATACATAATTACCAATCCGATATGATCTAACATCTTGCTACTTTGTTAGAATTTATAGCAGCTTAGTACAAGGCACTGTAGGGAAATGAATTTCCGTGCGGTGCACCTAAGTTTATTCAGTATTCAACCTTCCTATGTTAATCTTACTGCATGTGTTTAATATTTAATGCTACCATAGCTGAGAACTGAATTCCTGGGCACAAGCTATTTCAGTCATGGTACTGAACTTATATACTGGCAGTGGCAGCCTGGAATGGGTGTGTGAAATTTATATTATATTCTAGGTAATTGTACAATGGTTAAAAAAAAAGGCTTTCCAATTTGTTTAAGCTGTACAGGAAATAGAAAAGAAAATGATAGCAACAACAAAAGTTGCTTAGAGTATGCTAACCTTTCCGCTACACTCAATATGTTACACTCAATATGCTACACTCAATATGTCAGCAAATTTGGAAAACTCAGCAGTGGCCAGAGGATTGGAGAAGATCAGTCTATATCCCAATCCCAAAGAAGGGCAGTGCCAAAGAATGCTCCAACTACCGCACAATTGCACTCATTTCACATGCTAGCAAGGTTATGCTTAAAATTCTACAAGGCGGGCTTAAGCAGTATGTGGACCAAAAACTCCCAGAAGTGCAAGCTGGATTTCGAAGGGGCAGAGGAACCAGAGACCAAATTGCAAACATGCGCTGGATTATGGAGAAAGCTAGAGAGTTCCAGAAAGACATCCATTTCTGCTTCATTGACTATGCAAAAGCCTTTGACTGTGTCGACCACAGCAAACTATGGCAAGTTCTTAAAGAAATGGGAGTGCCTGATCACCTCATCTGTCTCCTGAGAAATCTCTATGTGGGACAAGAAGCTACAGTTAGAACTGGATATGGAACAACTGATTGGTTCAAAATTGGGAAAGGACTACGGCAAGGCTATATATTGTCTCCCTGTTTATTTAACTTATATGCAGAATTCATCATGCGAAAGGCTGGGCTGGATGAATCCCAAGCCAGAATTAAGATTGCCGGAAGAAATGTCAACAACCTCAGATATGCAGATGACACAACCTTGATGGCAGAAAGTGAGGAGGAATTAAAGAACCTTTTAATGAGGGTGAAAGGGGAGAGCACAAAATATGGTCTGAAGCTCAACATCAGAAAAATGAAGATCATGACCGCTAGGCCCATCACCTCCTGGCAAATAGAAGGGGAAGAAATGGAGGCAGTGAGAGATTTTACTTTCTTGGGCTCCATGATCACTGCAGATGGTGACAGCAGTCACGAAATTAAAAGACACCTGCTTCTTGGGAGAAAAGTAATGACAAACCTAGACAGCATCTTAAAAAGCAGAGACATCACCTTGCCAACAAAGGTCCGTATAGTTAAAGCCATGGTTTTCCCAGTAGTGATGTATGGAAGTGAGAGCTGGACCATAAAGAAGGCTGATCGCCGAAGAATTGATGCTTTTGAATTATGGTGCTGGAGGAGACTCTTGAGAGTCCCATGGACTGCAAGAAGATCAAACGCATCCATTCTTAAGGAAATCAGCCCTGAGTGCTCACTGGAAGGACAGATCCTGAAGCTGAGGCTCCAATACTTTGGCCACCTCATGAGAAGAGAAGACTCCCTGGAAAAGACCCTGATGCTGGGAAAGATGGAGGGCACAAGGAGAAGGAGACGACAGAGAATGAGATGGTTGGACAGTGTTCTCGAAGCTACAAACATGAGTTTGACCAAACTGCAGGAGGCAGTGGAAGACAGGAGAGCCTGGCGTGCTCTGGTCCATAGGGTCACGAAGAGTCGGCCACGACTAAACGACTAAACAACAACAACCTTTCCTCTGAAAGGATCTTGAAATTAGGTCGCGCATTAAATGGATTCTGCAAACAACGCTTTTGAGGAGCTTTATCGGGATGTAAGAAGAGGCTGCTGGATCAGGCCAGTGGTTGCTTTAGTCCAGTATTCCTTTCCTCGCACTGGCCAACCAGATGCTTGTGAGAAGCCTTCATGCAGGACCTGAATACAAGAGCACACTCTCTGCTCATGTGGTTTCCAGCAACTGGTATTCAGAAGCATTCCTGCCTCCAATTGTGGAGGCAGAGCATATAGCCATTGCCTCATCCTCTCTTAACGCCATCCAGGTTGGTGGCCAGCATTGGTTCCTGTGGAAGTGGACTTCCAATAGTTTATGTGCTAGGTGAAGAAGTCCTTTCCTGTATCTGTCCTGATTCCTCCAACACTCAGCTTCGTGGATGGATATCCATGAGTTCTATTCTTATGAGATGGGGGGGGACGATGACTTTTCTCTATCCACATTCTCCATGCCATGCATAATTTTATAAACTTACCGCTTCTCCCCACCGCCAGCCTCCAAACCAGGTCGGGCAATAGCGGGATGGTGGCGCTCCTCCTCCCTGCTGTCCCCCGAGCTTGTGGGGCTGGTGGTGGGGAGAAGCCCGCTTCTCCCCACCGCCAGCCTCCAAACCAGGTTGGGGAACAGCAGGATGGTGGCGCTCCGCCTCCCCGCTGTCCCCCGAGCTTGTGGGGATGCCCGATATCTGCACGAAGCCCGGGGTGCGCTGGTCAGCGTGCCCCAGGCTTCAGGATGCAGGCTGCTATCCACAAGCCTTGGGAGCCCGACAGGAACTCCTGCGGAGCTCCCAAGGCTTGCGGATAGCTTCCTGAAGCCTGGAGAGCAAGAGGGGTCTGTGCGCACCGACCCCTCTCTCTCTCCAGGCTTCAGCGAAAGCCTGCATTCGCCCCATAGGACGCACACACATTTCCCCTTCATTTTTGGAGGGGAAAACGTGCATCCTATAGGGCGAAAAATATGGTATATTGTGTCACCTCATACCCACATTTTTTCTAAACTAAAAAGCCCTAAAGGATGCAACCTTTCTTCATAGGGGAGTTCCTATTGACTTTGGTAAAAAGGACGTATTAATGTGTCTCTCTCATTTGAGTGAAGCTTCCTCTTTTGAAATCAAATGCGTCCATCTTGGATTTTTTTTTGGCACTTGCTCTTTTAACGTCAAAAGCCTCCCTTAAAAAAAAAAAAGTCAAGCATAGTTTGGACCCTTAAGCCTGTTGTGAGCCTCTGTTTTACTCTGCTCAGCTGCACAATAGGTGGTTTAAGGCAGGAGAAGCATAAATTAAAGTTTTAAAATCAAAACAGGAAAGCTGTAGATGAAAAGAAAACAAGAAGAGAGACATAAAAACTTACAAATAAACATTCACAAAGAAGGTCTTAACTTCTGGACAAAGTTTTCAGCACTATAGAAGAATGAACATTAGAATGCTACGTAAAAACTAAAAAGCCTTTGTTATCTAGATTTTCACTTTTTGAAATTTGGCAACCCCACACAGTAGCAATTTCCACTTTTTTCATATTTAGAACAAATCATTGCTTTTCAGGATGTGTCTTGATCTGCTGTTATTCTGGAATTTTGTCTCATCTAAATCCTCTACAGGAATTCATAGTCTATACAATGAAGGGCAGAATGGGACGACACTTCCTTAACCAAATATCTCTGTTGTATCTTTGTTGCTCAGCCCCATGTTGATGAGATTAATATATAATCTCTTTCTTTCTAATAAAACCAAAGCCCTCCTCAGGTATTTGTTGTTTACCTGCTTGCTGGACCTGCTACCCCCTCCCCACCTCTCTCTCACACACACCACATGAAGAGAGCTATGGCACATTTAGTATCCTGCAGGGAGAAAGAGATTATGTCATAATCTCATCAAGTTGTGTGTGTGTTTTGCTGAAACAGCTAATATCCCTGCTTTATATTTACAAATGTGTAGTATATTTCCATCACGATGAAACCTCTGTTGGGTGCAGCAGTGTAAAACGTGTGTGACATTCAAAATAAAATATAGGCCAAAAATTAGGATACGTACAGTAAGTACTCATTGGAGGATGACTGCACCAAATGTTACAAATGTTACAAGGAAGATATGATTAGAATGTCTTGATTATGGCTGCTGTTTATCATGCTATTAGTTATGTAAATTTATAATGTTGCTTAAAAAGAGAGAAAAAATGTTACTGAATAATTGCAGTGTTCTAGTTTTCTTTGTTTGATAATTAAATGTTGCACTTTTTAACATGCACTGAAAAATGAAATAGTACTTCAGTCTTGAAGTAGTTGATTTACCCTTGTGTTAGTAAAAGGTTGTAGCGTTTATTGGTCATCTTAAGGGAAAGGATGCTGCTTTGCCTGTAATGGCATTGATTAAAAACCAATGTTAAAAACTAAATGTTTGGGGCAAATCTGAATTAGAGCACTGGTCACCCACTTCCTCTTTTTGAGAGTAAATCTCTATCAGTCCAGATAGACAAGTTTCACAAGGCAAATCGAAGCTTTCATTGCATTGTGACAGTAACTCTTAACCCCCTGAACAGAATTTTCAGAGGAGGCTTACCTAAATAACTGCAGTTCCAAATGAATAATCTGTATTCAGATTCATTTAGCTTCTTCCTCATCAGAGAGGCATTGTCTGTCACACTGTTCTGAACCTTTGAAACCTTGATGCTTGGGTGTCTGTGGTACCCAGTGCCTGGCACTGCAAGAACCGACTTAGCTCTGTAAAATATTTTAAGTTTGGTCCCCGATGAATATAATAGAATCATAGAATTGTAGAGTTGGAAGGGATCCTGAGATCATCTAACCCAGTGGTTCCCAACCTTTTTTTGGCCATGCCCCACCTAAGCATCTCTAAAATCCTGATGCCCCCTCCCATGACATATAATTCTTATTATTCAAAAAGCGAACTCCTATTTACGTAGAGGAAGCCTGGAAGCTTATTAACTGTTAATAACTTATTCTCGAATTGCCCCCCCCTTAAAAATCAAATTTCCCCCCTGTGGGGCATGTGCCCCACATTGGGAACCACGGATCTAGCCCAATCCCCCTGCGATGCAGGAATATGCAGCTGTCCCCTACAGGGATTGAACCTGCAACCTTGGTGTTATCAGCACCATGCTCTAACCAATTGAATCCCAGAATCCAACTTACGTTACACTATGCATTCTAATTTGCAGTCTATCAAATTTATGTACAATAGGTGTTTATTAAAATAGCAAAATTATTCTGTGCATTTTCAAAGATAATGCCTTGAAAGGCAACAGCAGCCTTTGCAAATATATCTTTTCTGTGTTTTTTTTAATAACGTGAGCACTTTATAAATATTTTAAATTGTATTTTAAAATATACTGTCAGGATGGCTGTCAGTGACCAAGGTGAACCCCTAACCTCACCCTTATTGTCATGTTCTCATGTCCTCTTTTTCCCTGTCTAGAAAGTTTGCCCCTACATCCTTGATTTCACTGCCCTTTATGGATTGAGGCTGAGCACACTCTTAGCAGCTGCATTACCCATGACTTAATTTTCTTGAGATGTGCCCTCTTCCAGTCTCAAGTTCGTTAAAGCCTTTTGCCAGCTTCACTTCCAGGATGGCCTTCAATTGCAAAGCTAAGAATGTCAAGAGCCGGTTTTGAGTGCACACGTAATTATACTTTAGATCAGTCCACCTTGAATATCTGCTCTAAAAATAGGCTGGAGCGAACACCTTGAATCTATGCAGTCTTTGTGGTTCTTTGCCATTTCTGTGAAAGACCCCTTGAATTTTATTTACTTAATGAAGATGGGGTTGGGTTGATTCACTTGTTGACTCAAATGCATTCTTGAAAGCAGAGAACAAAATCAAAGTGGAAGGAATACTAAATCAGAAACTGAAAAATAAGTCAGATTGTAGCTCTGTAAAATATTTTAAGTTGGATACAATGAATATCTCTCTAGGTATAGAGAAGTGCAGTGGATTGACCCACTTAGCTTAAAGTTAGAGTGCTGAGAAATACTGGTGTTCATTTGCAGTTTGTGCTCTGTTCACATGTTCTGCTTTTGTGCTCTCACCACTCCTCCTGGCTCATTTTTTTTAACAGTGACTTCAATGTTCTAATATTCTTTCCCTTCCTTGTGGATTTACCGTTCGTGGGGGTTTTCAGCTTGACTGGTGAAGCTAAGTGACCTGCTGTTTTTCTGTCAGTGCTCTATGGGACAATCAAATTCTTCAGATTTCCCAGGTGTGAAAATTATTAGGGATTTGATCCACGTACATTTATCTCACCCAGTATTTCTTCTTCCTTAATGGCTTATAGTTGAATGTGAGAACTACCTCCATTGAGAAGTATTTTGTCTAAATAAATAATTTAGAAAGCAATTTATTCTGGTGACTGTTTCAAACATGAAAGTTGTGTTGATACAGCAGTTGTTATACGTGCATCTGTGGACACTGCATACAAGTATCTTAAGATTCTACACTTAGGTAGGAAGAACCAGCTGCACAAATATAAGATGGGGGACGCCTGACTTGCCAGTAGTACATGTGAAAAGGATCTAGGGGTCTTAGTAGACCATCAGCTTAACATGAGTCAACAGTGTGTTGCACAAGCAAAGAAAGCTAATGCTATTCTAGGCTGCATCAACAGAAATCTAGTTTCCTTATCAAGGACGGTAATAGCACCACTCTATTAGTCAGACCTCCTTATCAAGAACAGTAATAGCAGCACCACTTTAGTCAGACCCCGCCTGGAATACTGTGCCCAGTTCTGGGCACCACAGTTTAAGAAGGAAATTGACAAGTGGGAATGTGTGAAGAATAAGGGCCAACCAATGATAAAGGGTCTGGAAACTAAGCCTTATGAGGAATGGTTGAGGGAACTGGGTATGTTTATCCTGGTAAAGAGACAAAAGAGATATGATAGCCTTCTTAAAATATCTAAAGGGCTGTCACATGGAAGATTGAACAAGTTTATTTTCTCCTGCTCTGGAGGCTAGGACTCAGACCAATAGATTCAAGTTTCATGAAAGGAGATTACGACTAAACATCAGGAAGAACTTTCTGACAGTAAGAGCTGTTTGGCAGTGTAACAAACTCCCATGAGACATGGTGGACTCTCCTTCCTTGGAAGTTTTTAAATAAAGGTTGGATGGCCATCTGCTATGGATGCTTTGGTTGAGATTCCAACATTGCAGGGGGTTGGACTAGATCACCCTCAGGGTATCTTCCAACTCTACAGTTCTATGATCTTAAATTTACCAGGTTTATTTCCAGACTGAAGATTATATTCAGCCAAGGCCTACTCAGATCAGACCCATTGAAAATATTGAACCTAAGTTAGTCAGTGTTTCTTAACTTCAATAGGTCTAATGTGGGACTAACATTGACCACCCAGAGGCTGCAATCCTAACCCTACTTACCTGGAACAAAGTGCCATTTAATTAAGTTGTGCTTACTCTTGAGTAGGCATGTGGTGGCATTGTTCTGAGAGGGGATGCTCCCTGAGCACTATGGGACTTGCACATACATCCACTCACACAGTAATCTGATCACTGAGCTGCTGAATATTAAGACACTGAACTGCAATGGTTCACCAGGTTTTCTCTGCTTCAAATGGTGATCCGTTATCTAGAATTAAAGTTGTATTCAGCTCTGAAAAAAGGCAGTCAGGTCCTGAACTGCCCAAACTAATGACACCAATGTATATTATCTCTATTGTTGAAAAGCTTCTTTCTGCTCATGGCCAATAAACACAATCTCTCCCCCCCCCAACAAGCAGAAGTTGTAAATTTGTATGCTGTTTGTAATTCACAGGACACTTTTATGGACTAAGAAGGAAATCTGCTGAGACTTCCGGGTTAGCGCCATCGCCGAATGGCGGACTCCCTCCGAGCTCCGGAGGGAGTCTGCTCGGCAGGGGCTGGGTCCTACCGCGCCGGCGACGCGGGGACCCTTAGAAACCACGGGAACGGATCCCGTGGACATGGTGACTCGGCTGGCACCGTTATCGCTCTCCCGGCTCGTGAAGGAGCCTTTTTAAAGGCTACGGATCGGGCGCCGGGGAGCAGCGTGGTGCTTTGAGTCCTCCGCTTCCCCTGCCGGGCGCAGCCGCATGCCATCCGGCGGAGAGCGCTGGCTTCTTCCAAAGGAAATTCGGACAATTGATCAACAACCCGTGAGTAATTGGGCAACCGGGTATAAAAGGAGGAAAAAAGAAATTTTTTTTCCGGATTTGGCACGAGCGGGAGGGGATCCAAAAAAGGAAGTCAGTCCCCTCCCTGATTGTAAACATGCTAAAACAAGGACTGAGAAACCAAGATCGATTCAGAAGCTTATTGATGACAAAAATTACCAACTCCACGATGTGAATTATAAGAACTGTGCTGGAGGAGAGGAGTCGAGGGTGAGGAGAAAAAAGCAACCCCCCCCCGGGAACCGGGGCGATTCGGATAGCCTGGCGAAGAGAGATGGAGATTTTGACAGCTGTCAAAGGAGCTGTCAAAACTGGAAAATATAAAGAGGACTTTGCTACAAGTTCTTTGCTGGTTAATTTTGTTACAATTTGATATAAATATGGATATAAACTGTCGGGGAAAAGAAACAACAAATTGACTTTTGGATTGGAGGATACAAAGTTACTGTAATCCCTCTAGAGGGGATTTGGGACATTACAAGTGTCGTATGTGGAAAACTACTCTGGGATGTGCAAAGGTCTTATCTCCTGGGAAAGCTGCAGAACTGAAATATTATTTTGTCTACAGAGGTGACCATAATACAATAGAATCTTCTATTGAAGCAAGAAAGGAACTGGACGTAAGTCTGTGTCCCTGAATAACAAACCTCTGTAGAGACTTTAAATTTTGGAACAAGAAATGTTTTGACAGCTGAACAAGACAGAAACCTGAGAAACCAAGAAATAAAAGAGTAAATGACTGAATACGACACGGAACGAACAATGGGAGGAGCAACAAAAGATTAAAGAAAATTAAAGGCCTCTATTAGATTGGATTTTTGAAGTTAAACATCATTAAAACAACCAAATCCGAAGAAACCAGCAAGATGGACTGAGACAAATTTGGCTGTGGACTTAAGATCTCCAGGCCGACAACATATAGACAAATGGACATGGGGAATCAAAACCGGGGAAGGGAGGGGGAACCTTAGAATCCAAAGGCTTTGTAACCAACTTTTTGAAATTCTCTATACTTTCTATCTTATATTTTCTATAACTTTGATATTATATGTTTTTGTTTTTTCTTTTTTTTTAGAAAGGGGGAACTCGTGGAAGGAATGAGAGCTGATCTTAGGGGGAAAATTTTGTTCTATTATAAGACGAGGAGTGACGTTAAGATTGTGTAAATTTAAATTGGTTTATGAGTAAAATATATTAGGTTTAATGAGAACTTGTGGAACCAACTTAGAGAAAGGGGAATACAATCGGGAGGGGAAGGAGGAAGTCCCAGAAAGAAGGTTATGAAAAGAAGGGTCTAAATTAGTTTCTCTTTTTCTTTCTTTTCTTTATCTTTCTTATTTTTCTATTCTGTTATTATTGGAAATTTTAATAAATATGATTATAAAAAAAAAAAAGAAGGAAATCTGCTGCTATGACCAGAATGATCATGCTTTGCACTGCAGTAATGCCTAAACCCATAAGTGGTCCATGGATATGTGCGTTGTCATTTTATGTAAGCTACTCCTTCCTAGGAGCAAGCATATAAACATTTGGCCTTGCTTATATCTTACTGGCATTTTGGACGGTTAATTCTTGCCATGGAACTTTTGGCTCAAGATACTTGTGGCTTTGAAAATGAGATTTGCAGAAGGATTAGCACACTGAAAGCAATTGCCAGTGGATGGATAGATCTGCTGAACAGATGCCATTTGCACCTACAGTGTACCAAGAATTTAATTTTATTTTGGTTCACAGTTGTATTATGGGACACTTGTGTAACTGCTCAATATCTTCTGTCTTTAGGTATTGTACAGACGTTCTCTGTTGTGTCATCTTCGTTGTGGTCATCCTGGGTTACATTGCTTTAGGAATTGTGGGTAAGTAAATACATGTACAGTTGATGCTTATCCTATTCATAGGAAAGTAACTTCTAATTTACTTGAGAAGCAATTGTTGCCTTAAGTTAAATGGGCATCCCGATTAAATATAATTACATTCATTTAACACATTTCTTGGAAACAAAGCATGAACTACCTGCTCTCATTGACTGTTGTAATTATAGGGGGGAAATAAAAATGATTGGTATATTGACCAAAAAAAATCCAATATGAAACAAAGCTGGCAGAGTAGCCATGGTTCAATAATTTTGTTCTTCATTACTGTAAAAAGCTGTAGTTATAGCAGGAAAATGTTGGTAATTAGAAGTGGGAGAAAATAAAAAGTTTTAAAAATGAATTCTTTATAATGTTAGCAACAATCCATGCAAATAATGAATAGAACAGTTGCTTTTTTAAGTGGGATGCAGAGCTAATGATCAGCAGCAGATTCTTTAATGTGCATCTCAATTTTGTTTGAGAGAACTTCACTGAGAGCTGAAGCTTTATAAGGCACACAGCTGCCGCTGCTCCATGTCTCTTTAATCTCCACTCAGCCCAATGTCCAATGCAAGCCATGTCTGACATTATCACACAGTGTTTATTTGACATCACTTGGTGTATTTATTAGACAAGCCTTCTCCGGCCTGGTGGCCTTCAGAAATTGTCGGTCTACAATTCCCATTATCCTTGACCGCTGGCCATGTTAGGTTACATGTTGGGGAAGGCAGCTCCATATTTCTCAAGACAAACCCCAGCAGCTGGCATGAATATTCAACTCATGGATACATCTTTTTAACTCAGTGGCCAAACTCCCATTGACATTAATAGATCTGGACATAGTCCGCTGTTTATTTACATGTGATGCTGCTCTTTGGCAGGAGAGTTCACTTCAGTTCTGGCTTAGCCTTAGTGAATTTTTAAAAATTTCTTTTTATTAACATCATAACATTTTTTCTAAGCTGTACAGCTACATAGCAATAGTATTATGCCATTAGACTACAAAAAGGAACACACATCTCACAGAAGAAGTACAATCAAGAGAATTAGAACGGATGTTCATCCTTTGTCCTGCTGGAACAAACAGTACAGCTCTCTATCACATCATAGTTCCATAGAAAAGGCAGTCACTATACAGTTGAGATGAAAGTATAGCTTTTTTTTGTTGGCTCTCTTTTAAACTGAACCAAGTTCAATATTTATAAAGACAGGTTCCAGATCTCCTCTGGGCTGTAACCAAGCCAGCTCTAAAAGAAACACTACCTGCCTTTAGCACAGGACTCTCAGATATCATGCATTATGTTTCATGGGATCTCTCCATCCCTGAGGCAGGTACATTCCATGTATAATAAAGGTTTTTGTACCCATTAACACCCTGCCCTACTGAGTTTGTGTTTCCCTTCAAGCTATCCCTTTGTGAAACAGAATTTTTAAATGTGTGATCACATTTGTTTCTGGTTCATCATTCTGAACAATAGATTGATTAGAAGAACTGAATACTTCCAGGAAAAAGGCTAGGGAGATGGTTGGTAGCTTGTGCCCAGCACCCCTGGACTCTCAAACCTTCCTACTGCACTGTACTTTCCTCCAGCAATGCACAAATCTCCTGTAATCCTCTGGCTAGGATTTCACAGCAGTTTTCTACATAAGGTTTTTACAGAATCATGTACTGCATAAAATCTAGATGACTGAATGGTTGGTTGCCCAGTTCTATTTTCCCCACAGGCATTGGTCAAAGATGATATGGTCTGTATACATAACACTGTATTGCCTGTACTCTCACTGTAAAGAGAGAATCTCTAATTAAACTTTTGAATACCTGTAAATGCTCAAAATAAAAGCTATTCATCTTGAAATCAAAATTTATTTTGGGTGGTGGTGGCTATTTTCTGTTCCTCTTATGGGAGTACTTTTTCAATCTCAAATTCAGATTCTGAAGCTAGTCGGATCTGGATGCTTGTTACACTCACACTTGTACACAAGCTGGCTATACGATTATCATCATCATCATCACCAGCCTTGTTTTACACTTTTTCATTTGCTTTATTTTTTTAAAAAAAATGAAAGATGAGATCAGCCTTGGATAGACTCCAGGCAGTTGTCCTGTTCAAAATGCATGAGAGTCAATAAAGTTCATATAAAGGGAAAATAGAGTATAAATCAATTCACAATCATGAGTTGTGCCTAAAGCAACTCGTGACCGAATAAGATCTGTATATTTCTGTCCTTTGGCTCTTTATAGATAAAAAAAAATGGGGGGAGGTTTTCTATAGTCTATAAATGTATAAAGCAGATCTTCAGTCCACATTTTATTTGGATGGGTACAGAAACAGAAAAGTTCAGATCCATCATTTCTAGAGCATGGAGTTTGCTATTGATTGTGGCAGGGGGGAAATGCTGAGCTGAAATTCTAGCTTTAGTAACACATGCAAACAGTGTGGCTTGAGTAATATTTGCAACGGTACAATCAGGAAGGGATTTAGCTCTCACTGTAGTTCCAAAGACATTATATTGTCATGTGGTGATAAAAGGACAATCAAATCTTCTTGCATGACCAAAGCTAGTGATTTATGGTAATAGTCTTTCTCTGATCTGCTTCAGTGATGATTGGCTGTTGAATGATTATGAGCCACATAAATATTTATTACAGGAGTTATTAATTGCTGTCATTGGGTCAACTTTACCGTCGGACAAATGGTGCTGATATGCCATCCAGTGATGTTTCAATTTTTGCAGAATTCAGTCCACAATATTTACATTTGCACTTTCTGAATTATTAAGAACATTTTTTAAAAAGAAACCTAGTAAAAACCAATGAAATATTATAAAAAGATTCAAAGGGCTGCAAGAATGGTATAATTCAAAATAAGAAAAATATCATATGGTTTAGCTCCTGACAGTTCTCATATAGTAATTGACTATGCGAAGCATTTTGCTAAACCAAGAGCGTAAGTGAAGCTCAAGTGAGCAAGTGATTAGTATAGACAGCTCTCAATTGTTATATGAGAATTTGTTATCCATGAATCCATGAATCTTTAGGTCAGATGCTCTCCTACATATTTCTATTTCTGTTTGTGAAATCTTCCCATTGCAGTAAGTGTTAATCTGTGTTCAAAGACACAACAGGACATTAAAAATGGGGCAGGAGTAGTAGTGAAGTAGTAAACCAAATTTACCTTCTGTATTCAAAAAGAGGCATCCCTGCTTCCATGACTGCTTTTACAGCACCTACCCCTATGTATAAATTCAGGATCATGTGTCCTATAATCTGCTTCACTGTATTAGTAAATTGCTGGTGTTTAAAATCCATAAGCACAACTGGCTGGTTTTTATTGCCACATACCAAAATATTTTAAATGTTTTATCTTTTAAAGGGAAACACTTCACAAGAATGCTGTTGGTTCTTAATCATCAACTGATTTGCAGCCTATGTTAAGTTTCCCAAGCAAGTAGTTACTCTCCATATTTTGTCCTTGACGGGGAATCTTACAGTTCAGTGTTTTGCAGCCACTTACTCAATCCCAGACCAATAAAGGTATACAAAATGAGAGGATATTTGACAAATGCATTAAAATGATAGATGTTTGTGATTTGTAGCTTTGTGATTTGTGAGCTTGAAGTACATTAGTGAATGATGGCAGCATAACTTGATGGTTTGAAATATGGGGACCTGACAGGCTTTTGCACACACACATGTCATTCTTGTGCTATACCATTGTTACATGGAATGCTGACATATTAAGATTCTCAAAGATTTATGATTGGTTCCTGGAAGTTTGCACTAAGGATCTGTCAAGTGATATGAAGACTTGGAACAAAGATTTTGGCAGGCAATTAGACTAACAACGTTGAAACCATATAAGAAAGAGTTGTCTAAAGTATACTGATTGTGGTCTCTATAGACCCAGTATTGGTTTGGGGAAACCCAGCCAGATGGGCAGGGTAGAAATACAAAATTATTATTATTATTATTATTAGTCCTTTTGAACAAGATTGTTTTATTACCTGTTGCATAAAGAATTGTGGTTCATGTTATGAATGGCTGCTAAAAAATAATTTCTGCTAAAAAATAGGAATACATTTATTAAAAATTTCAGACTTACTTGCATTGGAAAAGGTAATACATCAAATCCAGTAATAAAGCTAGTTATGTTGATATAAAAAAATATGATACCAGTTTGTAAATTTGTAAATGAAGTTTAAAACATAACACACACATCCCAAATACATTGCTGTTTAACATATGTCTTTGCTGAGCTAATGCTGTATGAGAACAATATCTATTTGGCATTGCAAGTCATTGTATAATGTAGAAAGATAACAGGAGATGCAACTAATTACAGTGGTACCTTGGTTTACAAACTTAATCCGTTCCAGAAGTCCCTTCTTAAATCAAAGTGTTCTTAAACCAAGGCGTGCTTTCCCATAGCAGCAGGGGACTCAATTTACTAATGGAACACACTCAACAGGAAGCAGAACATGTTCTGCTTCCAAGACAAAGTTCACAAACCAAAACACCTACTTCTGGGTTTGCAGCGTTCTTAATCCAAGTTGTTCATAAACTAAGCTGTTCTTAAACCAAGGTACCACTGCAACGCGTCCTATTGTTGTTGCCATTTTGCAATGTCTGAAATGGTGCTTTTATTTTTCCTCATGGTGAAATATATGCAGGCTTCCAAGGTGAGCACAGTTTAGACATCTCACCATAGTGGTGGTGTCCACTTCAGAAAAAGCACAGGAGGAAAAAGTGATTTACGCTCCTTGCTTTCTCCCTATTATAGAGCATCAGAGTCTTCAATTCCCCCCACCCCAAAAAAGTGCTGGTCTTGGTAAATACATAGTTTCATATATCATTGATTCATCTCTTTATATGCAAAAGCTAAAAGAGGTTTTAAAAACAAATGTTCAGCTGATTCGTATGACTGTCTCCCTCCCCCTGCCTGTAAGCAGGCCCTTGGTCATTGCCAACAATCAAGTATTCAGCCATGCAGAACATTTTATGGGTGCTGAAGTTCTGTACGCTTGGATTCTATTTCATTTAATACTTGGTATTGGGTCAGCAGCAGTTCACCGCAACAAATACCTGCAACAAATAAACTACACAGCTGTCTAAGGCTGATTTCTTCTTTCTGTGGATGTTGTTCAGTTAGTTTCTACTCTTTCTAGAGTGGGAAAGAGAATGAGATATTTATCAAGTGCTAAATCTTAAATAGTACCACACTTTGCTTTCTCCTTATGTTCATTTGAGATGTGAAGCCATCTACCCTCTGTACCCACATAGCAGAAAGGAATCCCTTTTAAAGGAATCCGATTTCACAACAAACTGAGATGAATCTATTTGCAAAACAAAGCTGCTGTGTAAATGAGGGGGGTGTACTTGTAAATTCAGGAGGTAAAGAATTCGGCAAAGAAAACCATGTTCCGTAAAACAGGCCAGTGCAACACTTGTTTGTTGCCATTATGGTTGGATCCATAGAGCAGATACAAAATTGCAATGTAGCATGAACACTTCTGGGCGTTCTGTGGCCTGATTGGTAGGCTGAGGGTTCCTCTGCTAAAGTCGGGGAGTGTGTTACCTGAGGACCTATTCCTTTGCAACACTGCTGGTGTTTCAGTTTTTGCCCAGATCAGAGGGCTATACATTCGCACCTTCGACCTCAAATGCCTTGGCTCCCAAACAAATCAGCTCCCAAACGATTGAAATCAGGAAGTGAGTGTTCTGGTTTTCGAATGATTTTCAGAAGCTGAATGTGCAGCGTGGCTTATGATTGGCTGCAGGACTCTCCTGCAGCCAATCAGAAGCAGTGCCTTGGTTTTTGAACGGTTCCAAGAGTCGAACAGACTCCAGGAACGCATTGTGTTCGAGAATCAAGGTACGACTACATAGCAAAAATAGGAAACCTTTTTGGCTTGCATTCACTGGTAGGCAGTGAGTTTGTAGGCCATACACATCCCAGCTACCCAAACACAAATACTCAGGGAGAAAACACACTCACACACGCAGACAGAGAGGAGGTGTATGGTGGGGTGCAAATGAGGTCATTGCATGCCTCCCTTCTCCTTGCTGCCTACCTGAATGGCACTGGGAATAGCTCCTTAGCATTTGCAGTGGAGAGGAAGGTGCATGGGAATGAGTCAGTAGACCTTTCCTTCGCATGTCAATCAAGCTCCCTACTAAACAGCTGTGTGAGCTGAGAGAAGCATTGTCAATTTAATGTGATGGTAATGATGGGGCAAGGCTGTCTGAGGGGAAAATGTTTAGTGGACTGTCAGGAAGGCTCAGCCAGTGACTGAGGATTAAAGCCCTTTGCACTTCTCTTTTAAATGAGTGGCCAGTCCAAACTCCCTGACCTCTTCTGCCTGCCTGCCTGCTCACAAATGAGAAGTGGAGCTGCTTCAAAGAGGGCTTTTGCAAAGGACTTTCCCTTTGCAAAAGCACTCCTTGAAGCAGCTTCCCCCCTTTCGGAGTGAACAGGCTGGGAGGGGCAGGGGACTTCCCATTCCTTGCTGCCATTTGTATGTTTGCTCAAAGGTGAAGGGAAACTGATGATATAAATTGCCATTTGGGGCAGAACTGGCCTCAAAGTCCAGAGTTCTTTTCAAACTTCATTGCAAAAGTACACAGTTAAATTTCATTGATCTGAGTGTCCCGGAAGTAGCTGCAATATTTACTTAATCGAAATTTAGGTGGTCTGGAGTACTATTTACGTGGGGTAATGGTGATGTTTTATTTTGCCTAATGAAGAGTTCTGTGTAATTCAAGAACTTGCTTCTAGCTTTTTTACCATCTGTTGGGCTGATAAAACAATCACATCACTTGCTGTGCACTGCTTGTGTTGTGGAACAACACAGTTTTTAAAATGTGTTTGGGTAGTTAGATCATTATTGTTTCCATTTTGCAGAAATGACTTGTGGGGTTCAAATTATAGTTTAGGTGGCACTACCTTCTCATGGGCACTGTTGTTTCTCAGTGTATAACCAAGACCTGGATGGTGAAGCAGGGGGAAGTTAGCCTCTAGGTTGCCCACCTAGGTACCTTCTTCAACCCCAAGGGAGACTGGTGTCAGGAGCCAGGGCCTGGAGTAGGTCAGCAATAAAAACATTGGTGTCAGTGAAGTTAACGCTTTATTCAAGAAACCAAAACAGCACAGGCTTAGTGATCACAGTGACTCTTCCCAGTAGTTCTTGTCCCAATGAGGCAGTTGCGACGACTGAATGAGGCTGAAGGGCATTTCACACAATGTGAATTCACATCAGCAAATGTAACCTGGTTAAACTGGCAATAAGTATGACAATAGTAACTGGAAAAACACAGCTGTTATTATGAGAATTGCTGTTGACTGTATCTATAATTCCCAGGTTATGCTATGTTTGTCCAGATTAAGTGTGTGTCTGACAAAATTTAGAACTACTTGCATAGAACAAATGTTTTCTATGAATAGGCTGTAATCTGGTGGCTGAGATGGATGTGAATTTGGATCTTAAGGTCAAAATCTGATTATCTACTGACCACTCTGTTCATCAGATTTAACATGGCATATTCCTGTTCTACACGGGAGAGACTTCTGGTTTGTATGTGGACATTGTGGTATGTGAGCATTTGTCAGAGTACTATTTCTCTATTATTTGAAGTTCTTGGAATATGAAAACTAATTCCGGAAGCAAACTGGATAATGTTGGCAGCAGTGGCTAATTCTAAATTATCTGCAAAAATGCAGCTGTTAAGTTTTGCAACCAACATTGCTGGACTGCTTTAAATCTCACATGACAAGATTTATCCCTGCTGGTATCTGTACTGGTGGGAAGAATAATGGTCCTAAGGGAGGGGGGTATCTTCTGTAGTGTCAACATTTTTGAAAACAAACTAACCTCAAAAAGAGGGAAGGTTGCTACAGAAGCTGCACTGTAGAGTGTATAAAGAAGAGATTAAAGGAGTTCATATCAGCTGCAAAAATTGATCTGCTTGGACATGGCATTTTTCTGCAATAGATGTGGGGAAATATTCAAGGACAATGAAAACCTCCTTTGTGCACAAACAAACATCATGTCCCGTTTCAAGAATGTGCTTTCTTCTATTCTCCAGTTTATATATATCCATGGAGTAGTAGGTGATAGACACCAAACATCCCCCCCCAAAAAAAAACACCCCATAGTATTTTTAGGTCATGTTTTATGTCATGATTTTTAATATGGACCTTGACTTGGTTTTGTACTTTTGAAGGTACATTGCATTGCTTAGGATTTTAAACCTCAGAGGTGTAGTATTACCCTTGCTAAGCAAATGTGCTAGTTGCTTTGTGCTACTCTTTGGTGGAGCCAGTAATACAAAGAAGTACCCTAAATATCCAAATGTTATACTAAAAAGTCTATTAATTTAGAAGCAGTACGACACAATGTTTTAACATGTGCAATTTTGTTATGCACCTTACAACAGCTGAAAGTTTTTCTTGTGCCTGGAGACCTCATTCCTGAATTGAAATCTCAGTTGGATGTACAAAATTCCAAGAATTACTGCACTCCTATATAGGGATGCAGGTGGCACTGTGAATTAAACCACAGAGCCCTGGGCTTGCCAATCAGAAGGTTGGTCCCTGCTCCTGCCAACCTAGCAATTTGAAAGCATGAAGTGCAAGTAGATAAATAGGTACCGCTCCAGTGGGAAGGTAAACGGCATTTTTGTATGCTGCTCTGGTTCGCCAGAAGCAGCTTAGTCATGCTGGCCACATGACCCAGAAGCTGTACACTGGCTCCCTCGGCCAGTAAAGCGAGATGAGCACCGCAACCCCAACGACTGGACTTAACAGTCGGGGTCCCTTTACCTTTTTATATACTTCTATACTTGATAGAGTTTAACCACTGTGGAGTTTCCTGCCTTTAAACAATCACATCAGACCTTTTGGAACTCAAATTTAATTTTGCAGAAGCATACGGATACTAGCCCAGAAGCTCAAATATATAATTCTTCTGGACGTCAGACACCATGGTTTAGCGATATGAACCTGACCAAAACATCAGACTTGCACACTCCCTTCTTCTCCTGCTTCTTGTTACATATGAATCAGGGACTGAGGTTTAAGCCAGCATGGCCAGCCATGAGGCAAACTGCGGCAGCTGCCTCAGGTGATGGAATCCAAGGGGATGGCCGTGCCACACTCCCCACTGCTGGCAAAAGAAGCTGCAGTGGCTTCTAGTGAGATCTCACAAGAGACCCTCATGATCTTGTATGGCTCTCATGAGAACTCACTAGAAGCCACCACTGCTTTTCCTCACTTCTCCTGTGCCACCATGGGTGCCCCACCTGCACCCCCTGCTGTTTCTGGAGAAGTGAGGAGAAGCAGGTTCTGGTAAGATCTCACTAGATCTGGTTGGAAGCCTTCTGCTTCTCCTCACTCATCCAGAGCTACTGCAAGCTCCTCCTGCCCCACCAGAGAAGTGAGGAGAAGAAGCTTTGGTGGTAGTTTCTGAGTTCCAGAGACATTTCATGGGGCACTCATGAGATCTTGCAGGGCAGCCCTGTAAGTGAGCCTGTGGTGAGGCATTGGGGGCACCTTCTCATTTCTCCTCAGGCGGCAAAACAGGATGCACCACCCCCTTCATAACAGTCTTTGTTTTAAGCCAGGATTCTTTAAAGGGGAAACTTGAAGCTTGTGAATCCCACCTTCCAGCCACACTTCGGCATGTGTATGATCCCAAGGCTCATGCACACAGCACTGAATTGTGGTTTAGAATTACATGTAAACATGACTGTTTTCTTACAATATAGTACAGTGATCTGTAATATACCGGGGTGGTGGTGGTGTGCTTCCAAATGAACCAACTGCCTAAATGAATTTAGGTTGCAGTCCTATACCCACTTAGCTGGGAACAAGCCCCATTAGACTCACTGGGACTTACATCGGAGTAAACATGTATAGGATTGCACTGCTAATGAAAGACGTGAAGCTGCTGCCTTTTCTTTAAATCTACAAATGCATTGTGGTAGGACATAAGCAGCTTTATTTTTTCCCATAGATTGCTGGAGGTAAGATGAATGAAATAGACTTTAATTCTGGCAGTTCAACAAAATGGAAAAGAAGCCATGAATGAATCCCATTGTGGAAAGCAGCTTTTGACTATTAAGATTAATCAAAAGTTTATTAGCTTAAGATGTGGTGTCGTAGTGAGAGTGAACCTGGGAGATCAGGGTTCAAGTCCCCATTCAGTCACGAAGCTCACTGGGTGACCTTGGGCCAGTCGCTGCTTCTCAACCTAACGTACCTCACAGGGTTGTTGTGAGGATGAAATGGGAAGGAGGAGAAGTCTGTACCCCACCTTGAGCTCCTTGAAGGGAAGGTGGGATGTAAAAGTAATAATAAACACCTCTGGACCACAAGTGCCAATGTACAGACTGCCATGCACAGCTTTACACAGGGGCTCTGTTGTGTCATGCCCTATCACTCTAGTGCCAGAGTGTGCCAGTGACGCTGGAGAAGATTTAGTTTTGAGTGTTTCTAAATTTAAAACCACAGAAAATAAAGAGGAATGCAAGCATGTGGCAATTATAGAACAGCAAGTTCAAAGTGATTTGCATAAATCGGGGTTGAGAGTGCATTGTAAGCGGCTCATGCAATTCAGCGTACTGAGAGAATCTAAGATGTGAGAGTGCAGGCACGCTTGGGTTTGTTTTAGCTTTGTTTGCTGCCATTGTATGGCTTTATGCCAACAAAGTCTTTGTAATGGTTCCCTGTCCTCATTTTAATAACCGTTATTTTCTAAGTGCATTACCTCATTTTCTGGCTGCCAGCCAGATATGACCTGATGGAAAGGGGGAGGGGGAGAGAGAAATGTTTTACTTTCTATCTATTCATCCATACTTTTTTCATTAAAGGGGGGAAAAATCTACTGTTTAAGGAAAATCAATAGTATTCAGTAGCTATTGAGAGAGGTTAAAATGGTACATGACTGGCAGTGCATTTTAATGACCAGCAAACTTTAATTCCAAGCCGACCTGCTACAAGGAGGAAATGGAGCTATAAAATATCACTGATGCTTTCTTTTTCGCAGCTTGGGTACACGGTGACCCCAGAAAAGTAGCTTACCCAACTGACAGCTATGGGCAGTTCTGTGGTCAAAAGGACACGCCTAATGAGTAAGTACCAAGATATTCCTTTGCCTTCACTTTTCATGAAAGGGAGCACTAGACTTCTGTCTCCTGAAAGTCTTAATGGAAAGATGAGGGAGGACCCTGCCTTTCTTTAGTGGTTTCTCTGTGTTGACTCCAATTAAGATTTATATTGAAAAAGCTGAGTGATCAAAGCAAAACCATTGTACATGTGCAGTCCGAAGGCTGTTCATAATTCAGTAAAATACAATTACGTCATGCATCCCAGTGATTAGAATGCCACACTTTATAAAATGCATTGGAGCTGATTAGCCAGCATAAGTTGGAACATTTAATTGAAATGTCCTCTGAGAAATTGTTCCTGTCAATCCAAGAAGAAAAATAAATCCTAAGTACCACAGGCTGCATCTCATTTCTATAAACTAGATACCCCTTGCTCAGTGGGTAAAACATGCCAGCAGCAGAAAAATAGCAAAGGAGAATTCTACCACTGGCTGCTACCAGCTTAAAAGAATGCACTTTATTTTCATACTGGAAATTCCTATAAGTCCAGGTCTGAACTTTGGGCCAAGAGCCACTCATAACTTCTCCCTGCAGATCACCCACTTTAATGTCCCTACGTTATCACAGTGTTTTAAGCATCTAAAATCTGGGTCTGGTGTGTTATCCATCTAATCATCTGCTGTAAAGCATAATATATTTTATAGACAAAGCATCCTGTACAGTCTTTGAATACATAGGAAGCCTTCCTGAACAATAGATAGGACACTTTTAGATTAGGTGATCTGCCATGTTGAGCCATTCTTTTCCTTTCCTTTCCAATTCCCAGCTGTACCACTTTCCAGCTGGGGTGAATTATAATTATTTAAAATATTGTTATACTGCCTTTAAACAGTAAAATCTCTTTCCCCCCACCCCACACACATAATTGAGAAGGATTTTACTGTTTAAAGGTAGTATAACAGTAGTACTGTGACTACCATTGTAACACAGAGGCAGCCAGTAGAATGCCCTCAAGATTCTGCAGTGATACAATTCCCACAATCCCTGGCCATTGGCTTTAACTTATGAGAGGTATAGTCAGCAACATTTGGAAGGCACCAAGTTTTCTTCCCTTGCAGTCACATGTTCCTACTTATAACCTCATAGATGCATATTGACACATAGAAGGAGTTGTTGGTCTGTTGTTGTTGTTGTTGTTGTTGTGAAATGCTCTAAGTGTGCTTAGTGTGAAATGCTCTTAACTTATTTACCCCATGTCCAAAACAATAATCAATCCAGCAAATACAATTAATATTCATTACTGTATTTCAGACCTTCAACAATTTAACACCCTCCCCCCATTTGCACTGTGTTTCCTTTGCACTGAAATCAGTGGGATACAGAAGTTACATAGTTTCACCACAGCGGCCAGCAAAAAATAATAATATAGGTTTTGGTGGAAGATGAACTGCATTGGAACAGAAACAGTGCTCCATGCCACCAGTACAGGGTAGAATGGAAAACAATGCCAACTTACATCCCTAATTCACCACATAGGAAAATATTTGTTTCCACTACAGAATTCCGTAAAGGAAACAATTGCCCATAGCATTACCAAAACATGACTGAGATCTCACAGTTAATGTTGAAATAGCATGAATTCACTGCAAATAAACCTAGTGGTATCAATTGGCAATGATTCCCTTTTGGACCAAGTTCAGAGCTTGATTGCTCCATCGGCATTACGTGCACTATGTTCAAAACAGTAAAAGCATTTGCTTCTGTTGCATCCACTGCAGTAAGAAGAATCCTGCAAGGGAGTGGGAGTTATGATATCTTCATTCTCAGGATGGCTGACCAAGGCAGTCACAGTGGAAATTGTGGGTAGCCAGGACGATAGAGCCTGATGCTGTTATGGGGTTTTTCAGTTGTACCCCACAGTGGCAATGTTGGTGGAAGACCAGCTTAGCCAGCAGAACCAAGTGGAGGGATACATTCGGTCAACCCACATATCCCACATTCCTCTGTGGATGTATTAAGTGTCATAGAGCCAAATTACAGTACTTTTTTTTTAAGCAAGCATGATTTTGGGGACGATTTGCATGTGTTAATTCATTTCAATAAACCAGCATTTAAAACAGTGGTTATAACAAACCACATGCAGTTTTGAACAACTAGCTGGGAAACAAACAAAAAATTTAATAGTTTCGGATAAGCCTGACAAACTGACCCAAAGCTAATATACATTAGAGGTCCAGAGGCTGGCCCTAATTCATATCTTGAGGGAAATTAAATTTGGGGGTGGATGCTAATCTTTGTGATAATGCCATTTAGAGTCCCTTGGCACAAAGCAATAAAATGCAAATAAATGTTCCAATGTTTTAAACAAATACTACACCAAGCAAATATTTTTAAAGATTTGATACTTGGGCATTCATAGACTAGGGGTAGGGGGAATTGAATTACCACAATGCAGAATTAATTCCGTTTTGTTTGATCTAACACCATTCCTGAGGACCCATCAGCACCTTAATCCATCTATTTGCTAATCTCCACATAAGTCCTAAATTTGTTTTGCATTCAGAAGACTATAGCTCCAACATGAAATAAAGCTTGCCTTTGAAGAAGACAGTCATACATTGCTGAATTTTTTTACTGGATATTTTGTGTTTTCCTTGTATTACTGTCAACAGCTAGCGAACGTTTCAGCCCCTAAATAATCTACCAGCTAATTGTATGAATGTGAGTTTCCAAAGATGTAGTAATGTAGAATCCTTGTCTGAACTTTGAATATGCAAGCTTCCTTATTACCTAATCACCAAATATGTCTTCTGTGGCCTCTTTGTGTTTTCCGACTTGCTGAATTGGTTCAGAGTTATTGACAGAAGTTGGAAAAAGCAGATAGTCAGCAAAGTGTTCACATGCTATCAATCTTCTTCACACATTTGCTGGTTAGCATGGATGAATGTGAAAAAGGCCCATTATCTCCAACCTTTCAGGAGAACAGTGCTGCAGCTAATGGGAGCCAGTTTTATGTTCTGCATGTTCCTGGGCAAGACTGACAGAAATGAATGAGTTAATTCTCCCCTTCTCCCTTTCAGAGTCACTAATATGTCAGCTCTAGTGTGTGCCTTACATACAGTCCATTCTAGTACTTTTCGATAGAAGATTCTTGGGACTTTATCTAATCCACAGGTTCCCTTATGCAAAGAAATTCTTGATTGATTTTTTAGTGCCACCTTGTGATTAACATAAAAACCACCAGCTTGTTTGTGCAGTGTAGCTTATATTTGAACACCTACTATACGTACAAAACAGATTCAGAATACACTAGAAGTACCATATGGCTAGGTGACAAAGTCTTAACCTATGAGATCTAGAATCAGGTTAATATATGTGACTAAGTGCCATTGTGATCTACTCCGCAGAGAAGTATTGTCCTTCCCATAATTAGGTGTGCTTCTGTCAATTCCCTTGAGAATGCTTTTGCTCTGTTTTCTTTAATTGTTGTTGTGGTCTCTTAAGTGATTCTATTACGGATTCATACATACTATGAATTATTACTGTAAATACACATGGAGTTATTATTTCATACCTATTCATTTGCAGGAACAAGACAATTTTGTTTTACTTTAACATTCTGAAATGTGCCAGCCCTCTAGTGCTAATAAACCTACAGTGCCCTACAACACAGGTATGTAAATGACAGTCAGATTCAGAGCACAAGGAGTGTCACTTACCAGAGCTACTTCTAAAGTGAAAGTTTTTGGAAGTACTGTTGGCTTTCTGTACAGTGGTGGTGGGAGAGGGATGGTAAATACGGATCCTGAAAATATTGTGTATGTGAACATCTGTAAACGTACTGCTATGACTTCCCCTGGTTTCTGGGTGTCCTGACACACTCTAGATTTATGGGTGCTGGGATTTAATCAGTGTTTTGAGAATTAAGGCGACTTAACAGGCTTTGACAGTGCCAAAAGGCACAAGCTAAGCTTCTTTTCCACTCCAGGGCATTACCTGAAACTGCATATCCACTTACCTGGGATCTGAATGGGACTTATTTCTCAACAAACATGAACAGGATTGTGCTGTTATAGGTTTTACAAATGAGCTTTATATGGGATTTGTTTTGAAAGGGAAATAGGAAAAAGCCAGTATTTAAACATTTACTTATAGTATACATCAGTGGTTCCCAACTGGTGCTCCTCTGACTCCAGGAGGTCTGCCTAACCCACCCAGGGAATCCATGGCACCATTGACATAACAAAAACTACCATAGAAATATCAGAATTTTCAAAAGTAAGGGGTCCATGGCTTGGCTTTTGAAAAACATGGTCTGCAGTAATTGGGAACCAGTGTGTGTGTGTGTGTGTGTGTGTGTGTGTAATTACAGCATGCAAATTAAATGTGCTAATATCTTGGATTTATATTGCAAGGGATTCAGCCTGTTCAAAGGAGGCCATGTTCAAATGACCATGTGTGCAAAATTAAAATGCAGCATATCTCTGAAGTTTCATTGAAAAGCTGTGTTTTGTATCCTCCTATCCTAGGTAATTATCTGCTGGTGTAGCAGATACTGGGATCAGAAAATAAACTGAAGCGCTCTGTGTGAACTTGATTGCCATGTATTATATGACTTTAGAAAGAGTTATGGCCGGAATAAAGCACAGGCTAGCCTTAACCCGTGTACAATAATGAAATCTTGATTTGCTTTTGACTGAGCTGTTGAAAGTGAAAGTGGTTGGCTCTGCAAATACCCTGTTAGGGCAAAACCATTTTAACAGTTGCACACTTCATTGATTAATGTTTGTGTACTGTGCGAACTACACCGCATGGGCATCTACTGAATTGCCTTCAAAAGTAGTTATAAGCACTTGGAAGCCTCGAGAAAATGCCTTCTTCCAAGTACTTCATTTAAAAAGAAAAATAATTAATAAACAGGTTTTAAAATCAAATACTTCCAACAGGCAGGAAGATTTAGAGAAAATGCTGCAGCTGATGAAAATATCAAACTGTCTCCTCTGTGTTTCAAAAGTGTTTATCTTCAAGATACTGCAAGGATAAAAAAAAATGTGATGTCTGTTTCTAAGTGCTGTGCTAAGTAGGCATTCTGATGAAATCATCAGAGATGGCTTTTTTTTTTTTTTGTCTAGCTGCTTTGATAATTTAACTTTCTCATCTTCCCTTGTTGCTTAGATCAATGTGCATTTTTCTTTTCTTAAAGCTTTGTGTCTCAAAGTGCCCAGACAGGTTTGCAACCTACATAGACATGCAATCTTCCTACAGATATAACAAAAGTTATTGGGAATACTACAGACAGTTTTGCAAGCCTGGCTTTAGCAAGCCATGGAAGGTAAGTATAGATAAGATATTTTGATGTGAATATTACCTTTTATCTGTCCAAAGTGGGTGCAGTTCTTAGCAGGTTTCTCTCTCAATAGCTGTACAGGGTTTGTTGTTTTTAACTCTATTGTTGGTTACAACTACGTTATTCCTAGTGCAGATTATACCCAAAGACTCCAGTATCACCAGCAATGGGCAAGAGGTTTCCTTCTATTGATACATTTTATAATTAAAATGCTATTTTGATGAGAGTTTCAAACAAAATCTTCAACCTTAGTAGTCTTGTAGCTAAAAATTTAAAAATTAAGTTGGTCATCACACACAAAAAGAAGAAGCCCATCACCAAAGAAAGGAAACAAAAGAGGGCACAGTCACATAAAAATTGCATGTACTAATCTATATTTAAATCTTAAATTAAATTATACATCTATATGTAAATCTAGAACTAATGGGCCATATCCAATGCTGCAGCTCCATGGCGGAAAGGACTTCCATGTCCTTTGATTTAGTCTCCAGCTCCCCTGCCAAAAGAATTTGGATCTGGGGGGCAATAGGGGAGGAGAGGAAATTGCGCTAGCCAAATACTATAATTTAAATAGATATACAAAATTTCTCACACAACGGGGAAGTCTGCAACTAGGTGACACTTGTTCCATTTGGGTCTCCTGTCTTTTTACTTACCATACTGTTGAAGGTATATCTTTAAACCAGGCTTGGATTGGTTCTTCCACAGTGACCAGTTTACTCATTTATAGGATAAGGGAATGGGTGTTAGTCTTGGAAATTAATTCTTACCTTGTAATCACATTATAAGTTTGAAACAACTTGATAGCTTTAAAAACAAATATTCAAACCTACTTTAATATTCCTCTCATACTGGAAACCCCTTGCTGAGTCCTGATTGCAGCCTTAAGTTAATTATGTTAATTGTGTTAAAAGGTAACTTTATTCCTACCTGCGATGAGCACAAGGCCACCTGCTTGAAGCTTTCTCTGTTCAATGGTTTTTGTCTGATGCCTACTGTTTTGTTTTCATTGTTAGCAGGATGCCAGAGAGTCACGGCTCCATCCTATTTTTCATTTAGACGCTCTACTGTGGCCTCAATCAAATAGTTTGCAAGGGTTTTAAAAAGAGTATTAAAAAGAAAGAAAGAAAGAAAAAAGGGGGAACGCTATAGATTCAATTATCACATGATTATTTCTAACTTTGGGTTTTTCTTTCGCTTTCCAGTCTGTGGCCCAAGTTATGCGTGATGAAGATTGTCCTTCCATGATCATTCCAAGCCGGCCTTGTGAGTATTTGAATATCTGTGGTGTGCTTTTGCCACCTGAGCCTCCCACTCCCCCGGCCAAAGCCTCTTTTACCTCGCAAGACGGAAAACTTGCTAGACGAAAGAGTTTTCCGTTTTGGAGGTGCTTCGCAAAACGAATTTCCTATGGGCTTGCTTCGCAAGACAACAATGTCTTGTGAGTTCCTGCTGGTTTTTTTTCCTCCCCCCTTTTTCTAAGCCGCTAAGCTGCTTATCAGCTGATCCAATCAGCAGATAAGCCGCTAATAGCGCTAATAGCGCTAATCTGTCAATGGGCTTGCTTCGCAAGACGAAAAAACCGCTAGACGAAGAGAATCACAGAACAGATTCTTTTCGTCTTGCGAGGCACCACTGTACTAGCAATATTCGCCTACACTTATTTTGAAGCGCCCTTAGCTCATTTTCTTTATAAGATCAGGGTCATAGTACAAAGCATAAGACAAATTAAAACTAGGGAGATAACCAGCTTAAGCTAAAATCACAATGTGCCCTTTAAAGCACGATTGCTTGGGAATCTCCCCTTGCTTCAGTTAATGCACAGCATCCCCCCCGTCACATGACTTCTCCAGTTTAAATGTCACTGTGCTGTCCTCCAGCTACTCTGGAACAAGACAAGAGCATTTACCTCTGCCAGGTGGCAGCCCTTAGCACCCTAGAGTAACATACAGAGCAGAGAACATGCTGCTTCAGACATGCCTTTTCTTGTAGGTGTCTTACTACCTGGATGAGATGGCAGCCATGATATTTGTTCCATTTCTAAGAGAATGCTGTGCAATCAGAAATCAGTTTAGGGTATTTAAATGGATGGAACAAATATGGCAAATAGGAATAGGAGGTTTTTTTAAAAAAATAAAATAAAAAAGCAGGACTCACTATAAATATTCTTTTTCTTGTTTTTGTTTTAACAGTTCTTAAGAGATGTTTTCCTGATTTTGCCACTAAAAATGGAGTTCTGACTGTGGCCAATCAGACTACTTTCAAAGATGGAAGAGGAAAAACAAGGAACGTCACTGATCTCAGGGAAGCTGCAAAGTATGGATTGTGTGTGTCCGTCTGTGTATTTGTATAACTTTGCCTGACCTGTTTGCCAAATGATAATTTCTATGCTTGGCTGCAATACCATGAAATTATTATTATTATTATTATTATTATTATTATTATTTGGAGCACTGATTACATGGGGCCATATCTGGCTTAAACAAGAGGTGAATCTTCATGCTCTTCATTTCAGTTATCTTAGGAGCAAACTGGAGATTATACACAAATATCTGCAACTTACATTCGTGCAGCTAGAAAATTTTAGACCCTGGTCTGGTGGTGGTGGGATTGTATCAGATCACATTCATGAAGCATACAGTTAACATTTCTCACCTTCCCTGCCCCCTCACTTCTATTCTGTGCTTTACAACTGTCCCTACATTCCTGAAATGCAAAAGCAGCAAGCAGGCAAAATAGTTTGCCAGGCCTAATTAAAACAGGAAAAACTCCAACAATGTGCGGTTTTGCACTATAAAACTCACTTTGATCATAGAACCATTGCAACTGCGGGAATAAAATTGGGGTCCCCTCCCCTTCTTCTTCTGCTGCTGCTGCCATGATAATAAAGCACATGTACTTTGGGAATAAGCTCCATTTTGTTGTAGAAAAGGGTAATACTGTTTTTCTTAAAAATAAGAAGAAAGACAGAAAATCTTTATGCATTCACACGAACAGCCTTGCTGTGTTTATTATGAAACACAGCACCATTCAACATGGCAGTGGGGAATGAACTCCTTATCCAGACTCCTTCAAAGTAAATAAACCATTTGTTCCTGTATATAGACATCAGCCTTTAAAATATTACCCTTCCAAATTAATTTATGTCACTACAGAGATTCAACTAATGTTGCTTTTTATCTCAGATGATATTGAAACTTTGATCAATTGACAGAAATTTCACCAGGTGCATATCAGATGGTTAAAGCAGCCTTAGCAGTATGCATTTAGATTTACAGCAGAACCATCCTTCACGTACCTTGTTTTTAAGGCTCACAGAATCATAGAATTATTGTAGGGTTTGAAGGTACCCCAAGGGTCATCTAGCTGAACCCCCTGCAATGCAAGAATCTGAGCTAAAGCATCCATGGCAGGTGGCCACCCACCCTCTGTTTAAAAACCCCCAAGGAAGGAGGTTCATAGTATGGCGGAACTTTAAAATGCATTCCTTAATTGTGCTGTATTCTTTGCTTTTTTTTGTAGTCACATAAAAAATGGTGGATTTCTGGATAAATCTTGATTCTAAATTCAGTATTACCATCATACCTCAGAAGTCGAACAGAATCCATTCCGGAAATCCGTTCAACTTCCAAAATGTTTGGAAACTAAGATGCAGCTTCTGATTGGCTGCAGGAAGCTCCTACAGCCAATCAGAAGCCACAGAAGCTGTGCCGGATGTTTGGGTTCCAAAGAACTTTCACAAACCGGAACACTTGTTTCTGGGTTTGTTGTGTTTGGGAGCCAAAATGTTCGACTTGCAAGGCGTTCGTCAACCAAGGTATGACTGTATTGTGAAAGTACTATAACTACAGTACTAGTAATAATGGTGATTAAAAGTTACTACATATATTTAATGTGATTGTACATATGACAAGATCAACAAGCACAGTTCCATACATAGCTACTCAGTAGAAAGTTGAGTTTAGTGAGACTTAAAGGGCAGAGGAAGACCCAAATCTGCCATGCTGGAGAGGGCCTGGCTCCACCAACTTTTTCTACCAATGGAAGACATGGTGGCTAGGAGCTCCCCAATGTGAGCATCCAGATGGAAGGCAGATGCACAAGTCTGGGCCCAATCCAGTCATATTTTCTGTACCAACATGGGAGCTGGCACAGCAACAAGGCATTTCCCACGCTGGCCAGTGCAAGTGGTGAGGCTGTGAGAGAGGGCATAGTGGCTAGGCTTTTCCTTCAAGGCCTACTGTTGCTGGCCAGGGGTTTGGACTTTAGCCTAAGCGTATATACATTGACAGCCTAAGTTCCAGAAGTGTCCCTAGAATTCAACTGCTCCTGTAGCCAATGCTTGTTTTGGGCAGAAACTCAGAAATGTGGCATCATAACTGTAGCATATTGCTGGCTACGGCACTTTATGTTTCATTTTTCCAGCATAAAAGATGTTTTTTGATATAGCCTGCATTTTCTCATTACAATGGGTTGCTTTGTTTAAATAAGGAATATCTGCTACATAAACTAAAATGTTGCCCCCCCTTTCTTTCTAAAGCGGCATCAATAATGTTCTCGATGCAAGATCAGTCGGGATGAAAATTTTTGAAGACTATGCCAGTTCTTGGTATTGGATTTTAATGTAAGTTTTTATTCAGAGGAGACCTTGCTTCTTGCATGTGAAATTGGGGTGCTGCAAGGCACACAAAAAGCAGGGGTGGGGGAGTCACCTCTGGCACTTCCATTTACCACATCAGTGCATCTTGGAGTTTTGTTGTGGCTCTTTCCTGTCACTTGTGCAGGAATATCAGTCCCTTGTGGTCCTTCTACAATGGTGCCTAAACAATGAGGAAACCGGTGGGGCCCCATGGTATCATATTCAGGAGGGGTGTATACCTACCACTCATAAGCAAGGCTTCCCACGACCACACTTTAAAGGGCTGAATTCAATTTCTCTGTCAAAATCTGGTGGCCCGGAACCTGGGTTCTAATCTACAGTTTGACAATGCTATCTACACATCAGAAAACTCTAGCTGTAGTCCTATTGCCATCCTGCCACATAATGGCATCAACTTGGGCCCCACACTGTGGGTGTCCATCATGCCCCACCCACACCATGCCCAGTATACCTGAAGCTTCTCCACCCTCATCGTTCAACCCAGACACTGAGGTTCAGCGCTGAGGGCCTTCTGGCAGTTCCCACACTGCAAGAAGTGAAGTTACAGGGAACCAGGCAGAAGGCCTTCTTGGTAGTGGCTCCTGCCCTGTGGAACGCCCTCCCATCAGATGTCAAGGAGATAAACAACTACCTGATGTTTAGAAGACACCTGAAGGCAGTCCTGTTTAGGGAAGTTTTTAATGACTGATGTTTTAATGTACTTATATGTAGGTGGGCGGGGTATAAATAATATATGATGATGATGATGATGATTATCATGACATCATGACACACACTGTGGCATCATGACATCATACCATGGGGTGTGGCATGAGCTGCAGCAATGTGGCAGTGACTGGACCCCTCCCAACTGATATCCGTGCTCTCTCCTCCCCATCAACTCTGCTCTCTTTTCCACCATCACCCCCCGCCTGAACACCACGCTCTTTCCATGGGGTGTGGTGCCTGCACGCCCACCCCTGCATTTTGTGGGTGCCCGGCCCCTATATGGAAAATTTGGTGGGTGCTCGGGCACCCAGAGCCCCCGGGGAGATGACGCCTATGCTTCCATGTATTTAAAACACTGAACATCAAACCTGGATAGGGAAAGCACTCATTTCAGAAAGCATTATTGTTTGTAAAGTAAATGCAGTGGGGAGGAGCATTGAAGAGAGGACAGATACCTAGCTGCTGATTTATTTAAATTGCTATGTCTTTCTTTTCCAGAGGCCTGTTCATTGCAATGGTTGTCAGCTTGCTCTTCCTTGTGCTTTTGAGATTCATAGCAGGTGTTCTCTTCTGGATTTTCATCTTTGGTGTGATTGGGATTATAGGTTATGGTAGGTGCCAATGATTTGCTTTTGACACAGAACTGCATATCCAAAGTTTATAGGTCGGGCTTAGAGGAAAAGTGGCTCCTACCAATGAATTCAACAACTGTTAACTGGGAATCGTCTGCCTATACAGTGGTACTTCTAGTTGCATTCCACTTTTGTTGCAGACTTTCAGCTTACGAACGCAGAAGCACTTGATTGCGCTGTGCACATGCACGGAAGAGGCGCTCTAATTGTGGGCTTTTGGGGGTATGAACGGCACTCCGAAATGAATTAAGTCTGCAACTAGAGGTACCACTGTACTTATCACCCTCTGTCCTCAATAGTCTACTTGCTACTTAGCAATTCCTAGTTGAGCACTGCACTTATAAAAAAACCCCTCCCTCAGTCCATTCCTCTTCTTCACCCAGCAGCCCAAACAAGTATTTTCAAACTCCACAGACTGTGGGCTGGACCTCGTTCAGCTGAGGTGTGTGCCTGCTTGTGAGGCATGTTTGTGTTTTTCTTCCCCCAGCAGGACAGCAGTATATTTTCTGGCAGTTTAATGTGCCAAAAAGAAGAACCATGCAAAAGCTTGCCATATTCTACCCACTGTGCAGCTGCGGCTCTTTTCTGTGTCTAGAAGACTAACATCACCATCTGGCTTTTGTTAGGAATTGTCAGTGGCTGCAGGATTAAACAAACATTTTCTCTTTTCTTCCTGTGGTTTTATAAGTTGGAAGGTTCATCATCCTTTCTCCACTCTGTCCTACTAAAACCTGAAATACAAAACAAGGTTTATTTGTCGGTACAGGGTCTTCAAAGAGACCTCTGGCCGCTTCAGGCATAATGAGGGTTTTTAATATAAGGATAGCTATCTATTTCACTCTGTATATGTGTGTTGTTATGTGTGCTGTTATGTGTGTTGTGAAGATGCAATTGGCTGTGGCTTACTGATTTGTACAGGAATGGTGCTCCAGACAGGGGCATAGCATGGGATACAGCTGCTGGGGCAATGGCCCTGGCACATTTTTCCGGGGGGGTGGGTGGGCGGGCTGCTCATGCAGCCCTACCAGCCCTGAGCCGCTTTGCGAGGCTGGGATGATCCTAGTATCACAAAGCAGCTTAGGTCTGTCAGAGCAGAGTGAGAGGGATGTGACAGTCATGAGTTCTTCTCACGCTGCCCTGCCAGCCCTGAGCCACTTTGCAAGGTTCACCAAGTGGTTCAGAGCTGGCATCGCTCTGGCAGCATTGGTGGCAAGAGCTAGGCTGGCACAGTGGGTTTCCTTCACCCTCGGCACATGCCCACCTGCCCGCACATGGCACTGGCAAACCGTGCTATGCTGTTAGCTCCAGATGTTGCCATCAACCCCATCCAGCATGGCCAACGTTCAGGGATGATGGGAGTTGTAATCCAATGATATCTGGAGAGCCCCAAGTTCCCTGGCTGGGTGTAAACAGGGAAAGAGTTAAAGGCACAGTCATCACGCATGAATATCCATTTGTTAATTCTATGCTTTTTCCAGACAGTGCAGGAAATTATTTGTTTGAAATGGTTTGAAGCTACACCCTGCCAAAAATTTCCTCTGGAGACCTCCAGTGAATGACTTTTGATGGTGCTCTTGTTCCGGCTGCTCAGTATGTTTGGGAGTGGGAAACAAATTGCCCCCTGAAGAAATTAGCTAGTGATACTATATAGTTTTATTTTGTTTTGCTTTCCTTTATGATTTATGTTTTGGCTCTTGTTCCTGCCTGTTATGGAGCTACTTCTAGCACCTTTCTGCAAATAACGCAGTTCTCTGCCTGTGGTTTGGATTCCATTGCGGGGGTGGGATTTGGTGGGACCTATTTGGTGGGACCATTTGTGCAGTGATTAGGGAATTGATCTTTGTCACTCTTCCAGCGCGTATTCTTTGTTTCAAAAGGTATTTGGCATTGCTACTGGGAATATCATCGCCTTCATGGAATACCTGGTTCTGATCTTACTATCTACGACATTGGATTCCAGACGGACTTCAGGGTGTATCTGCAACTGAGGCAAACATGGTTAGCATTTAGTAAGTGGATTTAAAGAGAAGTCTGTATTTTGACACCCACTTTGCATTCATCTAATTAAACAGGATTTTGCTGTTGTTGTGATGGGCACTAAAGCGCATGAGATCAGCATTGTTTCATAGAGCTCTTGCCTTAAGAAGCTTTCTAGTGCTCAAGCTGCTGACTGGAGGCCAAATGTTAAGAGCTTCCTGCAAAGAAAACACTTCTGCGCATATATATATGCACAAGAAAAATTCAGGTATGCAGTGGTTAGATGTTTGCATGGACACGTGCAGCAAATAATAGCTACCCATTAATAGCAAACACAGGGCATTGCCCATTATTCCTCACCATTGGCTATGCTGTCTGCAGCTGGTGGGAACTGGAAAAAATCTAGTCTGAATAAGCAAAATAATTAAAAAGAGGGATGTGGGGAGTCTTCAGTTGTCTATATTCTGAGGATTTACTGTCAGGTGTGATGAACATATTACACAGATTATTGATGAGCAAGGTAATACCTTTTTTTTTTGTTCAGTTCTCCAATAATTTACCAGCTGCTTTTTTATAATATATTAATTTTCAGCAGTATAACAAACAAAGCAAAGCAAAGCAAAGCAATCTATGAAGCTTTTTACCAAAGCAACAATATATAGTATATACTGTGTGTGTGTGTGTGTGTACATATATATTTGTTGTTTAGTCATTTAGTTGTGTCTGACTCTTCGTGACCCCATGGACCACAAGCCTGGGATGCTTCTCTCTTTAATGTATCCCATAGAGTTACAGAAACATAGATGCTTGCTTTTTGTTTTCATAAATAAATCAAGAATGTTACAATGCCATTAGCCATGAAACTCCTGAAATCATACAGCTCTCAATTAAAACGTGAGCATACATCCTTGGAGAGCGTTTGTTTCTGGAACAAGTGAGGAAGTTGCCTCGAGGAGCTAATTTGCATAATATATTTTCCACATGATTATTGGGCCCGCCATGCAATTTTCTGCCTTTGCACTTTCTGCTCTCGTGGATCTGTTTCTCAAATGCATTGGGCACCATTCAGTGCTTGATTATCCAAGGTGAAAGGTATGCAAATCACTGTGTGTCAGCCCAGCATCCATCCATTGCCATGTGAAATTGTTCATTGCAAACTGCAGTATACTTTCTGTGTCAGGTTTGGAAAAGGAGAATAAACTGAAGGTTGTTCTTCAAGGAGTAACATTGGGGGCAGGGGGCAGCTAATGTGAACACCTGCCTCAGTATGTAAACAACCTGGGAGGAATTTGTATAATAATCTCACAGTTTACTGGGAGTACTGGCACATATGCACAAAACAGTATGAAAGTTGGGAGAAGTGGGAGAATGTAATACAAAATAATACATCGCTGTCACTGCAATAACTGTGTGACAGTTTACACACTATCATTAGTAATTTGTTAAAAATATTTTAAAATGTTCTTAAATGCTTGGTTACAGTTTAAGGAATATTTAAAAATTCTGCATTATAGTAAATGTCAATTGCCACACAGTTTTGTTGCAGCTGTCCCTGAAAATGTTCATCAAGTAACAGATATTTACTACACAATTTTATGTGACCACATCCTTAAAATTGTTTGTTATGTAATCATATTTCCAAGCTACACTCCCGTTTCCACACTGTTCTCAGGCTGCTTTTAGGCTCAAATAACGATCCTGATTATCTTGGAATTATTTTTGAGTGACACTGGGATAATAGAGGTCACGATCAGACACATCTTTTAAAACATCAATTCCATTCATCTTTCCCAAATACTATGCTAAAATAGCAGCAAAAGCCAACCACTGGATAATGACTTTCTAATCGTAAATATATATTACTTCACATGGAACCAAGCATTTCAAGCAAAGCGCAGCATTTTATTGCTTTGTTTTAAGACAAATCATTCACAAACACTCATATACTATAATGCTCATCAAGTATGAACCTTATATATGTATAATTAAACACAACACACAAATGTCATCAGGACAGGGGCACACATTCTGGCTGGCATTATTCTTTCCAAGCACTTTAGAAATCCGGGCTAAATTCAGACATGTGGGAACTTGTGAAGTGCAGCACTGAAACCAGCCACTTGAAAGGGGTAATGTCCTGGTTTGATATCTGTCGATAAACTTAATTTTCTTGCTTTCAGTGATACTACTTTGCATAGTGGAAGTTGTCATTATACTAATGTTAATATTTCTGAGAAATCGAATCCGAATCGCCATTGCACTTTTGAAAGAAGGTAGCAGGTATGTATACTAGAAACACATAATCATTGGACCTCTCATATTTGCATTGTTTTTTTGGTGCTGAAATAGCACTTTGAAGGAGTGAGACAAGCCCCTCCCTCTCACCGTGCAGATATTCTTGAGAGTGACTCATGAATGCCTAATCATGCAGTTGCTCAGTTCATACAATTTCTCTCCCGAAGAATAGGGGAAAGTATCACTTGGTACTAGATCCTCAAATAATCAAGTAGTCACATGGAGAGGTCAATATGCAGCAGCCTGCAAAGTGATTGGAAATCAATGCAACATCAAGGTCATGGGCATGATGTTCTCCCTGTGTCTACTGGCACCCTAGCAGCCACATTGTAAAATGCCTGTAATTCAAGCACCTCACCACGTATAAGCCATGTAATCTGCAGTGCTAACATGTGGTAGGGACAAGTTCTGTGGAACAGCATCCCTGTTAAGATATGACACATGTCCTCTATTTGTACTTTCCAGAAACAATTCAAGACATTTTCGTTTCAACAGGTTTTTGCTGCTGGATGAAACTGTCTCTACCTTAGGTGTTTATACTGCATTGATATTTTTTTTAGTCTATTTATAATTATCTTTTTTGTACTGTTCATAAATTTTTAGTTATATGTCAATCGACCTAGAGGCATGTGGAAGGCATAAATTCAAAAAATAATTTTTAAAAAGACCCTCATGAAAATTTGTAACCAGCATTTCAGGTGTTCCTGACAGAAGGCACAGCACATATCTAGCATCCAGGAGCAAACTTCTCTCATGGAGTGCACCCAAATTGTAAATATACTGTGCCAGAAGTACTATGGCCCCATTTAAGAACTGGCAAACAACACCCGTAAGATTAGGTGGGCCACAACTGGTGCATATCCTTCATCCAGCCCATTATTGAGAATGTTGTTTTTAGAAGCACTGAGAGTGAAAAATTCAGTTGGGTGAATATTAATGCCACCACATGCCAGGCTATTTAACAGTCTCATCCCACATATAAATATTCAACAGTGAGGATGGCAGAATATAATCCAGAAGTCCATGTAGAACATCTGTCGAGGTTTAGAACAGAAATTGCACAGTTACACAGTCTAAAAGTGGTGTAAACCGCCCTGAGACCTGTGGGTATAGTGCAGTATATAAATTAAATGAATGAATGAATGAATGTAGCCACTACACTGCTGAAGGATCCCTGTGGTAACACGGGCACTGTTTTTTCTTGCATATAAAACACTTATTTTCATGTAGGCAACGTTTGTTTGTTATCTTTATTGGTCTTTTCACACACCAAGTCTTTAGATCTAAAAGTATGCCACTTTCATAGTGAATTTGGTAGACCGTTTTATCAAACATTCAACATTCTTCCCGTGATGTTGATGCTGTAAGTGAGAACAGATTTTGTCCCAGTGGCAACCTATGCTTGAGTAACCAAGTGTATAGATTTCTTGAGTCTGTTGTCATAAACAGCATTTATACAGCTAACGGCTTCATCATACCAGTGCTGGAACGTGAATATGTACCTGTGCCCTTTCTTGGAGCTGATTTTCTCTCAAGCCAGCAGCATCAAAATATGGAGGCTCTTGTGGAATAAAGAGACTGTGATTTAAATATGTAACAGTCCCTTTTCATTAAAGCTATAAACATGGAGTTCAGCAGTTATTTGTTGCAGCACCAGTCTGTACTATATAATTTTATCCTTATCATTACAATTCAGAGCCACTTGGTAAAATAAGATGCTTTTATTCAAATAAGCCTCAAACAGAAACACTCTTGAAACTTTATAAACTTCCTGGTAGGAGGTAATAATTCCTTATAGTTTTGCCTCTGCATTCAAAGGTCACTTGAGGGCAATACTTTCTGATATTTATGCATAATGCATGAAAAGAAATGCTGTATGTAATAATTATGAATGCAGCAGAGCGTACCCTATAGTCAAGGCCTTGAAAAATGCGTTGCTAATGACTGAGAGCTAAATGATTCCCCCCCAGCTCAGTTTAACATTTTTTCAATGAAAAGGCAATTTATATTAAGCAATAAAGCGTTTGCAATCTATTGCTAGAACGGTTAACAAGCAGTTTGTTAAAACAAACGGTCTGTGTCTTCACTGTCAACCAAGAGATCTGTCGTTAATTCCTGAAAACCACTGATTTGTGGTTATTATACCTTAAGTAGCATAAGGTGATACTTTTCTCCAGTGACTCAAAAACTATTCAAGGGGTTTCTAGCACCAGTCATGATTTTCCCATGCGGAACTACTGTTTAATGTAAAAAAATTCCTTCCAGTAGCACTTTAGAGACCAACTAAGGTTGTTATTAGTATGAGCTTTCGTGTGCATGCACACTTTTTCACTATCACGCAGTGCCTTGAGCCTTGTTCCATATGGGGCAGTATTAAAGAAAAGCATTATCGGCTTTCCATTCCCTCATCAGTGAAGGTTGCAGAAAAATGCTGCAACAGCAAAATGCAGTGGGCAGGATGCACCTAATTAGCCCTGTTAAGTGAAAGCCCTGCACAGAGACCTCCACTTGCAAAACAGAGCTTACCCCATCCACACTGACCCTTCAATTTGGGATTATTCTGTCTGGCAAGCTGATGGAACAGTTAGAAGAGTTCAGTGTTGAATTCTACCCACTATGTTTCACTCCTACAAACATTCCCAGAAGAAAGGAAGGAAGGAAGGAAGGAAGGAAGGAAGGAAGGAAAGAAGGATTTACTACAGCATTGTATGGGAGCAAAAGGGAACCAGGTTGGCTGTGACAGCTTAAAAAAACAACAATATGCTAAGCACAGGGAGCAGGGCTTCCAGAGAGGACAAGGTGCACAGTAGCAGCCACAGCCTGGACAAAAGGTGGCAGCTCAGGGGGAATTAAGAAGAAGAAAAGAATCAATGTTACGAAACCTGAAAGCAAAAGCCAACGTACTGGAAAATCAATACATCTCACAGCAAAATACATAAAAATGATAATCTAAAAAACAATGACAGAGTGCTAAAGAGGAATGAAATGGAGGAGGAGATAGAACCGGGAACAGAATGCAACAGAAAATGGTGGAAGGCAGTAATATGAGATTTTATAATAAAAAGAGAAAGTAGGAAACCAGAAAGAACAATAAAGAATATTTTACTAAGGAATATATCACTCGGTCAAACAAGAGTTGGAAATGTTTCAAAGGTTAAAAAGGCATATAAACTTTGATATTTATGGCTTACAAATATATTTTCCCCCTCTCTTTTTTAGAGCAATTGGTTACATCATGTCTACATTATTCTACCCAATCATCACCTTCATCCTTATCGCAATCTGCATTTCTTACTGGGCAGTGACAGCTGTGTATCCTTCTTTGAGTAAGAAAGGTGCCTGGGTGCTTCTTGCATTCCTAGTTCAGCATTTTAGCACTAAGACAGAAAGTCAGGAGAGTGCCACCTCTTCTGAAAGAAGCTACATTGTGTGTGGTGGTGAGTGGGGAGGCGGAAGAGTCCTCGGTCAGTTTTATGTCTCAGTTGAGTCAGGTTGCACTGTTGAAGTCCAAGCTTGGCAGGAAACTGATGTGGAAGCTTTTAGGGGGTTGCATATCCTAGGAGATCCCCAAAACATTCACCGGGTGTGAACACCTTAAGTTCTTGAAGTGTTCTTATAACAGTGACACCTGAACATCTTCCGAGATTGATGCGTACTTTCTCAGCGCCACATTCTGGATGAACCTTGTAGGGTAATGGAATCTCAGTTTTGTATTGCCAATACCACTTTGCATTTGGGGGGAAAGCATCCCAGAAGAGTAATATTTATAGCTTTTTCTCTCTCGTCAAAGTGATCACCTGGAGATGTATTTTTATTTTTTATTTTTCTGCATCTGCCCATAGCTTTCCCTATGGTGTCCAGATACGAAGTCATTAAATCATACCATTTCCTTTTCTGTGCTTACCCCCAAGGTTACCCCACTGCTGTACTTGTTATTAAGCAAACTGCTTTACTCTCCTGTTGGAAGTGCTTGCAGGCACAGTAAATAGGGTTGTAGAAAGTGCATTCGCACAGTGGGTATCATATTTTATGCTAGACATGGAAAGGCAGAAATTAAATGTATTCTCTGGGGCTTTCCCTGTGAATGCCAAGTATCTCTTGTGCTATGTTTCTCTGTTCAGAGTCTGTGATTCTGTTTCCTACTTAACCCAATTAAATCAAGCTTTCTAGCGACATCCGGAGAACCTGTGTACAAAGTCATGGCAAATCAAAGCCTGTGCAAGTATGCAAATCTGACCTGCTACCCAGAGGTAAGCAGCATTTTATTTTATTTTATTTTTGCAAAATGCTATGTGAATTCTAGCTCTTCTTGAATGTCCTGTACATATGAAGTCAGTTTGAAAAACAATGCAGATTCTCCACTCCCTATACTTTCTAATAATAGAACTGCACACATGAACATCATCACCATCATTATTACTTGTGTATCTTTGTTTCTCAATTTGATCCTTTTACATGGTTTTGAATGTATTGTATTTTCTGCATTGCGACTTGCAGTTATTTTTATTGATCATGGATTAGTAATTTATTGTAATTGGTAAGAGTGAATTTCTATATAATTATTTGCTGAGGTTTTGAGAGTTAATTTTATTGTGTGCTCTTAAAAGATGATTGAATATTACTTTATTTGATGGAAGTCGTTCCATTTTAAAACTATGTTTTATTATGACTTTATGTATTGGACCAGGTCATTTATAAGCTGTGTGTTCTTTGTTGTATCTTTTGTTGCTGTATAATAATACAGAAAGGTGGTATACAAATTAAAAGAGAGATGAAATGAAATGAAACCTATATGTCCCACTTATTATTAGTTCAGGAGTCATCAGTATCTTCTGTAGTGCCTGAGGAAGGTCTCGTTAATTATCCCCTCAAAATCTCAGAATAAATTGAAGACTGTTTACTCCTCCTGCTCAGTTCATGTTTGCATGGGCTTGGTCTCTCCATAGAACATGCCCACATTTCATTGACTGTCAGGACTGGACAACGACTGTCTCTTTCCTATTTGAACTCAATAGTAGTGCAAAAAGCTTCCCCTCAGTGAATTAGTGTGGTGGTGGCGGCTGGTGTGGGTGCCTTTCTCCTATCAGAGGGGGAGAGGGTACATCCACATTTTGTGGTTCTCTCTCTCTCTCTTTGCTCCTTTACTTGAGGCAACCATTTTGTTTTGTGTTACTCCCACAGTGTTATGCCACGCCCTAGTGGCAGCCATTTGTGACTGGCGCCCACAGCACTTTCTCAAGATCCCAAATGGGACCAAAAATGTTGGCAGCCCCTAATGTAGTTACTTTATTGGCCCTTAGTTCCATTAGGAACCTTCTGTATTACCTGTGTCTAGCTACTGCCATGGGCAAGATACTGGGTAACATGGAGCATTGTTGCCAGTCTTTAGGACTATTCTCATGAAATCATTTGCCAGATGAGTTAACTACTGGTTCAGATTTATTAATGTGTTGATGATTTAGAATTGTACTGAAACATTTTTATATCCCCTTATTTGTGACCTTTCCCCCCTCCCCTTGTCCATAGACATTCAACACAACCAATGTAACCAAGCTGTGTCCAGGAGCCCAGTGTACTTTTGCTTTCTATGGTGGAGAAAGCCTGTACCACAGATACATCTTAATCTTTCAAATCAGCAACGTGTTTGTGTTCCTCTGGCTGGTGAACTTTGCAATTGCATTGGGTCAGTGTACTCTTGCTGGTGCCTTTGCCTCTTACTACTGGGCCTTTAGAAAACCTGCTGATATCCCAGCATGCCCACTCTTTTCTTCATTTGGACGAGCAATACGGTAAGCTAAAGAATCACTCGTCTGCATTCGTATCTGTTTCTGCTTTTAGAAACTTGCCCTATACCTTACAGTGAAAAGTGGCTTTTAGAATCAAAACAATTACAGAATTTAAAACACTGCTATACTTGCACGTCCAGTTGGTATACCAGAAGCAGTGCATGTGGTGGAATAAGACCACTTAGCTGCCCTCCCAACATCACATCTTCTCTGTGGGGCAGGTTGGAGCCATGCGGTTACACTAGCAGAATTGCCAGATTGGTATGTGGGGGAGGGGGGCTGACAGTGCAACCATCTGGCCACGCCCTACCTCCATCCAGGTAAGCAGCAGCAACGTCAGTGTAGGAAGGGCAGCTCTGTGACTCAGTCCCATCATAAGCCCTGCTTCCCACATAAAGCCTCCTCTCAGTCATTAAGCCTTTTCCATTTGCTGCTTTACATAAGATATTTAGAATCTTTGAATTGTGCCCTCCCCTTAGCCATGGAGATAGGAGCAAGCTAGAAATCAAAAGCAAAAGAAAGGAATACTTTTTGTATACATGATTTATTAATATAAGAGAATTATTCAATTGCAGTATAGGAAGTTGCATTTTGCAATCCGTGGATATATTCATAGTTTGGGGGGGGGGAGTTGTGCCAGCTGCCTCACCTGTGTTGTTTATCATAACAGCACTGTGTCCAAAAACAGATCTCTTCCTGATTCGTACCATATATTTTTCCTACTAGATATCACACTGGTTCCCTAGCATTTGGCTCTTTAATTCTTGCAATAGTTCAACTCATTAGAGTAATCCTGGAATACCTGGATCACAAACTCAAAGGTGAGTTTCATGACATTGCACATTCTCTATTCCCATTGAGAGTATGGTATTTATTTGCTATGAAAAGCTGATAATCATCTCTCGGGCTCATAGGCTAGTATGGTTCAGAAATGTGGGCCACAAACCCCTGTTTCTCTTTTAATGATGGGAAATACTGTGTGCATGCACTATGAATGCACCAGTGCAGTAACTGATGAGGTTTTCCTTTTTATAATAATCATTCATGGAGTGTTCAGGGTGTCTGTAGTTTATGCTGCTTCTCCTTTGGCACAGCAAGAAATGAAATAATAGCCTGGTTCTCATATCACATTAATCTGAATTTTCAGTGTGCTTGTGCACATTGTTGAAAAGTTCTTGGCTCTCCTCCTGCTGCTGTGTGTGAGGCTTCCATAGTCTGGCTCATCGTGGTCCAGGGTTTTTTATTCTCTCCCCCCGCCCAAACCCCCCCCCCAATCAGTAAGCCCAAGAGCAAGACTTGGTCACCACTCACTGGGCAGAAACAAATGACAAACTCTAGTTAGGACATCACAACAAGCTGTACTTTGGTAAGGCAACAGGTGGAGAAGTGACAAAGAAGCAGAATCAAAAACTTTTCAGAAGTGTGCACAAACACACTGCATTCACAGTAAACCATGGTTTGCTTTTACAAAAAAGCAGGGATGGTGTGGAATGGTACCCTAATACCATTTATCAGTTCTGAACTATATGTCAACAACAACAGCTTAAATGTGCTGTGTGGCAAATCCAAAGGTTCAGTTTTGTGCTGGCTTGCAGATGATAAACTGCTAAACTACAGCATGGTAGATTGCACATAGTGCTTTTTAGGAGGTGGTACTCATCAGTAAGAAGTACCTTATCCTCTGGCCTTTTTGCTGCCCATGACAGCCATTGTGTGCACACAACACTTTTATCAAGATACCAGTACTGCCCCCCCTCTTTTTTTAACCAAAACACTGTACATACTTGTTGCAAATCAGTGAGAAAGCAATCAGCCAGCAAACCCACACAGATGTGCTGGTGCAAACCAAGTCAAATCAAGTAAGGGCAATGTTTTCCATCTTCTTAGGTTTTCTTCTTTCTTAAGAAATGTTTCCTTTCCCCCCTCCTGCAGGCTCACAGAATGTCTTTGCTAAGTTCCTCCTTTGCTGCCTCAAATGCTGTTTCTGGTGCCTGGAAAAATTCCTCAAATTTATCAACAGAAATGCCTACATCATGGTATGTATTTTCTCTCTCTTCTTTGCCAGCATGCTGCTGTGTCATGTCTGAAGACTAGTTAGTGGTGTGGCAAACACAACCCCCTAGTGAGCCTTATTTTAAGCTATAATATTTAGTGATATCCTCTTATTTAAAACAAAGTAAACAAAACTGTAGAAAGAAATAATGAAAACAATGGTCATGTTTGCACATAACACAACTCCTTAAACTGAGCTCTTCCTTTTATCAAGGGCTTAACATTATGTCTAAACCAGTGTTCATAAACCAGTGTTCATGGCTTGTTTCACCCCAAACAAACCATGATCTATAGCCAAGGTTTGTAGTTGCCTTACCAATCATAGTCTCTTTCGAGGAAACAAACAATGAATGCTGATTTTCATGTACAACCAAGGCAGGCAATTCAGCCCTATGTAGAGTGCATTGCCGTAGTTTGTTTGGATTTTTGATTAAGGTTCTGAATGACAGGCGTGGGTACCAAGCTGTTTTGGGTCTCATTGTAAAGCTCCATTGGTGGTTTATTTCTTCCAGACAATTGGAAGACTCACTTTTTTTCAGACTTGTGTTTAAAGTCATTCTTAATATTTTTGTCTTAAGCAGATTTGTGTGGCCAGGTCCATTGTCATATTCTGCACTGCCAATTATCTGCCTGTATTTTTGGCTCCTTTGCAATAATGCAAATTGTCCATTTGTGGCTTAGCTTTAGAGAAAATATTTTAGCATCTCTTAGCAGGGGACTTTAGGGGATCTAGTAGAAATAAAACTTTGAAAGCAAACAGAGCAGGGGGAGGTGCAAGTGGATATTTTTGTTCACAGACAGGAAATAACATGGTGCTGGACATCTTTCTTTCTTTGTACAGTGGTACCTCAGGTTAAGTACTTAATTCGTTCTGGAGGTCCGTACTTAACCTGAAACTGTTCTTAACCTGAAGCACCACTTTAGCTAATGGGGCTTCCTGCTGCTGCTGCCGCACCGCCAGAGCCCAATTTCTGTTCTCATCCTGAAGCAAAGTTCTTAACCTGAAGCACTATTTCTGGGTTAGCGGAGTCCATAACCTGAAGCGTATGTAACCTGAGGTACCACTGTATCTTGCCATTCTCATAGTTCTGCCCCCCCCCCAGCGCAAACCCTTTTCATAATAGGGCTTTCCCACAAACAAGTTAACAGCTGTTAATATTTTGCAGATTGCGATATATGGTAAAAACTTCTGCACATCAGCCAGGGAAGCTTTCTTCCTGCTCATGAGAAATGTGGTGAGGTAAGGGACCGTGCATTCCATAACCTGTGGACTCGTCATTTAAAACATTATAAATGTGTTATTAAAATGAGACACTAGAGGGTGCTGCAGAGCAGTGAGCCTCCCACAGTGGGAAATTCCTGTTAAGCTTTATAGAATGTTTTAATATGAATGGTTTAGAACATCAGTGTAGATCCAGCCTGTGTGACACCTGCCACTCCATGGCACTTCAAAAACATACTCTACTAATCTATTAAATATTCAAACCATTGCCAGCGTTGAAGGCCTAGGCTGCAGAAGCAACAGAATGATCTGATGTATTGCACCATACCACTGCAGAAGGGGGGGAGGAGGAGAAACACCCTTTTGAATGCTTCCCTACATTAGAAACAGCAACAACAGCAAACAATGAAAAAAGCTAACGTTAAGAACGGTTTTAGTTTTGCATGATTCTTTCTGTACTAGATCTCAACTTGCAATGAGTTTTTTTAAAATAATAATAATGTTGGGATTTTTACATAAGGGGAGCATTAAAAAATGTCACCCCCTCCCCCAACACTTACTTTCTGAACTGGTATGGTACATTCCGTTACTTCATTCTGTTGCTTAGTTAAATAATTAGTTCAGCAGCTTTTAAGATACTAATCAGAAAGTGAAAGAGCATCTACCTTTTCCCCAGTATCTCAGAATATAAATCTTTTCTGCCCTTAGATTAATTAGCATGTTTGAACTCTTATCTTTAAAACTAGACTCTTCAGCACAGTGAACTATTACATTACATGGTTGCTTTAGAATTAAACTTTTCAAATTAGTTTTCACACCAAATCTTCTCAACGATTTTAATGTTGGCTGAAAGTAGCCCTGTTTTAACTTTTGGAGATAAACCTTTTGCAATCCTGTTCATTATCTCTGTTGCATAGAGTTGCAGTGCTGGATAAAGTGACAGACTTTTTACTATTCCTGGGAAAAATTCTTGTTGCTGGAGGAGTGGGTAAGTCAACAGACTCTTTCAGATTAATATTTTCAGCTTGGTTGAGTTAAAGGAATAGCTTGATAAGGAGCTTTGACCGAGGCTGGATCTAGACACATCAAATAAGTGTTTTAGTTTACAGCGTTGTAAATTTAAACAGGGAAAACAGGTAGAGAAAAATGAGGCTCTACGTCGCCATCTGGTGGCAATATGTTATATCGCACATACAACACATATAAATCACTTTTTCTTTACCAGTCTAGCTGAGTACTGAGACCTCTCCGATTTGGGCACTACTAATTCAAATGCTGTAGCCTTTTTAAAACCTGAGCTTCGTTCATGTCAATCTTTGTGGGGAAATCTCATTATCTCAGTGTCTCGGGGTGTTCATTAATCAGATAAACAAGGGGCTATTTAGATTATTTTACTGGCATGAATCTAAACTGACAGCAAGCAAAAGAATTTGGGCCACAATTAGATGGGAATAAGGGAAGAAATGCATGCAACAAGAAAAACAATGGTTCCCCAAACCAATATTTATAACATATCATTATGTTTGGGGACATTTCCAGCAGAGGACTAGTGACGATGCTTAATCCACTCCACGGCTGACTGTTTAGCCCTTTTTCAACTTCTAAACTCAACTGGAACAAAACTGTTTGGGGGTGTGTGGGTATGACTATATGACCAGTGCTGAGACACCCTCTTCTTTGTGCTCGCTGATTCTTCCCTTTAGAAAAGTCCTCTGGTTTTTTGAATACAGGATTGCTGAGTGACAATTGAATTTGCGTGTAAAGAAACCCCTGCACACTTTGATTTATTATGGGCCATTTTAAATGAGCCCATGCCACCGGCATGAGTGGGGTAAACATACCAAGAAGCCTTGCTTTCCTGTTACAATTGAATCAAGGATGAACAAGTCAACAAAAACTCATGGCTTAAAGTTGGCTAGTGATTGTTGGCTAGAGAAAGGCTGGCTTATCATAACATGCAAATGCAGACAGCATGTAGTTCCGCCTTAACCTAGGTTTTTAGTACTGAGGGAATCCACTATATTCACAGGGTTAGGCCAAAATAGGCTTCCTTCTTTCTCCTTAAATTTTGGAACACGTGCAAGAATTGCAGCACTTTGTAAGCAGTAACATTTCACTGCTTCTCTGAAGACTTTTACTAGCTGCACTTCAAATTGTGGGAGATCATTTATCTCTACAAAGAGCGTATATAAAAAACAAAAGGCAGAAGTTGTGGTTCTGTAAATAAATGGAACTGGCATGGAAAAGGAGCTACTCAACTGTGTAACTCAACAGTTGTCATGTTTAGTTATGCAGAGAACAGTCAGCCTCCCAAGCCATTTGACCTCCACACCTCAATGGTTTAATTCCTGAGGACTATGAATTGAAGTCTCGTACTGCAGAGACCTATAGCTTTTTGTTCATATTGGTTGTCCAGGGGAGATATGAACTATTAGATTCCTAAAGTCAAACATGGTGCAAGTCTTGTCGTGGATTCTGAAAGCCATAACATATGTAGGTACTATCCATTCAAGAAATATGGTTAAATTGTTTGGATCGGAAACAGAAATCAGGTTTTATTTTAACATCTCCCTTCTAAATCTTTCCACTCTGATCCAGCTGAGGGCTATCTATCTGATTGTGGAGGCAGACATCAGCAGATATATCCCTAAGTGGGTTGATAAGTATGCTTCAAAATGTCTGCTTCCTGTGCGATTCCTGGAGGGCTACAGCTTAGCCATTCTTGCTCTGTGCACTAACTGGAAAATAATGCTAATCATGCATAGAGAGCAGGGAATAGTGGGGTGGATTTAATCCCCACCAAATAGCAGATCAGTACTGTCCCGGGCTGCTTTACATGTACAGAATTTGGCTTAGGATCTGTGTATTTGTAATTAATGTGAAGAGATTTAATAAAGTTTATTGTCCCAAAATATTCAATTTAAACATACTCTTAATTTCGGAATTTGAATTGATGATGTTCTGAAAGTTTGATTTTTCAATTCCTTGTTGATTTTGAACTCTTAATTCACTGGTACTCAACTTCATCTATAATGTGCTGTTTGCTGTTATTGCACATTATTTTAAAGCTGTAAAAGTAAATGAGATTTGTCTGGAAACGCAAACCATGAAATAGTGAAATTGATTAATGTTTTCCTTGTGCTTAAGGACAAATCCCTTGGGCTAATTAATTTACATGTCTTTCACTTCCTACTTAGCACAGATGTTATTGGGAATTAATATCCCAATTTGTCATATAAAATGTTGAATCAGATATATGGAAATACACCGTAGTTGAATGGTTCTCCAAGACTAAAAGTAGTTGAGTTTGTTTTTTTTAAAAAAAATCAAATTTGTGTTTCTTTTCTCTCTTTTTAAAATTGTACTTTTCATTGCACTGTCTTCTTCTTTACTTATAAAAGCCAGTTTGATTCATAACATGATATTGTTGATTAAAATGTTCTGGTTGTGTGAATCACAGATAATTAATCTGAATACAGTTTTGTCCCAGTACAAATACTGGAAATAATTCAAGTCAGAGTCAGCTGCTTGAAAAATGTTATCTTTCCCCCTCTTATAGGTGTCCTAGCTTTCTTCTTCTTCACACACAGGATACCAATATTCACACAAGAAGCACCATCACTGAATTACTATTGGGTCCCACTCTTGGTAAGAACATTACATGGCAAATGTTAGGATCCATGGGTCTTGAACTCCCTTATTTCCTTTCCCCCTTCCTCTAACAGTGACATCCTTTGCATTTTGTCTGTGGTTGGGCTTTTTCTATTCATCTTAGGGCTTCACACTGATAAGAAGAAGCAAAGGGCAGAATAGATAAGTCCAGAACAAATACACAGTTGTATTAGTGCTTCGCAGAAGATACAAGTGGCACAGTCCATGCTCACCAGATACATGGCAGGGAAGAGGAGAGGTCAGGGATCAACATCATAGAACAAGAGGGTTCAAGGTTGGGATGGGGGGGTCATCAAGCACCAAAGGAGCTTGCATTGGTGAGATACAGAGTCCCATTGCTTGGGATGGTTTATTATATATCACATCTAATTGTCTACTTAGGCAGGAAAGACTTGAAATCCACTGAGTTTGCAAGAGCGCTGCAGATCCACAATTAAAGCCATGGTCAGGCATTCTCCTGAACATGTGGGAATAGGGCAGTAGGACCTTGAGGCAAACCCTGCCCTCAGTATTCCTGTAAGTTCTGGTACTTCTTGTGGGTTTTTTAATGCATGTTAATTGAAGAAACTCTTCCCCAAACTGGGAACCCTGATAAGTCTGGGTTCCTGCTTGCAGGGAGATTTATAAAAGCACATGAAAACTCCCTTCAGGCCTTTGCATTAATCACAGGAAGATCTGAAAAGCAGCTTGCAAGCCATGGACATTGCAGGCATTGCCTTCCCCCATGGTTTAAACCTTTGTCTGCTCAGAAAATTGCCTGAACATAGCTCTTTTCTTCTCATAGTTTAAAGTAAGGAATGCTTGTTTTTTTCTATTTATTCAGACAATTGCAATAATCTCTAAGCAACATACAGAAATTCAATACAACAGTTTTTTTTAAAAAAAATCCCAAATTATAAAACCAGAAATCAGAATGCCTGCTGGAGTTTTATTTGTTTGTTTATTTAAGTTTTCAGTAGATGTCTGACCTAAACTGGAAGGGAATTTGATAAAATTGGGTCCCTCAGGCTCCTGTGAATACAAGCAGTGCAAAGACCTCACTGATCAAGGCAAGGACTTAAGGGATCAGGAGGTACCTGACATATCCTGCAGCCTAACTTCTTAAGGGGCATGTAAATTAATATAATGAGCACTCACACTTTACATTGTGGGTGCCCTTTGCAGGATCGCGTGTTGTGCTACAATTCCCAGGAAGCTTAGTGGCAAACGGGCTAGCTTGCCTCTCAGTGTTAATTTTTGGAGGTTCACACCCAGCCTCAGTAATCAAGTTTCTTGCTGGGAGGTGGGGCCAGCCCCATTTATAAATAGGGGTTGGTGCCGACAATAGTCAGGCAGTCAGCTCTGGAGATTCACCCTCCCTACCCTCCCGTTGTTTAATGTTTCTTGTTTGCAGGTTAACTTTTTCTTTCTGTTTAGCGGCTGCTGCTACAGTCTTTGACTGGTTGCTGTTGAAGGACCAGGAAGAAATTTTCCTGCATTGGCAGGTTTTGTCTTCCTTGTAGCAATTCGTCACAACTTTGGCGGTTATGGCCTTGGGTGGAATCCTTGAGTCTTTTCTTCCCTATTTGGTGGGGGGGCGTGAAGTGGTGACTCACCCCCCTGCAGTGGTGATTCCAGGGTCCCCCTCTTAAAGGGGTTATATATATGGGTGTCACTGGCCATACACTGAAAGTTAGTCAGTGAACTACTCTGCATGCAGGGATATGAGCTGGGCTGCCTGCTACACTTATGTCTCACCGAGCACCCCCATATCCCATTTACCCTGATGAGTCCCAGTTTCCCCCGGCTGGGGGGCTGGGAGGGCTACACGCCCAAGGCCTAAGCCAAGGTCTTCCTACATTCGGAAATTTAATAAAGTTGTGGCCTAATTTTAATTCCATATAACATTGTCAGAGTCTTTATTCCTTCCTTGTGATCCCTGGGAGCTGGGGCTGTCGCCGCCTGGTCACACAATATTATTTAATTCCCATATGATGATGTATAATCAACATGTTTCTTCCTCCTTTTTTCAGACGGTCATTATAGGCTCTTACCTAGTTGCACATGGTTTCTTCAGTGTCTATGCAATGTGTGTTGACACACTTTTCCTCTGCTTTTGTAAGTAATTGGCTCTTTGTTGTTTACTTTCCTCTTTTTGATAATGCTAAGATAAAGAATATGTAGTAGGAAGCCATTGCTGTTTCTCTCATTGTGCTGTTTGATCCATTGCAATCTTCACTACAAAAAAGAATATGAATTACAGCAATATCAGATGTGGCTTCATTAGTTCAGTCAGTAAAATGTGACTATTCACTAGACCAGCTAGTCTTCAGAGACTGTTTCATAATAAGTACTAACATGTTGCTTCTGGGTGCTCTGTAATTTCATCATGTCCAGTGTGTTTCACTTAGATGAATGCTGTGTCACCCCGCTTATAACAGCCTTGCAATTTTTGAAGGCACAAGAATGTTGTATTAATTTAAAATAATGTAAAACTGTATTCCCCCTACAGGGGCTGAAGGTTTAATATACATTGACATGACAAACATATATCAGCCCTTATTCACATGTTAATTGGAGCTAGGTATTAGCCACATAACATATTTTCAGTATCAAGACTCTTGTAATGCCATGATAGATAGGATAGATAGATAGATGATAGATAGATAGCTAGATAGATAGATAGATAGATATGTACCTTGGAACACATGTAAAGGGCTTATCATTACCACTATAATCAGCCCATAAACACCTGGAATTCGCAATATTATTTGAATTAGCAAAAACCTGCCTTCTATCCAGTTATCGTTTTATTTTCTATGCACTCCTGATTTTCTGTTCCTCTGTGATATTGATCTCCAATATAGAGATCTTTTCTCCCCCGCTCCGCTTTCTGATCACCTCCTGAGCAAAGGACCTGGCTATCTTGAGGCTGCAATCTATTAGAAGCTGATTGCCACCGCCATTTGCATGCACTTTGGCTTTTTCTGCCATTTCAGTGTGTGCGAGTATTCTTGTGATTGTTCTAGCACTTGTCTAAACTGTGATTCACTGTCTTTCGAAAATCGCTTCAAAAAATTGGTTGGAGCAGGAGATGGTGATCTACAATCTTGGTGTGCATTCATAAAACTGATTTATTATGTTGGAATGCACAGGAAAAAGTCAACTTGAATTGTTGACTTCCAACAACTAATTTGTTATGAATGGTTGGGTGGATGGGATGTTGTTCATCCTCAAAAACAAGTTTGTTGCCATTATTCAAATTTAAAAATAAGGCTTTGGCAAGCGAACTTGGAGAGGATAACTCTCCACCCAATGTATCCCACATAGTGAAATAAAGGATCAGATTCTGAAGTCGTCAGCTGAATTTGTGAAACTTTATGGTGAATTAAATTTCTCGAAGAACACAGGCATAGGCATCCCAGTTGTTGAGTGAAATCTCTATAACTGCATAGCACTATATTTTTTATGACTTGGCAGTTTATAAACATTCTTACAATACAATTTAACAGCAATGCATCTGAAAACTGCACTTCTTAAACTCAAAATAGTGTTCTTCCAAGTTAAATCAATTTATTATTGGACTCCACCCGCTGCCCCCCAAAAAAAATGCAATTGTGGGATGAAATTCGGACCCTTGGATTAGTGCAATCCTTTTCCAAATGTGCTTTCTGAGAACAGGCCACTAGGAAGCTTTTCTGTGCAAGCCCTACCGGAATGAATGACGTGGGTGTCATAATGTGTAAAGGAATGCAGTGGTGACCACGGGGCCTGTGAAAGAGGCTTTAATGCAGCCTTTGCGAACCTGGTGCTCTTCAAGTGTTTTGGACTACAACTCCCATCAGCCTCTGCTAACACTGCAGGCACAAGCTTGGCGAAAGCTGCCCTTATAATATATATGTGTCTCCTCTATTTTGCTGAGCAACTCTCTAAAGATATCAGCAGAGTCTGACCTCTTGTGGCAAAAATAAAAAGCAGAATAAGAAAGAGCCAGAAATAATGATACAGATTTTTCACATGGGATGCAATATTCTTGGGAAGAAAGTACTGTTATTACAAGGTGGTCAAGACCCCCCAAGTATGAGATTCATAAGAAAACAGGGCCTTCAGTAGAAAATCCAGCTTTACTACCAAGCACAGAATAATCACTTTTAATATGTTGCATGTGCAGAAGTGTTAAACGCAATGTTGCTCAACATTGGTTGTGGTCTACCTTCTGTTTATATTAAAAGGTGGGTATTGGCATTTTCGTGGCACCCTGCGACAGCACCAGCAACACTAAAATTCAGTTCTCTTGTAACAAGTTTTCTAATGTTGTTTCTTTTCCTCCCTCTGAATCTCTGTCTCTTTCTCTCTCATTTTCATTTGTGTTTGACTGCATGGCTGCTTGCTGCTTTGGCTCCTTTTGATCACTTCACATTCAGGTGAAGACTTGGAAAGGAATGATGGATCTACAGCAAAACCCTACTACATGTCAGCTAGTCTACACCGAATTTTGGGGAAGAAGGAACTGAGTCCTAAGAAGTTAATGGGATAATTTTGTTTTGTTTTGTTTTTTAAATGTAAAAATGGCAACAGTGTCAGTTTTAAGATAAAATAAGCAGGATCCATATTATTTAGGCTAAAGAATTTTTTTTTAAGTATAAATGATGCTTGTGGTTAATGAATGATTTGTGTTTGCTTTGTACTATCTAAAAATGAGCAAATGGGCAACATTTAAAACCATTATTTAACAGCTGTGAAACAAGGCCACATCATAGTTTTTATAGAGTGCCTATGGAAAAGTGTAAATGTGAAGCTTTTTTAATATTTAGCTCTTAGTGTTTAATAACTTTTCTAACTCAAGATTTTGCTCTTTGAAATGACAGCCATTTTGATACATTTTTTATAGGTGTATATTTGTAAAGGATATTCAGGCAATTTTTGAAAGCACTACAGTGATTCCTAATTAGCCATAAACAGATAAAGACTAGTAACCAGCAGGTGGTCCTAAATTTGTAATTATGGTGCTATGGCTGTATTTTTACTGTACATGCTGGTTGACAGCAACTTAAACTGTGATTAAATTGTATTGATGGTTCCCTATGACGAAGAGCAAATTGCTATGTCAGTCTCCCCCACTACAGATGTCACATGCAAGGAGGGGGGGAGAGAGAGATAGATTAGCATCATACTGAGTCATCTTCAAGAATGCAATGAAAGATTGTTTGAATTGCCTAGAACGAGAGTCATATTATTAAGGATAAACTGTTTTAAAAGGGTCTTGTGCCAGAGATAACATTTTAGGGATAAAATCTAGGCCAAGCAATAGCCTTTTCCATCTGATGCAATATTAAATCTGTGGTGTAATTTTTTTTAAAAAAAGATTAGTGGCACTGCTTAAGTGTGCCATGGTTTCGTCCTGTGTTGTGTAAAGATTTAGCTCTATCGGAAATACAGTAGGCCCACAGATTACATGAGGGTTGTATTATACATAGTCAAAACCCATTAAGTTCAATGATGGGTGGGATTGCCAAAGTATTTTTGCCATGGAACTCGACCAGCTCTTCCCCATTTAGGTTTTTTAAAAACTTCTTTTTACCGTTCGCGTAAAGCTGAATGCACACAAGTTAAATGTGCGTACGTTGCAGCCTTACCTTAATCAGAAAATGAAATCCAACTTGGTACTGTTTTTTCCCCTGTGGAGAAAGCCCTCCTGGACTAGCTAAAAGCCCCAATTGAAGGTTTTGGGTTTTGTGGGGGAGGGGGGTTTGCTTTGCAGCCATCTCGACTGCTGCTAAGTGGAAGGAGAAATAGAATGAGATAAGTGTGGCTTAAGTTGCTTTGAGCCCCTGTATTTATATGAACATCCAATTATTTTTCATATGAGGAAAGAAATATGTGTCATGCTAATGAGCATCCTGGCCAATCACTGATTAAAGCAAGAACTACATCTGAGTGTCGTTTGAGAAAACACCAGTGATTGAACATCAGCTCAGTATTCCACATAATAAAGTACAGTTTCGTAATATTGAAAGTGCAGAAACATTGTAGTTCCCATCAACTATGGAAGGCAAGTGACCATATTGCTCCATAGACACAGTGGGAAAGTACTAACTGTGCGAAGATGAGAAACAGATATTGGAACACAGAACTCTTGGAGGTCTAATCTGTGTTGTTATATGTTCTTATTGGTGGAAACTGAGTGAAGAAACTAAACCTCAGAAAATTGAGAGGCTTCATCATGTTTATAGCCTTCGGTTAAGGACTTACTTTAAGGTAACTATATAATAGTTGCAGGATTTGGCTGAATTACAGTAATGTAATTTCTGCTTTTCTGCTTGTTTTGTTCCAGGGTCATGAGAGGCTTCTGAAATTAGTGTAGCATGTTGTGTTGGTTTTTTTTTTTAATACAATATTATTTTGTGCTCTCTAACCCCCTTCAACATAATGGCCCTCCATCATTAAGGCAGGAATGACTGGCTATATTTATGGAAAGCATTCAATGAAAATTCATGCACACAATGACTAGTTATTTGTGGAACAGTGACCTGTTTCTTCTGCAAGTAATTGAGCATGTCTTGAGCTGACAATCTTAAAACTGGAGTTTTCCCAAATTCACTCAGGTGAACAGTTTGAACTCCACATAGCCATTTCATTTCAATGACAGACAGGTGTCAACCACCACTCCTTGGCTTATTACAGTGAACCTTGTTACTAAAAGAGGAACCCGTCAATGTTTAATATGGCCTGGAGACGTTTATTTAACCCCCCTGTAATTTTACCTGCAAGTAAAGACTTGTATCAGGGTGAATATATTTTGGATTAGGATGCTTAAATCCTAGATAACTAGACAACTGGAATACATTCGATTAATTTACTATGCACTCAACTATGTGCACACTTTCCAAGGCATGTGATCTATTTTCATTCCAGATGAATGTAGGCATGGGGTTAGATCCAGGGGGAAGTCAGATAAAGGGTGATGGTAGTAGAAACTGGCTTTCCCGCCCACTCCTCAACCCAGGAACTCCACCCATCCTCCTAAAAGCCTCTCAAGTGTCAGTGGACCTTGCTGAATGGGGTGGGCTATAAGGAGAAACAGGGACTCATTGAAAGCCATTTCACAAGCAAAGCGTCCACCTGTGGGAGGTGCCTCAACTTGATTTTCAGAGGTCTCCTCCATGCTGCAGCCCACCCCATTCACCAGGGTCTTCCTTTAGGAATGATGGAGGAGGAGGAGAAAGAAATGTCAGCTTCTGCCAGCCCCCGGTCTGCAGGCTGGTCCAACTAATAATATGTACTGTAGTTCCTAAGTCTCAGATTCAATAGGAAGTGGGAAACAGGTATATTCTTGAATTATTGATCATTTGCATACTATCAAGGTCATCCATTACTGGATGACCAAAATATAATGTCCCGAATACTGCTATAAGTTAATAAGCAATTGGTTATTGTTAGCAACTGGAGGTCCTGGAAGCAAATGTGTGTTGCCATCAAAAGATTTTTTATCGAGACACTTTGGAAGCCCTGAGATCAGCATCTCTGTGCAAATTGGGGATGAGCATGAATATGCATTGGCAGAAGGCGGCTTATGCAAAAAACATCCATTGTGCTAAATCAGGCCAATAGTGTACTTACTCTGGTCTTACTGCTTTATCTCAATCAATTAGGCAAGACACTAGTCTGATTTTCAAGTTTGACATACCAGGATATATTTCAGTTCAGTATGCCCAAAGTTACCCGAGTTACAGCTTTAATCTGGAAGCTTTGTAAGCTGCACCTCTACAAATGTTTATGATACGTGTCCGAAGTGTCACATGTTTTTGAGGGGAACATCCTAGAGCCATTTTATCAATTAAGCAACTAAGAAAACTGTGAAAATGCAAAGCAATAGCACTGAAATTTGGCATTCATGCATTCATCTGAAGTATCTGCTAAATTGTTGCAAAGAGAAAACTTGGTATACAAAATTCCTGAATATCTTTCTCGGAAATGAATGTGCAAACTAGGGAATAATTTATTTTTTGAAAGATAAATACTTTTGAACTTGATTGATGTGTTTCTTAATCCTTGGGCCAAATCCTGCTGTTTATTATAATGTCAGTTTTATGCATAACGTGATTTAACATAAAAGCTAAAGCTTGATTAAAATGCACTTCCTCGCTTTTGAGTATTGGGCAAATCATTTCGAGGTGAGATGATTAAAATTTTTGATCCTGCACCCATTCATGTCAAAGGAAGGCAAATGTCTCATTGACTGAACTGGTGCAGCATCTGGCTGACGCAATGAAAAAGGGCTGATTACGTTATTGCACCAGCGTTTACAGTATAGTAAATGCCAAACCATCCAGTATAGAAAATACACTGAGGATTTTGCTGTTGTGCACGAAAAAGGTCAGCAGGTGGCAGAATTGCCTTTGTATTACATTGGTTTGATTGTTTGCTCTTTGACATTCTTCCTCCTAGTGGAAGATTTAGAAAGTCATGATGGCTCTGCTGAAAGACCTTATTACATGAGTAAATCTCTGCTGAAGATTCTGAACAAGCAGAACATGCAAACCAAGAGACAATAGGAAATGCCCAGTGTCCTAAACCACGCAATCATGTTTCGTTTGATGCATTGTTTCTTCGATACGGTATTGATTGTCAGCTATCATTTGCGCATGTTTTAAACCAAAGCTATTGTAGATGTGAAGCCATCAAAAGTTTGTAACAGCATTGTGTGTGTGTGTGTGTGGTTTGTTTGTTTGTTTGTTTTTAATTCCAACAACAAAAACCATGGGAGCATTTTTTTATACTGAGATTTTTAAAATTATTTTTATTCTCTCCCCCCCCCACCCCCATTTTGCCTTTAATTCTTGTGGCTTGGGTATTTGAAATGAAAGATTGTTAAAATGTCTGGCTGCTTTTTCTGTTTTGTTTTTTTAAAAAAGAAAATATGTGAAAATATGTTTTACTGTTGCGGATTTTGCTTTGAGCGAGTGAAGAGATTTCTTAAAAAGTGAAAAGGTCCTTTTGCATTTAGGTGGTCATGGAATACATCGATGTCTCTTGATTGCATTTAGAGCCTCGCCAGTCTCCTAGCCTGTACAGCTGTGTGCTCTATGACAAAGTGCCTTACTGGCTAATAATATTAACTAGCTTATGTTTTGAAGTTTACAAGCGCCATTTGAAACACAGAGCTACTAACTGCTTGATGAAATAAACAAAACTGTCTTTCAGCTTACTTGAAATGTATTGATACGAATCTGTTCCTTTGCCCCTGTGTGAAATATTTGCAGTATCTACATTTTCCTACTATCATCTCCAAAAAAAATTAAAACAGTAGAGAGTGGTATTTTTTAGAGAATTGCTTAGGGACATTTGGGTTTCTAATGCTTAGCTTTATCTGTGTCGAATGTATGCTGCAAGAAACCTTTAAGCAGGGCCTAGCTTACAGAACTCTCTTTTCAGAGGAACTATCCATGTATATGTTTGGTGCATGGGACCCTGGTGCACTGGTTCCATGCATCCATTCCTCATACTCAGCCTGTGCTAACCTTCAGTTCGACAGGTGATGTGGTCCCCATGTAGGAAACATATGCAAAATTTTGAACAGTGTGGGGCCCCCTCCTCCAGAACTTCCCACTCTCTCAGTTTAAAGATGTTTGAGACTAGGGTTGCTAACTGTCCTTTGTACCTGTGCCTTTTTAACAGTAGCCTGGCTGTGGCTTGTTGGAATGATCAGATGATAATTTCTCTCTCTCCATACTGTTAAATGCTTCAGCTGTTAATTCCTGCATATTGAGCTGCTGTTAAAAACACAACTCCAGAGATTACCTGAAAAGCTGCCAAACTGATGTGGAGCAACCCTAATGTAGGTTTACATATTCCTGGAGTTAATGGGGAATTAATTTTTTTCTTCTTCTTCTTGCTGGCCTTGTGTTTGCAGAATATTTCTTTTCTGATTCTAGTGGTGGTGAAATAACCGCTCTGCAGTTTCCACAATTAACATTATGCTGTCAATGGCATATGGCATAAATCCTGACAGAGCTGCTTCTTAAACAGATGTGGTATGTATGTCCCTTTGGGCATGGAAATGCCTTTTTCCCCCTCACAATAATAGCTACAGTTAATAACAACTGTAGCATATAAGCCCTCCTAACAGGAGATAACAGTGGCATGCCAACCATAGCTATGGTGCAAAAAGTGCTTGTGTATCTTAGGCCCAAGGGGAGAGAGTAGACAACTTAGGGTGTAAATATTGAAATTCTTTGTCCAAATTAGTCACTTCCATAACTCCCCATACTATTTGTTCAACAGTAAAGGAAGGGAGGAAGCTTTCAGGACTGCAGCTTCACAACACCCCAACCTTAAATGCATTTGCTTGTCTGTAAGTTCCATTGATTTCAAGTAAGTGTGTCTACAGTCGGAGAGTTTAAATACTGGACCAGATATAAAATTGGCTTTATCAAAGTAAGAGAAATGGGACCAGGGTTTAATTTTTAGAGCTTCTCTTACAGGGACTCACACCTTCATAGAAGGTGGTTAGCTAGTCAGGGCTGTACCACACACCTGTGTCAATTCTTTAAAGAACTACACCCCTACTATTTAAATTAGAAGAAATGGGAATGAAAAGATGCATACTACACTTGTGTAAAGTGTTTATTGCTTTGTTGACTAGTGTGAAATGGATGCTTTGTTTTTAGACTCTTGCTAAGATGTTATTTTATAAAACGACTCTTAATTTTATAACTTTTGATACTGAATTATTGCTTCCCTTGTAAAATGTTGGTAATTTGCACTTCACAGTATTAAAACTTAAGAACATAATGGCTTCTTCAGTTTTTGAAATGTATGGCTAATGGTACTAATATTGATCATTCATGCAGTCTGTTTGTTTGTAAAAAAAAAAAGGGCCTATCAGCATCAGAAATATGTATTCATAAATTGCATGGTGGCAAATTAAAGACCTTGTTGTCAGTTTACCCTGTGATCACATTTCTACTTTAAATGTGATTTTAGAGACTGTCTGTTTTTCTCCCTTTTTTGTTTTTTGTGCCAGAACCAAATTAACATGAGCACACGGCCACCTGAGCTCTAAAATCTTTTTGCTTCTGCTGTGCAGAAATATTAGGGACATATTGTTGAAAATATCTTTTCAGAACTAAAATGTTTAATATTTAACACAATTTGTTGTTCCTTATTGTTTTACAGCTCTTGAGGTTCTAATAAAGATTTAGATAAAGAAAAAGCACCTTTCTGTTTTTGTTCCTTCTTAGGTGGCGAAGAGTCATAGCTTAGTAAGAGAGCAGGCAAAAGTAGTTGATTGCCAGGTTCAATCCCTGACATCTTTAGGTAGACCTGGGAGAGAACCCTGACTCAAAACTATAGAAAGCTGCTGCCAGTCAGCATAGACGATCCTGAACTACATAGACCAGTGACTTGACTCTGTATAAGGCAGCTTCCTCTGTTTCTATGCACCATAATTTTGAAAGGGTTCTCATTGTGTTATTGTTGTGCATAACCCCATTCTCATCACTTCACTGAAGCACAGAAGGATAGTTTTTGATATTCATGTACTCAAAAGTATAAGCAAGTATTAGGGCAAAACATTCCTAATTTCACATATACAGTACATTAATGTGGTCCAAACTAGCAGTGAATAACCAGGAACAAAACCTTGCGGTGATAGGGGATAGCTCAGTGAAAGTGTCAGCCAGGTAAGCAGCAGCTGCGAAAAGGGTAGGATAGGCAGGGTTTTTCTTATGCTGTGGATAATTTAAAAGTAAAACAGGCTTATGCCAATTTTAACAAACTTGAAGTCTCCTTGCCATTTTTCCTATTCCCCCTCCGCTCAAAATTTGCTTTTATGGAGGAAAGGTGCCCATAAGGAGTGAATTGCACACAGTTACTAAACTATTTTAACACTTAGTTGAGCTTCAAATCTTCCTCTAGTCACGCAAACAACCTGAGGAGTGTTGGATTCACTGTCAATTGAGCAACACAATCTGTTAGATAATATGTGCTCTGCATTAGGCTGTGGCAAGAGAGATTATAGGTGTAATTAGATACTTCTGCACAATTATTTCTAACTGTAATGGCAGCCTCACGTAGACCACACTGAGGTACCTTGAGGCATAGCTGTCAACTTACAGATTTGAAAATAAGGGACCAGCAGCCAAAATAAGGGACCTGCAGCCTCACCTGTTCCAGGCACTCCAGTCTTCCTGTCCTCCTGAAGTCTGGTCAATCTCATGCTGGTAGCTTCGAGAACACTGTCCAACCAACTTTGTAACCAGAGGTTCAACTGAATAGAATCTGAATCACATGCACCACAAGGCCTATGCAGCCTCAACTTAAGATGGCTCCCCGGCCTGGCTTTGCACTGCAAAATTTGCAGCAGCACGTGCAACAAAATGGCGTCCAGCATTCAAAAACCCACTCAGCTTGCATTAACTATCCACACACAAGGCATGCAAGCTCTACCCCCCCCCAGTCGTTCTTAGACTTCTTACTGGGTGAGCAACACAGCAAAGCAACACAGTTGGAGCCTCCCTCCTCCCTGGCCAGCAGGGAGGGAGGGAGAGGAGCTGCTTCCTTTGAAATTTAAGGGACATCATTTAAGGGACATTTAAGGGACATCCATCAATAAGGGACAGCAGCGGGACATGGTGCTGGAATAAGGGACTGTCCCTTCAAATAAGGGACACTTGACAGCTATGCCTTGAGGTTACCAACACATGGGCTACAGTGCTCAGTGAACCCAATAGAAATGAGAAAATGCACTCCTAGCCATAGAGGACTCTTGTACAGAAGGATGTATCTATATGTCTTTAGGGGCCAGGCAAAAGCTTTGCAGTATAATCAAGTCTTTGGCCTTTTTTAGAAGTGGGTGGGACGTTTTCAAAACAACTACGTGGGATCTAATGTCGATTTGTTTGGTTATAAGTTGCTTTGCATTACCCTGGCCAAGATAAAGCAACTGACAAATTTAATAAATAAAATAAATTTCAATCAGCAGTGATGCAAAGCTTGTTAAAATGTAGCAACCCCTTCCACCTCTTCCTTCAACCCCAACCCATTCTGTATTGCAACATCGGACCTCAGCACTGCATAATTCAGTGTTAATTATAGTTCCGAAAAAAGACACTGAAATTACTAGAAAGTGATCCAAGGATCATCCTAAGGAAAGTAATGGGCCTTGTTTTCACTGGAGAGTTGCAGGATATTTCTGTTTTGAAAACATTTTTTTAAATAAAAAAATTAACAGAAATGTATAATAGAGATTTAGATATTGTTAAGACCTGTTCATATTCAAGTGGGAAGAAAGTAGATGGTGCTGAGATTCTTTCATATGCCATGATCTTTACTCAGAAACAGATAAAAGAAATAGTATTAAAGAAATATCACATGCATTGCTATTTGCTTAGAAATTCTTAACTAGGTGTACTTTTTTTGAAAGTAGAGAAATCATTTCTTTATCCTGCAACACACCTGGAAAACTTCATAGCACTGTAATAATTATTAACATATAATTGAACAACAATATATAATCCATCACCGCTAAATTCATCATCTCAGACTAAGGCAAAGAATGCATTTGTAATCTAAAAGTAAAAGGGTTGCTGAAAGTCCAAGACCTTTCATGTTCACTCCATATGCACAGAGTTGTTTTTAATTAAATCTGGATTTCTTAAACTACTCCAGCATTTTCTTGCGTCACATACTACCTCTGAGAATGGACTGCAGTTATTGATTATTGTGTCTCTGCTCAGTTGCGAGACATAACTTATTGCAAACCTGCTTTCTTTCTCCTCTTTAAGGCATGCTCATAAACGGACACTCTGTGATTGATGTGTTTTATGTAGCTCATAGTTTTCTTAACTTTCAAATTACATTTAAATCTACAGTTGGCTGGATGCCATAGAAATCTTAATCCATCTCCAGATGAATTTTAAAACCAGGGCTCATTCTCTCTCTTATTCTGTGTCTGCATCATAGATGTCATGGTCTCTAAACTTGGTGTCATGTTCCTCCTGCAGTTGGTTCTCCTGCTTTTAAGCATAGGTCAAGCTGAATTATTCGCTCTCCCCCACAGGGGGTGGGGGTGAGGAATATTACTCCAAGCAGAAGTCTGTATCCCTTGAGGAAAGGGCAACAACTGAGATATGGAAGGAAGACGGGAATAGTATCTGTGAGGATATATATGCACTAGTAGCAATTTTTCTGCACACAGGAAAAATACATTGGGCATATTTGAAGGGGATGAGTCTGGGACAGCAGAGGGATGTCATAATTTTTTAGCAAGTTAGAAGAGTTGATAATACTGGGAAGATCTAAGCAGAGGGTGTCAATACATTGTGGGTTCTTTCCTCGCCCCTCCCTCCACCGAAATTAGGCTTGAAAGAAGCACCCTGCAGTAGCCAACAGAAGAGATTGAGGGGGGTGTTGCCCACAACTGCTTCTCTCATGTGAAAATAAATCCAAAAAGTTTGACAATGCCTAAAGAGAAAGACCAAAGGGAAGTCTAGGCAACAGCATGCCCAGTTCAAGGGAGCAGAAATATAGTTTGCTCAGTCTTGAGATAGGTTAGTGGCAGAAACAGTTCCTTAACTATTAGGTAGTATCATATCAAATGGAAATAAATTAGACCAGTGCACACTGACACAAACAAAACTGGGTCTGGCAATTCCTAATATAAGAGAACAAGGAAGGTGTTCATGGTGAGTTCCAGCACCTTTTTCAAGAAAAATAGCACAGTGCCTTCCTATTCTCAAAACCCCTGGCCATTGGACACACTAGCAGGGGCTGATGGGAGTTGAATTGCAACCATGCCTGGAGGACCAGTCTCCCCCCCTCCCTGCAGTACAAGTTGCTTATGGCTTTGTTCAATAGCTGGGCAAAAGGAAATGCAGCCTGCCACACCCGGGAATTTTTCACTAGTAAATCACTATTAAAAGAGACACATACAGCACATTCTCTTTTTGCCTTCCCATGAACTCCACCATGTGCCACTTGTACATTCATTGCTGGTTTATTGTCGAAAACGGCTCTGTAAACGCATGTTTCCCCCAGAGCTGACAGATGTGTTGCTTTCAGGGGATGTAAGGAGAGGAAAAGGAAGGATTGTTTTCTTCCCTGGGCCACAATGTTTCTGGTTGTCATCATTTGCTACACGTCTGACCAAATCAATTTCCTCCCTCGGTTCAATTTTCATGTCATCCTATCCGAAGGTCTCATTTCTGTTGGTTTGGCTGGGATAGGAGAGTGGTCTATTTTCATTTTGCTGCCTGAGACTCTTTTCTGTTCTTTGTGTGATTATTGTTATGATTGAAAGAAAGGGGAACGACCACTGGAATGGAAAGGCAGCACCAGGAAAACTCTCTTGCTCACTAGAGGCTCCCAGAGGTCATGGAATACCTTTGGGATGGCACCTCTTACTGGAAACCAAAGAAACTTGCTTCCTCATGAAGGAAGTATCACCACAGCTGTCAACTTTTCCCTTTTCTTGTGAGGAATCCTATTCGGAATAAGGGAATTTCCCTTTAAAAAAGGGGAAAGTTGACAGCTATGGGTATCACCCACCAACCTCCACGACAGAGACTGCCTGTGAACTGACAGGCAGAGTCTTTGATCAGGCTCTTAAACCTTGACCAAGTTGGGCTTCCCAATTTTATTTTTCTTTCATTCCCACCCACCACCTGCTTTCCCTGTCCTTCAGACATAATCCCTTCAGAATCAGACAGACAGGTAAGCTGCCTGGGACACAGGCATAGGAATCCTTCTGTCACTGGGGATTTTCCCGCTCTTTTTTCCTGAAGCCAATAGGATAGCAGGATCAGAATGTTCCTCATTAGGGAGTTTCTTCTGTCCCCAAAGCCCTGAAGAGGTCCAGGGGAGACCACAGCTGCTGCTACTGCTGCTGTTGTCACCTCAGGAGTTCATGAGGATTTTAAAAGGTTTTTCTTAGGGGCTGAGCCTGTAATTTTTAAATAAGGGAGCATTTCCAAAGGCATCAGCAGAGATCCTGAATTAGTGCTTCTAAATATCAACAGTTTTTAAGAATTATTACAAGAAATAAAATTACCTCATGAATCTGAGGAGTTTTAAGTATTCCTTTAAAGGATGGCTCTGTAGCTACCACAGTAGATACAACTATAAGATTAGTTCATCCCTTCTCAAATCTCATGAAGCTTCTGCCTTAACTGATTGTGCCTCATTTATCTGTGTTTTCACTTCATGACCTAAGGAACTCCTAGAAAACGCACATTCAGTTTATGTAACTTCATTCAGTTTATGTAACTTAACTAAGGCTTGCACTTGATGATGGATGCAAACTTATTCTGTGTTTTTTCCCTTGCCTTTATTTTAGCAATTCAGTAAATAAATGTTGAAATTTTTTTTTAGTATATATGACAAGAGGATGCTTCTTTTTCTATTATCTAATGAAAAGAAATATTTTAATTTCCTAAAATTTATATACTACTTGATTGTAGAAAAAACCCTCAAAGTAGTTTGCAAAAAAAGCTAAAACAATAAAATTATCACTAAAAATTACTATAGAATTTACTAAAACAAATTAGAACTCATTAAGATTTTCTAAACGTCTGGGTAAGCCTCTAACCCTTCCAATAGTCTCTTTTTTTAAAAGCAGCTCAAATGTAAGGAGCGCAAGGGAGCACAGGTGCTACAGGGATGGCAATATCCCATCCACAGAAGTCTGAAAATTTCTTACCTTACTAGAGAAGGTTATGCCACAAATAATTGGCTGATTTCAAGGCATTCAGGAAAGTCATTGTCCGCACTTGTTGGTAAACTTGTTTTTCCTTGGATCTCAAACTACTGAGTAGGTATCTCTCTTAACTTAAGATTTAGGTTGTGAACCTCCCCAGAGAACATTCACTTTACTTTCTTAGTTTTCTTGAAAGCAAACACATGGAAAGCATCAAGACGACAGTGGAGGCTCTTCTGGCAAGGGAAATCTGTAGCTTTTGTGGATCTCATGTACATGTATACTAATAATTTTCCCCAACTTCAGAAGCTGTGCTGAGAATTCAGATGGCTTTCTTGGGGGCAATTGCCATGAACAAAAGCCCCTTCCACCCCAGGGGGTTTTCTACCAAAGCTGATTGCCTATGTATCAACTCACCTGCATCTGCGGTTGATTCACAGCAATCTCTATTTACCTAACCATTGCAAGTGGTTTTAATTTCAACTGGAGCTCAAGAGTTTCCAAGTGACCCTACAACGTATTGTGTGGGGGTTTTTCATTAAAGGAGTGGAATATTTTTCAGGTTCCGTGCTGCTTTTTCCAAGAACAATGAAGGGCTTCACATGGGATCTTATACAACTACAATGTTATAAGAAGACAACATAACTAACCTCTATACCATTTCGTTTACTTTGATTCTAAAATTCACCAGAGTGCATTTTAGATATGGGCAGTGGGCATTTCCTTCATCTGGAGGAAAGTCTGCTTGTGTCTTCAGCCACCTTCAAGATGATCGTGTATTTCTCCAGATTTTGGTAGGACTCAGGGTCGAGTGGGCTATCCTTAACTGGAGCCTATTAAACTGATAGCTTAGAGGCTGGACAGTTGGGATACTCCAAGTGTACAGGCCCTACCCACCTGTCAAATGTGGCCCACAAGGCAGATCCTGATAAGGATTTAGCTGATGTGGCAGAATTATTCCCCATCCCTGCTCCAGATACACCACTTCTATGAAAAGTTAGCTGCAGCAGCAGGATATGATGATAATTGAAATATCCACTAGACCAAGGACAAGTTTACAGTCGGGAATTTTTTAGCCAGGCTCCTAAGCTTTTTAACAGATGAAAAATAGTGCAATGCTTCTTGGCAACTTGATTTCGGAAAATATTTTGATGTGCTGAAGTCAGAAACACAATTTTTCTCAAGATACATAATATAAGTAACCCAATCCTTACATTGTAAGCATTGTGACAAACCTTACAATAAGGTACAGGGCTTATGCTAGCACTGGAGTCTACGGACAGACCCCTGAGCATATTAATAACCAAGTTGTATTCAGCTGCGATAAAATTGCATTGACTCTGCTTAGAGATTGAAAAGTCCTATGGAGAACATAATTTAAAATTGCAAACATAGAATGCACAAGTTCAGTATGCACTATTGGAATCGGGAATTCATATGTCCTTGAAGTCATAATCTTGAACTTTTTTAATATAGATGTACATTTTCAATAACAAAGATACAACGAAGAGAAACAGATGGACTAGTCCAATATATTGTCAGCAGGGATGGTCACTGACATAACAAACGTTTCTGGAAATATAAAGTTGAATATTACTAGTATTAGTTGTTTTGTTTTGTTTTTTAAACCTACACTGGAGCCCAATAAATAATCGTAATAAAAAAGGAATCTCTCTTAAGCCCTTAAAGTTTTATTTCTCAGGTGTCTTCATTATGCAATATGCTGAATTTTCCAGCGTCTGAAGTGCATGGACAAGGTCACAGTCTTTCATGGCTATATTTTGTTGAGCTTCTAATATTCACATAAGTCCTGAAAGGGGATTGGGGAATGAAAACAGAGTTTCAGAAAGAAAATGTGAGGATTCTGTACATGATAAAAGACTGTGGCATGCTGGGCCTTTGATCTGATTGCACAGGTCTCTTCTTATGCTCCGAAAAACAAGGCAGGAGAGAAGGGAAGGTGCCTTATACTGAGCCAGGCCATCGGTCCATCTAGCTCAGTATGGTTTCCACTGATTGGCAGGAGCTCTCCAGAGTTTCAGGCAGGAGTCTCTCCCAGCCTCCACCTGGGCATTGAATCTGGGACCTTCTGCATGCAAAACAGATGCTCTGCCGCTGAGCTACAAGCCCTTCACACGACTCGCCCTAGCCCACGATTTCAGCGGTTGGCTGTCCTGCTTTTGCATAGACACTGAACCCTTGGAATCAAACCCACATACAAGATGTGACCATGCTGTATTTACAAACCATTTCGGCATTATATAAATTAATAGACAATCAAGTTTGGCCATTGTGGCAATCAGAATATTGGATTTTATGCAGCAGGAGTGGTCTTACGTTCTCTGCTTAAGAGTGGTGGTGAATCTCTCAGAGCAAGTTAGATACTTAAGATTATCACATAAGTTAGGCGAAATGGGGGCTTTTGCTTTGGGGAAGGGCCATAGCTCAGTGTTAGAACATCTGCTTTGCATGTCCCGGGTTCAATCCCTGGTATCTCTAGGTATGCCTGGGAAAGAGTCCCTGCCTGAAAGCCTCTGCCGGTCAGTGTAGACAATACAGTGGTACCTTGGGTAACATACGCTTCAGGTTATATACGCTTCTGGTTACAGACTCCGCTAACCCAGAAATATAATCTTGGGTTAAGAACTTTGCTTCAGGGTGAGAACAGAAATTGTGCTCTAGCGGCACGGCAGCAGCAGCAGCAGCAAGAGGCCCCATTAGCTAAAGTGGTGCTTCAGGTTAAGAACAGTTTCAGGTGAAGAACGGACCTCCGGAATGAATTAAGTACTTAACCTGAGGGACCACTGTACTGAGCTATGGTCTGACTCAGGCTAAGACAGCTTCCTTTCCCCCTCCCCTATATTACAAGTTGTTCTTTGAACACAGTACATTTACTGTTTAGATTTCCATAGCAAATGCTACATTTCTACATCTCTCACTTGAACCTACTGAAAACAGGAGGGATGGTGTGTGTGTGTGTGTGTGTGTGTGTGTGTGTGTGTGTGTAGTTGCTTGTTTCTTTTGCCTTTAGCAAAAGTACATCACATGCAGTTTGAATTACGTTTCCAATGATATTTTGTAAGCTAATGGTTTTTTTGGCTGACCTGCTGACTTGAATACAAACGCTCCAAATGTTGGCTGTGCAGATTTGATAGAAGAGCTCGTGCCTTCAGAGCAACACTTTAATTTAAACCAGAAATATATGTATTTAACTTTGCTAACATGCACTCCTTAAGCAACATGCTCAAAGTTGATCTGGTAACAGAGTTTATCTGTAGGAGGGGCTGGAACAGGAGGGATCTCTTCCCCCATGGGGACAATTGGGAGAAATATTGTTGGTGTGGTTTGCAAGTGCAGCTGTTGCAAGAGAGAATTGTTAAGGGGCGGGGTGGGGGTTGTGATGGCGATTCCTGTTGAGACACTGTGGGAGGACTTTAGGGGTGGTTTTGTGTGTGTGTTTAAACCACAGTGTACAGAATAGTTAGTGCTGACATATGGTAATGTATATACTAAACAGAGGGGAACTCTGCTAGAGAAACACGGGGAAGGGTCAAGGGAAAGAAGCTGGGGAGGAATCAGATTGCCTTGAGATTGAACAGTTTTTATGTGGGGTATTGTTTTGGAAAGGGAAAGGATTTAATGAGCTTAGGTGGGAGGTTTGGTAGCGAAACAGGCAGGAGAGAGGAGGAAGGCCAGTTGGTTCTAGATTTTGGTCTCTAATCTAACAATATGCTGCAAAATGATTTTCAGGGCGGCTGCTGAACCTCTATCACAGGGATGGGGAAACCTCAAGCCTGTGGAATGACCCACCAAGTTTTCACCAAGTGGAAATAAGCATCATTTTGTTGTAGAAAAACAAATTGGCTGTACAGATCTGCCTGTCTCCCTTCCAAGTGATAAAGCAGATTGTCAGAATCCAAACACAAAACTAAGCTCTAACAAGAGTATCATTTCACATACACACCCAAAAACCCATGACTTCAGCCTTCTTTCAAAGGCAGCATTCCTTACCTGCCCTTTACCAATCAATGATTATCAACAACATGAATGACATGTGTGGATATTTGGCAGGCTAAAGAACAAAGCAAGTTAATACTCAAAAGTAGAGAGCTAAACGTCTTCTAGTTATGATTGTGGGACATAAAAGTTATACACACACTTGGCCACTGTTATGTAACACTCCTCTGCACTAAATTGCCCTCCAAAATATAACATGCCAACTAGCTAACATACAGTGCATGCTTTAGTACAAAGTTAAACAAACAATGCAATTATTACTTTTGTTTCACTGAGATTTTTATTTATTAAACAAAATCTTTAAAGTAGATTACCATCATACATTGCAAAATAACATTCTACTGGTAATTCCCAAAATGCTTTCACCTGAATGCTTGGGAGTACACACAATTTCACTTGAGCTGGGAGCCACTGAACAGGAGAAATGAGCAGCTGCCATAGACCCATTGGCCATGGATTTTAAAATCCAAACAGCAGCATGGGCAACCACTCATTTAATACAGTTATAGACTGCTTTAGATGTATTTTAAAATCTGTAAGTAGTTTACTTAAAACTATGGACCAGACCACTTATAAGCAGCAACTCCCCACAGTTCCACCAACATATAATTTACAAGGTCCTTAACAACTTGAGTCCAGGATACTTCAAGGGGCCACCTGATCACTGAAGTCTTCAAGGGATCACCGATGGTAGTCCTGCATGGCTCAGATCCACTAGGAATTGTGTTCAGCATTCTTGGCCCAATATTGTGGAATTCCCTTTCAGTTGATGTCAGACAGACTCTCTTAGTCTTGAACTCCTGACTCTTACTGAAGACTTTATTCCAACAGGCTATTTAATTCTGATTTTATGTAGTTTTAACTTGGCATTAGTCTTATTGTATTGGGTCTCCTGTTCACCATGTGGACAATGACGGTAATTATTTTATTCCAACAACTTGCATAATGCTTAAACGTTTTATAGTGTGTGCAGACAAGGTTTAAGTCACTGGAACCACAAAAAGGAGCCTCATTTATTTCTGAGCATTCCTGAGGGCCACATTCCTTTCTCGGGAACTTTCCAGGGGTCATGTGCCAAAGGTGAGCAGAGCAAGGAATATTCATTTTACCAGTACGTAGGCTGGTTTCTACACGAACTCCCACACGCCCCTCTATCCAGGCAACAAGAGGTATTATCAAATTTCAAGGACAGGTTAAAACACTGAAGAGAAATATGAATCAGAACCAATAGAAGCTATGGCTGGAGAGAGTCCTGACAGCCAGACAGAGCTCTGCATTTGGCCCTTACATCTGGTGTTCCCCACCCCTTGCACAGTAGGGTTCCACTCAAATCAGTATGTATGTACACACACATAGCTCAGGATGAGTCTCTGAAGAGTTTTCCAGGAGTATACACTCCTACCACCAAATACATTTTGCTGATTAACACTCCACTGTCGTGCTACACCATCTTTCCCCTTCATCTACCCTCCCATGGAGCCACCTAAGGCAGGTTGCTCAAAAGCAAGACTAGCCCTGGCACTTCCTCCTTTTCTGAAAGTATGCCTCTGGCCTTCCCTTTGCATAGAGTTAAAGGACCAAAAGTGAAGACAGGAACAAAAGAGTGACTAAGGCAGTGTGATGGCACTGAGACCTACTCTGTAAACCTTTCTTCTGTTCTAAAGCTAGCTGGAAACACTAACTGCAGGATTCTGGCATGTCTCTGCTTCACATGGAGGAAAGCAAGCCTGCAAAAGGATGCTTTTTGTTTTGCACCAAACTATCATTTTCACACAAGCTCTAAAGTACTTTTGCAACTTTTAAGAATGTTTGCTTTTTGGTAAGGCATGGAATGAATATTGGTGTATTATTTTATTTTTAAAAAAATACAAGGCAGGGGATATTTGGGAAGGGCTAGGCCTACAGGTCGATAAATGGTTGCATCCAGCTAAGACATCCCATTAGCACAAGGACTTCCATCTGAACAAAAGGACTTCTTCCAACTCCTTTCCCTGTTTATCCCCCCAACGATCTGCTACAGAGAAGGGAGGGGAAAACCCAGAACAGATTGTGGGGCACAAGTCCTTGCACTAACCTGACAACTTTGCTAGATCAAACTCTGTGTTCAATTTGATATTAGTAATGCAGATTGCAAGAGAGGTGGGTAAAAGAACCTACTGCAACTGCTCTCAGGGCCTTACGTCAGCCTTCACCAAAAGGGTTGTGATGAACCTATGGACCACCCTCCTCCTAATCTCTGGTTCAAGTCCCCTAAGACATCTTTACCAGGGAGTTTGGCTCTGCCTGTCATTTAAGCTGCCAAGAAGTTCGTGTATACAAGCTCCCTCAACCCAACTTCCCACGCTCACATTGTTTCATTCTGGCGGCTTTTGCAAATCTGGAGGTGCATAGCGTGAGAGCATTGCTAATTTACCCTATGGGAAGTTGTGTTTTTTCTCCCCTGACTACTCAGTTTGCCTAAATTATGACCAAGTGTGACATACATGTAACAGCAAGAGGGATTAGTTGATGCTGGTTGGCCAGGAACCAGAATAATGAACTCTGAATGGAAATATATGATGAAAGTCAGACCAAATCTAACTTCTCTATGTGAAATCTGAAGTCTCAGTTGGTTACCCATGCACACTTCATTGCACGACTATAGAGAAAGGCAGGGTAAAATAATGGTATGCAGCAACCACAGAACAATTCTAAAACATGGGATGGAATGAGAGAAATGTGCTCTTAAGACCAGGTTCTAAATCAATATTTGCTTGCAAGGTTACTTACAAGCCATTATAGCATCTGTAATTATTAGAACCAGATCTATTGGACTAAAACTGCAAATCATTTTCTAGGAATGGGTGGTCTCTGGGTACCATTACAAACATACTTTCTTACAAAACTTGCTAAAGCAGTGTGATAGCATCTAATAGTTTGAAAAACACTTGTTACGCATGCTTCTAACAACTAATCATTTCCTCTTTTTTTTTAAGGAATAAATGTAGGCATTTTCCAGCATTTTTGTTCCTGCACATGAGCCCTGTTGAAGCTGTACTCTCAAAAGTCAGATTATACTCTGACAACTACATGCAAAGGCTGCTTATTCCACTCAATTATGGGATCATGAGTATCAGACAGGGCTCAAACTTAAAAAAGGAATCATGCTGAAAGACAACAAACCTATGTATTTCAGAATATATGAAGATATTTAGGTATCACAGTATTTACCTTTGCACTGTTTTTAAAGTTTTTTTCATGTTTTATTGCTTAAAAATTGTACAGATGTTTTATAAAATTGTGGCATATGTTTTCATTTTTTAAAAAAAGGTTTGAGGACTGGGAGTCTCAAAGTACCTGGAAGTACAGTCTCCATGATGTACTCAGTTTCTTTTTAAAGAACCACTAAGCAGGAAGAAGTCAAATCCAAGATGGCTACCTAACATGGATGGGTTTTAGTTGCATCAGAGGGAAGTGGCAAGCCATTGCTCTGCCAGATTTCAGGTGACTTTCTTCTTCCATTGCAGCCTTGTATGACACAACCCACATTGTCCAGAGGGCTGGGAGGATCCTGAATAAGCTTTTTGGTGATGCATGAGATTCAGAGAGAACAGAAAGAGGAAGGTTGGCTGCCCAAGCTGCCCTTGGCTCAGACAACCACTGGATGCCATTCAACATTTGTGAAAATTCAACAAGTACAACCAATACACACAAAGGAAGTCTCAAAAATAGTGTGTGTCCAAGCTTCACAGTTGCAAATTTTATACTGAAACTTACTCTCCCTGGAAGTAGTTTTAGCACAGCTATTGTTTTACGTACGGCGCCATTACACACTTACGATCTGAGGAATGAAGCATCTGCTGCATGACTTGAAGTTGGCTCCAACTGCTCAGATGTTGCAAGCCGCTCGAGCCAAGGACTACCTTTGCTTTGAAACATCTGCACACAAAGTGTCCTAAATATGAGAACTTACCACCAGTGAAGGTTGCTTTGAAAGTGCTCCAGGAGGTTGTAGTAGTATGCAGTATAGCTCCTGCTGTAGAAGCTGAAGCAATTCTTCCCTTAGCACTACCACTGATCCAGCACAAGAAACTGAATCCTCACCAAGAGGCAGGGAAGAGAGCAAGCCACTCTGGCTTGCTGCAATTTCCAGCAGCTTCTTCTAGTCACTGAAGAACTGACATGAGCACATATATGGCTGTGCTCTCCCACTTTCACATGCTAAAACAAAGGTAAGAGCTGTTTCAGAAGTGCTCCAAAATTCAAACTTTGAAATCTGCAGATCTGAAATGCTCATAACCATGGTGGAAAAGACCCATCTCCAAATTCAGTTCAGTAATATAACACTGCAATGCGTAGAAATTTACACTGAAAATGTAAATCTGCTATGGAGGGTTCTCAACCTTCTGGAGCAGATATATGGCGCTTAGGCAGGAGGAATTGCTGGGGGGGGGGGAGAATTCCTCCATGATTCGCTTATGGAAGACTTAGCTGTCAATGTACTGACATCCTCATAATTGTGAAGCAAGAAGCACAAGTGGTTTTAGATGGTTCGTGCATGGTTAGGAGGAGACATCTTAGGAGAGGCTTTTCCTCTTCAGTGATGCCAAGGGTCCTAAAAGAATGAAGCCCTAGGTAGTATCTAGCTTGTCTATTGGCAAACATGGCTCAGTGTACCACAGGCACTGACACTTCCACCTGTCATCTTTAGGTTTTGGAAAACCAAAAATGTACAATTTGCCACAGCAAATATACACAGCACCAAGACAAGAGTGATTGGAGGCTACTAGTTTCAGTCACATTGTTCACATAAACAAGTGTATATATCTCCCCCTTGACTAGATCAGGGTGGTTGTATTTAAATACGATGCATGTAAGCCTCTAATCTTTCACAGTAAGAAGAGACATGGATGTACGTACATGTACCTATATGCATGAAACTGTACCAAAGTTCAAGCTTTTGCACTTGGGCTGTTTAAAGACTGCCCTGGCCTTTTTAACATAGTACACAAGACATTGTGGAAATTGTGTAGCATGAAATATAAAGGTAAAGGTAAAGGTACCCCTGCCCGAACGGGCCAGTCTTGACAGACTCTGGGGTTTGTGCGCCCATCTCACATCTATAGGCCGGGGGCCAGCGCTGTCCGGAGACACTTCCGGGTCACGTGGCCAGCGTGACAAAGCTGCATCTGGCGAGCCAGCGCAGCACACGGAACGCCGTTTACCTTCCCGCTGGTAAGCAGTACCTATTTATCTACTTGCACCCGGGGGTGCTTTCGAACTGCTAGGTTGGCAGGCGCTGGGACCGAACGACGGGAGCGCACCCCGCCGCGGGGATTCGAACTGCCGACCTTTCGATCGGCAAGCCCTAGGCGCTGAGGCTTTAACCCACAGCGCCACCCGCGTCCCTAGCATGAAATATATTTTGTAAGAATCCAAACCAACAGGGTGAAATGAACAAAACATATTAAAGTAGCCACAGTTTGCTGTTCTCTAGGTTATAAAGGGTATCATTGACATTTCAATACCATTTATAGTTAAGTAACTTCATGTCGGATGTCACATCTACCAGTTCAGAGAAGGCTGCCAATTCATTAAATATTTATGTACTTAGAGCACTTACTGTGTCTTTCCTTACAAGTTCAACTAATAGAATCAGGCTGTCCATTGTAAAATACTCGAGATTATACCATTAACGCAATAATATGTTTGCTAGTCATGCTACAACAGAAGGTTTTATTTAGGTCATTTAGAGAATTCTGGCAACTGAACTTTTGCCAGCTCATGGACATAATCTTCAAAGTATAGGCTGCATGTAACTCAAATACAAGTAATACTTTAATAGCAATAACTTACAGATACAAACTAATGATGAACTACAATTTCACAAAGAATTGTAAACATTTTGCACAACTGTCAGTCCTGTCTTTTAGCAAAGTGCTCTTTTGATGATAAATAAATTAAACAAACACAGCTAGAATGGACTACTTCCAGACAATACAAAAAAAAAGGTGTTTCTCTTTAATAAGTCTTGTAAACATATTTATGGAGAAAGCCATAAAAGTGTCTTGCAGGCCAACTATACTTACATACCTGGGCAACAAAATCGTCTTCAAAATGCTTTGGATGTCATTTAAAGTTTAAACTGAATACAAGTACAGTGGGTATCTCAGGGGTACCTCTTTAGTCTCATGTCCCTGAAATAAATGAGTTAACTGTGACTTATCGGCAGTTGTGTCATTGAATGGGGTAGCAAAGGCTGGAGTCCAAGAGCAGAAGGTGAATGAGCTACAAAAATAGAAAGATTTGCTGGTCAGCCTAACTAGAAGTATAAAAAAATATTACTTGTGAGTACAAACCCAACTGCACTGATATGGCTGGGATACCAGCAAGCGGCACCCATTTCACCAGCTGGTACCAGCGCTCATTTCTAGAATGAGAATGCCCCCCCATGTCTTTATACCCTGGGCAGTGCCTGTTACCCGATGAACTCTTTTATACATACAACTTTGCAGTTTGTGAGGAAGGTATCTTATTACAAAAATGCCTAATCCCACTGAATACAGTTCAAAACTATGCATAAAATGGGCCCATTGCAGCAAAACGACAACAAAATTGTGTGGTATCTTAAAGAGCCACAAATTTCATTACGGCACAAGCTACTGTGAACTACAGTACTTTTCAGATGCACCTGCAGCTCCCTAAAGCTTATGGCTCGCTGAAGATTTCATAGCATTTAAGATGTCATGAGGCTTGCTTTATTATAATATGAAGCCCTTTACAATAAAGCCTTATTTGAAAGATGAAAGCTATTTAAACTCTGTCTAATTAGGCCTTCTTCCTTTCGATTTAAGGAAAAGTTTCTAGCTTGACATAAACCTTTTGTATATGGAGGATGACAGAATTGTGGTGAACTTTTAAGTGCTATATAACGAGTATTTCCCCCCCCATAAAGTTTTGAATACAGCATTCCCGTACAGAAGTCCATAAGAACATGCATTAAAAAAAAAATTGTGAACATTTTTAAATGTAAAAAGGTGAGCATGAAAATGTAATTTGGGGAGGAAAGATCTGTGGGTCATTATTCAGAGATCCTCTGCTACAATAAAGAGCCCTAGATATTGTCAGTTTCAGAGGTATGGTTAAAAAAACACACCAAAATGCCGTAACACGCAAAAGGCCTAAGCTTATGCAAGGCTATTACTTATTTCCCAAAACTAGGGAGCAGAACTTGCCAAACAAAACAAAAAAGGTATGGTGTACTTCTGCACACACGGAAGCAAGACCAACAGCTTTGACATCCCGACTTATGGGCTATATGCTATCATGAGCACAAAGAATATATGGAGAATTTTTGCTTGCTTTCCGAGCAAAATATTTTTTATCAACCTCTCTCTGCAGCAGAGTACTAGGGACAACAATCTGAAAAGCTAGAATGTATTTGTCATCTAACAAATTTCTATCCTGCCTTTTAGAAAAAGTCTCACAAGGTGGCAAACAATATAAACGATAAAATATACAAAATATTCCAATCAAACACAGAAAAACAGTACAAGAATTTCCCAAGAATACCAGACACAAGAATGAGTATGTCTTTTTTTTGGCTGCCTGTGGGTTGCATGGTGCCCAACCCTGAGCAAAAGGGTGCATTTCACATTTTCTTCTCTCAAGTCTATGAAGTAATTATAGCATGCTACTGTACCTACCATCCATGAAATTATGCAGAGCATTTAGCATTGTCGCATCCTGGGGTACATAGGCTGAGTAGCCCATTTCTTCTAACATTGGTGGAGAAAGCCTGGAAGGCTGGACTGTTGTAATAGGAGTAGACGAAGAGTGATTGGGGCTAACGTGTTTCTTGTGGCGTGCTCTGCAGTTTTGAAACCACACCTAGGCACAAAATGGAAAGACACAAAAAGATGCACATCGTATTCGTTATCTGGCATTTAACTACATCAAAGAAACAAAGTATTTAAAACCACTGAGGGCCTCTTCCATATAAATGCCAGTGCAACTTTTTCCCTGTGTGTGCTCTTTACTGAGGCCAGGTAGACCCAAATTAAAAAATAAGATACATCGAACTTTAGTACAAGCAACAAGTTGGGGGAGCTTCTAACGTGGGCTCCTGGTGTCATTGTTCACCACGGGTCACTAATCACTCACATTGCTGCTGGCACATGCAAGACAACCCTAAATTATGTTCCTTCAGCAATGTGAAAGTATGTGATGGAAGACATTAGATGTGCATTTTCTTCCTAAAGAAACAAAAAAAAAAAATCAATGTTTCAGGACTGCTGTAAAAGACATCACACAAGGTCTACTCTAGCTAAGGAATACTGATCAATAGAAAAACTGTTCTTTGGAGCTTTATGCTGCTGAGAAGCTCTGCTCACAGTACTTGTGAAGTAACTGCAGTACAGTTACCTGTATCACACGCCTGCTCAAGCCTGTTCTTTCTGCCAGTTTTTGGAGTGTTTGTGCATCTGGATTGTTGTCCTGAGCAAACTGTGCTTGCATTACCTGGAAAATGCAAGAAGTATTTTTTTATTTTTAAACTGTTTTTTTTTAACGTACTAGCCAGACTGCATAAGTAACAAGATGCAGTCATATAGCTCCAACCTCCAACAGCAGTTTGAGGAGTGCATTGTCCACATAAAAGACTTCTAAACCACATCAAGGCAGGCTAAGCTAACCCAATGACCAGATTAGCTCCAGCACTAGAATACAACATTACGTGAAAGAAAGAAAAAAAATCAAAGCAAGATTCCAGCTCATTTGTTACTAAGAGCTGGTTTCATGTGACGACATCATCATTATTCATTCAGATCATATCCATTTTATATGACACTTGTATTACAAAAATGCACCTTCATGTGGCAAGAACTAGTTGTTGCCCTATCACGGCCTCCTTTACAAAATGTCTGCAAATATGAACAATGTTAGTATGAAACAGAAGGCAGAAGAAATTAGGAATGGCTATACTAATTTTTGCAAAGGCAAGTCGCATTAAGGCACGTTCATAGCACATATACACCACTGGACATGGTTAAACGTAACCTCTTGGTGGAGTTACCATGCCCAAAAGTGTACTGTGTGAATCCTACTGCGAAATGATTTTTGAAAATTAGCTTTTACTTCTTTCAGGAGCTTATTCAAGTTGAAAGTGGATTTTTGATTAGTGTACATTATTGTTAATTTGATCTTTAGTTCTGCACTGATAGTTCAGGAAAGCACAGACAAACTATAGTATGTCATAAGCCTTTTCAGATTATCATTATAAGAGAGATAAAGGGCCATTACTTTACATTTTTTGAATGAAAACCTCATGGCCATTTTGGTGTGGAAGGATTGAAGTTTCATTGAGTCAAGATACTTCTACACCTAGCTGTAAACTACTGGAGTTACTGATGGTTGGGTAGACAAGTCAACTGAATATTCAGTTGTTGATATCAGAACCCCAAGTTATGACTTATATAAACTCAAATGGTCAATATTGTAACTGGACTTCCCCTTCCTTTCCTTCCCTGTGTCCCAAAATCTGCTCCAGAGAGTTGGGGGACACTACAAATATTTGAGGTGGTGCAGAGAGCTACAGGGTGAGTGAAAAAAGGGAAGTCCTGTTACAAGAACAGAAATCTGTTGCACAATGGGATGAACATCACTAGATGCAACACAATGGGCTGAACCCAGAGCTACATGAGTGAATTTTCATGCATGAAATATTCCTACCCCTATAAAGGGCAAGGAAATGAGATTCTTGTCAATTCCATTAACCACTGCAGTCCTTTGATAAAATTGCCAAATAACAACTCCAAATTAAAAAGTATTACATGAGTTTAAGGCAATTAAATGTTTACTACCTTAAAATTATTTGGTATTTTTAGATGTGGAAAAAGAGGTGCTGTTTACAATTTTAAAAGTAGAAGAACTATACCATGGGTAGGCAAACTAAGGCCCAGGGGCCAGATCCAGCCAGTGGACAGTCCTGGAATCAGCATGTTTTTACATGAGTAGAATGTGTTCTTTTATTTAAAATGCATCTCTGGGTTATTTGTGGGGCATAGAAATTCATTCTCCCCACCCCCTCAATATAGTCCAGCCCCCCACAAAGTCTGAGGAACAGTGGGCTGGCCCCCTGCTGAAAAAGTTTGCTGACCCCTGAACTAGACTCAGTGCATAAATAGTCCTATGGCTCAGATCAAAACACCTGTTTACGCACACGCAAGTGCTTTCCTGAATCTGCTGAAGCTAACCTATGTCGTATCGCCTGAGCAAAACTTCAAATACTGCTTCTGAAGCTCCTGTGGTATTATTTAACAGATGCTGGTAGAGGTGAGGAAAAGCTGTTTTGAGGGCTAAAAGCTCTGCTGTACATATGGAGCTTCCTGTGTATCCATTGCACTACCTGTTGCAACATTAAGGCTGCAGGTCTTATGCCTGTTTACATGGCAGTAAGCCTCACAGAACTCAGTGGACTTACATCTAAGTGGACATGTATAGGACTATATGGAAGGCAATTTTAACATTCTGAACAGACAGGCCATTGCTTCTCACTAAAAACTTAAACAGCCACTTTTATATGCACATAATAATGTGGATGTTATAATCCAAAACTAGGTTATTTCCCACATATGTAAGTAATACCAAATGGATTACACCAGAAATAAATATTTTGAATAGGAACTGAAAACTTTTATGCCAGCAAACTTTAGATTAATTTCCCCCTTTTTCTGTTGCTCAATTTTTGCTTTCTAATTGCTTTTTATCAATAGAAATGTACCTTATCCTGTTTTATTAGAATGCTTTTAATTTTAAGAGATTGTAAACCAATGTGGAAGTTGGCATTTTGCCTTAAAAGGGGCAACTTAAGATTCAATGCGCATTGGATTTATTTATGCTTATTTGGGAGCAATGGTACTAAGCTACTGGACAAGAATGAATTATAAAGCAGAAAGTGGAAATAGGCAGGTGCTAGAGTGGTTGTGATAAGGAACTGCAAGTTTATCTACCACAGAATAAAAGTAGTTAACGGAACTCAGGGGTAGCATAGGAGAATGTGACATGTTCCTTTTCTACTAACATTGTTGCAATGCAATCCCCCCCCCCCCGAGCACAAAGACATCGGTTTTGCAAAGTTCATACTGACCCCACCATTGCTAAGCTTCAGCCTCTGCTGATCTGAACATGACAGTGATGCCTGTGCTGAAAAGCCATGGTTTTGATTGCCACTTGGGTTTGGCGGCTATGGTGAAATGCAAGACACTGAAAATATCTGTTTCCTGTAAAGTTATATTCTGCACATTTTCTAGTACTTCTCTTCATGTTACACAGAATTGAAACTATTTAGTCTCCTATTATAATTATGTGTAGTGATGGAAATGTCTGGTTTAATGAATTTCATCAAGTAGTCAAAACAGATCAGCATTTACATTTCCACTTTACAGAATTACCAAGCTGCCTTCTGGGAAACAGAAACGCTGAAGAGTAACTATTTCACATGGAACAACAGCTAACACTTGCAAGAATATTCCAGAAACATGCTGTGCCCTTGACACCAGGAGAAATATCTGCAGTGGAGAGAATTTCTTCATAACCAGCTATATTTAATATAATTATTAAGTGATGCAGAGCATAAAGTCATTATCCTCCCCCCCTCCCACCCCACACCAACAACCCACAGCTGTCTTTCATTAGAGGCATTGCACCATGCCAGGGCTCTACCTGAAGCTGATCTGCTGTGAAACTGGTCCGCGCCCGTTTTGCTGGTTTTGGGTGATTAATGTCTTGTTCTGTTAGCAATGCACCTTCCATACTGATACCATTACCTGAAATTAAAAAGAAGACAAAGTCGAAGTTTTGACAGTACCAACACCAGTCATTAGTTACAGACATTACGCTAGAATAGACTTCTTGTTTTGAATATGGAATTATCAATTTTTCATTATTTTGCAACTCTACATCATTATCTTGAGTTTGTACCAGATTTGGTATTCCATTTTTTTAAGCATGTTTCAGATCAGGGTCCTGGCTGCAAGCGCAGGCCTTCATTTTTATTTGGGGCGGGGGAGGTGTAGAAGAGAATCCATGAACCACCAAACAGGAATATGACATGGCCTTGATTAAAAACCAGTTTTATTCTGAATTGAGTAGAGAGAAAGAATGCTAAATGCTATGGACATTTAAAAAAATCAAGCTCCTTATAGTTCTTGTCAAGGGCTAACTTCAGATCATTTAAACTACAATCCAAATCCCAAGTGGGGAGCAGCAGAGCTTAAAAGGAGAAGTAGAGTCACCAGCAAAGCCTTGCCATTCACACTGGCTGGTGTGGAATGGGAAGGGGGAGCATGAAAGTTACTGTGGCAGAGCTGGTGCGTCAATTGGGCCATCATGTGATGGTAGTGGAGTTGGCTCAGGGTCCAGCAGATCCAGGCTGAACCCAGCCCTTCCCCAACTCTGTAACACTGCATTACGGAACTCTCCACAGTCTGCCACCAACAGAGATCTTGCTGCTGGCCTCTTCCTCCAACTAGCACATTGAGTGGGAGGGATGGTTCTGAGGAGAGTATGGGAAAACTATAGACAATCCAACTCCCACCCCCAAACCTGTCACAAAGGGGGTTTGAATTACAGTGTAACTCTATCCGCCCAATGAGAAATGTTTACTACACCACTTCTTCGCAACTGTGGATCAAATGGAACTACATTGCTTGGGAAGGACAAACATGTACAGTGGTACCTCTGGTTACGTACTTAATTCGTTCCGGAGGTCCGTTCTTAACCTGAAACTGTTCTTAACCTGAAGCACCACTTTAGCTAATGGGGCCTCCTCCTGCTGCCACACTGCCACTGCACATTTTCTGTTCTCATCCTGAAGCAAAATTCTTAACCCGAGGTAATATTTCTGGGTTAGTGGAGTCTGTAACCTGAAGCATATTTAACCTGAAGCGTATGTAACCCGAGGTACCACTGTAATGGACTTGGGATACCATGCTTTGAAAAATCTGCAAACTTCAGGAGCAACAGTGGTGCCCCCCCTTTTTTTAATGAAGTGCAAACATAGCACCACTAGCATCCACCTACAAGCAATTATGGCAATCTGAAGTGGTCTGTGTGGCACGGAGAATTTTACTTTGCCAATGCCACAGATTAAAAACATTGGAGGAAAGTGGAGGAGAGGTAAAATGCTCCTTAGACAAGAGTGAAAACTACAGATGACCAACTTCTCATGCGATTGCATGCATGCTACATTTATACATTAGTTACAGAGCAAATGATCAAGTTAATCTGGTTTCCAGAATCAACTGGGGTGTGTGTGTGTTTTCCCTCCACATGAAACAAACAAACAAACAAAAAAAAAACGGAATACAGCCTAGGGACCTAACATCAAGAAGGAGAGTTACCATTTTCAACTTCTCGTTTCAGATTATCCAACATGCAGTCATAATGTACCCTACAGAGGACTTTCTCTTCCACCAAAGCAAACTCCTCCCCTGTGGAAAGCTGCCTTTTGCAGGAGAAGCAGGCAAAGCATGCCAGGTGATACACATTTCCCTTAGCTCTTCGGACCCAGTCAGTGGAATGGATATGCCTGCCGCAGCGAGAACAACGAGTTCCATACCGTCTGTAACAAAAGAAGGGAAGAGAAAATAGCAGCCATTCATCATACAACTGCCACTCAAGTTAGATTATGAAGCTACATTACGGGTATTATGAAGTTCATCATAAATGCTACTAGTCTCATTGAAAGCTGGGGTTTGCTTAAGTTCCACTCAACTGCTTCAGAAAAAAAGGAGGATTGCCTGACTTTGCAATTAATGTTTGAACTTTTGAGATGACGTTCCCTTATGCATTCTTGTGGGAATCATAAGATATCTCATAAGGACAAGTCATGCCGCTTTGAGGCAAGTCAGCCCAGGAGCCCTGTTATGTCATACACATGGCGTTACATGAGATTATACCTTGATGTAGCAGGGGTATCTTTAAAAAAATTGAGTTTAATACCTGCTATCCAAGACAGGAAGTGTTGAGTCAGGCAGAACCCTACACCTTTTCATTCTATAGCTTTCTTTTAAAAAGGTGTAGGCTATTCCTCCTTACTCCATACATATATTACCATCTGTGTCCAGGAGATGATAATTTATTACCATAAAAAAAAGGAGGGCAACTAATCTCAAAACTTTGTACAATAAAAAGACCAACAAAAAAACAGCACACAAACAGCAATGAAACTACAAAATAACTCAACAGGAACAGTCCATACAGCTAGGCAACACCATGGAAAGTTCTTTCAGCAGTCGGCTTAGACAACTAACCAAAAGAATGTGATATTCTTATGAGGTGGATAGATACCTCTGATCTAAAGAGTTCTAAGAGTCAGTGGAACCATCAAGACCTACATTGCTTCATCAAACTCAACTATGAAAAAAACAGAGGGAAGCCATAGTAGTGTTTCCCCTCTTTAGCTCAGGCAATGGAGGGAAATATGCAGAGAACAGCTGCTCTTTCAGGTACAAAGAGCCTAGGCCAGAGGTCGGCAACGTGCGGCCCACGCTGGCTGTTTAACTGGCCCACGAGCCACCCCAGAACTGAGCTTGGCGAGTCCTGGAGGGCTGTGCTAAACCAGCGCAGCGCGGTGTGGGGACTCACTTCTGCAGCGCCGGAAATCATGTCTGCGCACACGCAGATGCCAGAAATCGCAGGCGAGAACCCAGCCCATGGAGGGTTCTCTGCAGGACTGATCCAGGCCAGGCCAGGTAAACCGACCCCTGGCCTAGGCCATTTAGGGCATTAAAGAGGTAAAAGGTGGGGGGACGGGACGTTTGCAATACAGGCTGCATTCACATGGCGGTTCATTCCATTTTAATGACTATTAAGTTCCATATTATATTTGCATAAAATTATTTATACCTTGCCCACCCCGCTGCGTTTCCCCAGCCACTCTGGGCGGCTCCCAAGAGGTTAAAAACAGAATAAAATATCAAACATTAAAAGCTTCCCTAAACAGGGCTGCTTTCAGATAAAAGTCAGATAGTTGTTTATTTCCTTGACATCTGATGGGAGGGCGTTCCACAGAGTGGGCACCACCACTGAGAAGGCCCTCAAATATAATTTGGAAATTACCGTATTTTTCGCCCTACAGGACGCACTTTCCCCCCTCCAAAAACGAAGGGGAAATGTGTGTGCATCCTATGGGGCGAATGCAGGCTTTCACTGAAGCCTGGAGAGCGAGAGGGGTCGGTGTGCACGGACCCCTCTCGCTCTCCAGGCTTCAGGAAGCTATCCGCAAGCCTTGGGAGCCCGCGGGAGTTCCTGCCGGGCTCCCTAGGCTTGTGGATAGCAGCCTGTTCTGGGGGGTTGGGGGAAGTAATTTTTTTTCTTTATTTCCCCCCCTCCAAAAAACCCCCTAGGTGCGCCCTATGGGCCGGTGCGCCCTATAGGGCGAAAATTACGGTAACAGGCGAATGTTGTGAAAGCAGACAGCAGAATTCTGCACCAAATGAATCCCCAAGTACAGTGCATTGCAGTAATCCAAATGAATTGTTACTAAAGCATTATAATGGCATAAGTCTGACTAGAGCCATTTTACGACAATATTTTTCTGCTGTTTAGACACTATTCCCCTCCATCGTTGGCACTGAAACAGAAGGACAAATGAGCTGAGAATGGGAAGATGTTGAGAATTAATTCTATGACTCTCACCAGTATACAAAACAATGTCAAAAAATCAATGCAAGTGAGCACTTGGTGTATTTCTGAAGAGCATCTCACAGTTTCACATCTGTAGGCTTCATGGATCTGATTGTCAGTTTTAAAAACTGTTTCCAAGTTCTTTCTCCTGACTTTTCAACAGACATATTAGGTGTTATTCAGGATGAAAGGCCAGGTACTTTTATTACAGTCAGAAACCCCAAGCACTTTAGATAACAAAGGGTGAGTTTCTCCTTACACCTTCAATGGCAGTAGCTTACTCTAGCAGCAAAGTATTTCCATGTTTTATCTTGGTCTGCAAAGAAGAAACGGGAGTAGTTTACTCCCCAAAGTGTTGGCATGCAACAGAAATACTTTCCTTCTGGAGGAAACAATTGCAGTTTGCGAGAGTAGATGGAAACAGGAAGATGGCAGTAGGGCTTAATCGAAAACATTTTTTGAAGTTATAATATTGAGATTGATTTCATCAGATTGCAAGTAATTCCAGATAACTACACTCTTCCAGCCATGCTCTATCCCAGACCACTCCATGACACTGTTTGTTGGTGTGTGCATATCTATCTATCTATCTATCTATCTATCTATCTATCTATAACAGATCTTCTGCAGCAATTCTTTCAGTCAGGATATATGCAAGTGACATTAAGCACTTTGTTAGCTCAGTGGGAGAAATAGGCTACAATCCTTTAATTTCCTGTGAGTGAGTTCCATTTAAAATCCATAGGATATGCATAGGATTCTGATGTTAGATGGACTGGAAAATATTCAGCTTTGAGTATGGTCCAGCCTGTGGACCACTTGTCGTATACATGCTGCGAGTTATGCAATTAAGAAGGGGAACTGTTCCTAAAAAGATTTATTTGGTTTCCCAATTTCTGGCATGAATACTGCAGGTTTTGTTTGTTTTGTGAAGGGCCATATTTTTTCAGATTTTTTAAATCACTAAAAATAAACATTTTTCAATTAAAAAAAATTAAGAGGACAACAAGATGTAGAGGGAATGGTTCAAGAGCAGCTACCCAGAAAGTAGCCTAATAATGGCTACCAAATGACACTAAAGCAAGGGATAGGGAATCTCTGTCCTTTTCGGGTATCGTTGGGCTCAACTTCCAATAGTTCTTGCCAGCTCAGCCAATAGTGTGTTTCAGTTATGAGCACTGCTGTGCAAATAAGCCCTTTGTACTAGGATGTGTCCATGCACATAAAACACAAAAATTCATGGGTCTACTGTCATAGTCTTAGTATTTTGTAATTACAAGATACCACCTGCCCTATAAGAGGAAAGAAGAGCGATGGAGGGAGGCAAACAACATCAGGTCTGCTCCAGTTGACTGACCCCCTCCAATAGGGACAGTTTTACATTTCATAGTTTCATATTATAAACCACCTAGAATGCTTTGACAAAGTTGATGCATACATGCAATAAACACATACGTAAATAAAGCATAGTATACCTGAAATAGTCTAGTTTGCAGAAAACGTCTTTGTCTTTGATATAGCAGCTGGTGTGTCTTCCCAAAGAAGTCCTACATACACTGCAAGAGAGACACCGCACATGCCAGCACAAGTCATTTACCTATGAAAGGAGAAATAAATTTTACATTTGGTAGCAGTGATTTAAGCAAACTATATAAACAGGGCTTGAAGAAATAAAGTTCACAGTAATACTTAGGACTCTCAAGTGTGAGAATCCACAGATCTAAAAAGCAATCACAAATGGAATTTATAATATTACTACTAGTAGTAATAATAATAATTTTACACCCAAGAGGGGCACAATTTATCGAGAAGTTCTCCACTACAAGCCCTACTGACACAAATGAGTCATGCCAGAGCTCTGTTTAATGCAAGGAAGAAAAGCCACTTGTGGAAATCCAGAAACAGCTTCTCTCCCCAGAGGGACTGTGCATCTACAGTGACCGAACAGAACAGCACAAAAGCATCTTAAGGGAGAACTGTTTTGTTCCTGTATTCCCCAATTTTATTTGAGGGGGTGGTTCTGTTGATTTTCCAGTCCTGCTCACACAATTCACCTGAATAAATAAGTTAGCAGCAATGGGTTATTTATTTTCATGCAAATGAGCAATAAGTATTCGTAAGTCAGCATGGGCATAAAAGACTTGAGGCAGAGGCCAAACATACAAACTCTGATTTAAATGTAAAGATGTGATTTTAAGGCACCTTTCAGAAGGAAACACACAAACTCTAGCTCCTGCTCTCAGGGTTTAATTTGTCTCTGGGAGAATTAAGACTGCAAGTGGCTGGAGTCTCACTGGTAATTTAGCTTTGCTTACATGGCAAACAGATATACTGCAAAGTAATATAACAAGCTTCTAAAAGGTAGAGAAGGGGCAAGTATTCTGGAGGGTGAAGCTCTCATAGGCCTCCTCCAACACCACCCCTGCTGGTCAGGCTATAACAAGGGTGACAGAATAAAAATATAAAGGTGTAGCCTTTACTTGAGCAATTTTCAACGACATAGCACATGAAAATGAGCTAGCACAAACATGCCCCAAGTCAAAAGCTAGTCAAGACTTTGGACACAAGTTTATATTCAAGTTATTCAAGTTATTCTAGCCTTTAGAATAAGTGTTTGTGTAAGCTTTAACAGAACATTATGGGAAGAGGGCAACATAGCATGGATGACTATGGAGCTGTTTAATCCAGAAAGGCAGTTTTAGCTGACACCATATCACCTTGAACTGCACTTAAGGGGTGAAGTTGCCCTGCAGAGCTTACCATTTAAAGCATGAGAAAGTGAAACACTTATTCAGCTGCTTGTTTATATGAAACTTACCATGGATCATTCACAACCGTAGTAGAGGTTATCTTGCTTGGCTACATTAAGTGATGGAGCTGATGAATGATCCATGCTCTCAAACCAAACAGCCGATGTGCAATTGTTGTTGTTGATCACATAGCAAACTATATCCTAGCTGCATTTATTACTTGTGCTGACAAGGTAATAGACACAACCAGAGTGAATTGTGTGAACAGACATTTTTTAATCCTCTGCTAGATCAGTGGCTCCCATACTTTTGGGGGACCACTGCCCCACTGGCTTCTTCAACTCACCCCCAGTGCCCTCTATATCCTATCTTATAAAAAGCATTATTCAAAACAGTGGTTTGCACAACCCACCAAAGATGATAACACAGTAAAACTCAAAACAGTAGTAATTTTATATTTATTCTGAAAATATAAAAAATGAATTCATAAACTCTAATCTTGTAATTTAAAGAATATATAGCAAACAATATTGCATGAACTTTTTTTTATTGCATCATTAATAAAAACAAAAGGGTGAAGGAAATCTATAGCCTAAAATATTTATATGTAGCTACTTACCAAACAAACACAAACTTTCACCTACCACAGATATACAGAAAATTATTTGTAAGGGAATCTGTTACCTATTACCAATGATTGGGTACCTTGTAACAATTCAGAATCGTAAATAAAAACAAATGTGACCAAAGGAAATGGCTTTGAAAGTGATAAGAGCAATAAAACATGAAATACCAAGGTGGTGTTTTTTTGCTCTAGTGCTCTAGCCAGGCCTTTGTAAAGAAGCAATCAAAGGCTTTGGAGTGGCATACCGCCAGCACCCACCCTCACCCCCACGCCTCTTAGTCCCGTCCCCCCCGGGGAGATACCATCCACCTGGTAAACCACTGTACTAAGTTTTAATAGCAAGAATAAAGTTTTTCAGAATATTTGTAGCTCGATTGATTGTCACTTAGCTATTTGGTAATAACCCAAGATACAGAACACTAAATAGATACATTAGTTGTCCACTATGCCATTTCAAAAATGCCAACAGCCTTACTAAAAAAAGCCTATGAAACAAGAATTTAACGTTTGATAAAGTTAGAGGGATGATCAAATCAGTGAAGTCAGATGCTGAAGGAAAACTAATAGTCCTTGATGGTAATTCATCACTGTATTAATTTTAAAAATGAATTTTTAAAGTTCTCTGTTCTTTAAGGTGCAGTGTTGTAACTGAAAGTTTGGAGTTTTGAATCAGTTTTGAACTACCTTTGATCACATAATAGTCACGTAACTGACTTACCATGACCTTCTGAAATGAACACGATGTACACAAAAGATACATAAACAACATTGCCTAAGCCTTGAAACAGCATAAACAATCCTACCAGCTATGATTGAACCCTGCTTGCAGAGTTTACCATTGCCGATTGTCGGTGGTATTTGCTGTAACCGTATAAACATACTCCCCATGCTAGAAAAATTTACCAGTAAGCTACAATGCAACACTCCTGTATTTGTTTCTTCAATAATGGGAAGAGGGAAAGAGTATTTGCCACATTGTTTTCCCCGGGTTGGAAACAAAGTCACATCAGTGAAAAAGATTAACTACCTAATTCACAAACAAGCATTATTCTCTCTGACTTCACCACCAGTGCTAGGAGCAGCAGTATGGAGGGCTACGGAACATGTTCATAACAACTGAAGTCAAAGAAGCACAGAGCTTCAAGGGTCCCCGAAATCTGCTCCAACTTCCCAATGCCTCCAATGAAGAAGAGTCCACCAGCTCCCAAGGAGCCATGCTACAGTGCTGAACAGCTCGAGAGGTTTCTTCTAATGCTGAACAATTGCAATTTCACTCCATCTTGCAAAACAGCCTCACGTCTCCCATTAATAGTCTCTCTTCTAGGGCGGCTAAACACAACCAGCTCTTTCAACCATTCCTCATAGGATTCGGCATCTAGACCCACTTTGATATCTGGATTGCTCTCCTCCGAGCACCCTCCAGCTTGGACCTCTTGATGTGCGGCACCCACAACTGGACACAGAACTCCAGATACAGCCTAATCATCACAAGTTTGATCTGCAGCATAAACAATTAATAGTCCCATGTAGTATTACCACTTTATCCTTGCAGTCTGCATTATGTTACTTTTTAATCAGCAGTTGGAAACATTTTTGGAGACCTCAAGCTGTTTTATGCTAAGGGTTCATTCTTCATTCAAGTGTTTGACTAGGATCTGGAAGACTAGGATTTAAATCCCCACTTGGTCATGAAGTTCAGTAGGTGGCCCTGTGCCAATCACAAACTCTCAGTCTAAACTACCTCACAGGATTGTTGTGAGAGACAAAAGGAAGGGGGGAAGAATCATATACATGAGCTTGAGCTCCTTGGAGAAAATGTAGTAGTAGTAGTAGTAGTAGTAGTAGTAGCCGCCGCCTCGGTCCAGTATATCTGAAGGAGTGTCTCCACCCCCATCGTTTTGCCTGGACACCGAGGTCCAGCGCTGAGAGCCTTCTGGCAGCTTCCTCACTGTGAGAAGCCAAGTTACAGGGAACCAGGCAGAGGGCCTTCTTGGTAGTGGCACCTGCCCTGTGGAACACCCTCCCACCAGATGTCAAAGAACAACAACTACCAGACTTTTAGAAGACATCTGAAGGCAGCCATGTTTACGGAAGCTTTTAATGTTTGATGCATTATTGTATTTTAATATTTTGTTGGAAGCTGCCCAGAGTGGCTGGGAAAGATGGGTGGGGTATAAATAAATTATTATTATTATAGCTAACAGGAACAGTAGTCAGGGATGATGGGAGTTGTAGTCCCAAAACATCTGGAGGGCCGAGTTTGCCTATGCCTGTGTTATGCCAAACTTCAGATGACAAATATCCACTCCCATATTCTGTGTGCAGATATGCTGCAATGCTCACACACAATAATTCTCCAAATGTGCCATGTTGGCAGGATAAACCCAAAAATTATTTTTAAAATCTTGTTTCATGCCTACTTCCTAAATTCACCCTATGTTAGCTGCCAGGCATTCACAGAACTTCCGGCAAACAAAAAAGGAAGAAAGAAAAAGATACAGACTAATTTCCTTTCAAATACAGGAGCCAACAGTTGCACCTCCATAAGCCCATACATATAATATTACAATTATAATCAAATATTAAGAATATCAAATGTAATCTCAGGTTGGCTTTTAATTTCTGGCACCTCAAAAAAAGGAAAAAGGAAAAAAGAGCACCAAAAGAAAATACATATCCAATTCAGATTCATTTTCTGAGCTGGTGGTTATGATCACTGGGGATTTTGGAAATTTTGTTTCTTCATCCAAATTTTGAAAACTGGTAATTTACTTTTATGTCTCCAGCAAGCTTAAAGCAATGGAACATATTTATTCCTAATGCTGCAAGTGCAATCTATTTTGAACACATAACCTCCTTAGATTATCTGGCCAGGGCAGATGAATTAAAATTTTATATTCAGCCAGAAGACCTTTTACTAAGGCACCGTTTCATGAACTAAACAGCAGGATAAAATATATGCATTCTACAACACGTGACTCTGCATTATGCTTCCAGATTTGTTTATATTTAACTTTCCACTTCAGATTTTAAAAGTATGGATGCTATTGAATGCTGCAATTCTACACACATTAACCTGAGAGTAAGTCCTACTGCAGCCAATGAAGTAAGCTCCTAGGTAGATATTTATTGTATTGTGTTGTAAAGTGGTATTTAAGACACTTCAGGAGTGAGCAGGAAAAAATTAAGCTATTTCCTAGTTTCAGCATGGCCCAGATTTGGAGTCTCTTATATCTACTGACAAACTCAAGACAGTCTGATGATTGTGAAATCCAAATTATCTGGCTTTTTACAACAAAACCAGACTTCAGTTTTGATTAGTGCCTACTAACCCATGATCTAGTGCACATATGACATTTATAAGCTGAAGAGGAAACTTCACTTGAGTAAGGCAGCTTTTAAAACCTGCAACATAATTCTGAGTTTGAATTTGTCAAAACAGTGGCCCTGTTTTGTAGCAAATATGTGCACTAAACACATGATCCTAAATGATCCTAACCGAAGGTTAAGACTAGCCCAGTAGTCAAGGAATTTTGACTGCAAAGAAATAGTGTTGCAAACTCAGTGAGCAAATCTCCCTAAATATATAATGATTTCAGGTTTCAGGTTTCTCAAATATCCAAGTAAAGTGAAATAAGTTACTGTACTGAGGGTGGTGGGAAACCTCTGCAAAGGCCCATAGCATTTTCTAGCAGTACTTTTTGGAGGTGATTCCCTGCAAAAGAGCTCTTAAAAAAACAAACTCGTTCAAAAGGTACTATTGACCAAAGAAGCGTGCTTTTTAAGTAACTTTCAATGATCACCTGCTGGAAAGCACAATCTCTCCTAGTCCAGAGTGTATCAGGAGGTGATCCTTTCAGGAGAGCAAAAAATCTAGGATCCTGGCGGACAGATTGGCCTTCCTTGAAGCCCCACTGTGAGCTCGAAGCCCATTCATTTCCCGCTCCAAGGCCCAGGCTTGCAAGGCCCTCCAACTCACCTTGAGAAGGTACTTGTCGATTATCTCCTGGCCGCAGCTGCTGCAGATGCACTTGCTGGGCGCGCATCCGCCCGGGCCCGAATTCAGCGAGCGCGGAGAAGACGAAGAAGGCGAGAGCGGGGTGGACGGCGAGCACGAATCCTCGTCTCCGGCCACCTCGGGGCTGACCTGCCACACGGACACGAGCAGATGTCAAATACACACGGGCCTGCGACCCCTCCCCACGGGCCTGTTTCCCTCAGGAGCCTCTCCGAGGCAACTCTCGTCCTCTCCCCGCCGCCCAATCATTAGATCCAGCTGCCCTAGCGAGCGCTCCCTTAAACCAGCCGCCTCAGCCGAGGTTCCCCGCCAATACTACTGATAAAGTAGCTGATAATAGGGAGAGGAGCTCCCCTCAGTTCCTACTATGGTTGAATATTCTCTCTCCCTGGCGCCCTTCTTCGTGTTTGTGCCCCTTCGCCCTCACAAATCTCCCTCAGAAGAGAACCCAGCCCGACCTGAAGGCCACCCAGTGAGTGCCCTGACTGGGTCGGGGCAGGTGGGAGAGACTGCGAAGCCACGCGCCCGCCTGGCCGCCCGCTAATGCCCCGTTCCCGCCTTTCTCGCGCTGCCCACACACAGAGTCCCCTGTCGCCTCAGACACGCCGTCTCTCCTTCAGCTCCCTTCACAGACTAGGAGGAAAGTCCGTTTCTCGAGCAGCGCTCGTCGCTCCATCCCACCCGCGTCTCGCGGACTTACCAGCCCCGTCTCTCCCGCGCTTTTCCGTCTTCTCCCAGTCGCGGTCGCCGCCGCCGCCGCTGCTACTGCTACTCGCCCACACTCCTCAGCCATGAGCCTCGGGAACTGCGAAGAAAGACCAGACGGCTGAGCTCGCCGAAGGCCGCCGAAAACTGAGGCTCGTCATAGGAGAAGGAAAGAGGGGCTGCCGACCATCCTTCCCTCCCCTCCAGCCAAAACTAAACGGCGGCAATTAGGGGGCGAAGTCGGCCCCGAGGCATAAGCGCTTCAATGGGGCCCTTGAGCACTAATTGCCGCTCCTCCAGCAGCAGCCCGAGACCTCGCCCGCCCGGCGCTCGTGCCGGGCACGATTTAAATGAAAATGCCTCAGCTTGCGCGGCCTCCAAATACCCTCCGCAATTAGAGCCCGCCTTGCCACTTCCAGCTTGGGGCCTCCGAGGTGTAAATTGCCACTTAAGCACTCGAGCCGAAGTCAACAGGCCGAGGGGCTGCTGCTTAGACTCGAGGATTTATTTATTTCGTTAAGCTGAGGCCACAGAAAAAGGGGGGAAGAGGAAGAAGGGAATGTCACCAGAAGAGAAAGGAGGAGAATAGAAACCAGCCAGCTGAATTTAATTCGGGGGGTCATTAAACACAATGGCCCCCTTGGCCAATTTGGAGGGAGGGCGCGCGCTTGATGAAGCCGTTTGGCGCGGCCGAGGCCGAGCGAGGCAAGGGACAAAAACGCTCGCGCCAACTCCGCCTGGGCGCTGCGCTCGCCTCCATTAGGCGCGCGGAACAAAGCCGGCGGAGGGCGACCCTCGGCCAGTCAAGCCCGCGCCCAAAGCCCCCTTTAGCTAAGCAGCCGACTCCATCCAAAGTCGCAGGGCAGTCCTGAACCCGATTACTGTTTCCAATGGAGCTTTGCTCCCTGGCGAGGGATGCCACCTCGATGCGGATTAATTACCCCGCAATCCCAGCGGTTAAGATGTCAGTGAGGGCGAGTGTGGGCGATGCATGTCCGATCCACCTGAATCGCCAAGATGAAATGGGAGAGAGATCATCTGGAGCGGAGGTAGCGGGCACTGCGCCCTCCGACATCATCCCTGACCATCCGGCGCCATAGCCGGGGCCAAACAGAGCCCGTCCCTATCTAGAGCGCCCCGATCCGGGGTATCAATGGGTCTGCCCAGAGTAGCCTCGTGGAAGGAGGCCGAGCTAGTTTCGGGGACACATTCCTGACCCCGCGGAATAATTTTAACTAGGTTGCAGCTAGTCCACCGGCTCCTTGCTTTGCCGAAATCTTTGCGACGGAAGAGGCTGCGCGCCATCCACCGTCCCGGGCCTACGCAGAAGCCAGCCCTGCATGTTTCCACGGGACTTGTTCCCCACCGGCGTCTATAGATGCAGCGCACGATTTGACGTTTCCCATGCGCAGGTAAGTAGTATACAGCACAATGGAAAGAGGCAGGAAGGTTACAGCAAAAAAAGGGGGGAACACTATCCCCCAGAACCCTTAAAAAGCCAACCCAAACCCAACAGGCTCTACTCGAGCCCTTGCAAACAATTTGCTCTGGTTTAAATGTCTTTTCGTTTTGGCTTAAGCAAGGCTTCTATTTCCATCTGCCATGGGTGCTTTAGTTGAGATTCCTGCATTGCGAGGGGGTTAGCCTAGATGACCCCCGGGCCAGGGGTCCCTTCCAGCCCTACGGTTTTATGATTCCAGTGAATAAGTATATTGCATTCATTTTTAGAATTCCTTGAACAGAGACTAGGAAATGCGGCGGCCCTTGAGGGTTTGGCGCACGGTCTGGTTTAAGGCTGCTTGCGATCACTTACCCCGGAGTAGCCCCATCGAAGGCAGCCGAGCTAGTTTGGAGGATTCTGACCGCGCCGATCGCCACAGATGTAGGGGGAACCCAAAACCGCTGGAATTAACTGCCTTTTAAAAGAGGGGTGAACAGGAGGCAGATACGGGTCTGCTGGCAGGTCTTTGGTTTGCAAAGGACTCCTGGCTACCAACTGCTGAGCAGCAGCAACGAAAAGACTTGCCCACCCCCTCTAAATTATGCTGCCGACACGGAGGGATGTATGGATGCGTTGGTGGGTGGACCGACCGCGAGCTCCCATCAGTTCTGATAAACTCAATGCAGATTCTTTAATTCTAAACGGTTTGGCTTGGGCACCAAAAGAAAAAGTAGGTCATGCAAGCCTGACGTCTGTCACCCGCTTGCTTTAGGGACAGTTCGAAGCGAAATCGGGGCACGGTAAAAAAAAATCCTCAAAAGCCAGCGATGCCTTAAGGGACTACTCCGTTGTATGAAGTCGAAGCGGCGTCCTTCGTAAGAAGTGGAAGCGGTGTCAGTCCTCCGTGCGCCAAATATTCGATTTCTCTCTTTCGCCTGCAGACGTTTCCTACTAAACTTGTTTTCGTGTGCTGGCGCGCGCTTTTCTTTATTTCTTTTTTTCCCCTTTTCAGCTGGAAATTCAGGTATTTGTTTATATTTTAGATCTACAGTTAAAAACACACCCCAAAAAACCCGTAGCTTTCCACACACAGACACACCAAGTAAGGGGTGTCAAGCGCTTACAGACGTTAGGTGGAACCGTGCCAATTTGCCTTCAGGAGTGGAAGGGGAAGTCGTTTCCACCACACGAAAAAGCGCATTTCAAAGGAAGAGGAGGGGTGGGGGTGGGGATACTTTATAAAATTACGAAATGTAATTAAAATTACATTTTTTGGGGGGGGATTCCTGGACGGGTCTTAAGCTGCGATGAGCAAACCGCTTAACGCGAAATATTCGCCCCCCGCTGCAACGAAATGAAACTACTCCGGAGCAAAGGGCATAGCAGCTGGTATCTCTGGGGGCAAATTCGGATCCACTCCACTTTTACACAGACTGCGAGGGAGGCAATCGGCTTAAGGAAAAGGGTCTCTCGTCTTCGCAGGGGGAAGAAGAGGCAGCGGGCTCACCTTTTCCGTCGCGAGGCGAAGCGCAGGCACGTCTTTGTCGTCCAGTTTACACACAAACATCTGGTTGCTCTTCCAATACATGGCACTGGGCTGGGAGCGCTCCTCACATACCAACTCCAGAAAGGACGGAGCCCCCACTCCCTCCCTTTCCGCGCAGGAGAAAAAGAAAAGGAAAAAAAGCGACTTGGGCGAGTTTCGAAAAGTGTCAAGGAGATGATAGCCAACGCCCGGCCCTCCTCGTCGGCCTCCAGTCCTTGCTCCGAATGGCCTCCCCCTCGTCTTCTCCGCTTCCCTCTTCCCGAGCTCCCTACCCGACTCCACTGATGTCAGACCCTGGAGGGGGGGAAAGTTTTGTTTTCAAGTGGGTGGAACCTCTTCCCGCAAAAGCCTCTTGGCTGGCTGCTGGAGCCTCACCTCCTCGTGTAAAACCCGCCTTCTGTACATGTTCAGATCTTTATCGCTACAAGCAAGCGCGCTCCAGGGAGCGGGTTTTTTAATATATATATATAAAAGGAGAAGTGTGTGTGTGTCGGGGGGGGGGGGGAGAGAAGCACAGGAGTATGCTAACTTTGGATTAGTCACTTCACCTCTCTCTCTCTCTCTCTCTCTCTCTCTCTCTCTCTCTCCCACCTACCCACCCCGCTTTCTCCCCTCCTTCTTGCCGAACCTTGCGCTTTCTATGTCCGGGGAACCCAAGCCAAGGTGGAGGGCGCAACAGGCAATCGCGTGGCTTCCACCATCCTTAATCGCAGCAGCAGAGATTGCATAAACCTGGAGTAGAGAGAGAGGAACTGCGTTGGCCTCAGACGGTTCTTTAGTACTGTCTCTGCCATTAAGGGAAAGCGGTAGAACATCTGAAGAACCCCAAACTCCGATTGGGGAAGGGAGAAAAGAATCAGATCGCGGGGAAAGCTAACTAACTTATAAAGTCTTGCGCTGGCGGGGTGGGAGGTCGGCGGTCGTGGAGTGGGAGACTGCCCCGGACACCCCCTGCTTGCTAAATTCGGTTTATCTCTCTTAGCTAGAGGCGCGACGTTTTCTTGACAGGGCGGAGCAGATTGGGACAAGGGCCGCGACGTCCCAAAGGACCGTTGCACCTTACGCCAAGCGAGCCCGTTTCTGTCAAAGCAGGGGGCGACAATCCGGTGGCTTCGCGTTGACTGTTTCTCGGAAAGCGTCGAAGGCAACCTCTCTCTCCCCCCACCATGTGTCATTCACCTTTTTTAAACACAACAACACCTCTCTTCTCTTCTCTCCCTAGCCGCAAGGGGAACGGCCAGCGATTCGGGGATCGAAAGCTAAAACCAGATTTCTCCGTCGCTGAGGTGAGTTACCACGTTTATATTCCGGAGACCGGGATTCGGATTTTTCCAACGTAGTGTCTGAACGTCTGGGTATTCTTTCAGCAGGTTTTACTTCAGATTTGACAGTCCTATTCGCGAGGTCAGAGAGAAATGAAATGAGCACTCAAACATGCATGATCTGATGGATTTAAGTCCACAAAGCCTTGGAGAGCATAATAAATATGCCAGGTCTTTACGAGCTTCATCTTGAGTAGGGAGAAGTCCTTATAACTTTTAGTCAAATTTACTTCTAGTTACGCGTGCAGAGAATTCTATCACATCTCATCCTTATTTCAGAAGTAAGCCTCAGTGGATACAGTGGGGCCGATTCTGTAGTTACAGCCTCTGGTTTAGATCCTGAACATCTTACTTGACAGCAGGTCGAACTGCTTGTCCCAAGCAAATGCTTTTGTAGGATCTGCGAGCTACACCTTGATCCTGTGCACGTTTGTTCACCAGGCAAGTCTAGAAGGGCTCCCTCCCTCCCGTGGCCGCAACTTTAGCCAGAACATCATTCCTTTCCAGACTACAAACAACCGCAGATTCTGTGCAATCCTAAATCGCCCCTCTCCTCCTCTTCCCCATCTGAAAATCTCTCCTCGCTATGACCTCATGGATGGAGCTGCTGGTTGTTTGTAGTTTTATTTTCTTCTCTCTCTTTTTGCGGCGTGCCGCGTGTCTTTCTTTTAACCGGGCTCATAAAATAGATACCCGGGAAGGCCGCATAGGTGCAGACAGAGCTGATCGCGAGTTAACTGCCACGGAGTCCATTGGAGCTTTTATTCCCCAGCAAGCGTGCCTAGGATCTCAACCCCATAGCCGCGAAACCCTCCCCCCCCCGGCTTGGATGCCTCTCAGAAGTTAACGAGACGTTAAATTTGGAGACAAGCTTCCCTAGGAAGGTGAGTGTGCTTTTCTGGAATCCCGAGGCTACAGCCACTGGCGCTAGCTAGAGCGGCTGATCCAAGCAAGTCGCGCGACGGCGGGAAAATCCGCGGAGCGCAGCGAGCCGTGGCTCTCAACATTCCAGGCGACAGTAGCCTAGACGCCTTTGGAGGGATGATCTCAGGACGGGGCAAACCGGCGCGCTGGCCTAGGCGCAACTGCCTGAGCCTGCTGCGGGAAGAGAGAAGCAGACGTGGGCTCCAGATCGAAGTTAAGCTTCCAGGGCTGCCGGCCAGACCTAGCTACCCCCTCTTCTCACCTCCCTTTCCCCAGGGTTTCTTTCCATCATATATATATATATATAGCCCCCACGCGGCAACGTTCACCTCCAGTCAGGTTTGAAAAACAGAATCTTCATCCAAAATTTTAAAATGGCTCAGCTTGCTGTTGCAATTAGCTCGGCATCCCATACAAAACATCTGCCCCAAATTTGGGCTGTCATTTGCCAGCCTCGCTTGGTCAAGCCCCAAAAAACCCAGATTCCACGATCTTTCCCGACATATTGCAGGACGAGGGTGGGGGAGTTAAAAATGCCCCAGTAACCTGAACAGGGAAGAGGTTATTGCAGGTGATTCAGTGTCTCAGTGGATCATCACCATCGTTTATGCGACGCCCTTGCTTTCCATTTAGGAAAATGAAAGAAAATATGCTGGAAGATAGCTTGCCCTTTATTACAAAATGCACAGTTTGCATTCAGTCGGACTTTTATTTATCTGCTGTATCTCTTTTCACTCCCAAGACTCGCTGCCGGTTCATCATCTTCCATCGTTTCCATATTTCTTCCATTAAATCGCCCTCTTTGTGGGTCTGCTCTTGTTCTTGAGGCTATTATTAGCCTCCTGCCACAGCTCGAACGCGAAGCGATGGGAGGACCGCCAAAGCTCTGATTCACCCGCTCCACGGCTCCTTCCCAGCAGTATTGGCCAGGCAGCCCTCTCCACCCATCGCGGAAGTCGTATCGGCACTTCCGGAGGAGGGCCAAGGGGGGGGGGTGGCATTTAACACCACGAAAAGCAGGCTAATAGGTCTTATCCTTTGTGTCTGAATGAGAAATGTGTCTATATGAGACGGTTACCCTTAAACAAGGGGATGCAAAATCCTCTCACACACAACTGAGCAATGTTGGTGATGTTGCCGTTGCCCTCCTCCACTGTAAACCACAAACTTTTTGAGTGTGTCTTGGGATTGGATTGAGATAACTCCATACTTGGTTTGGAGGCTGATTTGCAATAACCCAATAGCCTTCCTGTTACTTTGGCATCATAGTGTACCATACTCGTAGTGTATAGCCAAAACATTGGCCTTGAAACTCAGCAAAGGAATGGGGATTGATTTTGTTTGTTTGTTTGTTTGTTTGTTAAGGCCCTTTAACTAACTCACCCAGGGGGTTGGATTAGATGATACTCGGGTTACCTTCCAACTCTACGATTCTATCTCCTGGATCTTCTTTTGCCCACCGCCCAGCAGAGGAGAAACACGTGTTTGGGGCCTTCACCTGAAAGGTGCAAGCAATTACAGCCCTGGCAGGAGCCTCCCCGTTTCCCTGGGAGGTCTCAGACTTCTTTAATCTGTCGAGAACGGACTAATGACTGGTGCGGGACGGCGAGATCGGAAATGAGATAGAATCAAGGGAAAATAATTTGGACACCAGGAAGCCTGCATTTAAGCTGCTTAGAGAAGAATCGTGCTTTAATTTTAGGACTCCGCCTTGGGCTGCTTTCTCTCCCCTCCCACCCACCGCGGGCATTTCTGGGGGCACCGTTAACCCTGTAGGTGCCTAGCGTTGTAGTCTGGTTTCCTTGTGTTGGGAAAAGCTTTGGTGCTGCCACCAGATACAGAAATGTGTGTCTTTTATCTGTAGCAATCCTTATGCTTGCCACCTGCTACGATTACCCTGCAGTCCGCTCTGCCCACTGACTCCGATTCTGTGGTGATTGCTTGTAAGTATGTATGCAAAGCATCGATCCCCAAAACACCTACGTGGTCCGTCCGTGGAACGTTGCTGCAAACAATTCTGCTTTATCTGACTCTCCCCAAGACTTGCTTCAATCATTTCAGAGACGGCCAACAATTCCCAACAAGGTCTCCTTAATTTCTTGAGTCGTTGAAGACATATTAGCAAGCAGTAAAGGTTTAAGGAGATTTGAGGGGTGCTGCCGAGAGAGGTTAAAACAACTCGGTTCATTTCTTCCTCAGGGTTTCTCTTCCTCTCTGTCCTCGGATTGCCCTTTCTTATCTGCAAATGATAAGGAACGTCTGCAAAAGGTTGCGAAGCCTGCTTTTAGCATCCAATCGGTCCACGATTTACACAACAACAACAACGACGACGACAAAATCTGGTTGCAAGTAGGGGGGGGGGTCCCCAGCAGGATTGTGGGGCAAGCTGCAAAATCTAAAGTAAGCGGAAGATCTTTCAGCCAAAAGTTGCAACCTTAAGTCCTAGGGAAATCAGTGACAAGATTCAAGTAGTATGAGAAGATACAGTATTGGAATCTGCAAGACATTTCTGACTGCGGCAAACATTTCCTGAATTCTTCCCATTCATTAGGATGATTGCTGTGGATTTTGTGCAAGAATTTGGAAAACAGCGTTCAAAGCAACAACCTAGAACATTTAAAGCATGCCCGGATGGCATTGCTGTTGTGTGCTTTTGCCTTCTCACCCTTTACCGGTTTACTCTGATGTAGATCTCATTATGTGCAGTGGAGTTTGTTCCCAAAGAAGTGGCAAGGCAAGAAAGAAAAAAAGATGGAGGGCTTTAAAGTGCATTTCTATCCTGGTTCCTACCTAAATGCGGAGGGAAAGCCTGCAGGAAGATGACAGGACGACCTTCTAAGGTCGAAAACCACATTGCCGAACGTGTTGAAAACCCGATGGGATCTGGAAAGCGGCGTTGGAAAGCCTGCCCCGAGATTTCCAAACAAAAGTTTTGTTTTCTTCTTCTTTTCACTGTGCTTCGTTTTTCACATGGCGCAAGATGTATTCTTGTGGGTATTTCTTATTCCCCAACGCCCTCCTAAAATCGTTCGGCAACGTGGGGAGAATTTGGAAAAGTAATGGCGTGCCAGGGCCCGCCTCCCTACAGAAATAAAACCAACATTAAAACAAACACACAAAAAGTCTCGAACGTATTCGTTAATAATAAATAATAAAAATAAATAAAAATAAGCTTGCGTAAATAGATTCCGATTACAGTGGTCAAAGTATATCAGGTCCAAAGGAGAGAGATGGAGCGTGGTCTTTACAACTGGCTAGTGCCCAAAATTATCCCATACTTTTGTTAAATACATTTCGAGGAAGGGAAAATAATGCCAAAAGGTAGCGAAATCTTCTGCTTTCTCCCCAAAGCGATATTCAGAACCCAGTGCATCTAGAAATCATGTGGCTAATAGTGAATCTGATGGCCACTGGTAAACATTTACTTGAAAAAATAATAATTCAGAGCAACTATACGCCCGAGCGAGCGAGCTTCAAACCGTAGCTCAATTCCAGGCGTTTGCCGCTGTCCCCTGTAAAAACTGGAGTGGGAGAGAGAAATCTGATGAAAGCTTATCAGTTACAGTTGGTTGACAAGGAAAACGCTGCTCACTCGAGGAATGCTAACTGCACATTGTTGCTGTGTGCGCGTGCGAACACATTGTTGATAGTACTAAGAAATTATGTAGGGAACTTGCAGACTCTTATGGTTTGTGCTTTTGAGTTGGGGTTAGTTTATTTTGAAAGTCGACTGAAATACATCTCCGTTGTCCTAATTCTGAATTGGACAATTTAAGATGCCATCTTTTTATACCTCCCGCCACCATTTTTGAAATTCTATATCAAGTGTAAACAACAACAACAACAACAAAAGACGAGGGAAGAAGATAAAGGGGGGAAAGGAGAATTTCCCTATTGTTGGGAAGCGCGAAAGTGCGTGGGTTGTGTGCGCATTTTCATATAACGTGGGTCTTTCTAATAGCCTTCAGCAATAATTCTGAATGCTGAAGAAAGAGGAAAGAATACTGAATAATTTGGGTGGAATATTTTTGCATATTGTTTTTGTGGCTAGTTCAAATCTTCCAAAATGCAGCAGACAATACTTTTCGGAACGGGTGTTGGGGCGGGGATGTAATATTCCACCCCATTATATTTTGGTCTGACTGCAGCTTTTTCCTCCCTTTTGCAATAAAGGCCAAAAGTATACCTTTTTTGTGTATAACGTCTTCGGTCGAGTCAGTTGCAAACACCACTGAAATTGTCAACCAATACGACTCCCTAACATCGTTTAACTAAGGACTAAGAACCAAGTCTTTAGCTGCCCTGCGCAGCCCGATCCTAAGCAGCGTTAGAGGTGCCACTGAAATCACAGCGCAGCAACTGCTACTAATGTTCGTGTTTTGAATCTCTTGTAAACGCAGGTTGGGTTTTTCGTTGTTTGTTTCCTAGCCCAGCTCATAGGCTGGGTTCTCTGCACCCAGTTACCTACAGGCGTAAATTCTCTTTGTCGGTGAAACTTCGTGCCTCAGTGAATCTTGCACTTGGATATTTGTTGTTGTTTTGGGAGGAAAGGCCTCCTGAGTCCAGCAGGGCGTGCTTTCGAGGCGGATTACATAGGACTGTAGTAGTAGTGCATGTCTTTTCAGAAGTAAATTCCATGGAATTTCCCCCCTCCAATGAAAAAAAATATGGCATTAAAATGAGCAGGAGCTAATGGTATTCCTTCGAATCGTGTGCAGGAGTCGTTTAATTGGGGGACTTTATTCTAAATAGTCAAATGATGGGTTGGATATTGATAGGCAGAAAGTAACAGTACCTTCGCTTTCCACCGGATCCTCGTGCAATATCCAGTGTTTGGAGGTTTTAAAATATCTGCTTATATTCTCTCTTTGTGCTTCTCTAGAGACTGAAGGAAAGTCTCCAGAGACTGAAGTAAAGGATAGGTTTTTGTTTAACCTTTATTCAGATTAGTTTCTAGGAAGATTGGTTCACAACATTTGCACTATAATAGAGTAGTGCTTAACTCAGCATGACCACTTTACTGATAAATAAAAACCACTCCTTTCCTAAATATAAGCTTTATTTGGCACTCCGTTAATTGCAATGGAATTCACTTTGGTCTTATAGCCCAATGTAAAATATACAATCCCATCATTTGCAAGTTTATATTCAGCAGGGAATTCCACTGAATTCACTGGGATTTCCACTGAATTCCAATCTATACATACTAATGGCACAATCCTATATGTATCAACTCAATTCAGTGTCAAGTCAATTCAGTGAAGAAACTTACTCCCAGGTAATTGTGTATAAGGTCGCAGCTTAGCTGTTATGTGCCGACAATTGGGCTGCCTGTGATGCAAATAAGTGATAACAAAGACAAAATAAAACGGTCTCTTTCAAAATGCCTAACTGAACAAATTAGGGATTTCTGAAATAAACTCCCTAAACCCCATTGCCTGTGTAATTAGACTGCAGTATTTCCCTGTTGTGTCCAACATGAAACCCACAATTCTGCTGCACAAGTAGTAACAGTGCAAAGCAATGCATATTTATTCTGAAGTAGAATTTACTCCCTATTAAATGTGTTTATGATTGTAGTTTAGGACTAAGTAAACATGCATACGATTTCAACTGTGAATGTCCTCAGATCTGTACCATAGGATGAAAGCAAAAGATGTGGGATTCTCCCATTTTAACTGTTGGTACCACTCTCTCTTTGCTGGAGCATCATAATAATCTCTGCTAGGAGAAGAAATTGTGTGCAAATGATGCTGAGATGTGCACAAGAGTCTTATAAAAGTAATGTCGTATAAATGTCACGTAAAAGCAAATGACAGGTAGGATTGGGGCCTAGATTTAGAGCAAGGTATAAACATGCATTGCCATTTAGCTGAACTTGTGGCAAACGAGGATTATGCTTCCACATGGCAGTTTATTGTGGACTCAGGGCTGATCATGCATGCAGGTTTTGTGCAGAAGCCACATGATGTTGCCCTCATTAAAACACCACCTTATATATTCCTCCCTATTTATTCTAGATTTGCCTTTTCTGGGCGTGGGGACTGATAAGGTTAACTACCCACCCCCGTAAGAGAAATTCTGGATTAAAGGGTAGTGGCAATGTGTAGCAGGGAAGAAAATATGGGGTGGCAGTTGGATGAGGATGACTTAATGTGGATGCTGGGGGCGGAGGGAATGCTTGCATGCATGAGCACTACAGAATCCATAATAAACTGCTGTGTGGAAGTGCCCTGTGTCTAGATTTGCTGGAGGGAGCAGGTGGTGCTCAGATTTGAAACCAGTCTGTAGTGTCATAGGTTCTATCCCATAATAGATAAAATAATAATATAGATTCTTTAAGGATACGCAGGCAACTTTTCACTTACCTCTGAGCAACCACAGCTTCCCTGCCTTACAGAGTCAAGCTACCCTTCTAATTGGTACTAATCTGTGTAATTGCACGCTCAAGAAAAATGATGGAAAGTAAACAGGTGAAGGAGAGAAGTATATCTGCATAAAGCACCCAATCCAGATTAAGTTAGTGTGCTTAAATCACAGCCTTATGTGTATTTACTCAGAATTGGTCCTACTAATTTCAGCTGGTAGGTACGTGTACATAAGACTCCATCATATATCCCATTGAGTTAATAGAATTGCGGCTGATGAACTTTCACCAGATTGCTTACTGGGGCAACCGTATTTATTCTTCCCAAATTGCAGAGTGACTTTAAAAGTTTTCACAGTATGTCATGACTTTTTAAAGTTATTTTTCACCAGCAAAAATAATTGTATAAAAAGCAAAATGTTAACAACATGAAAGGCACACTGCTTATATAAAATATTTGTTAATCAGTGGTACGGGGGGTGGGGGTGGTGAGTGATGAAGATGTGTTTGCTGTGTGTTTGTTTGTGTGTGTATATGTATACATATGCATACTGGTAATGACAACTTGTTTGGCCCCCTTTTGTGAGCACGCTATGGGGTGTCTAAATTTCCCATTTCCTTCAACCCAAATATGCCAGGAACTCACCCCCAGTTCTTCTGGGCAGATTAAATTTGTCATCCCTATGCCAGATAAATTTCTCCCGCCAATCAAGTTGTGTAATAAGTTAAAATATGAAAAGACAGGAATGTAGCCATTGTCTAAACTAAACCATATTTGATGGATGGGCCCAAATGATACTTCTCCTGGCAAAGGTATATGTCTATGTGTGGGGTGGGGATTAGCTTACAATGATTCAATGAAGCAGGCAGTGGAAAAACACCACACCAGAGAATGAAGAGACCTCTGGGGCTTTAGCCAATTGAGGGATGGATACAGCCTTGAACCTGCAATTTAGGATAGATGAAAAGGAAAGCAGGTCTCCTACATCTTTAGTGGTAGTGGGGAGTTGAGTCTCTTGAAAGAATTCCCTCTTCTGGACAACTATTCAAGCAGAAGATTCCTGTCATCTTTATTTAAATTATTTTTAACGTGGCCACTCTACTGGAGTTGGATAAAATGAGTTTTGGGAAGCAAGAGTTGTAATAATGGGCAGGCATTAAGAATGAACAAAAAACCAGGCTAGCTATGAGGCAGCAAATGTCATTTGTTAAGGATGCTGGGAATTGCTGCTTTGTAAACTACAGTTCCCATAAACTTAAATGTGCTTTAAATGTATGGTGTGTACACCAACAGAGTCCTACTAGCAGTAGTCCAGGTGTGTTTTATTTCCCTGCCACCACACTAATAACCTTAATCTCAGACTGTTTTGATTCATTACAAATTGGCTTGAAGCACTGTGTAGTTAGAAAGTCACTGTGATGTAGTGGTTGGCTCAGGTAAGAAATGTGGTGTGACTGAAATTGGCCCTAACCGTTTGGTTGTGCTTGCTGGTGCTGATGGGAGTTGTAGTCCAAAACATCTAGAGGGCCTATTCCAGGGTTAGAGTGCTGGCCTGGGACCTGGGAGACTAGGGGTGAAATTCCCACTCAGTCATAAAGTTGACTGGGTGATCTTGGGCCACTCACTGTCTCTCAGTCTAATTTACCTCATAGGGTTGTTGTGAGGGTAAAATGCAGAAGAAACGAACAATGTACACCACCTTAAGCTCCTTGGAAGAAATGCAGGATGAGAATATTGCTGCTGCTGCTGATATCAATATAGTTAATGTGTATGGGGAACTGAAGTGTGTTGGTTAACTTTGGACTGCCCTACACTCCACTCCACAGAGGTGGTGTTCCTATTCTAACTATTGTCATGCACTCTGAATTTGGGATGTACACTCTGTCTTGCAGCAACCAGTGTAGTAAAATGTAGTAAAATCCAGACTGGCCAAGGCCTATTACACCTACACCAAATCTTGAAGCTGCTTCAGCCACAGAGGCCTGACACTCAGGACCAGTCCAATATGTTTTGGTGCCTAAAACCAAGGTGGCACCACTTTCCAAAATTCCACATATAGAGGCAACTGGCAGTTGAATCTTACTTCAGCACTGAATGCGTCCACTGCATTTGAGGCAGCAGGCAAGCTTATGGAGTGTAGGTAGACTGTTTGACAATGCACTTATGTCCTCCAAGGTTTTGTTGGCAGTTCCCCCCCACCCAGTATCCTCACCCCACCTAATGATGTGGATGGCCCTGCTAATAATCAGGAATGGGAATTTGGAAGTTTGCTTGTGCTGCTGTAGAGTATTGAGGCTAGGGACACAGCATGGTCAAAGGATACTTGCATATGAGAGAGGTGATGTTGCACATTGTGCCACATTGTAAATAATTTTTATCCTGTCTTTCTACAAAATAATAATACATCAAAGACCATGCATGAGATCAGGTAGTCCTCATTTTCATGCAAGTACAGAACCCTTTATTCCAGCACAGAAGAGCACCAATTATTCCTCTCCCATGGGCTGGCAGAGTCAGTTCAGTCCTGAAGATACTATGTATGTCACTGACATGCTGCCACCTGCAGCTCAGTGATTCACCATGCAGGGAAGCTGCTGACAGATCCAACCACACTTGACAGTGGGTAACTCAATAGCCCCAGCAGCAGCAAAGGAAGAGAGTAGCTTGGAGTTTCTTGACCACTGGAGTTATGCCACTAATGGTACTTAAAATTTGAACAGCATTTGTTGCCTAACCCAATAACAGTGGCATCACTAGTATGGCTACAGAGTTCCATGTGGCCTGTGTGATGATTTCCCCCTCCACGAAATCATTTATTTAATTAGTTAAGACAATTTCTATACCCTTAATATATTAAAAACATAGCTAAGCAGCACACAACAAAACTAAAATAGCACTAATATGACAAAATGCACAATTAATTCATCAATACTAACTACTAAAAAGTACAAAAATGCAACAAAGTGTTGCATACAAAGTGTTGCATACAAAATGTAGCATGCAAAATGTTGCTGTTGTTCTGTCCTCACTGGGGGAAGGAACTATTCTCAGAGGACAGGTTTCAAATATCCATGCTGAACTTTATTGATGGGAGCCACTATCCATGCCTACATCAGGCTGTGTTGGCAACTGAGCCACAATCAGGTAAAGTGAATAAGAGGATTTGAGGCACAGGAAAAGTTTATCAAGTTGGGATGCCAGTATGTTGTCCCTCTGTGCACTTTCTAGTGTCTGCCACATCTCAAAGAAGAAAAAAGGAACGGAATCTCCCAGTGGAGATTTCACTCCTCGCCTTTCATCACTGATTTGCCACCCACCTGAAAGGAAGACAATGGCTGCTACCTGATACAGAAAGGATTCATATCGACTTACCCAGAGGAAGTATACTCTACTGTATGAAATATAATGGAGGGCCTGGATTCTCCCAACATTGCAAAGCTGTGTAGGATTACTTCCACCACCCCTCTTCACCATACATGGAAAGCTGAATAATTTCAAAGGTTCGGAAATTTTGTGCATCTGTGTGCATTTTGGGCTCTTTCATTTTGCAACTTGCCTACCCAGGCCTAGATAATACTGATATTGTTTGTTTACTTCCTTTTGGAACTTTCTTCCACCATCTTGTTGAAATGTTCATTAGCTCACATCAAATTGCATGATCTGATATCTCCAACAATGCTAGTTAGTTCCTCTTTAAAACATCCTGCTCATTTGTTTGAAATAACAGTCAGTACCGCTTTCTCAAGTTCACATTAGTCTGGACAGTTAACAGCTTTCTAAATTGGTTCCATGCCTTGGTTATGCTAGATTCTGATGAAGAGACTAACAGCACAAGTCTGAGCACAATTACTCAGAAGCAAGCCTTGCTGTCTTCAGTAGGATTTCCTAATCAGGGACTGTGTTAAGATGTATGTTGTATGTTGGCATTCATCTGTGTCTCAAGACACAATGGAGTGTGCCTCTGGGGGACAGAGTGAAGTCAAACCACTGTGTTAGCAGCACCAAAGTCACCTCCCCAAGTCACAAGCCTGGGCATTGTGCATGAAGGCCCTGGGCTGCCCAGACAACAAGACCCTCCTCTCAGCCTCACTGATGTGGTCCAAAGGAAAGCAGAGCAATGCATTTGGCACAAGCTTTGTTGCCAGAGTTGGAGGTATACAAGGTACCATCTAACCATCTTAGGGACTCCACTCCACTTTCTCTTTTTAAGCTTGCTTCCAGCATTTTTAATACTACTTGCTCTATTACGGCTCCAGTTCTAAACACACTTATTAGGGGATGTTCAATATTAAATTTAGCAAGAACTAAAAAGCATCTAAGCAAGCAGAGTGAGCTTTCCTCCCAAAAATTATTCAAGTAATCAGAACACTCCTATGTGTGGGATAGGGTATATGGATGACAGCTCCATAGGGTAGCTCCATGTTTCATAGACCAGGGTTTCCCAAACTTGGGTCTCCAGCTGCTGTTGGGACTACAAATCCTACCATCCCTAGCTATCAGGACCTGTGGTCAGGAATGTTGGGAACTGGAGACCTAAGTTTGGGAAACCCTGTTATATACAGATTCATGGAGGATATAGTTCTTGGCAGATTCTATCCATGATGGCTATGTTTTATCTCCATTGTTAGAGGCAGTATGCTTATGAATTCTGGTTGCTGGAAACAGCAGGAAGGAAGGGGGCTATTGCACTCAGGCTCTGCTTGTGAGTGTCTCATAGACATCTGGCTGGCCCCTGTGATAGGAGAACACTGGGCTAGATGGGTCTTTGGTCTGATCTGACAGGCTTCTTCCTAAGGTGTCATTTTACAAAGTAAAGATGGCTGCCAATATCCTAAGCATAAAGCAAAATTCTTGTTCCATTCTACAGAAAAGAACATTTCACAACTGATGTGTCTTACTTGGGAACATGTGCACAGGGAAATTCCTATTTAATTTTCAGTTTAAAAAGAAGAAAGGTGGAAGAATTTGTTGCATGCATGCCTTATTACCCTATTGGTATAATGTGCCTTTTGACATACTAACAATATATTATTGTCTTATGTTATTACGTGTGGTAAGCAGTATTTATTTGCAGTGAAGTTGGATAATGAGATGCAGTATGCATGCTAGTTTGCTGAATTTTGTTTTACTGGAGGAAAGAGAAGTTGGTAAAGAGAAGATACGTCAAAATTTTATTCAGAGGGAGGGGGATGGAGAAGAGTAATCGGTTTAATTTCCAGGTAAACATATAGCTGTGAAGTAACGGTAGCCAGAGAGAAAGTGAGGGCTGGAATGGGCGTGAAGCAGGACCCCTAGCCAGGCCACAACAGAGGACTCAGGCGGATTTTGCCTGTGGCTTCAATTCGATTCCCTGCCGTTTATCAGATAAATAAACAGGACAGGTTTTTGTTTGGGTTTTCGCTGGCCTGACCGAGGGAGGTCCAGTCCCCTTGGGGCGAAGGAGCACGGATCTTGTGAATGACGCTTTGGGGCCTTCTCAAAATGCAAAGTCGCTTTCTTTAGACAAGCGTTTGCGTTTCTGTAGGCTCCTTTCCCCCTCCCACTTTCCCCTTTCCTTTCCCCTTTTTTTGTGCTGGCTCACCGGGCGATCCAAGCAATTACTTCATCATCTCCCACCCAAGCAGCCAGCAGGGCGCTCGGCTCGCTCCAACGACCCACGTTAGGGAGGAAATAGAAGCTCCACGGAGTTCAGTGGCGCTTATTCGCAAGTAACCGCGCATGGGGGGGGGGAAGGGTAGAAAGACAGACAGACATAAAGAAAATTCTCCAAAGTATTAAGATTGGTCTTTCGGACCAGGTGGAGGGGTAATGCACGCGCCTTTTCTTAAAACCTAATCTCTCTCTTTTTCTCCCCATTTTTCTGTTTTCTTCCCCCTTTCTCTGTGTATTAAATTCTGCCACCACGCCTGCTCAGTGAAAGAACTAACATTATCCAAATATCAGGGGCCCCGATGCAGCTTCTTACTAGCAATGTTGCAGGCACCTTAAAAACAACAACAACAACCTAGCATAAACTTTGAACAGTAGCATAAAGAAGGATATGCTTTTTTAAAAAAGAAACCCAGCCAGACCTCCCTTCCCCCATGTCTTCCTTTCCGCGCCAGTGAAAAGCGCCTCCTGTCAGGCCTTGGTGCGGTGCGATCCTGCGCCTGCTTACTCCAAAGCTAATTCTACTGAAGGAAACGATTCGTATCTGTTTTGTCTTCGATTATTGCTTTCCCAAGGGGCAGGCGGCTATACAGAGGGGAACGGGGAGACGCTCTTTCTGCCATCCTGCCGGATGGAGCCCTGCGCAAAGGTGCGCACCGCACCATGCCGAGTTGGAAAGAGAGAGGTGGAGACAATCTGCCCCCTCCCCGTTTAAAATTATGTCACGCCTAAAGCATCCTGACAGACTCATACAGCAGCCGGAGAGGGAAACGGTCCCTTCCAGAACTAAGATTTAAATGTCAGAAAGTATCGCTCTATCCATGTCTATATCTGCGCTCACCCAAGGAGATTAGCAGTGCGCATGGTCCTTTCGAAAGTGAAATGAGCTACTGAATAGAAAGAACGCTGCCCCGAAGAGTGAACAGTGGAACAGCGCAAACTGTTAAATCCTATTGAGCTCAGTGGCATTTCCTGCCAGGTAAGCGTGTATATTGAATTCTAGCCTAAATCTTGATCCTGTGGGAGTCAAACAATTACAGAATGAAAGGTCCAGCACGCCTAAAAGGCAAGGCTAGAAATGAAGAAATGCTTTTAACCAAGGGCAGCCAGTATTAAAATTGCAACAGGCAAGGCACCCTTGTTACACCGAACTCTTCCTCTGGTTGTGCAAAGCGTGGCGATACTAAGAGTTGTTCGCCCAGTGTTCAGTGGCGCCTGCTCCCAGATAAGTAGGCATAGGATGGCAACTTGAGAGTTGAACCCAATCCAATCCCACTCAGGCGTTCCACACTGAAATCAATGGGCACGATGCTGTCCACTGATGTCAAATGGATCTGCTCTGAACAGCACTTAGGTTTGGGTTTGCTGCTTTGGAATAATAACCACTCCACCGTGGTTGTCCCCTCACGATCACACACTCACACAGATTTACAAGCGAAGCTCCATATTTAGGGATAATGCACGCTCGGAAACGCGGCGGAAAACCAGCCTCTTGAAAGAGCTGTGTGTTGCTGAAGAACCAGTCAGTTGTAGTAGATCCTCTGGAGGCTCTGGAAAAAACAATTCTCGCTCTCCTCCTCCTCTCTTTCCCCTCCTGCTCACAGGATTCCCCGATCTCTTGGGGTTTGTCCTGGCCGGGTCTCCTGCACAGTCTGGTGCGCGCTTCACTCCGTCCTGCTTGGACAAGAGGGCTCCGAGTGCGGTTCCGGCTGTCCATCCATCCTTCCTTCCGTCTTCCCTGCTTCGCCTCCCCTGCAGCCCTCCAGGGAAGAAAGGATTGGAACGCCTCCATCTCTCCTCCAGGATAAAGGCCGTGAGAGGTACCCTGTATCTTTTCACTCACACCCACAAAAACCTCCATGGCAACGGGGCTCTTCCCGCAGGACACCCTGCGCTCTCTCCCCCTCTCCGCCCTCCGGCTACAGCCGGAGCCAGAAAAAAATCAGCAACGGAGGCCGAGGAGGAAGGACTCTCGCTCAGCTGCTCTCCCGGAGCCGCTTGGAATTGGGCTGCGCCGCTATTCGAAGCAATCCCCGCCGCTGCTTCCCGAAACTGCTCATCTTCAGCTTTTTGGTGGGGGATGGAACTGTGAGGCTTTCCTGCGACTGGATAGGGGGCAGGCAAGAGAAAGGCAGCCAGGCCCTGGGATCTCCTTTAAAATGTTTTTTTTCCCCTTGCGCAGAATCCAAAGATGGACTTTTTAGGTTCTTTGCAAACTGGGCCTCCAGATGTGGTTGAATTCTGCAGCTCCCATGGATCCTGCCCACTGACCTAGGAATAGAGGAAGGTGCCAGACCATTGCTCCGTCTAGCTCTAGCTCAGGGTTTTCTACTGGCAGCAGCTGTCTAGGATTTTAGACAAGGGACAGCTTTAAGTACCTGGAGATGCTAGTGATTGGCGGTGGGGAGCTTGTGCATGCAAAGAACAGGAAAACCAGAAGTTGGCCCTGGGGGAACTTGACAAATCAGTGGTCTCCAGCTTGTACTGAACCAACTTCATTTGGTGTGAAGTTTGCAAAATCTAATTCTCCCCTCTTCCCACCACAGTTTCAGCAAATTGCAACTTTAGCTTCCTTATTCACTTTCTATAAATGAAGCTTGATTTCAGCAGAGTTTAACCCAACACAAACAATAGTGATTGTAATTTCAGGTTTCCACGCTATTGACTGCGTGGAAGAAAAAATACCTTCTATTGAACATGGTCTTGAAAGGAACTGTGTTATTTGCCTCCCCCCCCCCCATTTCTTCCATTCTTCCTTTTTTGGTTGGGTGGTTGTGTGATTAAATCAACCCTACAATTTCCCCTGGAGATGTTGTGTGTAGAATGGGTAATATTATGATTTTATGTTGCCCTGATACCATCATCAAAGATGGGTGGGCTGTTTATCCCTAATACTTGTGTTAAAGTCCTTGCCAAAGAAGCCAAGGCCTAGTTTTACACACACACACACACACACACACACACACACACACACTTCGCCTTCAATCATAATAATTCCATCTGATCCATGTGGTGGCTGCCATCCAGATATTTAATAACTGGAAGAGGAGTTAAGAGAGCAGGTAAAAAACCCATTCACAACTCCACCAAAGGAAGGGAGGGTTCTTATGTTCTTTGGCTTCTCTAAAGGGGCATATTTTGCATGTATACAGTCATTTCAGGTCTCATGACATGCATCATACCCATGAAGGAACAACAGCACAGCAAGTAATTATGGAATGGAGGTTTTTATACATATATAAAAAACAGCAACACTATATGACATAAACAAGAAAAACTAAATACTTCCTTCTGGCCACCCTGGGAGACAGAGGCAACTCCAGGGCAAAACAAAAAAGCACAACAACCTACCTCCAAAACCAAGGCAACCAAGAAGCAAATTAGATTTGCTATGGACTGAGCTCTGTCTCAAATATTATTGGTATCTTCCCCAAACAGAAACAAAGTTATGTTTCACATTAAAGGCTTGATCCTAAACCTATTGACTTGGAATCAAGCCCTATTGATTTCAACTGGCTTTATGTCCAAATTTTAAGAAAGGCATGAAGAGTTGTACTGTTCCCAAGTCTTTACCGTATCTCTATGAACACTACGAGCCATTGCTCCTTTTGGATTTCCTGCCTGCCATGAAACAGCTAAAGCTCTATAAACCAGAAGTGGGGAACCTGTGGCCACACAGAAATTGCTCCCATTGGCAGCATGGTCAATGGCAATAGATAATGGGAAATAGAATCCAACAACATCTGGACGGTCACAGATTCCCCAGCCCTGATCGTAAGAGAGTGGCACAAGCTGCCAAACTGGCTTGTGTCAGAGGTTCCATGATGTCGTCAAAGAAATGGTTCAATAGGCAAATAGGTTAACCAATCCACATTCCTCGGGGACTACGTCAAACAAAGACAACCCTGGATGCCACAAAGCAGGGAAGACAGAATTTGAATTTGGGAAAATGATGTGATTATGTTATTCTGTAACACCATGTATGTTAAAATAAAAAAATCCCTTCCAGTAGCACCTTAAAGACCAACTAAGTTAGTTCTTGGTATGAGCTTTCGTGTGCATGCACACTTCTTCAGATACAGATATCTGAAGAAGTGTGCATGCACACGGAAGCTCATACCAAGAACTAACTTAGTTGGTCTTTAAGATGCTACTGGAAGGGATTTTTTTATTTTGACTATGGCAGACCAACACGGCTACCTATCTGTAACTGGAATTTAAAAAAAACAACAATTATGAATGAGAATCCTAACACACATTTTTATATATAATTCCATTATCTTAAGAAGTAGCTACATGGTTGTAGTTATAAATGGATATGCTGCAGGAATGTTATACAATGATGCCTTGTACAATCAACTAAGTGTAATGCTTCTATGAGATTCTTTGAAGGGTGTGATGGAGTGACTACTATCACTTGCATAATTTAACAGTGATTACACATAGCTCAACCTGACAATCCACATATCCTAATCTGGCAGTGCATAAAAATGTAATATTTATTATGATAGTGTTAGTCTCAACTAGACAGAAACATATTTGTTTCTAGACCAAGTTGGCAATCCTAAGTGTATTTTCTAGTGTAAGTTCAACTGAAAACAATGTGACTTATTTCTAAGTAAATTTACATGATATTGTGCCATAAACTGTAATGTAAACATACTTAACTGGGAACCTAACCCTGTTGAGTTTAAAGGGAATTACTATTATTTTTAGTATAGGCTTGCATCATAAGGTGGCAAATCTTGCATTATCTTGTGCCGACATCATCAATAAACCTCATATTTAGAATCTCAGAATACTGGACACAATGGTTCCATGGCCTATCACAGCCTATCAGAGCCTTATCTGTGGTGGCCCCACACCTAACAAATTCCTTTCCCAGGGAAATATGTGTGAGTGGCTCTAGAAAGAACCTTCAGGGCTTCATAAAAAATTCAATAAATCTACATTTGGTTGGAGTGCGGTCGTTTGAATTTTATCTGTAGCTGCCCATTAATCAGAACATTGTTGGATTTTATTGTGGTAGGGGGAGGTGATCTTATGTGATTTTATTTTTAAAAATTGTGAAGTTCCTTGGGAGGGCTATGCTGAAACACAGCTTGGAAAACTTTTAAGCCAGTCAATAAATTCTACAAAATGGTTTGGACAGGCAATAGTGAAGAACACATATGGTATGTAGGCCTCACCTCTCCAATCCTGTCTACATCCTAGGGTTCTACAAGCTGAAAGGTTTCCATTGTGACTCAACAAGCAGGGAATGAAGTTACATTCACTGGACCTATATCAACAAAGGCACCCAAGTCAGAAATAACCCAAGTGATTTTTTGTCTGCAAAGAGTTGTGCAAATTCTTCACAAAAGGCTATCAAGTGGTCCAAATTGTCTTCTCATAAGGTGGATCACAGTACGCCATTGACCAGCCCCAAAGGTGTGGATATTATTATTATTATTAAATTTATATACCACCCTTTATTCGAAGATCACAGGGTGGTTTTCAACAAAAAACCACCAAATAATTCTTTAATTGAGCTCTAGCCCATGTTTGGTTGGGTTTGCTCAGAGTTTTCCACCAGCTTCACTCTAGTCTTCAGTCCAGTCATTTTATTGGTCACAGTTCCCTGGAAAACCAGAGAACTCATTTTGGCTTTGTTCCATGGGAGGGGATGCTTGGGATTTGTGTGAACTGTCCTAATCATTTCTCCATTCCGGAAATTGACCAGAGCTTCATCAGAATCACCTGCCAAGGTGACAGCAAAGTCCCTGAGAGGCACCAGGAAACCATCTGGATCCATCAACCTCCTGGGGTGGTTCATCCTAATTGGTCCCCCACCCCTGCAGAGGTTCTAAGTCACAGCAAGTCAAAACCCCACCAGGTGGTGGTGAAGTCGCCACTTCAAATGTTACTTAAGTCTCACTGGGTGGACTACTCGTGTTCAATCCCACACCTGTATTATGGGAATGGGGATGGCCTGCCTTAAAAGGCCACTATATTAAGCTGAAATATGGATTGTAAATCATGATATGTTGTACTGAAAAGTATACTTCGCCCAGTAAAACATCCTAAAAGTTAATGAATGAATGAATTAAATAACAAAAAAAGAGCAAAAGTCTACTATGGAGATGACTACAATGTTACAAGTACTACAACAGTACAGCCAAAACACAAAACAAAAACACATACATATCAAGTTTTATTTACAGAGTGCTTCAAAGCATACTATAAAAGCATCTAGATAAAAGAGTCCCACTTTCATCCTCTCTAGCTGATATTTCTAAGCAGCTGTTACTGCTTTCTTTCCCAGTAGCTTGCACTGGTCGAAAAAGAGTCTAATTTCAGTAGGATCACTATTTGCAAGATCCTAATAATTTTAAGAACAATACTTTCAATTTAGACTCAAAGAAGCAAGCTGAGGATGAACTATCCCGGATGGAGAAGAGCTGCATTTTATTGTGACAAACAGGTTAGTGTATATGCACCCAACATCTCATGGATTTTTCAGTAATTCACCAAGATGTTTAGGATCATGCTAAATGGCTGCAATCCTGTTCCTGGTTATTTGGGAATAACTCCTGTGGATCTCACTGGGATTTACTTACAAGGAAGAAGTTATAGGATCAGGCCACATAGAAACGTCTGAGAAAATAGATGCAGCACTTCATATAATGCAAAAGGATTGAACACATTTATTCTCTCAATTTTTTTTAAAAAAAATATTTAAAAATCCCCTCGCCTGTTTATTCTGTTCTTCCTCCCCCACCTTTTGGCAGTGGGAATATTTGTAACGTGCATCCAGTGTTTTTTTTTTCTACTGTTGTTGGGATCTTTTCGAAGCACATATGTTTCTGATCTAGATTCTGCAGTGCTTCTCTGCATTGCTAGGAACTTTTTACACTCCTCCTCTGGCTAAGATCATATGTTGCCCAGTTGGAATTTGACCCAGATTTTTACACATGCGCGCGCACCCACACCCACACGCACACCCACCCCAATCTGTATAATAAGCTTTAATTACTATACCTTTTGTTCTTGAGAGCTAAAAGAAGTGTTTTGCCATTTACCAGAGAATATCCTGCTGGGGGCAGGATAATTATAATATTGGCAAGGACTAAGAAGTCTCAACCGTTTAGAGATAACATTCTGGAAATGAAGTTGCAATCTCAAGTAGAACAGATGATGAATGTTGGGTGTGGCATGATAAGGGCACCTTTTGTCCCACTGTTCACTCTGGTTTATTAAATAATACCAAAAGCCTGCTGCAGAGGTAATAGTGCGACCAGTGTAGACACGAAGGCAGTAATGCCTATTTTCTGCCATTTCCGATAGCAACACCCAGATTTTCACCAAGCACATACTGAACAGGGACCCATACCCAAGTTTCAGCTCTCTGGCCAAGTATACCAGTATGTTTATCTGTGTTCCCTTCTTTGTCACATTCATACTTCACATTTTTAAAGTGTAAAAAATGTATTTTACCACAAATGCATTGTCCCTTTGAAGTTTAAACTAGGGGTGACGAAGCTGTGGGCCTCCAGGTATTGTTGGACTCCATCTCCCAGCATCCCTGCCCCTTGGCCATGGTGGCTGGGGCAGATGGGAGATGGAGTCCAACAGTGCGTGGAAGGTTACAGCTCTCCCAGCTCTGATAGAAACCCAACAGTTTGAACATGATACAGTCAGGCTACATTGCTGTCACTTGAGGCTCAGGTGGCCTCAGTGGGATGGAGTACCTTCCACCCACTCCGGCTGGTGGCCCACTTTTGCCATATCTGGACTGGGATAGTCCAGCATCTGTTAATCTATGCTTTGGTGACATCTAGAAGCTGCCTCTGAAGATGGTTCAGGAACTTCTGCTGGTGCAGAATTCAGCCTGGCTGCTCACTGGGATTATAACGCCAATTCTGGCCCAACTGTACTGGCTGCCAGTTAGTTTCTAGGTCCAATTCAAAGTGCTGGTTTTGACTTATAAAGCCTTAAATGGCTCAAGATTGCAATACCTCAAGGGCTGCCTCTCCCCTTATAAACCTGGGGGTTGGACTCGATGGCCCTTGTGGTCTCTTCCAACTCTATGATTCTATGATTCTAAACCGGCCCAGATGCTGTGTTCATCATTTGAGGTCCTTCTCCATGTGCCTCCTCTGAGAGAGGTTCGGAGGGTGGCAACATGAGAACAGGGCTTTTCTGTGGTGGCTCCCTGCTTGTGGAATGCTCTCCCCAGGGAGGCTCACCTGTCGCCTACATTTCTTTAGGTGCCGGCCAAAACATTCATTTTCTTCCAGGCCTTTGGCTAGTTAAACAATCTATGGCCTATGGGGGGATTGTTTTTGTTTGTTATTATGCTGTATTTGTTTGTGTTTTTATATTGTAAAACATCCTGTGATCTTCGGGTGAAGGGTGGTAAAGAAATGTTGTTGTTGTTGTTGTTGTTGTTGATGATGATAATAATAATAATAATAATAATAATAATAATAATAATAATACAATAAGAATAATAAGAATACAATAATAATAATAATGGCTCCTGAGTCAATATACCCGGCCAATGCTCCCTCACAAATCCAGGCCCACACCTTGTTGGGGTGAGAGGAGAACAACAGCAATGTTGTCTTGCATGGCAAGACCCTCAAGTCAACCCTCCATTAGCATATAGAATTTCACACAGACAGGAAATGAGAATGGTATTGGCTTAAAAGGTAAAGGTAAAGGTACCCCTGCCCGAACGGGCCAGTCTTGACAGACTCTGGGGTTTGTGCGCCCATCTCACATCTATTGGCCGGGGGCCAGCGCTGTCCGAAGACACTTCCGGGTCACGTGGCCAGCGTGACAAAGCTGCTCTGGCGAGCCAGAGCCGCACACGGAACGCCGTTTACCTTCCCGCTGGTAAGCGGTACCTATTTATCTACTTGCCCCGGGGGTGCTTTCGAACTGCTAGGTGGGCAGGCGCTGGGACCGAGCAGCGGGAGCGCACCCTGCCGCGGGGATTCGAACCGCCGACCTTTCGATCGGCAAGCCCTAGGCGCTGAGGCTTTAGCCCACAGCGCCACCCGCGTCCCTTATGGTATTGGCTTAGGCATTGGCAAAAGACTATATCTGACTCCTACCCCCCTTGCAGGAAGTTTGTAAGGGTAAACCACCCAAAGGGAAACTGCTTTGGGGGAACCTGCCTGCATCCCCCCTGGTGTTCCCAGAGGCCTGACATGGCCCTAGCCCTTCAAGCGGACTTCAGATCAGATCCAGGCCCTGGTTTTCTTTAACGGAATACCCTTGAACAATAGAGGGGCAGGCAATGGCCGATCTCCCCTCCTCCACTCAACAATAAGCCAGTGCCTAGCCACCAAACCTTACAAAGTTGTGACGATTGCTAAGGGGTAGGCGAAAACCAAGTGGCCCGTGCCAATTTGCCAAATGGAAAAATTCCTACCCGGTCCCCGACCCAAGACTGGCAACCAACCGAAGTCCAAAGCAAGGCCAAAGGGCACTTAAATTAAAGGGAGGGTGGGCGGGTGTTCGGCAGTGTGAAGCAGGTGCTTGGCACACGTCGTGCTGCCGCTTTTATACATTCCCCCACGATCACCCATTCAAATTGATTGGGCAATAGCCCTGGGTGATCTGTGCCACCCTGGCATGAGAGTGGTGGTGGTGGTGGGGGATCAGGTTGAGGGCCTGCCTGCAACCAGGACCATCTATTAAGATGATCCTACTTGCTGAAAAGGAGGCATTCTGCAATGCATTGCTGCTAATTTCCCTGCTCCTCTATAGGTGGAAGACCAGTGGCAATGCAGCTGCTCTGTGGGAATGCCCCTTTTGTCTGAGAGTCTTGGCGAAAAGGGGGAGGTGTTCCACGAGGCATTGCTGCTGCTCTTCCTGACTTTGGCTTTTGGGTGCATCTTCAGCTTACCTGAATCTGAATTGGAAGTTGTTGTTGCCAAGGCCATAGAGGGGCAGCAGCTGGAAGAAAATAAGTGGAAGTGGCAGCACGGGTTCAACTGGAATCTCCTGCCCCCTGCAGAGCATGCTACCTAAGGCAGGCTGCTTCAGGTCACCTCAGTGATGTGCCAGCCATGCTCAGAGCTCATCCAAAGGGTGGCCTTCCACACTCCCTGTTCATGGTATATTGCAGAACTAGGAAGACCCAGGCATTGCTTGGGAAAGGTAAGTCTTTTCTCTTCCAAGGACATGTTTGCGGTCAACACTGGTAACCACTTGAGCAGGTAGAAACTAGACCAACACTTAAGGAGCCCCAGTTCTCCTGAGTAGAATTTTTTGTCTGAAAAAGATTGGAGCGGGGCAGGGAAAGGTGACTCAGATGACCAATTTATCCTTGAAGTTGAGAATACATTACATTGGAGTGACATCAGGCTAAATGTTCTCCAGGAACAAAATATTCCATTGTCTGACGTGGGTGGTCTGCTGTCACCACGGTCTGGTATTCCCATACAATAATTTGTGGTTTTGTGAAAGCATCAAATATATGGCTATTGCATTTATGTAAATACAAGGAGAGGCCAACAAGAATACATAGATGCATTTTGTTGTTTGTAGAATCTTCTGCGGCTGTTTCCAATTTATACTTTTCACATACAAACTTGTTCGCACTCATGCTTCATTCAGATGCCTCGCCATTTTACCCACCTACTCGCACAGAGTTACGGTAACAAGCATTGCGATTGTGCTGCCTCCTCCTTAACAATTGCACCATCTGGTTCCTAGGCCTAATGTGCTGAAAGTTTTTGGTTTTATTATTTTAAAAAAGCTTATGCTATTTGAACGTTGAAGAAATGGCTCAAGAAGTTTGCAATATACTGAAACCAGCACTATTAATAGCTAATATTTAAGGAAGTTTGGAAGCCTGTAGCCTCTGTTTGACTTTGCCTGGAAAATAGAGAGATGTGAAGAGTTTGGTTCACAGTAAGAAAAAACATATCCATGCAGAGTACAGAATGGCATTCACTTCTGCTTGATATACTAACAGATGTGTCAAGGTAAAAAAAAAAAGGAAAAAGGAAAAGACCCTCACCCTGTCATTCATTCAATCAGCCATTTTTTTTTTGTTCAAAGACAGCTATTAATTTCATGTTTTGGAAAAGTAATGCATGTCTGGATGCAAGTTATGCAAATCTGCATGTGGTTGGGAGATGTGTAAGATGTCTTAGTACATACATATGGATTAAGTGAGATGTTTAAACTATTGCGGCTGGCATGGAACTGAGGAGAGATGCGTGAGGTCTCAGAGCGTGTGGCTTTTAACTCGGAAGTCTGAAAGCAAATGTTCCCTTATTGCCACTCCAATACAGGAGAATCTGCTAGCCTTTGAAAAATGAAGTGTTTGCTTTCAGCCTGCTTTTAAATAAATATTTAGAAAGACTAGAGGGCTTTGTTTCGTTGTTGCTGCCAATTGTTAGGCATTGCTAGAGAATCCCCCCCCCCTTGGCTTTTAAGGATTTGCTGTTGCTCAATACCAAATGGAGGAACAGATAACAAGACGAGAGAACAAAACTTGCCAAGAGAGTCAATGGGTCTAAATAGATAAAAGAAAATCTTTGAATTATCTATGATATATATTTACTTTTCCCATCTCCAAACATATGAATCCCACTTTTCATTTCCAGCAATGCGCCAGGAGTGTTCCACATCCATGATCAATAGATAATACATGTTGGGTGATACCTAAATCATACTCAGAGTAGACCCATTGAAATCAATGACAACAAGTGATTTAAGTCCATTGATTTCACTGGACGTACTTTGGGTATGACTAATACTGGATAGCTATTGGATATAACATTATAAATAAAAGTACATTGCCTGTCTGCCAACCTGGTGCAAGGAAACTGGAAGAAGCAGGTTATAAAGATGTATTACTGAGCAATGGGGTGGAGTTGCTGAAGAGTAATTAAACAACTGGGCAGAATCTTACTTGCAAGTTCCCCCTTATAAGTCTGTATTGTGAATGATCAGGGTGATGTCTGGTGAAATTAGATGAATGTGTTGTGCTCTTGTATTGTACTATTGTTTTGGTAGACTGATATTTTGGCTGGACAAATGATAGTGAGTTTAAAAATGAAAGCGACATTTATCTTTAACTGCAGTCAGTATCGTTGTGCAATATTTTCATATGTTCTGTGGGGGATCATGACAGATAATGTTTTCTATTGCTAGCAGCCCAGCTAATGCACACTAGTTGTTGCTTTATGTCTAAGTGTTATTGAATCCAGGGACATTCAGGGGCCCAGAATATATGTCATGGGTGTGCAGTGGAGTGCAGTCTTTTCCAAGGCAGGGTGGAGAGGTGAAGCGTTTGAAAACCATTGAGTCATGGAAGCTATGCAAAGTATTATTTAGCTTTGGAGCAAATGAAGAGACAACAACACAGAGAGAAGGCACGTCGCCTGACCACACAGCCATTAAGCCCGAAGACCAACAAAGTAGTCATTCCTTGTTATGAGTAAGCAATCTTAGTTAGGCTTTTAAAATGGCTGTTTAAAATGCTACTAATAAATCGACAGGAACAAGTTAGCAGTAAATAAAACACAGAGCAAGTTGGAGTTAATTTTTTTATTAGCAAAAGCAGGATCTGCATAGGCTTGTCAGGTGTTGTAAACAAAATCTGCCCTTTTTCCCTTATGGGGTATCCAAGAGCCCATAGAGTCCTTACATAGGTTCCCTATTGGTAGGAGAAAATAACAGAGCCCAACCAGAGAATATTGAGAAGCAAAGCAGCTAGTAAGCCTGATCTTTATTGATCTGTTGCAGCAGGGTCCTCACTCACCACACACAGGAGGGAGGAGGAACCCAGAACAATGGTGTGCAAGGCCTTATATAGACATTTTAAATTCCCTGCCCTGGAGCTCAAGACCACTCCTCCATACATCATACATACACCACAGAAGGGGTGTAACCCAAGACCACCCCCCAGATACATCATACCTACATCACAGGAAAGGCAGTCTAAAGCCGAAATCTGAGTGACTTGTTTATCTTGTCTGACAGGTTACCTGTTTAATGGTCACTTGATTGGATTGCCTGGCCAGTCTTTTGTAATGATAAATACTTAGTTCCTGAGCCAGGTCACAGCCTCACACCCTTAATGTGCCCTTAAGACAGGATTTGTGAAAGAAAAGACAATGGGGAGGCTCTTCCATTTTCCTTTGACAGGCCTAATGAGCACGGCAGCTCATCTCTGGTTGGTATTGTCCCCATGAAGCAGCAGCTGAGATGGACAGTCCCCACCACCCCAAAGCTGCCTAAGTCCCCTTCTCTCCAGGGTTTTCCACAAGCCATCTTGAAGACTGCATGAAGCTAACTTCTCTTCTACCCTCTTCATGCCTCTCCTGGGGCTGTGAGATCAGGGGGCAGAGGAGCTTGTCACAGCAGGAAGGGGAGACACCCCTGCCTCTTCCCCAGCCAGACTCATTTGTGTCTCTTGGCCTCCCTCCTCTCCTGCTTCAGCTTCTGCCTCTGATTCTAGATTTCTCTCTGCCACAGACTCCCCCCACCCCCCAGCAAGCCCTGCTACTTCTTCAGATTCCAAGGCTGGTCTTCCTGGTCTTCTTCCTCTGACCACTCATTGTTGTCCTATCACCAGTCCCTTGGCTCTGAGCCTTCTCCTCCTGGGGGTTCCCCAGCTGGTTCCTCTCACGATTCATCTGCGTCCAATCACTCCGTGACATGAATATATGTGTTGTCTTTGTTAGTGTATAGGTGCCACCTAGGGATAATTCATTTCTAATGATGTGGTGCTGCTGAACTGGAAAGGGAAAACTAATATATTTGTATTTATTTCCTTGGTATATTTATATTCCACCTTTTCTCCAAGAAACTGGTCCTCTACCTACATTTTATCCTCACAGCAACACTGGGATGTAGGCTAGAGATAGAGACTGGGACAAAGTTCTGCAGTGAACCTCATGGCTGAGTCTGGGTGTCTCTCATCCTGGACCGATGCTGCAACTCTCTGTATCAGTTGTGACTGGGACACCATTGCCCTTCCATAGATACGTAAGCCAACTTTCCTGCATGCAAATGTTTAGATTTGTTTATCATATTTAAAATGTAGAAAATTGTTAGATGGGTGGTGTGTCTGGGACTGTCTAATGGCGACAGCATCAGAACGAAAAAGGAGAAAGTAGTTGGGACAATTGTTAAAAACAAAGAAAAAAACAAAAACAAAAACAACAAGACTTTGCCTTCTGAATAAGTGCCAAGGCTTTCTCCCCCTCCCCCAGGCTTAGAACCCTTTGTATATAGTTCACAGTGTAAAGTTAAAGCCTATTCCAAGTGAGCAATGAGTCTGTTGTCATTCAGACATGTTCTCGCCAATTGTAGTTATATGAGTTTCTTATCAAAGGTGTCATCCAGTAACATGCTGAGCATGCCTCTGTTCCACTGACAGTAAAAGGATGTGTAGATTTTCTGTAGCACTTAGCAGCTGACGTTAAAAATTAGCTTTGGTTCTTTAAATGTATAAATATGATTTATGCGTAATGGGTTTTTTAAAAAAATTAACCACAAGAGATGTCTGAGCAATAAACTGACCAGAGATTAATAACCTGTGGTTTGTGGCTAAATATACTATACAATACAGCATGAACACGAAACAATATTCTTATCCAAAAGTAAACAACACTGCTATTTCATAAACTCAACATTAATACACTCTTAAGAGTTTAGTATAAGAAAAATGAGGCAATGGCACTTCATCTTATTCCTGGGGAGTACTTCAGATAGAATTGAGATGAACAGTGAAAACATGGATAACTCCCACGGAAGCCATTAACATCTTGATAATTATGACTACTCTTAGACATTTTTCAGTCTTAAGTGGTTTATAAATGCTTTTATATAAAAATGAAAAGTCAACATGCAGAACAATATATGCATATTGGAGCATACATCTTCCTGTATCTCTCTTGAGAGGTTACATTAGTTCTCCTAGGAGAGTATATGCCTCCACATATAGGATTTTACTATTCTACAGTCACTTCAAAGTCTGGCACTTCAAAATTCACCAATATGGGGCTCTGTTTATGAAGTGGAATGATGACAATAACCATACTTAGGGCAGGGAGAAAAGGAAGAAAGCTACGGAAGTTGTTACATCATTAAATATGGATTTTGGCATTTAGGAATGTCCCCCAATTTAGTAATTTTAACATTGCACCTAAAAGGCAAAAGCAGTTACTTTAGTTTTGTTTCAATTTCCTTTCTGTTGTTTGTAGATAGTATTTTGCCCCGGGCAGGCAGCAGCAGAAGTTTTCAACCCTGTTTGACTGCCTGGTTGTGGAATTAATACAGGAGTATTTGTTACTAGATCAATGGTGTGTGTGTGTGTGCACGCGCACGAGCAGTATGCATCTTGTAGAGAATTAAATTAGCTAATCTTTCACAGAAATGTTTTTGTATTAAACAATCAGGTGTTTAGTTTTGAGAGTTTTCCTAAATTATGTATTGGCAAGAGCCATTTTTTAAAAAATGAAAATTGAATTAAAGAAAAAATGGGTAACACCCCACCCCTTCCACAATGTAATCTGTTGTTATTCCCGAATAACAATATTTATTTTTTGGGATTCCATTGGATATTAAATAATAATAAATCAGATCCTGCAGTAGAAGAAGAAGAGTTTGGATTTGATATCCCGCTTTATCACTACCCGAAGGAGTCTCAAAGCAGCTAACATTCTCCTTTCCCTTCCTCCTCCACAACAAACACTCTGTGAGGTGAGTGGGGCTGAGAGACTTCAGAGAAGTGTGAGTAGCCCAAGGTCACCCAGCAGCTGCATGTGGAGGAGCGGGGACACGAACCCAGTTGCGCAGTTTACGAGTCTATCATTCTTAACCACTACACCATACTGGTTCTCCAGTGACTCTGCAGTCACCTCAGAGAAGTTAAGGTCTGGCACATAATGGTGACATCACCTCAGGACCCAGAAGGGTGCATGGGTCTCAGATGCTATTTCAGAGGAGGGGGAAAGGTTGTTTTCTGCTGTTCCAGAGAAGCGGACACGGAGCAATGGATCCAAACTACAAGAAAGAAGATTCCACCTAAACATTAGGAAGAACTTCCTGACAGTAAGAGCTGTTCGACAGTGGAATTTGCTGCCAAGGAGTGTGATGGAGTCTCCTTTTTTGGAGGTCTTTAAGCAGAGGCTTGACAACCATATGTCAGGAGTGCTCTGATGGTGTTTCCTGCTTGGCAGGGGGTTGGACTCGATGGCCCTTGTGGTCTATTCCAACTCTATGATTCTATGATTGTACCAGGATCTCAAAACCTCTGAGAATGCCTAGAATTGATTTGGCCCAATTTCACAGATCAAACACTGATTCCTGCAGGTGTGGAGCCCAATCTGAAATGGGTTTTTTGTTCTGTACTGATAACATTTGCCAAGTATCTGATTTATACCAGAGTTCAGATGAAACTATCATTTTAAACCCATTCATACATTGATAAAAGCAGTCGTAAAGGAAAAGAAAAGAAAAGAAAAGATTGGATCCAGATGGAGTTAGTTGAATTTAGGTTCCATTGAAATCAAAGGGACAATTTAGCATTGACTTATTGAATTCAAAGAGAAGCATCAACTGACTTAGTCTGGATCCAACCCAATACTGTATGCCCAAGCTGTGAAATATCCAACCTCATAGACCACAGAGTAAGCTGACCTGCCAGGCCTAGCTAGACCACTTCTCGTCACCTTGGGAGGAAGGATTATCAAGTCTTTGTTCTCTCCCTTCCAACATGTTAACCCTACCAGTAAGGAGGTCTAAACTGGATGCAGACTGAGTGGCTTAAGCAAGCCATTTTTTGTGTTTCTATACAAATAATTTAGAAACATTTACCATTTTGGAACCTAAGTTATACCATCTGTGTTTTCTGACTTCTGTATGGAAAAGCTCATGAATTGGACCTTTGAAGAATTTGTAAGGAAACACTTTTATAACTTCTTTGCTAAGGGAAGTGGGGAACTTTGGAAACAAGTTAGAAGGGGATATTTTAAAGATCTAACAGCCTATATTTCCGTGCTTTACTTTGCTGCATGTTTTGTGATTTTAAATCTCTGCTGGGGTTCTCTCAACAAAGAGTACTTTCTCCAAACTTGTATCTTAGGCATCCAGGGAATTCTTTTTATTATACCTGGTATTTTTCCTTTTACCAAACCAAATCCAACACAAGCATACTAGTGAAAGCATTCTGGCTACACAACCAATTGAAGTGGAGAGTGCTCTGTTTCTCCTGTTAGCCTTTTTTAAAAAAAGTGACATAAATTCAATTTCCACATGAACTTCTGAAGATAGTTCCTTTATGTGATGCAGCACAAGAGTATCAGTCACAATAGCACTACTTTTGAAGTAGAGTGGATTCAATCTACTAAATGTTAATTTTGTGTGAGATAGACCTGAAACTAAACAGGATAATTTTCCTTCCAGTTTGAAAACTCCTTTTAAACCCATCATCTAAATGAAAGCTTTGAAAGTTAATTTCTCTTTCTTTGAGATGTGCTGAATAATGTTTTAATGATGATATATTGGATGGAAAAGTTATTTAAAGGTCATGTTACATAGTTTCCCAGTCTATTGGGGACTATTGAAGAGGTCCTTCATTTATTATTTAAGCACATTTTTGCCCAATCGCAGCCACAATTTATAAAAAAAAAATAACCAGGACATTTGTGGTATAAAAAGGTCGCAGAATTTTACTAGGAAATTATGGAGCTTGCTGTATGTCCACCCTGAAACATTTGCAGGTGCAAACAGTATAACACATTGGGTAGGAAAACTAAGGCCCGGATCCAGCCCAATCGCCTTCTAAATCTGGCCCGTGGACGGTCCAGGAATCAGTGTTTTTAGATGAGTAGAATGTGTGCTTTTATTTAAAATGCATCTCTGGGTTATTTGTGGGGCATAGGAATGTGTTCATTCCCCCTCCAATATAGTCTGGCCCCCCACAAGGTCAGATTGCATATATCTGCTCTGAAACCGTCGTGATCGCAAATTATTATGCGTTTACAATGGTCCCCCTATTACATGGGAAGTCAGTATTACACAAGAATAAGAGTAGGAGAATATGTTCTAGGATTGGTAATGCTCCTTTGTCCTGCATTTACCTCTATAAGACGCACCAGACCAGAAGACCTAGTTTTTGAAGGAGGAAAACAAGAAAAAAATAATCCGAATCTCAGAAGCCAGAACAGCAAGAGGGATCGCTGCACAGTGAAAGCAGCAATCCATCTTGCTGTTCTGGCTTCTGGGATAGCTGCGCAGCCTGCATTCGCTCCATAAGACGCACACACATTTCCCCTTACTTTTTAGGAGGGAAAAAGTTAGTTTTATAGAGCAAAAAATACAGTACTTCTCTCAGATGTTGACCATGGCAACAAAAGTTAACTAAAACATGGCCTAATGTGGGCTTCTAAAGTATTTGTATTCCATATGACCGAGTGCAATTGAACAGCATGTGATGGATATGGTGAGTGTGATTGAATGAACAGAACTCAATCAGCTCAGTTCAAAACGTCTGGCTAGCTTATGAAGACCCAGAATTATTGCTCCAAGAGAATTTCATTAAGCAAAGTATACTTGGTCAAAGCAAGAAGACCTCACGGTAGCTTCATTCTTAGATTGGGAGGCTGACATGGAGCTGGACATAGCTAGCCATAATCATGACCTTGGCTAACTAAAGGATTGACACACTAATGCTTTGCTGGCACTCAGATAAAAACAGTGACCTGTTTAACCCCAGGACTGGCATCTGGCATGCCTTGTTCTGTGGAAATGTGGAAGATATTACCTTTTGCTTTTACAAGGGCAGTTAAAAAAGAAAGAAAGGATTATGCGGTGGCTCTGAGCTTCTTAATAGTTAATATGAAAGTGAGCCCTTCCCCCACTTCAAAGTTATACCTTTGCATGTCACAATGGATTGCATATTGAGCAGCTTTGCAGCAGTACCCTGTCCTGCAAAAACAGACCCTCCACTTCCCCCCCTTTTGACATTTCCCTGAGACTATAATGAGTTTAGTCTGTAGGATTTCCTTTTTCGGTGACATTATCAGAAGAAATTACCCTGTACCATTACCTGTGGTCAATGAGACTTGACAGGTCTCCTTTCTCTTTCTTCTACCGGACCACACGTGATGGCTCTGAGACAGGAAAGCATCGTCTAGACGTCGGGCTTTGAAGTTTCCTTCACCTCCATCTCCCTTCTCCCTAAATCTTCAGGGCTGCCCTTCCCAGTTCAGAACATTAAGAATTTGCTGGCATTGACTGCAGTGTGCTTCTGGCACTCCTGTGCAGTATAGAGAAATGTCAGGGTGGTAGTGGAGTTTACCTGGAATTCAGGCTTTGGCAGTTTAGGCTGAGAGCAGGGCAGGCGTAGGACTGTAAATGAAGATGCTAGTGATGCTAGTGTATTGTTTGGAGGGGTGTGTGTGATGTAGTAGAATTACTTCTTGTCACAATATACTGCACTTCCTGAGCTTTCAGAAGAAAGAAAAACATGTCGGGAAGAGCAGACTTTCAAATGAAGTAACAGCAAATCAGCCACTGTTATGGCTATTTTCCTCAATTTCCCCCATCAATAATGATGAGTACTGGAATTTGGCTGTCAAAGAGGGTTCTCACTTTCATGTAGCCAGACCTCCCACCATTGAAATCAGCTCTGATTGGAGGGTAACTCATAAAAATGGAGGACCACCGCGAACCTGGAGTTCTAATAGATTGTTGTACATTTTGCAGTGGGGGGTGGACTGTATGTCGGAGTCCCTTCTAATTCCTGGATCCAGCAAGGATCCATTTGCTTGAATAGCCAGACAAGTTCATTGGTAATGGCCTAAGTATGGGTTGTTCAGGGAGATGAAGAAGAAGAAGAAGAGGAGGAGGAGTTTGGATTTGATATCCCGCTTTATCACTACCCTAAGGAGTCTCAAAGTGGCTAACATTCTCCTTTCCCTTCCTCCCCCACAACAAACACTCTGTGAGGTGAGACTTCAGAGAAGTGTGACTAGCCCAAGGTCACCCAGCAGCTGCACGTGGAGGAGTGGGGACACAAACCCAGTTCACCAGATTACAAGTCTACCACTCTTAACCACTGCACCAGGAAGCAGTCTGGGCAGCTGAGTGACAGAGTCATGCCTCATTCTGTTTGAATCCAAGGCTGTGGCTATGGGAGAAGCAAAACCCTCCTGGAGTGTTAATGCTGTGGCTCTGGTTGTATATATAGGTCAATAAATCATATATCATAAAGATACCACAGTCTGCACTGTCTCTCAGTTTGAAGAAACTGATCCCTGGGTAAGTGCCTGGACCCCTTGGAGTCTTGCATCACTTGGAGAGTGGGGTGGCATGTAACAATATTGAAATCAAACCTTTATTAGGCATTGTACAAATAAAACCATAAAAGAGAAAATAACATGTAAGTGACTTGAAATATATATAAAAAGGCAGCGGTTGGCTACATACATATATATATGTATACATATAGAGTCAGTGGTTTTCCTTGTTAACCTGCTCCTTGGAGGGCTGCTACCAAAAACTCAGCTACCCCCGCCGTTACCCTTTGGTCAACGTCGGATAGGCAGAATCCCACACATTCACCTTGCTGGGGTTCCAGGCCACCCAAAAGAGGGGACAGCACGCGTTGACGGAGCGTACTGTACAATGGGCAATGAAAGAGAATATGCTCTACAGTGTCCGGGACATTCATAGAACATCTGCAGAGTCTCTTGTTTCTAGGGATGTTTTGATAACTTCCCCAGACAAATGCTGAGGGAAAAACATTCAACCGGGCCAGCATAAAAGCCCTACGTTGGGCTGGAATTATTAATTTAGTGACGTAATTGGCTCTGCTATCTAAGATATTTAAATCATAGAATATGGGGGAGCAAATTTTGTTTACAGCTGCCATAATATTTTGTCTCTCGACATCCTTTAGTCTAGTTAGGATATTATGGAAAATGTATTGCTCATTAGAATTGTACAGGGGCTCCAGCTCGATGCCTAAAGATTCAATCTTTTTTTCAAGGTACTGATACCATCTTGATTTATAGGAGTCTTCGAGCAAATCAGCGAGCAGGCTTGATGGAGAGCAGCGAAAATGGCAGCGTAACCAGTACTTTATTGAGGTGGACCAGGCCCAGTATTCCATTGTGTGTATGCCTATTTCTGCACACATTGTTTCATATTTGATCACATGTAACAATATTAAGAAACATCAACAACATTCTGTGATGGTTAGTGTCAGGGATGTAAAGGTCAGCTCTAGCCTCATAAGTGAAGCTCACACTTTACTCTTAAATCTAGATATTGTCCTCTGGAAATTCTTTCAGGACAAAATCCTGATGAACAGCTACATTGGATTAATACCAGGATATGAGACTGGAGACAAGTTCATAATTTATGGGTAATGTAAAGGAAGAAGTTAGAAACAATAAGAAAAAACACTTTTAGGAGAACTTCTGCAGGTTCAGGAGATCCTCAAAGCATAATATTTTCAGGAGATCTGCAAAATTAATATGTTCTGGGGGGCTTCAAAGATCTACCATCCCATGGCAGGACAAATCTGAGCACTCCATCAAAAATAATGTAGAGCAGCTGTTCTCAAACTTTTTCCTCCAATGGACCACTTGGAAATTTCTGAGAGTCTTAATATACCACTTCAACTTTTTTGAACAAATAATAGTGAAGTTATGGGAATGCCCCAAACCCCTCTTCATCTGGGAATTTAACATGGCTACAAGAGCTTGCCTGCCTACAGTAAGTCATTAAAAGGCATTTACCTAAGTATGCCAATAGAAACATCTTTCAATGCCTCTTGCTTCCAAATAACCACTAGTTGGTCACAGCAAATGGTTCTGTCAGTTTAATAATAAACTGTAGATGTTGAGTTAAACTGAGATCTGAATCTAAATGAACACTGTTAGCGTTCTGCCTTTGTATACACAACTTTTCAATATCTCATAAACTTTCCCACAAAGTCAACCACCACAACCCTGTTTAGGAACTGCTTTTCCAGCTTTCCTGTAAAACAAATTGTGTGGCACATAAAATAGGGCCAATAATAAATGATTTTTGCTAGTGTTCACTGTCCATACTTAAACATCCTATCACATATGCTGCCTGTTTGTGAATAAGGGGGAGTTCTGCTTAAATTTCTAAGAGGTTTACATTTTGGAGGTGGTGGGGTGGTAGATGGGCAGTGGTACGTTTTTCAATCTGTGACCAAGGATTATTTTCAGTTAAGATCTTTAGTTTTACCATATCTACACGGGTGGCGCTGTGGGTTAAACCACGGAGCCTAGGACTTGCCGATCAGAAGGTCAGTGGTTCGAATCCCCGCGATGGGGTAAGCTCCCGTTGCTCGGTCCCTGCTCCTGCCAACCTAGCAGTTTGAAAGCACGTCAAAGTGCAAGTACATAAATAGGTACCACCAGCGGTGTAGTGTGAGTTCTCAGCACCCGGGGCAACGCAAGTAATTTGTGCCCCCCCAACCCGCGAGTTGCCGCTGGTGCTGCCGCCCAAACGACGCCGCTTGCCCGGAGGAGGAGGGGGGCAGAGAGGCGAGGAAAATGCAACTGCCCAGCAGCTGCAGCAGCACCGGCGAAGGCGGGGCTGTGAAGAGGGGCTGTCCGGCGCGTCCTCCGCGGCGAGTGCTGAGAGCCGCTGCCTGCCGGGCGCCTTCAGCCCGGACGCGCACACAGCTCGCGGTTCCGCGAGACATGCGGCTCCGCTACAGCCTGCGCCCGAGGCTCTTCGGCGACTCCGGAGGCAGCGAGCGCGCCCCCCCGATGTTGCGCCCGGTGCGGCCGGCACCCCTGGCACCCCCCACGCTACGCCACTGGGTACCACTTCAGCGGCAAGGTAAACGGTGTTTCCGTGCACTGCTCTGGTTCACCAGAAACAGCTTAGTCATGCTGGCCACATGACCCGGAAGCTGTATGCTGGCTTCCTCGGCCAATAAAGCGAGATGAGAGCCGCAACCCCAGAGTCGGTCACGACTGGACCTATGGTAAGGTACCTTTACCTTACCATAGCATCACCTGCACAATTATAGCAATGAACTCTCTGGTGCAAAGTAAGCTGTGAATCCCAATGGATGGAGTTGAAAGGTCTCTTTCAATCAGAAAGTTGCATGTTTGGCAATTTGATGAGGTAATCTCAGTCGGTGTAAATTGAACTGAAGAAAGCCTTTGGTGCCAGCTTTTTGAAAATTTGTCCAAAGGCTTTGTCAAATGATTCAAACTGACAAGATTTGTGAACGTACACATGGGACACAAGTTCCAAACTCTGAGGACGGAGCAGTTGTGCTGTGGGCTCTACATCATTGTTCAGATAGGGTCTTCCTTACCTCCACTCTTAATCTGTGCAAAAGATGGGAATACTGATTTTATGGAATGGACTACTATTGTTTGGAGGATGTAAAAGAAAGGGGGAAATGCCAGACTTTGTTGGTTGTACAGCCATGTGGGATTGAGAGGTTTATTCAGTCTTACAGAAGGCAAGAAGGGCATTATGCTTGTCGGACAGCACCCAACGGAAGGAGACTCACCAGTATTGAAGCTGTAAATACAAAAAAGACAGACAGCAGGTTAACGTTTTATAAACATACTATTAGACTGCATTAACATATTGCTATAGTTAAGTGAAGTAAAACATCATAAAAACTCACTGTAAAATAGTCATGTGTAACAATCAAATAGGGACGCATGAAACTGTCTCATGCCGGTCAGAATATTTGCCTACAATATCATTTACTCTGAATGACAGTGGCTCTTCAAGGTAGAGGGTCTTCCACTTCACTTGCTACCTGATCCTTTTCTAATAAGCAACCCATTTCAATATGAATTCAGGTCTGGGTTTGGCACTAAAATTGCCTTTTGCATCCTGGTAAATGACCTCTGTCAGGAGAGGGACAAGAGTGTGACCCTGTTGATTCCCCTTGATTTCTTGGTGGCTTTTGGTACAATCAATTGTGGTTTGTTAAGGATGCAGGGAATTGTAGCACTGTGAATTGTAAACTACAATTCCCAGGATTCTTTGGGAGAAGCTATGTGCATTAGAGGTATGTTCAGCGTATGATGCAGATGTGGTAAGTCCGCTTACCTTAAATGGTCAGCGACCCAGCAGGCAGCTGGGAGGACTACAGGTGCCCTAACCTTCTGCAGTCCCTTCCACCACTGAACCCTGGAGATAGAGGTTAACAAGGAGAAGGGAGGAGGGAGTGGAGGAGGGCAGATCCTCCAAGGAGTCTATGCAATAATTTGCAGCCGGCTTCTACTAGGCTGAAGATTGCAAGCTGCAAATATAGTGTGTACATCTTCTCTTGCTGTCTCCCTTGTCCCTGGCATCTCCTCTCTCTCACACATTCCAATCTCATTATCCTTCTCTCACTTATATTCTGTCCCTCCTCTTGTAGCCTGCTTTCTCCCTACTCCACTCTCCAGTTTTTTTTCTACCCTCCAGTATACCAGATCACTCCCACCCACCCTCTCATCTGTTCCAATATCAGCACAGCTGCCCAGTATACTGGAAGAAGCAAAGATCACCAGTGTTGAAGCAAACATACTTCAACATCAACTTCGTTGGACTGGTCATGTTGTGCAGATGCCTGATGCCTGATTATCGTCTTCCAAAGCAACTACTCTATTCCAAACTTTAAAATGGAAAGCGTAATGCTGGTGGTCAACAAAGGTTTAAAGACTGTCTCAAGGCAAATTTTTTAAAAAATGCAGTATAAACAAAAACAATTGGGAAACACTTGCCAGCTAGCACTCCAATTGGAGAACAGCCTTTACCAAAGGTGTCATGGGCTTTGAAGACACTCAAACTCAGGTCACAAGGGAGCAATGTGCTAAGAGGAAGGCACGCTTGGCAAATCCACACCATGATCAACTCCCGCCCAGGAACCAATGTCCCCACTGTTTAAGGACGTGTAGCTCTAGAATTGCCTCCACAGTCACTTACGGACTCATTGTTAAAACTGTGTTTATGGAAGACGATCTTACTTGGGTATGAGTGATCGCCAAAGAAGAAGACAGATGCCCAGGTATTGATATGAGCCCTGTAAAGCACATAGAGCTGGAAGCATCACTTTCCCAATTTCCTCCTTCTGCTCTGTGTTCTTTTCAAGAGCAAAAAGGTAACCAACCTCAACACCTCATGATTAAAGGGGCAGTGAATTCCTGGGACAGAGTCCTCGTGGGCACAGGGGAAGTCCTCATGGGCACCATTGTGCCACATTGGCAACCCTGGCCAAATAAGTTTTGGCAAAGGAAGGGCTAGGTATTGGTTAAATGGGTGTCACAAGGAAGGAGGTTGTTAAGGCCCTTAAATAAAGTGGCATACTCTACAGGAATCCCCTGCCCCAACCAGGAACCCTCCAGACATTTCAGACTATGATTCCCATCATTCCTGAGTATTGGCTGTGCTGAGTGACATTGATGGGAGTTGTAGTCCAAACCTTCTGGAGGGTGCCAGATTATGGAAGGTTGCCGTATAGACAACTGCCCAAGAATGCTGGTTTGGAGGTACCCTTGATATACATTCCTTCACTGATGGTGACAGCAAACCAAATATCATATGATGGCTACAGATTAAATCCAATGAGACACTGTAGGAGGCTGACCAGTCACTTGAAACCTTCATGTCCCTTATTCTGGCACCACCAGAAGTCCCTCAGCTAGTTCCTACGCACTCCAGCCAACAATCAAGGAGTTTACTCCAGACTGATGCTGGAATAACTGGGTGGCCTTTCCCAGGGTTTAAGTCACAGCTATGGGATTTTACAGGCCTATTAGATGGCCTCACAAAACAAAAGTAAGGAGAACTCGCCGTGGCTGATCTCAGTACGATTCTCTGACACTTCAGCAATTTGATTGGGCCTCCCAGTTTTCTGTGGCTGGAGGAAACGCTCACAGGGCTTCATCTGGTAGTGATTTGTCATTCACCATGCTTTGGGCTGACTGCCAGGGTCAGCTGTTGCCAAGTTAAAGGAAGGACAAGGGAATAAAGTGATTTCTTCAAGTAAAAAAAAAAAAGGCTATAGAAAATGAAATAAACTAGAAGATCTTAAAGCACAGCCTAGGGTATAATACAATTAACAGCAAAAGAGTTTGGAGGAGGGAGTGGGCAGCTTATAGGACTCTCTCCCTTGTTCTAAGAAGTCGGATATTTGACTATTATTCCTTAAAATATGTGTAATCAATTGGACCACCAGGAATTAATTGCCTGTGATGGTCTTGCTGTGCTACAGCTGCATATGGGATAGAGACTCTTGCTTATCCTGTACCTCTGTTATTTGCGGTATAGTTAGTTATAATGAACTTTGATGCAGTGGAAGCACCCCCCGCCCAGCCCCAACCAGGTTTGTGGGCTTACCATGAAAGGCACCAAATAAATATATGAAAAATGACACTCCTGCAGGTATATATTTTTCTTTTCTTTAATTTTCCAGAATCTTTAAAAACAACAAAACACAACCCACCAAAAGCGGTTGATGTTAGTCATTTCAGTACAAGCATGGGAGGAAGAGGAGTAGAGTTATAAAAATGATGCAGCAGATAGTTCAACCTTTCCCAACTTGGTGCTCTTCAGAAGTTTTGGACCATTATTCCCATCAGCCCCTGCCAGTACAGCTGTGCTAGCTGGAGCTGATGCAAGTTGTGGTCCAAAATACCTGGAGGATACCAAATACAAGAGGTTGAGCTAGAATATAAACCATACAAGCAATGGTTAAGAAACTGGTTGTGCGTAGGCGAAAAAGAAGGAGAGTGAGGTCTTCAAATAACTACAGGGCTGCTGTTTCTGGTTGACAGCACAAGAAGGAAGTACAGAAGAAGAGAAAAGAAAAGGACCCTTTCCTACTTTTTAAATGGGTAAGTTTGTCATACACAGTGTATAGCTGCTGCTGGTATCTATCTGATATGGTGCTCTTCCAGAAGGTTGGCTGACAAGAAAAGATGGGAAGGCGGTGCTGGCTCAGAGGTCCATCAATTGAGTCTGCCAAACTTTTTTTTTTCAAAATTACAGTGTTGACACAACATTGTAAACAATATAGTAATCAGTTTCACTAAAGGTAGGAGTGCAGCCACCCTGATCTAGCTTGAAACAATGGAAGTTCCTTTTGATTGCAGCCGATGGTTCTTAGGGTGGAGTCAGGCCACAGGCTCTGTTTGAAATCTATGTGCATGCTCCTTAGTTCAGAGAAAAGATAAGTAAGAGGAGACATGTGATAGGTGTGTAAATTTAAAGCATAGCAGCAATAGGGGTATACTCAACAAGGACTGGCAAAGCAGATAAAGCAGGTCCCCACAAGAACATCTGAGCGATGTTTAAAGGAGAAAGGGAGAGGACGATTGCTTCAAAGATGGATTTGGCAAAGGGCTCTAAGAAAGGCTCCATGCTCCTGTTTCAGCCTCAAACAGGAGTGTGAGAGCTATCTTAAGGCCCTTTGCAAACAACAAAAGGGCCTTGAAGTTGTTGTGGATTTGAGCTTGCTTAAAGTAGATGTGCTACGTCAAAGACTGCTTTTGCAAAGAGTTTTAATCTCTACTCAGTTTACTGATGACCGGTGATTAAATCCTGCTGCTTGCCTGTATGATTCTATTGATTGCTGAGAACAAGATGCACAACCAGTGCAGGATTTTCAATATCTCATAAACTGTCAACTGACATCACCAGTGTCAACTGACATCACCAGTGTGTGATGGACTGCCTGGTGGGCCTATACAGTGGTACCTGGAGTTACAAATGCCTCAGGTTACAAACGCTCCAGGTTACAAACTCCACTAACCTGAAAGAGTTACCTTGAGTTGAGAACTTTGCCCCAGGATAAGAACGGAAATCGTGTGCTGGTGGCGCAGTGGCAGCAAGAGGCCCCATTAGTGAAAGCACGTCTCTAGTTAAGAACAGTTTCAGGTTAAGAACGGACCTCTGGAACGAATTAAGTTCATAACTAGAGGTACCACTGTATTGGTCTACAGGTTGGAGCTTCCCCATGCCCAGTTTATGAGGTAACAAAGCAACCCTCTGAATTGTTTCTAGAAACAAGTTGGGAACCAGTGCAGGCGTTCCAGGGCAGATGTAATAAGATGGCATGGGTGAACACCCTTGTTGCCACATTCTGGGCCATCTGAAGTTTCTTAAGACTCTTCAAAGGTAGCCCCATGAAGAGCACATCACAGCAATCCAGGCTAGATGTAACTAGGGCTTGTCACCAAGTTGTAATAATACAACACCTGAGAAGAGTGTTTTCAGGACGCCCTATTCCTGTGACTGTTGTTTGCTTTCTCTGTTTTTAACACTGAATATGGAACAGTTGTAAGTTTCCTTGGGACCTGCTGGTGAAGGATGGGCAAATAATAATAGCAATAACTGTGTTACCTGATGATTTCCTAGCTTTCCCTTTTTGCTGTTACTTTCTTCCCCCATCATATGCCCAGCCTTTCTTGTGACATCCCTTTCTTCTGCCCCTTTCTTTTCGCAACCGCGTGTCTTTTCCTCCTTCTCTTCTCTTTGCAGCCCTTTCCCTCCCCGCACCCGCTTTCTTCTCCAGCTGAAAAATGTGCACGGCTTCTGTCTGCATCCCCGCTGTGCCAAATTGATACTTCAGCTGCACAGTGCCTTCCATCGGCACATATTGCTTCTGATTTTGTTCCCTGCCTTAATGGAACAAGGGGCAGTTTTCTGATGCGCGCTGTCAGTCACTGGAGGACTGACAGCCTGGCATTTGTTTGCGACAGGAAACCCAAGCTGCTGCTCCTACCTGATTTGCAAGGTTTTATCGTGCAGCTAATTTTATTATTATTATTTATTGCCAACGATCATAATGAGAATAAAGAGCTTAAGTCTTTCTTTGCAAAGTCACCATACTGTGATGGAATATTGTTTTGATCAGGTGGGCAGCAAAATGTTGCTGCTGATTAACAATATAGTGGGGTGATCGCTACGGCGCCTCCCTTTTCCCTGCCACTTGCAAAAGGATGTCTGTAGGAAGTCTGGACTGATAATTGCTACCTACAGACTTTTCAAAGTCGCATGAGCAGGCAATTTAAAACATTTCTTCAAAGGTGTTGTCTAGTGGGGCACACAAAGGATGCAAAGTCAGCAACCATTGTGTTTAATCCCTGCTTTGACACCACTTTCTTTTGTGGTATTCCGGCAGGGTGTTGTGAGGATTAATTACACAGTGTTAGTTAAATGCATCGAGAGTCTTACACCTTTTTGTTACTTGTCTAAGGGTGGTTGGTGGTGGTGGGGAACCCCTCTATCAAAATCCATTTCTGTTAGGAAAAGAAAATCCCAGTGCTCCCTCCAGCATGTCTTCCCAAGCAGATTACGCCAGTGACGTGTGGTTTCATGTCAACTGGCTTCTGTTGCATGTTGTGCCAAATAAAACAGTGATCGACATGTTCTCATGTAGCTGGTTCTGACACGTTCCTCCAGCTGGGTGCATTTTGAAAAGGTACAGTAAGAAAAACATGTACTTTTCAACCTGCATATACTCCCCCCCCCACCTTGTATTTATTTTTACATTTGCTTCCACTTTTCCTCTAAGGAGATCAAGGCATCGTACATGGTTCTCTGCCTCTCCGTTTTATCCTCACGACAACCCTAAAAGGCAGGTTAGGCTAAAAGCCATTGATTGGTCCAAGGCCAACCACTCAGTAAGTCTCCTGGGCAGGGATTTGAACCCTGGTTTCCCAGGTCTTAGTCCGACACGCTAACCATTACACCATACATTTACTCAAGAGGTGTAGCAGCTATCCAGTGATGGCAGGGACTAACAGATCGTTAATGGAAGTGGATCCCGTGAGGCCTTATAGTTGCAAAGAGACTCGTAATTCGAGACTGGAAGGATAAACACCCATCCATTACTCGATAGACCAAAGATTTTAATCTCCTTTCTACATTTCCATGTAATCGTTAATCACTTTTGGATATCTGTTTGGACCTGGTTATATTAATACATGTTTCAATTAGCGCTGATGGATTATTCTTATCATTAATGTGAGCTGATGGCGCTTCCTTTTTCTTTCCGTCATATTTGCAATAAAAATATACATTTTAAAATAGAAGTATAGTAGCTGTGAAAGAAATAAGGTGGATTGGTGCAAACATTTGCAAACTGCAGAGCTGGGAAGTAAGGAAGCTGGGGAGATTCCCAGCTTCATCATTTACAAATTTACCTCAGGCCCTTACCTGAAATAGCTTCAGCGAAATCACCTTCATGTCAATGCCAGTAATAAGCATCCTGAACAAATTAAAACAGTGTCTGGGTTGAAATTATAGTGATATTACTGCCTGATATTTGGCCAACAAGCAGCGTTCAGTCTTACATTTTCTACATGGGGAACTCAATTAACATATGGGTGCATTATTTATTTCTTTATGCAAATTTAGGTCTTTCAGGTGACTGCCAGGTGGCCTTTAAAATACATTCAAAGCCTTAGCACTGGAAGGGAGCTCTCCCAAGTGCTCTTACAATGACACGAAAGGCCATGCTTTGTAGCAATAGGGTACCAAGGAAATAGCCTTGAAGTATGGAATAAATGTGTTTAATCATATAAGAATGAGGCTGTTAGAAAAAGAATTGAACGCTAGGTGAAAAAAGGCAGTACTTTTAGTAAGTGGCTGGAGTGATGTAGTAATTGGGTGTAGTAATGATGGCTAGCAGTAAAATTGGATGCAAAAAATAGTTTTGCTAATATGGGAGCTAGGGGTGGGGGAGAAATTCGATTTAGTTCACATAGGAAGGTGAACATACCTAATTACTTTGTTGTAGATCTCTCAATATTAGTAATGCTGATTGTATCACAAGGAAAAATGAAATATTGCTTGATGACCTGAATTTCTTAATCTGAAAGAGGAACGTTTTCTTTTTCTTTTGCAGTGGAATCTTAAATATGTGTTCTCTTAAATATGAGTTCTGTATTACTCTCATATAAGCATTCACAGGACTTGTTGGCATCCGTCTGTCTTGTGACAATTGGAGAGTCTGGGTTGCTTCATGTGCTAAGATGCAGTCCTTAATGTATTGGGGTCCTAAGCTGCATAAGGCTTTATAGGTCAAAACCAGCACTTTGAATTGAGCCTAGAAACTATTTGGTAGCAATACCAGAATTTGGTGTTATATGTTTGGACAGTTGTGCCCCAATCAACAATTTGGCTGTCAAAATCTGCATCAGCCACAGTTTCTGAACAGTCTTCAAAGGGAGTTTCCTCTATATAAGACATTGAAGGAATCCAATCTAGTGGTTACCAGAGCACAAACGACAAAAGTTAGGCTGTCCTTGACTAGACAGGTGTGCAGCTGGACCACTAGCTGCCTTAAAAAAAAAAAGCTTATCTAACAGGAGAACATTCAAGCAGATCCACATACCTATTCTGTAAAAATGCATTTATAAAACGTCTTCTTAGTACTTACTCCTTTGCAATTTTAAACATGTCTACTCAGAAGTAAGCACCCCTAAGGTCAATGGGATTTGCCAGTGAAGATGGCAGCCTTAATGACTAAGCAGATGCAACAATGGTCTTTCCTCTATTTCTTTGTCCTGCTAAAACTAGGACTTGCAACTTGCTGGTTCAAGAAGCAAAATGGCAAACTTCGCATAAAACAAATAGACCCCACCCACCCAATAACTCTATTTCTTCCGCTGTTTACTTATGCCATTAGCCCCACTATGTAATGTGAGAATCAAGGAACAGAGCCTGCTCAACTTTATGAAACCTTTTTAAGCATTCTCGTGAAATGCTTTTTTTAAAAAAAATAAAAAATACAGACAAGTAGGAAGTACATAAGAAGCCTTGGAAGATTTTGTAGCCGATAAGGAAAATGCTTAGGATTTATTTTTTTTAACCAAAAAACAAAACAAAACAAAATGGGATGCCTTTGCAACCTATTGCCAACATTATTCCTTGCGCAAGGGCCCCCTAATTATTTCATCATGCAGTCAGGAAATCCTGGTAGGTCATATATAAACAGCCCGAGGCAGGGACCTCTTCATCAGATAGAGCATGACATCTGACATCTGTGCAGCCTGCCGCTCGCATGCCACAATTAGCCTAACTAGGAAGCTCAAACATTAACTAATGCAAAAGCAACTGGGAGCACAAGGAGAGTTTAGATGGCAAAGGTCCTTCCTAATCCAAGATTAAAATTGCAGCCGAGTGCTGCTGCTGGTCGTCCAACCAGGACACTTGGCTCGGTTCAAAACTTCTTGAAGTATTAGGTTCCATCTCTCCCCCTTTCCTAATTGCAGTCTAAAAAGGGACGATGCCCCAAAGTCTAATAGGAACTTCATGTAGCATATTGGTGCCATTTCAGACCTGGGGAATTTGAAAGCGAACTTGATGAAGGAGATCTGTCCCCTTCTGCTGTTGTCGGTGGTATCAGGTGGGTCCAGATTCTTCAGTGGAAGAGCACCTGACAGTGCATCGAACAGAGTCCTGGGTTCAAATTTCTGCTCTGCTATCAAGTTCACTGAGTGGCCTTGGAAAGACACCATCTTCAACATAACCCACTTCCCAAGGTTACTGTAAGGCAAGCATGCAGGCCACCTTGACACAAATGTGACAAGAGCAGACTTTCAAATATTTGCTATAAGAAATCTCAGGATGAAGAATGATTTTTGATCATGGTTCTACAGACTTCGGAATATTTTAGGAGGAGCAGGAGCAATGGGCCAGGGCCAGGTGTAGAACAGAAATATATACAATAGGGCAGAGGAAGGTATGTTGAGAATACAGCCAAGCCTAAAGAGGTGGGAATGGCGCAGAGAACACTAAATCCTTCTCACAAACTTACTATTCTTTCTTAGTGAGCTGGCACATCGCTTTTCTTACTGCTCTTGAGGAGTAGAACCGTGCCTTTTAAAATGAGAATTGAGATTTTGAGGCTTCTGTTTATATTGCTGGATTTTGCATAAAGCAGGAAGGATGGGACTGGGCTGTTTTATTGCTCAGTTCAACCCTTTGCTCAAACCAGTTACTTGTTTTGTCTCTGAATTGCTTCAACACCAGTTGCTGGAGGCAGGGCCCAAACGAGGCTTTATTTCACCCAAATCAAAGACCCCATTTGGCACCCCCACATGTGTATTTGTGTACACACACACACACACAGAGAGAGAGAGAGAGAGAGAGAGAGAGAGAGAGAGAGAGAGAGGTTGGGAGCCTCAATGGTTCCCCTCTGGAGACTTCACCCAGGACTAAATACCTGGCTAGCCCCTCCATAGCTGGCTGGAGGAGCGAGGCAAGACTAGTGAACCTCCTGGCTATGCAAACCTCCTTGCTGCCTTCCTCCTCTCCTTCCCATTAAGCAGCATCAGTAACACAGCACTGTGGCCTCATCCTACCATCCACTGCTGATACAGGGAGAGAAGCACTCTTGATATTTAGGTCTCAAATCATTCAGGGTTTTATATGGCATCTGTGAAACCCTGAATTTGTCCTGGACACATATTGGCAACCAGTGCAGATCTTTGAGACATGAAGTAACATGACTCCGCCTCAGTCACGTGACTCTGCCTCACTCAAAAGGTGGGCCATCACATTTTGCACCAGCTTCAGTTTCTGAGTCTTCTTCATGTGGAGCACATTATAATGCCACAGATAGGAGAATGTTATCAGTGAATTGATCATTGTGACTAAACTTTCATAGTAAAAGCTTGCAAAACTTTTAAAAGACCCATGAGTTCAATAGTGATTCTTTTTTTTCTGGCCAAATACATACATGTGGAGAGCATATTCAAGTATTAGATTACAATTCATGCTCATCCGTGAGAGGTCCACATATTGCGAAGATGACTGCACTTATTGGTTCTGTTGCATGGTCTTGCACATCCCAACCACTGAATAGTTTTGTGAGTCACTGCCTCTTCCAGTCGAAATTCTGCTCTAAACACAGGATTCTGTGATCAGAATTGTACCCTGCAAGGTTTGCAAATGCCCATATATTTACTTGTGCTATTTACCGTGCTTTGTCTAGAGATGGGAGGGACCAGGAGTTAAGCACATAACTAATACTCCATGTCCAGTGGAAACCTCTCTCAGTCACACTTCCATGATTTATTAGGCACTGTCATACAATTTCAAACCTATCCCCATAGTCATAAAGATTGCCCCTAAGGAGGAAAAATGAAACCAGAGAGTCTCAGGTTGTTGGATTCTGTTACTTGCAAAAGCCAAGCAGATTCTGTCTGCGCTTGCAGCTCTGACAAAAGTATCTCAGCTTATCAAATTGCTTACATTATGAGAAATTATTTCGCATTCAAATGAGATCGAGGTAAATGGAAGGGATCTGAATCCTAGCTGAGCTTATTCAGTTCAGCCTTGCAAAATCTGTAACTAGAAACTCCCCGAAGTCTATCACTCAGATTCCCAGGGATTTCTGCAGACTCAAAGCAGCCATCTTGAGAAAGCAGATCGGTTTCATTTGTGTAACCCTTTGTATATCATACTGATGAACACAATGCATTTTTTTAAAAGGACTTTGCCCTGATCCTACATACTCAAAACTATAACCCCCTCCTTCATTTAAAAAAAGAAAAGAAAAAAGAAATATTGCACCAGGAATGAAAAGGGTTAAAATATACATTCTCCCATAAAAAAGAGAAAGGAAAATGCTTTGTTTATCATTCTCATATCATACAAAAATATACATATAATTCAGCCTCCCTAGAAATCTTCAGGCTGCAGAATGAAACCATCTTTGAATATATATGGGGGACTCCCATATATACTTCTCCCTACTATGATGTTCCTATTTTCATTGGAGAAATGATGGAGGGTATGGTTATATGACCCTTGGAGATAAGTAACTATATAACCTTCAAAAGACATCTGAAGGCAGCCCTTTATATGGAAGGTTTTTTTTTAAAAAAATGTTTATTGTTTTATGGTGTTTCTATATACAGTGGTAACTCGGGTTAAGTACTTAATTCATTCCGGAGGTCTGTTCTTAACCTGAAACTATTCTTAACCTGAAGCACCACTTTAGCTAATGGGGCCTCCCGCTGCCGCTGCACAATTTCTGTTCTCATCTTGAAGAAAAGTTCTTAACCCGAGGTACTATTTCTGGGTTAGCGGAGTCTGTAACCTGAAGTGTCTGTAACCTGAAGTGTATGTAACCCGAGGTACCACTGTATGTTGGAAGCCACCCAGAGTGGGTTGGGGAACCCAATCAGATGGGTGGAGTATAACAACAACAACAACAACAACAACAACAACAACAACAACAACAACAGAATAGGGCATCCCTATTTTCATTGGAGAAATGTTGGAGGGTAAGGGCTAAAGAGATTCCTAAATAAAGCTGTCCTACATAAAGTCACTAATTGCACAGTAAGATGATGAACAGAAGAGTAAAGGCAAATCAATTTAAAAAAACAATACCACAATAACGAAAACTGGACCTTTTGTTAAATCTCAGAATTATAGATTTGGAATGGACCACTTTGGATCATCTATTCCAACCCCCTGCAATGTGGGAATCTTTTGCCCAATGTGGAGTGGCCCTTCCTTCTGCCTGCTACTCAGGGCTGGCACTTCACACAAGGCTGAGTCTCGGGGCTGGCAGCCTCTCCTCCATCTCACCTGCTTTCCTGAAGCTGTTATAAGCTGCCCAAGGGATGAAGCCGGCAGCTGTGGCCATGGAGAGGGTAGCCGCTCAGGACAATCGGCAGCTGATCCTCACCCCTGAACTCAGCAGTGGCAGTACTGGTAGGGGAAATTGGGACATTCCAGGATTATATCAGAAGCCAGGATACTTTGGTAACTCTGGGCCTGTCCCTGGAAAATTGGGACACTTTTACCAATCCAAAATGGAAGTTCTTACTGACTTCCAGTGAGCCGCAATGGTTTGTTTAGTCGTTAAAGACAGACAATTAGTTTAATGATCCCCTCCCCCAGTCTATGCTTTTTGCAAGCCTAATTGGAGTGTGTGATGATTTTCACTGCCCACGGGCTGTGATTCTGTCCACCCAAAACTTCCCCACTGTAGCAATTAGGCTTGGAAGACCCCCCCCGAAAGACCATATTTGCAGCTGGCGAGAGAAGGGGTTAACCTTGCCCTCTCCACCCACTGCAGTCTTCATGAAGATCACCCCCCACCCCCATAGCCCCAAATTGGCTTGGGAAATACGCCAGTGCTTTCTTTAAGCCTAATTGGTGGGAGCTGGAGTGCCAGGAAGTGGGGTATGGAATTCCAGAGACTTGTATTGTTTATTATTTTTAGCACATTTCAAATCTGGTCTTTCTTCCATCATAGAACTTGGGGGGGGGGGAGGCTACATGGTGTTCTCAGGCAATCTTCCAGCCAGGCACTGTCCAGACCCAGCCCTGGCTCCTCCAAAGTTGCTGCATATTGCACCGTGTGTCTTCACACACCATGCCCTGGGACTACCTTCAAATCTTTCCTCACCTATAGAGTTACCTAGCCTCTCCTCTCTCCTCCTGAACTAGCAACAGAACCGAGCATCAAAGCAATTCAGAGATTTCTCATTCCTAGCATGCTTTCAGACCGTTGTTATTTTTGCAGTTTGGAAAGTGACATGGAAGTGCATTGAAAAGTGTAGGACAGGTTAAGTCCCTTTACCTATATAATGACATGCCTATAACACAAATATGATGCCCTCCGGAAGTTTTCTATATGATGTTCCCTTCCTTCTCCCAGTGTTGCCTCCACCCCCCCCCCCACCAGCCCAGCATTTTCCCTACAGCAAGAAGCAGAGGAACAGATCTCTACATTTCTGTTTTATGGCAGATGGTGTCCTTGGGAGCTAAGTGGTGGGGCGAGCAGCGTAGCTCCAAAATGGTTATAAACACTCGGTTTTATTTTTCATTATACTTGTCAACGCCGGGTTTAACTTTTTCCCTTTCAGAAGCCTGCAAAAGGCCTTTCTTCTGCTAAAGCTATGCAGAAAGACTGTTTTGGATAAGGCATGAAGATGCCTGATTCCTGGGTCCCAAACTCCGAACCTGCTTTTTCAGCAGATTGAGAGACTTTCTCACTTCTGACCCACTGAAAACCTTTCATTGTCCTCCTGTTTACCCAGAACAATCCCCATTCTACCTGTCTCTGGTAAATTGGGAGGAACAGTGACATATACCTTAGTATATAAAAAAAGTAAAAAATTGTCCAGTAGCGCCTTAGAGACCAACTAAGTTTGTTCTTGGTATAAGCTTTTGTGTGCATGCGCACTTCTTCAGATACCTGCGTGGTGTAGTGGTTAAGAGTGGTGGACTCGTAATCTGGTGAACCGGGTTCGCTTCCCAGCTCCTCCACGTGCAGCTGCTGGGTGACCTTGGGCTAGTCACACTTCTTTGAAGTCTCTCAGCCTCACTCACCCCACAGAGTGTTCGTTGTGGGGGAGGAAAGTAAAGGAGATTGTTAGCCGCTTTGAGACTCCTTAAAGGGAGTGAAAGGCGGGATATCAAGTCCAAACTCTTCTTCTAAATAAGTAAGTAAATAAATAAGTAAGTAAGTTCAGAATGGTGGATGATATCATTACAGAGAGATGCTTGCTTGTCCCTATAAGCATTGGCCCTCCAAACAAACATAAAATAAGCAGTTTTCTCTTCATATTTCTCCTTTCCCAGCTATATTTAGACAGACTACCAAACCGTTTTATTCCTAGACCTTCCCAGTCAAGATAGGTGTCTCCAGCAGAGTAGGAAATAGCCACCAGCCAATGAATGCTCATTTAAAGAAGCATCTTCCAGCCACCAGTAATACTGTGGAAGCATCATGAGCTGTTTTCTTTTGCCACAGTGCTAGGCAGAAATGTCGACTGACACGCCTGAGGTATTTGTCTATTTTATGGACATGCAAAGCTTTTCTTCTTGTTCCTTCATGTTGCAACCCATACTCCCTCAGTATCCCCCCCCCCCCCGAAAAGCAAATTTGCTGACTGAAGTCTGTTGTACATCACAGAGACATGCCGCGAGGAAATCATAATAATTCAGCCTAAAGGGTTGTCTTACTGTCACTGAGCCAGTTGATTCTCTCTATCTCTCCCCCACAACCATTTTACACACATTGCAGTCAATATTGCACCAGTGCCTTCATTTCTAAACTTAGAAGTTCTAGAAGCAGACCCTCCCTCCTCACCTGAAAGCCTTCATTTGGCTCCCTTTCAGACCGCTGGCAATGTTTAGTTAAGTGAAAGAGGTGAAGAGGGAAAGAAATGGGGGGAAAGCATTTTCTTCATATTTATTTTTCTTCATGGTTTGTAAATCACCTTTCCACTTATCTTGAACCCCAGTAACCCTGGAAGTGGGACTTGTAGCTCACCCTTTGACCAGCTGCAGTTGCAGTACTAACATGCCACAAAAAAGGACACATGGTCATGTCGTCTGTTTTCGTGCAATGCTAAGGGTGATTCCAGACTGTCACTCTTTTGTAAATTCAGTTTGCACCATGAATGCTGATTTAGTGCTCTTGTACAACAAACCCGCTCCCCCCCCAACCCAAACTGGTATTTTTGCTATAAAGAAAGTGATTGGGAAATGCTCTTGAACATGTGTGATAACAATCGCTTGATGTTAACAACCCATCACCTCCCCGCAATCAGACTGAATGCTCAGTAAACAGTCGACTTTGTCTAGTTTCCCCACAGACAAATAAGGATAAAGCACACTGTTGTTTGTTGAGGATGCTGGGAATTGTTGCTCTGTGAAGTGGAAACTGCAGTTCCAAGATTCTTGGTGGGCAGCCATGTGTTTTTAATGTTTTTCATAGAATGATAGAATTGTAGAGTTGGAATTCATAGAATCATGGAATCATAAAAATGTAGTTGGAAGGGACCCGAAGGGTCATGTAACCCAAACCCTGGGCAATGCAGGAATCTCAGGTGAAGCATCCATGCATCTGCTTCCATGGAATTGTTGGATGTGCTTTGAATGTATAAGGTGGATCTTAAGTTGCCCATTTTCCTTAGGACACTGGTCTTCAAATGATGGGTTGGTACACACTAGTGGGTTGTGGCCTGATCCAAGGTGGGTTGCAACAGGAGCACTACCACCATGCAAATATATGGATAAATGTTACGAAATGGGTCCCCAAATACATGTTTGATCTGAAAAGGTCGAAGATACTTGCCTTAGGAGACACAAGCTCCACCTGCAAAACATCCACTTTTTGCTCAGTAAGTCCCTACATATTGACCTGGGTAGCATTTACTTTCTGCTAATACTAACTTCTTAGTTCTGCTGTAATAGTCACTAGTATGGATTATAACAACAAAAAGTTTTAAAGATCAGTTTGGCTGTTAATCCTAAAACATGTTAATTCCTCTTTGATCACACAGAGTGGCTTGAGTGGCTAGGTTTTTCCCCCACCTTTGACCTTTCTGTGCTTGTTTATGGGACTGCTCCAACAGAGCTACATTAATCCATATTTACTCTTCTAGATTAATTTGCGTGGGATAAAATAAATAATGACTTGACTCAAGACCTCTTTGGGAGAGGATGTCTTTTGACAGCCCACCCCAGTGAAATATCCTGTGTAAATGAATGAAAGGATGGCAAAATGTGTTAAGGGTTAGCCATGTTAACAGCTTTGGGGAAATGCATTTTAAGGATTAAATTACAGTTTCCTTACATGTTTGTTTATGGTTTCGTAAAAAGCTCCAATCTTTGTAAATTCGTCCAGGTCCAGAGTTTTTGTTTTTGGTGTTTTTCGTGGGAGTTGCACCCATTTGGGTGCATTTGTGATTAGAGAAATTTTAAACCCAGAACAAAAAGACCGATCTCACTTGCTTTGGTTCTTGGAAGAAAAACAAAGGAAGGCCCAGGTACTGTAAACAATAACTTTTTGGGCCAGTTCCACATAACCACATGGACTGTGCAAAAGTTTCTTACGTCTCTGGGGAGAAGTGCTATGCAACATTTGTGTGCATGGATATTATCATATCTTAAACAAAACTGCTGTGGTCATCGAACTTGGACTGTGATACTGAAAAGTTGGATTTAGGGGAATAATTCAGTGCAGAGTGAGTCAAAGCAACTTGCAGGGTAATCTGTGCAACATAAGACACTGCTTGCAGATTCTGGGGTTAGTTTAGAGAAAGTGAAAGGCTTCGCTATAGACTGCTACATTTTGACAAGCGAATCCTCCTCCAGGGATAAAGCGAAGGATATGTTCGGGAACCTGTGCCAGATCTCTGCTTTATGTGTATCCTTTTATCCATGCATACTGCGTTCACAAATGCTTGCTGTGTTAACAACACTTTTCATTCCAGAGGGATTACTCCTGTCACTTTTATAGCTTGTGGGCCAATGAATTATTATGCATACCTTACTCCCTGATGTCACTGAGTCTCCATGAACTTATGTCAGGGGGAAAGAACCGTGTGGGGTACTGAACGGTGTCCCCCAACATTGAAAACTGTGATCCAAAACCCCGAGAAGTAAATAGAAATGATCGAAAGTCCCCATGCACCCTAAATTCTAGTAAAATGTCTGCTAACTTCAGACTCAGCTACACAGCTGCAATTAAAACGTTTTAAATGTGTTGCAAAGTGCAATATACAAATGTGACACTAGATGGCGAAAGTGAGCTATGCCAAATTCAATGTATTTTTCAAAACTTTTTTTAAAAAATATTTTTTTCACAACTTTTTAAAATATGTGTATGGATTCCACCTTCCTGAACTCAGAAAGAGAGCAGGGTTGTTACTCATGCTTTCAGGGTCATGGAGGGGATTTCAGGGGCCCAGGGCACAACAAAGCTTTGGAACCCTCCTCTTGCCTTTCACCATATTGTCAGTAGGTTAGGATTGCCACCCTAACAGGATTGTCCTGTATTTCAGTGTACAATAGTACGTCCTGTATTGATACAGCTTGTTCTGTATTTCAGGTCTTCTCTCTCTCTCTCTCTCTCTCTCTCTCTCTCTCTCTCTCTCTGCCAAGTTAGGGATCCTCTCCAACTGCATGTATTTGAAAGGGTGTGTGAAAGGTCATTGGCTCTGGGTAGCCAATCACAGACAGATTTACAAATTCATGTGTATGTGTGTGCATTCTTGTGTACATGTGTGTGACAGATTCCAGAGGGGACATCCTGTTAGGCTGCAATAGATTGTAAAGTATTGCTCTGAAGTCACTTCAGCCCCAGATGAAAAAAATAATTCACCCCCAACTGCCCCACCCCAACCTGTCATGTATTTTTCCAGAACAAAGGTGGCAACCCTACAGTAGGTACACGCAGAGTATTTAAGTAATGGACATAGAAAAGTGACACGCTATGTGTATTAGTTGAATATGACACAATAAATGTTATAGTTTATGAATTATGTGTTGTCAATCATGAGTTTGGGTGTTACATATTATGAAATAATAAATATATTTGTTTATGAAATGTATTCATATGTAATAACAATTGCACCAGCTTAGTGACATAATAAATGTGTTAGTTTAGTAGGTAGTATTTCCTTACAATAAATTCATTAATAAACATCAATATTGGTTCACTAGATGCAGATAACACCCCCTAAAAAGATAGGCAATCCCTCAAGCAGCAAACTGAAAACCCCACATCTAATACAAATAAAAATGGGGAGAGGCAGAAGGTTTTGGTGGATGTCAAGGGTGGTCCTGGGGGTGTCTCAAATGAAAATTGTCAAAAGAGATTTGCCTGGGAAGTATAATTTATGCTGAGATCATAAAAAGGTCCTGTAGTAGCTCTTTCCTTATTTTAGTCGATTATTTACCCCTGGGGTGAGTGGATCATTTACCTTCCCCCCCCCAACAGCATGCAGGTTGGATGCACCCCATGGCCAAATTTCATCTGGCCCACAGTGTCCAATGCACACTGACCTATCTGGCCTTCCCCTTGGAAAATATCAGGTGAAGCAGGAGTATTGGGTGACACCTAAGAGGATATGCTTTCCTCCAAAGAAAGACACATAAAATGATATGCTCCCTTCCACCTGGCATTTTCCTTGGCATGCCATCAGTCCAGCAAGTGCAGAGGCAGAGGAAACCTAGGAGACCTCTTCCACCACACACCATCCCTGGGCTGGAGAGGTATGGCAGAGGTGCTTCATCCACACCCCGAGTGTGTGCAGTGATTCTAAGATGCAGCAAGTCCCCAACCCTCAAAGCCTGGGCATGCCTGGTGGCCACGAAGGAGAGAGAGAGAATGAAGGTGCCCAAAAGACACACAGAGGAAAAGTATGCTGAAAACCAACAACATTGGGGCATTTACTTCTGATGGTGGCTACAGCGGATGGTGAAATGGTCTTAAGCTGCAGCAGATGTTTAAAGCATGTCAGTGCCAACACACTTTACTTTTTAATGATGTTTTCATGCAGACAGCAATCGTTCCTACATCTAACCCTTATCTGAATGTAATGCCGCCATGCTACCAGGCAACTTTTCCCCATTGAGAAAGCTCTTCCTTTTCCTTTTAAAACACCAACAAACCACCTTGTGTTGAAAACCAACAGAAATACTAAAAATGCATTCAGATGTTTGTTTGTTTTTAAACCCAGTCTCAACAAAACTGACAGGCTAGGAAAAATAAAAGACCATTCAAGCTTCTAGTTCTCTACGTCTTTTTTTAAATTATTTTTAGATGGATTTAATTTTCAGAAAACAACATAAATGCCCCCCTCCCCTTCCTGGCTTGGTCTTAACTATTCAGCAGCTCTTACTATGTATAATATATTCAAACATCTGATCCTACTTTCTTGTGCAATCCACATATGTTGGCTTTTAGACTCTGTGGCGTATTGACTTCATTCCCTCTGTTTTCCAGGGCTGTGTGTGGTTTAATCACATCCCTAGGAAGAGGTGTAATTATTAAACCACAGTCAAGTTAACAAGTGGTATTTTGCTGTTCAGCAGAATCAATTCTGGTGTCCAGGGTTTGGCACTGGGTCCAGCGGGAAAACCAATTTGGATTAATATCTCCCCAAACCACACATGATTTTCCACATTTTATCCATCTGCTTTTGTGTTGCAGATAGAACAATGACTGATGGTAGATGCAGCCTTTTTGTGTGTGTGTGATCAAGCTATCATGTGGTTGGCACACAGGAAAGGTACCATGCTGAAAAATGCCACCCTGAAATTACCCTATCTCTTCATATATGGTAGGAAATGGGTGTCTCATCATGCGCAAATTAGGTTTTTACATACAATTTGCATGCTCAAAGAAACCCTTACCACTGGCACTTGTCATTATGCAAATGCATAATTCACGGTATTTCATTAAATCAAGAGGGCCCTGCTGAATTTTGCTTATTATATATTTAAAAAGTCGGGAAATTGGGTAACAATTGTTCAGCATTCATGGAGGAGAGGCAGATTGCCTGGCAATGACAGTTGATCCTATAGTGACTTTAATCTGTTTTAGAGGTCTTTCCCCTTATCTCTAAGGGTGCTGGAGAATTCCATCAGAAATGGAGATGCGGGTGGAAATTGCAACAATTCACATGTTTGCCCAAGGTCAGGAATGGAAATTGTGCAAGCGAACGTGAGAAATACTTGGCTACCGTTCTTTCTTTTAACTCCACAAATGCTATATAAATTGTTGTGCTCGTTTTCTTCGTTGTTTTTGATGTTTCCTTTCCATTGAAATGCACTGAAGTTAAGGGCACAATTAATTAGATAGTTAATTATGTTAGTTTCGGCCATACCAATAACATAGGTTTTATCAGAAGTTGAATTGCATTGGAATGGAAACTGCGCTGACTGTGATAACCACAGGACAGGATGGAAATTGCTGCCTCCTTACATCCCTATGTATATCACACTAGTTAATATTTTTTATCAGTATGAGAGACAGTGCAGATAGCCTCACTGCTCTCTCTGCATCCCTTATTTTGGGGGTCTTGCTAAATAACTGGAAATCAGGAGAAAAGTCATTATGTGACAAAGAACTAAGGCAGGGCTGAAGGGGACTTGTGCACTGTCCCATAGACTACTGAGCCATTGACTCAAGCGATTTATGTCGAAAGTAGTTATAATCTTACATCACCTTAGAGCACAGCATGATTGACTTGCCTTACCACAGTTGCGATAGGTGTGGTATGAATAGAGCACTGTCCAGATGTTTTATACTACAGCTCCCAGCAGCCCTGACCAACATGGCTATTGATAGGAGACAATGAGAGTTGTAGTACAGAAACACCAGGAAGCAGTCATGTTGGCTACCCCTGGACTAGAGGATTGAGGTTTCCATCTCAGCCAATCACTACCTGCATGGGAACTAATTTGAAGGTTACTTAGAAATTCAACTTTCTTCCATTCTTGGTGCTTTGCACCTCTCTTCTCTGTCCGCTTTCTCTTTCAGTTCACCTTCTCATTTCTATGAATCACTTGTTTATTAAGCCTCTGTGACTTTTCTCAGGTTTCTTTGGGGGGAACTTTAAATGCATGCTGTGGATGCAAATGTGAATTGGCTCTAGGCTACCTTCTCCCAATTGTGTGTCCTCCAGCCAGCACAGCCTGATGGGAGTTGTAGTCCCAAACATCTGGTGGGTGCTAAGTTGGGGAAGGTTGCTTTCTCTTTAGGCTATGCTAACATACATAGTTCGGGTTCCATTAAAAATATATATCTTTGGACTTAAAGAATGCCATGATGGTGGGAATAAAAAGCAACAATTGCTCAATTGCAAAGTCTGAAAGTTTGTTGGGTTTGTGCGATGGTTTTTTTGTTTTTTGTTTGAACCCTGGAAAATGCATTGGAGGGTTTTTTCCCTTTTCTTTAATGTTTTTTTTTTTTGTTCGCTCTATAAATAACTCTTGGCAGGCAGAAACAACCTTGATTGCAAGAGATGAAGTAGAACAACCAGCAGGCTCTACAGCAGAATAAATGGCATGGTGCCAAGAGCTTCATCAAATGAATAATAGCTTCCACTTGACAATCAGTAAAGTGCCTCTTCTCCTGTGGATTTAGTTTTTAATGATGATTAGAGAGGATGGGCCCCTAAAATTTCTCTGGTAGAAATGACCTCCTATTAATTTCTGTTACTTGAAAATGCTGAATTTAAAAGCTATTTTACAGCTGCAGAACCAAAGGCACTCACATAAAGGAACTATTATCTTTGTAATTGTAGCAACAAGTACTAAATTTCTCATTGATTAACTGGGACTTTTTAACTTTATGGTCCCTCCGTAGGTTTAAGTCCCCTGATATCGTGCACCGGAGTTCTTGCAGATTTGCTTGCTTGGAAGTAAAAGGATGGTTGGAGCTGGACTATGCCTGAAAAGGAGGGATAGATTTCGATTTGCTGTCGCATCATATTCCTGAGGGTTGGCCTCCAGCTCTAATCAATACAGGTACCTTGCATATTTCAGGATGCTTGTTTTAATTAGCAGACCGATTGCTAAAATACCATATGGGTACATAACAGATAGCAAAGTATGACTTTAGATTAATTCACACAGCTTATTTTTCCTTTGGCAGTCTTCTACTGTAGGTATTACTATAACTTCCAAGGATACAAATGGTGATGGTGAGTTATATTTATAATTTAATACATGCCCAATCACGGAGTACCTATTAGGTTGCAGCTGGGGTATGATTATCTGAGTAATTAAAAAAGTAAAGTGTGTATAGGATCTTAATATACTGCTGCAGGTTTGGAGGGTCAGTATGGGTGATACCTATGGGTCCTTTCCAAACCTGTGATCCTGTGAGTTTACAATCTATATGAGAAAACCTGCTAAACCGGTCGGACCAGTTTCTTTTAAAGATTTACATATCCAAAGAGGTTGTTCTGTTGCCATAGAGACATATAAGTGGGCCTTTTTTTCCATCTCACCTGCCTGGATGACACATCCTGCTAGGATGATTCAGGTACCGTAGGTAGCCGTGTTGGTCTGACACAGTTGAAATATATATAAAAATTAAAAAAAATTGTCCAGGAGCACCTTAGAGACCAACTAAGTTTGTTCTTGGTATAAGCTTTTGGTATCTGAAGAAGTGTGCTTGCACACGAAAGCTTATACCAAGAACAAACTTAGTTGGTCTCTAAGGTGCTACTGGACAATTTTTTTAATTTTTAAAAATATATTTCACCTGCTAGGATGGACAACAATAGGTAGGCAGTGGCAGGGAAGCTGTGTGTGTGAGAGAGTTCAGGCTGATGCTGGAAGCAGGAGGCACAGAGTTTATCTTGCTCTGTGCTGGACTCGAATCTGTAGCTTGGGGCCTCCCTGAAACCTAATGGGGAGGCAACATCTGCTGGAGTGTTACTGCTGGGAGCAATGAAGCCAAATGTTGGAAGGTTAGGACAGATGAAAGACAGTACTTCTTCACACAGTGCATAGTCAAACAGTGGAACTCACTCAGTGGTGGCCACCAACTTGGATGGCTTTAAAAGAGGATTAGACAAATTCCTAGAGAGGGCTATCAATGGCTACTAGCCATGATGGTGACACTCTGCCACCACAGTTATAGTAAACAATGTTTCCAAATACCAGTTGCTGGAAACCACAGGAGGGGAGAATGCTCTTGTGTTCTTGTTTTGCTTTGCTGGTTTCCCACAGGCCTTTGGTTGGCCCCTATGAGAACAGGATTCCAGACTAGATGAGCCATTGGCCTGATTCATCAGGTTAGACTTATGTTGTTATGTTCCTCCATCCTAGGCTCAGGCTGTGTATATGTGCAAAGAAAACCGTATAGCCTAAAGACACCACAGTCTCCACTCACCTTCATTGCAAGGAAACGGAGCCCTGGAAAATCACAGGCACCCCTAGAGTCTCTTGGAGATTGGGGTATGTGCAACAAAACTGTGTCTGAAAGCTGAGGAGGTGAAAAGGGTAGAGGAAAATGTTTGTGGTGTTTGTGGGGTTTTTTTTGGGGGGGGCAGATTCTACTGCCCCTCAAAGACCTATCTTTTCAATTCCAGGTTCAGATCCCATTATCTCTAAGTGGTAGCAGGACTGAGTCCATGGACTGCTGCTGTCAGTTAAGGAACACTGAACTAGTTGGATGGTCAGAATCAATATCAGTCAGCTTTATAAGTCCACAGTGGCAGACCTACATTGTGGTGGCCCAGAAGCTTGAACTGTCATGGGCATAGGCGCCGACTCCATGGGGCTTGAGGGGGCTTGAGCCCCCTCAAAAAATTTTTTGGGGGGGCTCAGCCCCCCCAATAATCTCAGGCGTCCCCCCACCTCCTCCCCACCTGCTCCCTCGCCAGCCAGCCAGCCAGCCGCGCGCCCTAGCCGGAGAGCCCCGGCCGTCCCCCGCGAGATTAGGGAATCCCCGGGGGCGGGGGCTCCTGCCTCTAGCCCCAGGTTTCCCGCATATCAGCTGTTCCGGAGCTGATTAATAGGCGCAGCACACTCTCCCCCATTTCCGTCACGAGGGGGCGGCACCACTTTATTTGCATATTCATGAGCTTATTTGCATATTCATGAGCTTATTTACATTTCACGAGCTTTCCCGGGCCCCCCCAATATTGTTTATAAGTCCGCGTCCCTGGTCATGGGGGGCCCTTCACAACCAGCCATGTGGTCTGGGTAACCCTTATTATCTTCTTCAGTGATTTTGCTCTACGATAGATCACCAAAGTTTTACAAGATCTGTGCCACTGACTCTTAAACTCTGGGATTATTGAAATATATACAACAACAAAAGCAATCCATTTGAGTTGTGTGACTCAGATTGGGTGTATTAGACCAAAAATTATAAGCAATGTGTACTAAAGTTGCTTACAGGGCCCTTCCAGGATTAGTTTGTTTCATAGTAGATGTTTCATAGTACATTCACCCCTGTAAGTGCATATTTTATATTTAATTTAACATTTACTTGCATCACCTAACCTGAGGGAGAAAATGAGTATGGAGACACACATAGGTCATAGGTAAAGGTAAAGGTACCCCTGCCCGTATGGGCCAGTCGTGTTCGACTCTAGGGTTGTGCGCCCATCTCACTTAAGAGGCCGGGGGCCAGCGCTGTCCGGAGACACTTCCGGGTCACGTGGCCAGTGTGACGAAGCTGCAGCACCAGCGCAGCACACGGAAACGGCGTTTACCTTCCCACTAGAAAGCGGTACCTATTTATCTACTTGCACTTAGGGGTGCTTTCGAACTGCTAGGTGGGCAGGAGCTGGGACCGAAAGACGGGAGCTCACCCCGCCGCGGGGATTCGAACTGCCGACCATGCGATCGGCAAGCCCTAGGCGCTGAGGTTTTACCCACAGCGCCACCCGCGTCCCTACGCATAGGTCATATTAAGCCTTAAAAAAATATTTTGCAGACTTTTAAATTAAACTCAGCATTTTTCTGCAAGCTTCCATGAAAAGATGGCAGGTCTGTTCCAAAGCAAAATTCCAACACTCTGCCTGGTGCTTTCTGCAGGTGATCCTCTGCTGTGGTTTTGGCTTGGGTTTTTGTGGAGGACTTCAGAACAGATCTGTCACTGACATTTAAAATGCTGACGCGAACTGTAGTCTGGTTTCAGTTTATGTTCAGTGGGAGCTTATTCATTGCCTCATACTATCTGAGTGAACAACTGTTAAAAAACAAAACAAACCCACCAGTTACCTAGATTCATTTCCTCCCTATGGAGAAGTCTGTATCAAACTGGACTTTACAGTTCAGGGCAGTAGGCATACACTGTTCTCCCCCCCTAAGATCCCAGTTTCTGTGCCAAGAGCAGCTGATCAAAATTATAACATCTTTGCGTACTATAGATACTTTTCATAAGTATGTTTCAGAAAAAAAGTGTATGTGCAGGAGAGGCACTGGTATTCAGCAGACACTCAGTGTGCGTTTTAAAGCAAATGAGAATCAGGCAGCCACTTTTACTAGTTGGTGACTCAGAGGTAGAGAACATAATTTACATGCAAAAGACCCAAGATTCAATCCCTGGTGATCCCAGGTGGAGGCTAGGAAAGACTCTTTACTAAAGCCATGTTGATCTACAGCCAACTAGAGCTGGCAATACTGATCTAGATGGAGCAATGGTCTGACAATGGAGCTTCCTATGGTCCATCTCTGTTGTGATACTTCCTGTTCTTTTCCTTCTTTGTGATTCCACCCACCCCACCCCGTGGAGGCTGCCATCTTGAAAGACTTCTGCAACCATAGAGGGTCTCTTTCAACCAAGACAACGTTCTCTTAGCAGCTTTTCCCACAATGGTGTTTTGAAACCCGCAAGTTAGTATTTCAGCCTAAAGTTAAAATGGGCTAATCCTGAAAAAGCCTCAAGAAGAGAAAACCAAGAATATATCCCGCTTTCTCTGAGAAACAATGGCATTGAAGCTAGCCAGTGTAGAACAGGACATGTTCTGTGAGCAACTCTGCAAAAACAACAGTGTAGATGGGACATTCTAGTATTTCTCTGTTGAGAACCAAAAATAAAAGGTCTACCTACAGGAATAAAGGAAAACAACCCTGTACAGTGGTACCTTGGGTTAAGTACTTAATACGTTCCGGAGGTCCATTCTTAACCTGAAACTGTTCTTAACCTGAAGCACCACTTTAGCTAATGGGGCCTCCCGCTGCCGCTGCACTGCCGCTGCACGATTTCTGTTCTCATCCTGAAGCAAAGTTCTTAACCCGAGGTACTATTTCTGGGTTAGCAGAGTCTGTAACCTGAAGCATATGTAACCTGAGGTACCACTGTATTTGTCTATCAGATCTGTACGAACAACCAGAAAAACACTGTTTTTCAGTACAGGTTATTGTAGGACTTTCTTTGGAGACAGTTTTATAGAAAGAGGTTGAGCATGTGAGAAGTGGGATCACACTTGTTTTGATAAACTTTTTTTTTATTCTTAGTGCACAGCCTGTGCAAAATCGTTAGAGTCAAATTAGAGCCTGCCTCCTGCATTGTGACCATAGAACAAACATATCCTGGAGAACTCTGGGAAGGGATTCCTTAAGGTAAAAGAAATCTATGACAGAGCAGACTCATTGGAATCAATGGACATAATTAACTTGAGTCCATTGATTTCAGCGGGTCTACTCTGAGTTTGATTCAACTTTGTATCCTCTCCAGTGCCAGTTTCTGGGGAAAGGTTGTTGTCTTCATGCCATGTTTTGGGTGTTCCCAGGAAGCATCTGGCTGGGCACTGCCAGAAAATGAATGAGTTTGGAGGTGCAGGGCCTATGGTCTTCAAGAAGTTGCTGTATTACATCACCCATCATTGCTGAACCAAAGTACCCACCATCCATGGTGGATGGCCATGCTGGCTGGGGCTGATGGGAGCTGGAAGTTCAACATCTGGTCCCCCAGTCCTGAGCGACATGGACCTTTCATCTATCCAAGGCAGGGCTAGTCTTCCGCTTACCCTAATTAACACCAGTATTTCCCATCACATGTGGTGCTTCCTTTATAAACACTGTCCTTTTATATAAAATCCCTAAAACCCATCAGTTCCATTCAAAATAATGAGAAACATTTCAGTTTATTGTTTCAAGTTAACTAGGATGTTTTCAGCTAAAGGTAAGGGAAAGGGTAAGAACCCAACTGTGTGGCTTCAACCTTTAGAAGCCTTCCTTTGTTATTTCCCCATCCTGCATTTCAGTTTAGGTAAAGGTAAAGGTACCCCTGCCCGAGCGGGCCAGTCTTGACAGACTCTGGGGTTTGTGCGCCCATCTCACATCTATTGGCCGGGGGCCAGCGCTGTCCGCAGACACTTCCGGGTCACGTGGCCAGCGTGACAACGCTGCTCTGGTGAGCCAGAGCCGCACACGGAACGCCGTTTACCTTCCCGCTGGTAAGCGGTACCTATTTATCTACTTGCCCCCGGGGGTGCTTTCGAACTGCTAGGTGGGCAGGCGCTGGGACCGAGCAGCAGGAGCGCACCCCGCCGCGGGGATTAGAACCGCCGACCTTTCGATCGGCAAGCCCTAGGCGCTGAGGCTTTAGCCCACAGCGCCACCCGCGTCCCACATTTCAGTTTAGCTGGTATTTAAAAAACAGAATCAAAGCACTTCGTAGGGATTAGGAATTCAACCATGTTTTGCTCCAACAGTGGCATTTGAATCACTCGAGCAAGCACAGAACTCAGAATGTGGCCAACATAATTTATCGGAAGCATTAGAAAAAAAACCACTAGAAAGCAACCCCTTGAGAATTCCCCTGCCGCCTGTGATTTTTGCTCACAAAGGGGTGAAGAAAGCACACACACCAAATACACTCTACAGGATCCCTGAGCTGTTGAAGTGCTGCATGCGTGTAAAAGTCTGCTGGATTTTATAGATTAATACAGATTATCTACAATTAACTTGACAAATATGGGCATATGTGTATGCATATCTATTTTTAATCTATGCTAAGAGAAACTCTTGAAGCAGCTCCTTACTGCAAGGCATAATCCTCCTTATGTGCTTTTTAACTGTTTCAAGATGATGATCTTTTTTAAAAAAATACAATAAATCAGTTTGTGTTACTTCAGCCTCATTGCAGTTCAACGTTGTTCCATACAGAAGTTATTGTTCCTCTTCAGTGCAAAGAATATTGACTTGGGTCCAGGTAAAAAGTAGCTGCTTGAACTGGGCCAGAATCAATAGCCCTGTAACTGGACCAGAATTTATGCAGTGTGTCTGTTCTTTCACCTGACTTTTTCAAAGATCTATTACTATTTTAGGGCAGAGTTATATTTATGAGATTGACTGACAGCTCTGGGTTGAGCTCTTTCTTTCCCTGTGCTCTACAGTGTATAGTAAAACACTCCTTTCCTTGACATGAACATGTCTAGAAGCCAATATTATGTCAAGAGATAGGGAATTACATAACTTAAATGAAGAAAATGGGAAGAGCTTGGCACTGGGATATCCAACATCACCCAGAGTGGCTGGGGAAACCCAGCCAGATGGGTGGGTTATGAATAAATAAATTAATAATAATAATAATAATAATAATAATAATAATAATAATAATACTTCTGCTCAGGCAACAACACCTTCCAGGTCAGATTTGGGGGAGGGATGAAAGGGGAAGGAGAGGAATTGGAAGCCCTATTGCCCATACAGAGGTCTTTCCCACTGGCCGTTGGACACCACCGACGTCACCCATGGGACTACCATCTTGATGGTTGGCTCATGTTTTTCATGAAGTGTCATTGTGCCCTGTGACCAGATTTGGAAAATGCTGGAGGCACAATCACAGATAACCGAATAGATATTTATTATGTGTTTAGGATGGCCAGACATTGGCACCTATTGGTCATCAATTCTTTTCAGCGATCTAAACTTAAGAGGGGCGGAGGCTCCAACTCCCTGGAAGCATTGTGGTTTTTACCGTTCAACCACAAAGAAGTCAGATGTCCTGCACAGACACTGGCTTTTCTGAATACTCTATTAATCAATGTGCAACAAGGCTGTATATCTTAAGGTTTGTGAGAGAATACTGAAAGGCAACCACATCATCATCTTCCCATGTGTATTCTATTTTAATTTCGTCTAATTCATTCATTCCACATGGGTTAAATGTATTCCTAGGTATTCTGTTTTATTTTCACTGGAACTCTGCTTGCTTCAAAACATGATGACCCCCTGTTTCAATTATTACTTTGATTCTGAACACGGGGATAATACACACCAGTTTGTCCATCCTCATGACAAAACCTTTTCTCTGAAATCCTAAGGGACTATCACCTTCATAACAATCAACAAAGCAAATCTGGAATTGTTGTACAGAATCCCACCCACATACCATTGCTAAAAAAAATATGACACACTTCTGTCAGTTTTAGGAAGAGTGAGGCATGTATACTTCATTGAAGTCTTTGGGACAGACTGTTGATCCAAACACATCCATGTTGTGGAGGCAAGCAACAGCTTTCTGGGCATATTCGTGGCTGTAGCCAAGGCAGAGGGGGGCAGCTGCCCCCTCCCAGATCATGTAAAACAATAGAAATAACTAACTGACCAATCATGTTGGTTCTGCCCCCCCTAACAAAAGTTATCCCCCCTTTCTCCCAAGAAAGTCCTGCTCCTCCCAACAAAAATCCTGGCTACGCCCATGAGCATGTTCAATCTTTGACTGCCTGAAAGCATCTGAAGGAAGACAATCCCTGGAGGATACAGTGTTATTCTTGCTCTTGACAGAGGACAAAGTGATGTGCTTTCTCATCAGAGTAAATTACACAACTCATTAGAATGAAATGTTGTAGCGGGACCTCTAAAGTCATTCTCATGAGGTCTAATTTCTAAAATCTTTTGATAACCGAATACTTTCTTGGCTCTGTGGGAATATCCTGTTTATGGATAACTTGTTTATTGTAGCTCTGTGATGGCACAGGAAAAATGGAGGCTCTGATGTGCCTAGGGAAAATATACTGTAGAACTCCATTGCACAAGGTAAATAAATACTAAACAGTAGTTGTCTTTCAGCTGGGCTCTTTCAAATCATTTCCCCCCATACTGTCTCATTGTACATTGGCATGCATATCTGTGTTAATATACATGTGGATGTTCCAAGACTATGTATGTTGAGTATAAGATATAGGGCAGGGGTAGGCAACCTAAGGTCTGTGGGCCCAATCACCTTCTCAGTCTGTGGACAGTCTGAGAATCAGCATGTTTTTACATGAGTAGAATGTGTCCTTTTCTTTAAAATGCATCTCTGGGTTGTTTGTGGGGCCTGCCTGGTGTTTTTGCATGAGTAGAATGTGCTTTTATTTAAAATGCACCTCTGAGTTATTTGTGGGGCATAGGAATTCATTCATTTCCCCCACCCCCAAATATAGTCCAGCCCACCACAAGGTTTGAGGGACAGTGGACCGGCCCCCTGCTGAAGAAGGTTGCTGACCCTGATATAGGGCAAAATTCACCTAATCAGTGGGAAGCCTGTGCAAAAAACTTCTGCTTGTACAATAGGGCTTTCCTCTTTCTCCTCCTCCATGTGTCCCCACCCCCAAATTGGCTCTGAGTGATTCAGCTATGCACCATGACCCTAGGATCTCTTTCTATATTCTGTATTCTTATGTGAATTAAGAAACATTGGTGGTCTTCATCTTATTGATGTAGGAATGCAGAATCGATTTCCATGTTGTGCCTTTTCGCATCCATTAGTATCATGGCTTGCCACATCAATCCTTTCGGCAGTGTAGAGCATTTTTCTTTTCACACAAGTGATAGTTGCTTCCAGGATCTTCCAATGCTGTGAAAATTTTCACAGATTTAGTAGAATGTATGTAGTAAAGTATACTAAATGTTACAGCCAGTCCCTGAGAGCTGAGAAGAAGAAATGACCTCCTGTGTGGATAAGGTAACCTGTAGACAAACATCAGTTGGATAGGTATAGTTAACTTATACTCAAAGCATGAAACAGTGCAGGGGGCACAATTAGATTGCTGACATTTTCTCTATCCAAGTGTGTTCATTACTGGGTGCCAAGTGTAGGATTGATCCACTCCCCAAACAAAGTTACTTGTACAGTAGGATTCCTATGGACAATGTTTGATGTTCTACAACATTCCTTTCCATCTATTATTCTCTGACAGTACAAAATTTGCAGTAGCTTTAATTTTATTTCAATGAACTTTAAATGTGAATGAAAATATAATCTTGGATTTGCTTGGCTTACCATGTATCTTGAAATTCTGTACATTCCAAAATAACAAAATAAATACTCAGTTTTGGGTTACAAAAAATACCAAAGCGTCCCTCTCCTAAGGCTATAGTGTGAAAAGTTTAACATCCTTAAAGTTAGAATAGCCACATGTTTTGACACATTGTCAGACATGAATTTTGGATGATTTTAAAGGGCAAGGGTGACCAAAATCAATGACTGCTTTTGAAAGTTGTATCCTGGCTACATGCATTGATGGCACAAATAAGGATCTTATACATGAAGTGTCTCCTTTAACGTATTTTTGTCGTCGTTTGTTTGCAAGCCATATTGCATTGAGCCTAAATTGAATGGAGAAGTTCTTTGCAGGAGATACAATGGAGACTTGGAATAAAATGCAATTTGATATTAGTCAGTAACACATTTAGCTGGAAGCAACTTAATGTGAAGTTACGAACAAGCCATAGATTCTGTTAAATTTTTTTGGTGCCATCACTGCCTTGTAAGGTCAACTCTGGGGAACCCTGAGTCGCTGGCAATATGTAACACTGAATGGACTGAATTCATTAGGTACTAGATGCCATGATTAACAACTCTGTATTTATTTTTGCTATGCTAATGCTAGGCAGTGTTAGGAACATATTTTCCACATGAACATTAGCAAGGGAATTTCCCTTACGAATATTTCGCTCTAATTTCCTCAGTTTACCATATTTTTTTCACTGATGCAAATAGAGAATCTGCTTTTAATTGGCAGCTACGGTTGTCACAAAGAGCGGTGTTTTCATTTCCCCCAAAACAAATCAGTGTTGTGGATACGAGTTTATATTTCATAAACTGAACATATGAATCTTCTTCGTGCTGAATCAGACCACTGACCCAACTAGCACGCCATTGTCTTCTGTGACCAGTAATGTGTTTTCAAGGTCTCAGGCTAAGTTCTTTCCTAGCCCTGCTTTCTACGGCCCTTTTAATTTAATTGATTCATTAAAAATATTCATTTTTAATTTGATTTTGATTTGATTGAATATTTATATTCCACTGTTCCAACAACAAATGTTGAGCTCAAAGCAGCTCGCAATAATCACAATGGTGTTTTAAAAAAACCCCAAACATTGCAATCATTATACTATCAAACACAACAGCACATAGATAAAGCAAACAGCAACAAATTCATCAAAACAATTAATACAATTCGGTAAAGTCATAGTAACTCATAGTATTGCCATAATATTTCCTAATCACATGGAACCTTATTCCAGAACAACAGAAAATGGATTAGTTGTGCCCTGTTGCTATTATCAAATGCAAAGGAACGCAGGTGGTGCTGTGGACTAAACCACTGAGTCTCTTGGGCTTCCCGATCGGAAGGTCAGCAGTTTGAATGGGTTGAGCTCCCATTGCTCTGTCCCTGCTTCTGCCAACCTAGCAGTTCAAAAGCACACCAGTGCAAGTAGATAAATAGGTACCACTATGGTGGGAAGGTAAACGGTGTTTCTGTGCTCTCTGGCATTCGTCACAGTGTCCTGTTGTGCCAGGAGCAATTTAGTCATGCTGGCCATATGACCCAGAAAGCTGTCTGTGGACAAAAGCCAGCTTTCTCGGCCTGAAAAGCGAGATGAACACCACACCCCATAGTTGCCTTTAACTGGACTTAACCATCCAGGGGTCCTTTACCTTTCCCCTTTTTCCCTTTATCAAATGCATTGCTTTGCAGCACTGCAATGAATGGAAGCTTCATTAAGTATACATGAACTATAGACACTTAAATGGAACCAGAGATTTTCTTTCCAGCCTGAACTCACCGAAACTCAGTCCTGGCACCTCTCAGGTGGGCACCTTCCCCTTCTCTCACTCGTCCTTGGAAAACATGACCACATCTCCCAAACATGGGGAGTATGACCCTGGGGTCATGACAGCCATCAATGTTTAACAAGTTTAGATCATTTAGGGATTACTTTTCATGAAATGGGCATATAAAACTGAGTAGCTGCGTTTAGTCTGGCTTCTGCCCACCACCCATCTTGAGCTATTTTCATAATAATGCTTTAATTATTTTTTTAACCGCCCTGAGATCTTGTGATGAAGGGTGTCATATTAACAACAACAACAACAACAACAACAGGGTGAGGGGAGTCCTCAGGTGTTTTGAAATGTTGTTATTATTACAACTATTTATTAAACTATTTTCTGATCTATCTATCACGTTTTTCTATACTATACTATACTATACTATACTATACTATACTATACTAAAAATATATATATACTATTAAAATTTTAAAATATATATTATGGTAGCAAGTAACACAGTTTTTCAACTTTCAATGTTTTTCAACTTATTAAAACTAATAAAACAATAAAACAATAAAAGTTTTATTAAAACTTTAATAAAACAATAAAAAATGGAGTTCATAGGACAGTAGCAGCAGTCAGGAAAAAAGCAGTGTCTGAAAAAGTGTTGTGGAAGAGGTCTTTTTTGTTTGCTGAGTGTGCCTCATGGTCAGGCTGAGTGAGAGTCTTGCTCAACACAATGGCCAGCCGTATGCTTCACGGAAATTCGCAAATGGGGCGCTGCCCACCCCCAATAGCCCTTATAAATGAATAAAATGGGGAATGGCTGTCTGAGATTAAAGAAAGGGAAATAAAGTGAAGCTACACAGAGCTGTGGCACAGGGTAATTTCCCCCTCAGCTAGGCTGAGTCACGTCCACAACATGTGCATAACATGTGCCTGGCTCAGTTTATTTAGCTGGGCTGCAGAAAAGATCATCAACCTAAAAATGCATGCATTACATAGTGTCAAACTTTGCGTGTGTGATCATTAAAATTTATAAATTATTGAGAGTAGAAAGCAAAGGAAGAGCAGAAGGTGCAAGTCTCTGTACATTGCTTACAGGTTGGTTTCTTTTTTGAAAAAAAATGAAGCAGTTTATAATTCCCCCCCAAAGAAATATAAAACAGTTAGGCAAGACAAGAGAGTTAACAGTAGGTAGATGAGATAGATCTGCTTCTTGGCCTGTACATTTCCCAGGCAAGAGGTTAAGCATGACCTGCAAGAAGCAGCTTAAGTGAGAATGAACCAATGGATGAGGGAGTGTGTGTGTGTGAAGCTATACTGCAGCTGTTTGTCCTCAACCTGGCTCCTTCTAGTTGCTTTGGGCTGCAACTCCGACCATTCCTAACCATGGACTAGGCTGGCTGGGGCTGATTGAAGTTGCCGTCCAAAACATTTGGAGTGCAGCAGGCTGGGAAAGGCTACTATACTGAGTCCAAGGAGAAGTGGCAAACTTTGGGCACTCAAATTTCAGTGGCTAAAATTTGGTGGCCCCCCATCTCTCACCTTCCATTCTAAGTCTGTTCTACAGTATTGTTGTGGTGCCCTCTGCAGCATGGTGCCCAGAGCGGCCGAACCAGTTGCGCTACCTGAAAACCACCTCTGCAAGGGGGACAATAATTTCTATCCTTCTTACACTCTTGGATGGTTCACTACAAGGAGCCCCAGTGTGGAGAGAAGGAAACAATCCCGGTTGGTTTCATTTCTGGCAGTTTGCTGAGCACAGGAATTCTTTAAAGATGACCCTGCCTACAGTAATGCAAAAATTCCCGAGCTATTAGCCTTGTTCCTAGCTATAACTGCACCTGGAAACCCCTGAAACTTTTTCAGGAGCAAGTATGTTATACAGACACACCCAATGATCTATGTATCTTTTAGTACTCCATTTGGCCCGAACATGATGAGTACACCAGAATTTATATTGGGGAAAGGATTAATTAATTCAGCGCTTTGCACCCCTTTGCATTAAAACCCATTGTTTGTCCAAGTCATCTACTCTGCTGAGGTCATCCAGCAATTTCTGATGATTGCCTTCTCTTAAGAGGCTGGTGAATGAGCAGGCCTTTCAATTCTGTGGGCCATTCAATAATAACCCCCCTACCATGCATGCCTATGTTGTAGCCAAACAAAATAGATTTATGTGAGTGAGTTTATTGATTTATACAGTTAGCCTAAGTTTATACAGGGTATCAACTTTTTTGTAGCTTTCTTTCTTTTCCTTTTCGGAATGCTGTTCGAATGCACTCTGTAGGGGATTGATCTCAGCATTGTGGCTAGTAGGACTCTGAGCGCTGGTGACAGTTTCTTTCATTGTACACTTCTTTCTGTGATTCATTCCTCAAAACGCACAGCTCTTTAGGTTTGCTTAATGGAGGCTTTGCGTGGCTGATGTCTCTCTCAGGGAACCCGGATTGAAAAGGCGAAAAGTCAGCTTGCCAAAGGTTTGGCTCCCCATCTTCATCCCATAATGGATACAAATGTGAGGTGGAAAAATGCAAGCTCAGTTTCTAACTATCTATTCTAACTGAGGATGACAAACAGTCTTGTGAGCTATATGGAGTGATCAGATGAAACATTATCAGCTGTACAGCTTGCTTCAGTGCTTGCTACTAACAGTCCCTTGCACTATGTTTACAAGCTTGCTGCCTCTTGAAAAGTTCCCCAAAGACTGGAAGAACTTGGCTGCTAATGTGTGAGTTTATAAGGATTTGGCTCCAAGGCCATTATCAGATATCAATGGGGAAAGGTGAAATCACCATCAAACTATCAGAAACAAGAAGTGCATAATTATGGCATACTTGGACATTGGTAGGCTGAAGCTAGTTTAACTGATCTGGATCATTAAACTGTATGGTCAACACTGGGGAGACATTTATCAATTTGTTTTGGTTTGCAGGCTGCTTCACATGTTGGACTTCATGCGCACACACCCCGCTGATAAGTGCATAAATCATGTTTAAAATGGATACCCAAGTGCATATAAAAATCACACAGCTATTTATTTTGCCAAAGTTATGTGCATTTCAAAGATACTGTACTTTTGCCACTGAGGAGAAACTGTGTATGAACCTTTGAGCGCTCATTTCATTGTGCTTCTGCCTGGGTCAGTTTAGCCATATATAATCCTGGATCTGTACTTGTTCAAGTGGGAGGGACTTGCTGCATTATGGAGCCAAGCCATCTCTCGCGAGGACTCAGAAAAAAAAGCAAGTTCAAGTTGGATATTCAGCCTAATCTCCTGTCTGCTCCAGAAGCTGCTGGCTGAGTGGGACACAGCCACAATGCTAGCTTCTCAGCAGTGGGGTAGGTGCAGCTTACTGGGAAGAAGGACAAGATGGTGGGGAGGTTGGGGCTGTGTGAATACACCTGCAGAAAAACTGACTCGGCTCTGCAGGTGCACCCAAACACCCCACACCGCTTTACCCTTCCCCTCCTGGAAATCAGCAGCGACTCCACTGCTGGGAAGTTAAAACTATTGCTCTGCCCACTGGGTGAACTGCTTCTGGTCTGCTCAGCATGTTTTACTGCAGAGGCAGGGTATCTTTTTCATTCCAAGGACCACATTCCCTTTTGTTGTTGTTGTTTAGTCGTTTAGTTGTGTCCGACTCTTCGTGACTCCATGGACCAGAGCACGCCAGGCACTCCTGTCTTCCACTGCCTCCCGCAGTTTGGTCAAACTCATGCTGGTAGCTTCGAGAACACCATCCAACCATCTCGTCCTCTATCGTCCCCTTCTCCTTGTGTCCTCTATCTTTCCCAACACCAGGGTCTTTTCCAGGGAGTCTTCTCTTCTCATGAGGTGGCCAAAGTATTGGAGCCTCAGCTTCAGGATCTGTCCTTCCAGTGAGCACTCAGGGCTGATTTCCTTAAGAATGGATAGGTTTGATCTTCTTGCAGTCCATGGGACTCTCAAGAGTCTCCTCCAGCACCATAATTCAAAAGCATCAATTCTTTGGCGATCAGCCTTCTTTATGGTCTAGCTCTCACTTTCATACATCACTACTGGGAAAAGCATAGCTTTAACTATACGGACCTTTGTTGGCAAGGTGATGTCTCTGCTTTTTAATATGCTGTCTAGGTTTGTCATTGCTTTTCCCTTACAGTCAACTTTTCAGAGGCTGCATGCCGTACCCTCCAACACAGGGTCCCTGGATGTTTCACCGTCTATGGATCCCTGTGCCACCACTTTATTTCTCGCTGCCACCACCTAGGCCCTTACCTGGTAAAATACTGAGTCTAGTCAGGGTTAAATTGGAACATAAACTTATGTTTATTTATTGCAGTTTAACAAGTGTGTGGTTTCATAAATGGTCTCAGTCAATTACAATCATGGGGTGCCTATCCAGACCTATAACTTCTGCTACCTGCTCTCACTCACCTCTCAGATATTTACTTGTCTTGCTAGCTCCTGTTCCTGATTCAGCTTATTTCGCTACACTAACTCAACCTAACTCTAACTCAACCCGGGGACGCGGGTGGCGCTGTGGGCTAAAGCCTCAGCGCCTAGGGCTTGCCGATCGAAAGGTCGGCGGTTCGAATCCCCGCGGCGGGGTGCGCTCCCGCTGCTCGGTCCCAGCGCCTGCCCACCTAGCAGTTCGAAAGCACCCCCGGGGGCAAGTAGATAAATAGGTACCGCTTACCAGCGGGAAGGTAAACGGCGTTCCGTGTGCGGCTCTGGCTCGCCAGAGCAGCGTTGTCACGCTGGCCACGTGACCCGGAAGTGTCTGCGGACAGCGCTGGCCCCCGGCCAATAGATGTGAGATGGGCGCACAAACCCCAGAGTCTGTCAAGACTGGCCCGTTCGGGCAGGGGTACCTTTACCTTTACCTTTTAACTCAACCTACCCATAGACTCTATCCCAATTCACTCCCACTCCAACCAACCACCCAACTCCCAAGGAACTCCTCCTTCACCCCTCCCAGAGCTGGTTTTATAGTCCCTCTGACTCCACCCCCTGGGTTCTGATTGGGTAACCTGTTTAACTATTTCTCCTCCAGCACTCTCATATATTGACGTCAGAGCATACTAGTAGTGGATAGGGCAAAGACTATGTACAGTAGGTGACTTTGAAAGCCAGTGTGGTATAGTGGCTAAGAGCAGTGGACTCGTAATCTGGGGTACTGGGTTCGCGTCTCTGCTCCTCCACATGCAGCTGCTGGGTGACCTTGGGCCAGTCACACTTCTCTGAAGTCTCTCAGCCCCACTCACCTCACAGAGTGTTTGTTGTGGGGGAGGAAGGGAAAGGAGAATGTTAGCCACTTTGAGACTCCTTCGGGTAGTGATAAAGCGGGATATCAAATCCAAACTACTACTACTACTACTACTACTACTATTCTTCTTCTTCTTCTTCTTCTTCTTCTTCTTCTTCTTCTTCTTCTTCTTCTTCTTCTTCTTCTTCTTTCCAGCTATACAAAAGCCAGAAGTTTCTACCCCCCTCTACATCTCTCTTTCATCCAGGCAAGCAAGAGGTATGAGCAAAGTTCAAGGCTTTATTCCAGCCAGGCAAAAGCATGTGAAGAGGGTGTAGGGCAGGTTTGGAGAGGGATGTCCCAGGAAATAATCTCAAGGGCGAATCAGAGAGGCCTGAAGTTCTCTACCCCTTGTTTGCTGTGTGACTGTGAATCTCTCAGAACTCCTTCTGCTATGTGGGTCACTAATCATGCAAGAAATTCCTGAAACAGGGCACTAGATGCATCATTCCACAGCCTATCCTACTGAGCGCCATCAATTGCTTTCAAATGCCTTAACCATATCAGCTCCAATTTGCAAGATGTTTGGAATGGGTTTGGATTACAATCGAGCCAAGTTAGAGCACACTGCAAAGCAGACAGCAAAAGGAACCAGCCTGTGCTGGCACCTGAGGCAGTTATAGGGGGAGGGAAAGAGGGCACTTGACAAGATCTGCTCAGCTTTGCCACATGCTTCAGGGGAAGGTGGAAGAATCTCAGAGATATCAGTCAATCTAACTTGGCTGGGATAATTGCTTCCTAACCCCTGAAATGACAATGAGTCAAAGCCTGCATATGTAAACAGGACCTCCTGCTCCAAATCTGAAGAAAAAAGGTATTTCATATTTTAAAACATTTTTCGTTGTGCTGTCATCATACATATGTCAGGAAGATCCCCCCACTCTGAAAAAAGAGGAAAAGGGGGAGGGACATGATATTGTTTCTATGACCTCAAGGAGTCTTTAGCATTGTTTAACTTGAACAGCCACCCCCTACTGAACTGTATGCCAAACTATGGTTGAGACAGAGGAAATGACACATGTAAAATGAATCATATGAATGTGTGTGTGTGTATACATATGTGTGTGAGTAAGACAGAACTATGCAAAGAAATTTTAAAGATTCTTTTTGCAGCATGCTAGCCCCTAGCCTTATCTAAAGCAGATCTTTGGATTCCAACCATAAATGTTTGTTTACAGAGAGAGAGAAAACCCATTAGTAGAGATAAGGATATAAATGCCAATCAAACTATAAAAACAGAACCAACTTTTTTTCTGCCAACAGGTAGATTTGAAAACAAAGCGAAACAGAATATCTATTTTTCTGCGTACATGATTTCCCCCATTCTGTTTTGACCTACATAATAAGCAGTCCAAAATTTTGGCTCAAGGATTGGCTGAGTGCTGCACAGAATTCATTGTGAGGCCCACCAAGACCCTCTGGGAGTTTTGTTCTAAGCAGAGAGCCTTGATTTAAGCAAAATGAGGGAAATAGTATCTAAAATATCTTAGGCAACTGAGGATAATGTGGTTCTACTGAATATCTCCACATTTCGTATGTGTACTATCTTTGATTACTGAAGTACCGTATAGTATAAATACATTTTTATGATAACATTTACACTTCCAGTGTAGATTTGTAGAATTTCTTATCAATCAGGAAATCAGTGGTTTGGCAGCATTTTTTAAAAAATCCAGGAGCTGGTTATGAAAGCTCCCACAGCCACACCTCCAAGGACAGTCCAAAAAAATGCACGCAGCTGTGCTGATCTGTTGTTTATCATATCACAAACCGTAGCTGTACATAGCACAGTTCCCATTTTATTGGGATCCATTGATCTTATTGGGAGCAGTCATAGAATAATGAGCAGGTTGAGCTTTGGCTGGGGAGACCTAAGTTCAAATTCCTGATTGGCCATGAAGTTTACTGGGTGATTTAGGACCAGGTACTGTCTGAGCCTAATTTACCTATCAAATGGATTGTGTACGGGACCTGTCCTGTCTTCCAAGCCCCTAAATTTGCAACTCTGGCAGATTATGTCATCATTTCTGTTGTGGGGAGGGGGGAGCGCCAGAGCTCAGTTACCCCACACTCCTGCTCCCCTGATCAAAATGATATAGCATACTAAAAGTATGACAGATGTTGTAAGTAGCATTCACTAGAATTGTGTTACTTCCCTTTAGAATCTTATGCTTCGCTGTTAGTTGTCCTGGTGAGTCTGCAATAGTAATTCACAATTAATTGGGTCTCTGCCTTCCTTGGGTTTAGTGTGTGTGTGTGTGTGTGTGTGTGTGTGTGAGAGAGAGAGAGAGAGAGAGAGAGAGAGAGCCCTGTTTAGATGTTTGTCCTTATTGAAGCTATGGACTCTGTAACCAGACAGCTCTAACTGTACAACCAAATTATACCATGAAGATTGGCTAATACAGCTGCATACATTTATTTTAATTTGCAATTCTAAATAGAAAGTCTGGGATTGTTTTCTAAACTTTCAGTATGCAGGTCAGTGGGTGGGTGGAAAGGACTGAATGAATGCTGGTGGAGAGATGTATTTATTTAAATTATTTCTATCCCACTTTTTAAAAAGCAATTATCAAACCAGCTTACATAAAGTAAAATATAAACATTATTAAAAACAGGTGGCCAATTAAAATAACAGAAGTATAAAAGGCCTTCTAGAAGAGGGGGAAAGTGCTTAGGAGCACAGAAAATCATGTTCCCTGCCCCCTTCAACTCCATTAGATCTAAGAACACACACACACACACACACACACACACACACACATAATGTGTGTGTGTGTGTGTGTGTGTGTGTGTGTGTGTATTAAGCAGAGTTTCCAACAATATTACATTACAAAATATTCTACACTGTATATTGTTTTCACGCAGTTCCTAGGAGCAGAATATATGTGTCCATGCTAAATGTTTGTACATGAAAGCACAGCAGTTAATTACATTTATGCATGAGATAAAAATTGAGGAGGGGGGACTGAGGGCAGAGTGCAAATGTTACGTTAATGCTGAGCTCATTCATGCTTCCATTTACATACAGGAAGTGTTGATTTATGTAGTTCTTGAGTGCCATAACTCTCCCCAAAGTCCAAATGAGAGAATGCAACAAGCTATTGTCTGCTGAACCTGCCACAACCTGATGATATAATTGTTTGTGTTACCATCTATGTTTATTTATACACCTAGGAAACCCTTTGGATAGTTTACTTATTTTTCCTGCAGTTCCATGTTCTCACTCGAAGAACTGAAACTATGCTGTCCCACTGGAAACTGCCATCTCTCCTCGATTTATTTAAACAATGATCTAAGCGTGCAGAATGTTTCAGATGCAATTCCCAGATTCCCCAGGCTCTCTAAGCATACCTACCTCAGATTCCTTGTAGTACTTCAGCTAGGATCAGATATCATTGTCTAGTTAACAGGCAGAGGCACGTACCTTGGAAGTTGTATAATGGCAGTTCTCTTACTGAGTATAAGCTTTGGCTTATACAGCCAAATAGCTGCGGCGCAAAGATTTCTGACTTTGGTACGGTCACCTTCTTATCCATACTTGCATTCCATGGACACCTGCACCTAATCCTCCACGGGGCTTGCTTCATTTCCTGCATCAGTCAACTTCCTCCTCTTAATGCAGGACTCTTGTGGGGTGGTGGTGGAGAAGACGGCATTAGCTCTAGGAATTTAGGGATGCCAGAGCAAAGGCCCCCTCAATGGCCTCCTGAACTTCATAGAGGAACGGCATGGAAACAAAGATTCCTAGCTACATAATTCTGTGCACTGCCTCTAACCTTCTTGGGTGTTCCATCCAGAGTGGGAATGGTGGTCTTCTTGGGACCTTGGCAAATGCCTGACTTCACCATTCTCTGGAGCCTTTCCTGGAAACAGTGTGAATGGTAATCCCAACCTGTGTTGTATCACAATCATCTCTGGTTCTGTAACCACAATCGCTCATGTGGAACAGAACGCACACTTTGTGCATTATCATGCACAAGCAGAATGGAGAATGTTGATTTATTCTTGTTGTGTCTCCCATACTGACTACAAGTAGGAAAGGCTACTTAGAATGTGTTAAAGGTAACTTGTAACCTGTATTGTGCCATTTGGAATATACACCCCTAAAAAGGGCGCTGCTCCTTATTCAGAGCTGGGTCCAGCAATTAATAGACATGAAAACAGGCAGGAGCCCAGCACCTTTTTTAAAAAAATGCACCTTAAAAAAAAGTGCTCCGTATTCTTTAAAAAACAAAAGTCACCTCTTAAAATTGTGCAGTGAACCTTCCCTGAAGAACAGGGTGAGGGAATAATGGTCTCCAATGTAACAGATGTCACTTCATGTACTCTGGGAAGATGCTGAGATAAACTGGTGATGACAACCATCCAGAAGCCTACAGAGGATGGAATTAAATCAGCCATTACGGCCATTACAGCAACAAAAAGCAGATGTTTCTACTGAGCATCATTTTGAGCATCAGGCCAGCACAAATAACGCTGCTGGAGTAAAAAAAAAGAAAAGAACACAGTTGCTATGTACAGATTGCACACCTGATAATACATGAACTTGTCATTGTCTTGGTCTGCCTACAACAGTTTGCCTAGGGGATGAGGAGAGCAGAAACAACTGCCTAGCAAAATCAGCTATGGGAATCGCTATAGAGGCTGCAGTACAGATCGTCTCCTGTGCAGCTACACAGTGCCTCCCTCTGAAGGTGGGCTGTGATAGGTCCTGCTGTATTCTATGCTGTTTGTATTAGGGAAAAGCTGGAAGGCTGAACTCTGAATGACTGATTGGCCACAAGGAGATTTGGAACCTTCCTGTAGAGAAGGTTCAGTGGACTGGTTCCAGTAAAGCTAGCCATAAATCTGCAATGTTGGAATAAGATGTTACCTGGTATATCAGGGATCCTTCAGAGCCATTTTCACATTCATTACTTGCTGTGTATGTACTTGGGCAGAAACCAATAGCAATGCTCTAATTAATAGCCTTAAAGAAGTACCAGGCACATAAACAGACATAATCAAATGCAGATTGGTGCAACACACACACACACAACCAAACCCCACCATGGTCATTTTAGATTTGGCCATGTTTTCTTTGAATCGCTATGTTTATACCCATTTAACATGACTTCAGGAAATTCAAAACAAGTCACAATGCATTAAGTGCTGTGACTGCATTTTGGTGGGGCCCCTGCAGGGATCCTGAGCACAGGAATATTCTCCGGTGGTCTGCCTCCCCATAGAAAACGAGGATTGTCATGTGTATCGGGGAAAAACAAACTCTGACTTTATAAGTATACAGATGGGACCTAGTGGTGGTTGGTAACATTTTTACTTGGTAGGGCTGAATTTTATAACCTCGCTGTTGTGATCACAACATGACTTGTACGGCACTTATTTAGTGTGCCATTGCACATGTGCAGAGTGCCATTGTCTCCTCTCCTCTTTATAACAAACAAACAAATCCATTAATCTCTGTACATCAATGACAGGGAAAGAGCTTCTATGTAAGAGGGCACAAGTATGATTTTCAGAGAAGAATGACTCCATACCTCTTCTTTGAAATTAAGCCACAGCACATGACATTTTAAAAAATTCTTGTCTTGTTTATACGTACACATCCATTGCAAAAAAACCCCCCACAACCCACACAACATGCAAAAAAAGAAAGAAAGAAAACCTTTTAAAAAGCTAGGAATGCTTGCTTCCAGTTGCAGGTAGTTGTCTTCACCCCAAACATCAATTTAACTATTCATTGTCCAAATACCTTTTTTCTCTAAATTAAAAGAACAAAGTATTCCAACCAACAGACCCGCCCCCTACAAATAATAATAATATTGTTTGCAATCAGAACATATTTGCAATGCAAGGCTCAGTCCTGAAAACACACTTTCCCTTTCCTGTCTGACCCGTCATTTAAATACTTGCTTCTTTATTTGAGATAGAAAGTTGTGATCTTTTCCATTCCATTCCATTTCCCTTGGGTGGAGCAGTTTTCTCTCTAGCTTCACAAATGGGATATGTATTTTAACATTATCCCAAACAACTGTTTTCACTTCACATGCAAAATGTAGACAGTTGTGTCAAATTACATACAACATGGGTCTTGTTATTAGAGCAAATTACTACTCTCTTTTGTTACATTCAGATCATGATCATTTTCAATGCATCCAAAATGCTTTGAATTGGTGAGCAACAACAGACAATGAGCACTTTCTGAAATGAAACATGTGGGTGCTTTTTAGAATCACAGTACCAACAGCTTTCTCTCTCTCTCATTCTCTCTCTCTCTCTCTCTCTCTCTCTCTCTCTCTCTCTCACACACACACACACACACACACCCCTGCAGAGATTATTTGAAACTGGTTGTGCTTGAACAGGGCAGGCTCAAGAGATGTTGCTGCCTTAGGCAGACAAGACTATGTCCACCCATACACATCCCATATACTAGAGGGGAGGATTGATCCAAAAGTAATCATTCCCATGCACCTGTCAATCACATGACATCACACAGATGTCAGATGCCATTCCAATCCCTACTGAAAACAGCATAAGTTTGTATTCAGTGCCAAATTTCAACAGCTCTGAACACAAGCCATGGTGCAAAGGAACAATTGGCTTTGGGTGCTTGATACCGGATGCATACTCTTCTGATTTCAGCAGATATACTGGTTTCTTTCGGGTGCTTCTGATCTGAAGCCTGCTGAAAGCTGTGCGGCTTGTGTTCAGTGACAAATTTAAATACTGACTGCTATTGAAGACCATTGGACAAATAATGTATAACACTAACCTTTCTGTGTTGGATAGTGTCAAAGGTAGATCTCTCCTGCATATCAGCTGGTGGACACTGTCAGATGCAGACTTGTTACATGTGAACAAGGCCCACCAGAGTCTGCTCTCGGGGGGGGGGTGTAATGCTGTTGTTGAATATCAGATATCAAAGATTCTTATAATAATATCATATTTAGATATTATTTGTTACTTCTGGTAGGGGGAAGAAAGTAATTTCTTCGCTTTTTTTTTACCGTTCTAACGCAAATCTATAAGAATTCCTAGGCTTCCCAATTTTTTTTTTATTTAAATGAAACTTTTTAAGAAAAGGAAAGAGGCATGAAACATAACCTAGAGAATGATAAGGGCAAAGAACCTGCAGACTGTTTCACAGCCCCTCCAAGTGTCCCTGTTTTCAAGTGACAATCCCTGATTTACAGAAGCCAGCCTAGTTTCTGATTTGATCCTGGAATGTCCCACTTTTCCTTGGGATGTCCCTGTTTTCATTGGAAAAATGTTGGAGGGTATGTTTTCATGACTGCCATCTTGCCCTGGGGAAATATCCTGTCGACTGATTTGGATGTGTCATAGTTGTGTGCATAATTGTCTACAAATACACAGCCAACAGTTCCGTGCAAATGTTTTAAAATTGTAAAAGAATTAGGGGCATACATAACGCGTCTTCACCAACATTTCAGCACGCTTATTTCCAGCGAATCTTACATTTCTTTATTTAGGATGAAGGCTGATTATTGTAATCCAGGTGATCCATTTCCACGTGCAATTAGTACTTTCTCTCCAGTTTTCCTTAAGAAAAGTATGCTGGATTAGGCCCATCTAATCTATCATGCTAGTCCAGCTGTTCTCACAGCAGCCAACCAGGCGGCTGTGAGAAACCTGCAAGCAGTATTCAAGCACAAAAAGCTCCCTCCCCTCCTACGATTCCAGCAGCTGGTATTCAGAAACATTGCTGCCTCCAACTGTGGAGGCAGAGCTTGTGATCATGGCTTGCTGTTGTTTAGTCGTGTCCGACTCTTCGTGACCCCATGGACCAGAGCACGCCAGGCACTCCTGTCTTCCACTGCCTCCCGCAGTTTGGTCAGACTCATGTTTGTGGCTTCGAGAACACTGTCCAACCATCTCGTCCTCTGTCGTCCCCTTCTCCTTGTGCCCTCAATCTTTCCCAACATCAGGGTCTTTTCCAGGGAGACTTCTCTTCTCATGAGGTGGCCAAAGTATTGGAGCCTCAGCTTCAGGATCTGTCCTTCCAGTGACCACTCAGGGCTGATTTCCTTCAGAATGGAGAGGTTTGATCTTCTTGCAGTCCATGGGACTCTCAAGAGTCTCCTCCAACACCATAATTCAAAAGCATCAATTCTTCGGTGATCAGCCTTCTTGATGGTCCAGCTCTCACTTCCATACATCACTACTGGGAAAACCAAAGCTTTTACTATACAGACCTTTGTTGGCAAGGTGATGTCTCTACTTTTTAAGATGCTGTCTAGGTTTGTCATTGCTTTTCTCCCAAGAGTCATCATGGTTAGTAGCCACCAATAGCCCTCTCCTCTGTGCATTTGCAGAATCCTCTTTTAAAGCCATCTAGGTTGATGGCTTCCCAAAGAGACATTGGAGGCATTTGTTCTCAAAATGTGTACGGAATGGGAATTTAGCTGTTATATCAAAACGTGCTGTTGAATATACCTAGGTGCGTGTTATTTATGATTGGCACTACTATATGCAGATGAGAGTTTGGACGCTAGCTTTGTAATCTGAATGTTTTAACACAATGCATCCTCAGTTTCTGGTTTGGATTTGATCCTTGTACATAAAATCCAGATTCTGAATTCTGAGATTTATTTGAAGGGTATCTGGTATCTTACACAATGTAGCTCACATTATGGATTTTCCATGTCAGTTTCACTCTCTGGGAAGATCTGCCTTTGTTTAACGTCCGTATTGTTCCAGAGCATATTCATTTCATTGCTAGAACTATTTAATGTGTAAATATTTTTAGAAGTTAATTATTTCCAATACAGTAGAGATGTTATTCAGATTAGCAGCTGGGAGACCTGCTGTGAATAATTGCAACACTGTCCTTTCACTGAAATTGGTGGGGGTTTTTTTCTTTTAAAGGAAAAAAAAATGAAAGAAAAGGTCTTGGAATTGAAGGGTACTTGGCAACAAAAACAAACAAACAAACAAGAAAGGCCTTTGTTTTACCAATATGTAATTAGTTCACATAGCATGGTGCCTTTTATTATTAGTAAGTTTGTACCATCTGCAAAAGTCTGAAGAAACTAGCACTGCACACACATTCTTTCTCTCTCCATCCCTCCCTTCCCTCCCTCCCTCCCTCCCTCCCTCCCAGGAAGGACACCTGCATTCTGCAACCATGTTGTTTTCATGGTAAAAGTACATCAGTGAATGCATAACCATGCTACAGAAAATGGTGTCGGAAATGTGATGAATCCTGGAATTTAGGTTCTATCTGCACTATACATTTAAACCAGCACCATGCCACTTTAAACAGTCATGGCTCTCTCTCCCCCCCCCCCCGCCGCCCAAATAATCTTGGGAATTGTAGTTTGTGAAGGGTGCTTAGAATCATTAGGGAAACCCTATTCCACTCAAGAGAGCTGCAGTTCTCGGAGTTTTCTTTGAAGAGGACTTGATAGCCACTCTGAGAACTGAAGCTCTGTGAGGCCTATTCCATAGCCAATTAACTTTGTTGTAGATTATGCATTTGCCAACAAAGAAATCATTATGAGTTCCATCCTTTGCAAGATCTAGGAGCACTAAGCAAGCAACTGCTTGCAAACAAACTGATCAAGAAGACAGGTGATTCAGCACTGCAAAATGGCCCATTGCTCTCATTCAGCCCTTTGGATTAGACTCCGTGATCAGTGGATGTATGTGGTGAACCCCAGATCTGTTGCTCCAGTGCATACGCTTCGTGTTTTCCTGCAGCCATGAGGTCCTGCAGACCTCTCCTGAAAGCAATACCAGCTCTAGTTGCACATGCATCAAACGTGTACCTAGCTGGGTTCCTGTTCTTTGCTCAAATTAGTTTGCAGGTGAGTGGCTGTGTATATGCAGGCTACAGAAGAAAATGATGCTGCTTAACAGAGACTGCCAAGAGTTTCCATGTCACTTTGGATGGCAGGATGAAACAAAATGCCATGAAGCTGGCATGATAGGGGCTAGCGATTCTGCCTATGAACATATGGGCATATATGTGTGGATGGTTGCATGCATTCATGTGTGTAAATAGCTTTGGTCATGCTGTTGGGAGAAGGGAACTTACCGTATTTTTTGCTCTATAAGACTCACTAAGGGGAAATGTATGTGCGTCTTATGGAGCGAATGCAGGCTGAGTAGCTATCCCAGAAGCCAGAATAGCAAGAGGGATTGCTGCTTTCACTGCACAGCGATCCCTCTTGCTGTTCTGGCTTCTGAGATTCAGAATATTTTTTTTTCTTGTTTTCCTCCTCCAGTCTTGTGGTCTAGAGCGAAAAATACGATAGTTATGTAAGCAAGCTTGGTGGATGGGGCTTCCAAGTAGGGTCCAGCAGGAGAGAAGGAGCTGATCTCAGTGGGTAGAGCCAATGCCAGTTTCATCACCTGCATCTCCTGTTAAAGGTTTCTCATTTAACCTGGACTTGTGGAGAGCTATGGGCAGCACTGGACTAGATGGAGGAAGGGGGTCTAAGGCCATTTCAAATATCTTCTGCAAGGTCTCCATATTTTAGCATCCCATCTCTTGCTAATAGTCCATAATTCCTACTACAGCCATTTGTAAAATGCAGTAAGTAGAATAAGGTACAAATTAGTGGGACGCCATCTGTTTCTTAGATTTATGAGATCCCTGTCTGGGGACAACAGCTGAATCTTGGTATTTTGTGGTAGTAATTTGAGTGCTTGCTTGAGGTTCTTGAAGCTCAGGGGACTGATGGAGTTTTATGACCAAATATGGCAACCAGACCATTTTCTGCCCTTCACAGATTCCCAGGACTTACCCCAAGCACCTTGCTGCCATTGCTTAACAGCCCTCTTAGGCATTGCTTAACAACCCTCTGTTCATTCTGAATGCGGGGTTGATCCTGTAATGATCCTCAGAGATCACAATGATTTCTATGGGCAAACAGGGATTATAGCACACATGGGGAAATAGCAGAAAGGGAGCTTATGGTTTTCCTTTCCATTCCCATGCATGGCATTCAGATCCTTATCAGCAAAACGAAGAAAGTTTGAGAAATTGTGGTTTGGGGAACATGTTAAAATTCAACTAAAAGTATTAAATCCCCTCAATAAGACTACAGGCTATAGCTACGGAGCTGAAAGCTATCTTGTACAAGCCTAGGCTGACTATATGTTCTCACTCAGATGTGTTACATAAATTTGTCTGATGGAAAAGGGGTCTTAAGATATAAAAATCTCCCCTACTCTAAGGTTGCTGTCTTTTGTCCTTCCTCTGTTTCTGCCTAGATGTATATATTACTCCCCTTCCCTTACTGACATTATTGAGTCTTAATTCAAAACTTCAACATTAGTGAATTATGAAAATAGAATGCAGAAAACATATGCTTGTGTTACACGATCAAGAAATGATACATAAAAATAAGCGGCTCACTTTCCAAAGCTATTAGTCAAATTGTTTATTCAATACTGTTGGCAATGATATATTGCTTTTCAGCAACATATGTGCTGCCAAAGTCGCTTACAAACAAATTTAATATAACATTCTTATTATTAAGCATAAATCAATGACTTCAATGAAAACAATGAAAATCTGCAGAATCAGAACTCTGAGGTCAAATAACTTCAAGTGTTTTCCTGAGATAAACCAGGAAAGGATCCCCAAAGAAGCTTGGGAACTGTGGTTTGCTCTTCACAGAGCTGCAATTTTCAGCACCCTTAGCAAACTACAATTCCCAAGATTCTTTTGGGGGAAGCTATGTGCTTTAAATCTCTTCTTCTTTGGTCATCACTCATAGCTGAGTAAGATTGTCTTCCATAAACACGGTTGGGTTGGGTTTTGGAAGGCGCCTGTGCGTGGATTTGTTTTATGTGTGTAGATCAGTGCACGCTGATCAATGCACAGTCTTCGCAGTAGGGCTCTGTTCCAATGGCATGAGTAGTCGCGACGAACCGGTAGATCCTATCTGCTGCAGCCTTCATCCGCCTTCACACCTGATGTACGCTTGTTATCATCCGCCTGTTCTGCCGTTGAGGACTTCTTGGATCATTCTTTTCTAGCTCCTTCCCTTTGACCTTGCCGCCCTGGGTGACCCTGCTGGGAGTACAAGATTCCCGATGGCTTTGCTCACAAGGGTCATAGGAATGTGCAAGCCTACTCACCACGACAAGGGGATGATCCAGTGAGTGCTTTAATTGTATGGTGTGGATGTATCCTGGGGAGCTGAATAGGCTTCACAGGGAAGGGAGATCCAGATTCCTGGCACCACAGCTAAGAAGGCCCTGTGTCACATACTCAAAACTGCAGATCAGCATGAGGCAACATGTAGAGCTTCTCAACAGCCAGACAGAATCATGAAGGGAACAAGATAAATAATTGCAGCTTGTCACATGGACATGTAACAGGTCAAGTTGCTCTGACTGCGAAAACCAGGCCAGGACTGTGAATACATAGTACACTGGAATCCAGGCGAAGTGTGTATTCTCAAATTCAGAGTCCCTCAGATCAGTGTGGACTTGCAACTTTCCTGATTTATATCCTGCCTCAAAGATTTATATCCTGCTGATGGCCCTCAGGGTGAGTAACAAAATGATCAAAACCAGTGAAGGGTGGTCCATTGGGGCTACTGGGAGACAGCCCTCCCACTGAAAACATCAAGCAATTCTTAAAAAAAAAATCCTCCCGAAAATCTCAAAGCCACACACTCTTTCCCAACCCACACACGTTTTATAGTTCCTAGAATTTATAGAGGCATTTCTATCAATCTCTTGTTCTCTGGCTTTTTCATCATTGTTTAATTTATTATTTGTTCTGTAACCTTGCAGGAGAGAGAGAGAGAGAGAGAGAGAGAGAGAGAGAGAGAGAGAGAGAGCGCAAGCAGCAGTAAATCTTTTTGTTCAATGTATATCTAATTCTTGCTTAGCAATTTTGCTTTCGTTTTTTGGAATCAGGAGGAAAAATAGTGGGTGGCTGGCTTGTGTGTGCGCTGCAACAAACCCTATATTAACCACTTCCCCGCATTTACTCATTAAAAACTGCAGCAGCAGCAGCAGCAGGTGGGTGAGTCAGGCAGGGCATCTAAGGTAGATGTTCACCTTGTGCAATTCCCAAGTATTTTCTAGAGTATTTCAAGAAAAGGTGTGTGGATCCGCTTCCAACAAACCCCTCCCCAGGCAGAAGATCTATCTTGAATTCAATGGAATGGAGAAAAATGCTGCCACTATTATTGCTGCCAAACCTGTGAGTTTGTCAGTGAATGTCTAAAATGAAAAGTTTGGGCTCCATGCCTGTTTCGACTCCACATCCTTGTAGCTCTGCAACATTGAAAGGGCCAATGGTTCTTCACACCTCTCCTAGTGATATCATTGAGGTTCATAATGTTGTTGTTTAGTCGTTTAGTCGTGTCCGACTCTTCGTGACCCCATGGACTAGAGCACGCCAGGCACTCCTGTCTTCCACCGCTCCCGCAGTTTGGTCAAACTCATGCTGGTAGCTTCGAGAACACTATCCAACCATCTCGTCCTCTGTCGTCCCCTTCTCCTTGTGCCCTCAATCTTTCCCAACATCAGGGTCTTTTCCAGAGAGTCTTCTCTTCTCATGAGGTGGCCAAAGTATTGGAGCCTCAACTTCACGATCTGTCCTTCCAGTGAGCACTCAGGGCTGATTTCCTTAAGAATGAATAGGTTTGATCTTCTTGCAGTCCATGGGAGTCTCAAGAGTCTCCTCCAGCACCACAATTCAAAAGCATCAATTCTTCGGTATCAGCCTTCTTTATGGTCCAGCTCTCACTTCCATACATCACTACTGGGAAAACCATGGCTTTAACTATATGGACCTTTGTTGGCAAGGTGATGTCTCTGCTTTTTAAGATGCTGTCTAGGTTTGCCATCGCCTTTCTCCCAAGGAGCAGGCGTCTTTTAATTTCGTGAATGCTGTCACCATCTGCAGTGATCATGGAGCCCAAGAAAGTAAAATATCTCACTGCCTCCATTACTTCCCCTTCTGTTTGCCAGGAGGTGATGGGACCAGTGGCCATGATCTTCGTTTTTTTGATGTTGAGCTTCAGACCATATTTTGCGCTCTCCTCTTTCACCCTCATTAAAAGGTTCTTTAATTCCTCCTCACTTTCTGCCATCAAGGTTGTGTCATCTGCATATCTGAGGTTGTTGATATTTCTTCCGGCGATCTTAATTCCGTTCATAATAACCTTCATAATAACCTGGCTCTAATTTGAATTAAGGTAACTTAAGATGCTTGCTCAGAATCCAGGGCGAGCACTAGGAGTACTCAAGGGCACTGCTTCTATCTTTCCCCTTATTTGGCTGAGGTGGCAGAAGTGGCACATAGGTCTCTGCATCCATCCCAGGTACATAGATCATATGACTTGAGAAGCTGATGCTGCAACAATGTCCCACATGACAAGGATGGAGAAAGAAATGTACCAGCCACCTGTGACGCAGCCTGCAAAGACTGGTTGAAAAGGCGGTAACCTTAAGTGCAGCACACGAATGGCTCACCCACTGTATGGGGTGTCTGAAAGTGCTCCTCCCCACAATGCGTTCACAATAAATTTGCTAATCCAATCTTTAACCCAGCTTCTAGCTTTGTACCAAAACTTTGAATCAGGAGCATAGGAAGCTACAGGGCAGATTGTTGGCATCTGTCTATCTCAAAGGACTGTGGACTGCAGCTCCAGGTGTGAAGCCAAACCGCTGTGTGACTTCTCCAGGGTGCAAGTCTAGGCAGTATGTATGAAGGTCCTGGGCTGCTCAGATGACAAGATCCCTCTCTTGGCCTTGCTGATGTGGTCCAAAGGAAAGCAGAGCAATACCCTTGGCACCAACTTGGCTGCAGGAGTTGCTAGAAGGTGTACAAGGCACCGTCAAACCATCTTAGGAACTCTGTTCTGGATTTGTGTAGGGTTTACTCCTTAGCCTTTTCTTCTCCTAAAGATATCCCACAAGGCAGCAGAGGTTTAGGATCAGAATTTTCCTTCTCCTAGATGGGGTTTGCCAACTTGGCAAGGTAGCCCATCTGCCCTGCACTTCCCTCTACAGCATGTGTAGAAACCGCCTTCTTGACCACTTGACCCACTCTGTGTTTTGTTTGATAAACAGGTCATCTGGAAGACACTTCAGAAGAAAGTCCTACTGCTTTCAGTGGAACTTGTTCCCAACAAATGTCCTTATGCTTGAGTTGCATGGCTCATTATGCGCTGTGTGTGTATACAGTTGACCAGGAAGCACTGTTGTTGGTTTAGTTATGATTATATGCAACTTAACAAGAATTTACAATTTCAAGTGGGCAGTTAGTTGACAAATAACACCACAAAACACGCACAGTGTAAGGATGCATTTACTGTTTATCTCAAGATAATCAGGAACAATTCAAAGTTCACACACACAAAATACAATTCCGGCTGTCTTTCTTTCCCTGTAGGATTGCAATGAGCCTGTGTTATGTTGTTGTTGTTGTTTTATTTTTTAAAAAAACACCCTTTCGCACGCCTAGACCTAAAACAGAAAGCAGATTTAGAGTATCTGTCAGCCTCCATATATTCCATGAGCCCTAATGAAAACAAACAGGACAGCTATGTTCTCTTTTTGAAGCTGCGTGTAGGTGTATGCAATGAGATCATGTGGGCCCAGGTGCAACCATTCAGGAAATATTCAAGTTTTCTTCAAAGCAACTGTTCCTCCGACTATTAACCAATTCAGGGCATAAAAATGGAGGAACACTTGAAGGGAAATGCTCCTTGTCTTGTTGATTCTCATGCCTTCCTAGCATGTTATGCAGTGCTCATAAAACAATTCCGTTTCTCAACATGATAACCAGGGGCACTATTCATGCGTTTCCTGGAGGGTAGTAAGCAGATTTGGGACAAAGTTCAAGAAGCCTTCGCAACAGAACTCAACGGCCCACTCTTGGAGAAACCCACAATTAAACTTCAAAAGCAAAACAACCCCTCCTGCCAAAACAAAGAAAAGCACAAGCCTGGTGTATTTTAAGAGACTTTGTAGTGATTCGTTTATTATGTCTTAGGAAGCTGCTTTATACTGAGTCAGACCAGCAGTCCATCTAGCTCAAGCATGTCTGCACTAACTGGCAGCTGCTCTCCAGGGTTTCACACAGGGAATCTTTCCCAGTCCTACCTGGAGATGCCAGGGACTGAACCTTCAGCATGGCGATGCTCTACCAGAGTTAGAATTAGATACAGATGCAGATATAGATGATATAGATGATGTAGATGATATAGATATAGATGATATATAGATATAGATATAGATATAGATATAGATATAGATATAGATATAGATATAGATATAGATATAGATATAGATATAGATATAGATATAGATATAGATATAGATATAGATATAGATATAGATATATAGATATAGATATAGATATAGATAGATATAGATGTGCGTGTGTGTTCATTTTAGCAGAATGAATTAGTTTTCCCAACTTGAAGTATTATAATGAATATTGCTTTTTATAGTGTTAAATGTACCTGGTTGCACAGTAAAGAAGAAGAAGAAGCACCAAAAACCTCTCTCACTAACAGCAAGCGCTTATCTTCATTCATATTCCCCTGCTAAATGCACACCTGAACCAATTTGGAAGACTGTTAAGTATATTAATTCTAACCCTCATCTATTTTGACTGACAGGTTTTCAAACTTCTTTGCTCTTGGTGCAGACATGATAGGAGAGGCATGCGTTGCTAAAGTTAACACCTGGGCACCTGCTGTGCGCCACTCAAACAAGTGGAGAGATAATGTAGCTCGTTCTGCTCTACCTCCATCAACCCCCTGTCATTTCAGATGACATGGTTGGCCTCTGGCAGAAGTGGAGAAGCTATGTCCCTGCACATGTTGGTCTACAACTCCTATAATCCCTGATCATTAGATTATGCTGCCTTGGGCTGATGAGAGTTGTAGTCTAACAACCACTGGAGGGGTACAGGTTTCTCTGTGCAAATGGACCTTATTGCCTGCCCCCTGGGACTGTAATGGACAGGAATAGCCATTTGAGAAGCATGTTGGCAGCTCCTGTGAAGTGTGTCCTCCCCGCCCCTGAAGCAGACCCTGTGAGTTGTTGTTTCAGCAAAGTGGATTATAGAACTAGTCCATTATGGCAATAGACATTGCAGAATTGGCCCTAGTTAGCTCATCACCTTAGGATGTGTTGATATAGCAGAGCCTTTTTGCACAACGGAATGATGAATAGTACGTGCCACATGCCTTTTGTTGCTTTATTTTCAGTTCATTGTAGAGAATTTACAAACATGCATCTTGCCTCTGCTGAAGCAGAGAAGCAACCCGTCCTTCTCCTCGAACACCGAGAGAACAGAGAGAAAAACAGGAAACCAGTGTACGTCACATCCAGCTTCCCATTCCCGTGGGAAAACCCAACAGTGCTCTGACTGTGGAATGTAAACATTGTCCTGTGACAAGCACTTCGCTGCACAGTGAAGGAAACAGAAACCAACATCCTCCCCCTTTCTGTGAACATCACTGGGCAGCGTGTTCGTACAATATCAGTACAAACCCAACTTCTGTACATAGGTACAGTGTTGATCCCTTGATACAATCTTGGACAATACATCAGCAGGAATTTCATTACCTGGCATATAGGACACCGTTACGAGTCCCTTCTGAATATGTTCCCTAGCATGTTGCAACTTCAATTGCAAGTGCTTCGTGCTTTGCTTACAACCTTCCGAATTCAGCAAAGCCAAACATGCTTTGTTGTCCTGGTAAACCTGGATTGGACATTTGACAGGAATTTTCATGTCTTTGCACAATTGTAACAACCATTCACAATCCTTAAGTGAATAAGACAGTGCATTCAGTTCAGCTTCACAAGTACTTAAGCTAATTGTTGTTTGCTTCTTGCATGACCAATCAAACAGACCCTGATTGTACATGTAGCAAACTCCAGACGTACTTTTCCTGTCTGTAGTGTCACTTCCAAAACTTGCATCTGCAAAAATCTCAAGACCACCAGACTTCTGATTGTTAAATCTCAGTCTGTAATGCATAGTGCCTTTCAAATAGCGTGCTATGCGTTTCAGAGCTTTCCAATCCTTAACAGTAGGATTGTTAACTTGTCTGCTTAGCAAATTACAGCTAACAGCAATGTCAGGTCTTGAACATCTGGCAATGAAGTTTAACTTGCCTAGCACACTTCTGTACAGTGTAGTGTCAGAAAATGCTTCTTCAGTGTCTTCTACCTGATAACCTGTTGTCATCGGTGTGTCTACAGGGTTAGCATCCATCAGGTTCAGTTTGCTTAACACATCAGCAATTTTCCGTGACTGGTGTACTAGAATGTTACCACTTTGATCTTTCTCTATTTCCAGAGATAGGTAGTTGTTTACCTCACCAAGATCTTTCATGTCAAAGTGCTCTTTCAGTTGAGCTAGGGCATTTTTGTACATTGTGACATCTTTCCAAAAGAATAAAATATCATCAACATAAAACAAACAATACAGCTTCTTTTGCCCCTCCTCTTTGACAAATACACATGGATCAGCTTTCCCTTGCTGAAAACCTAGAGAAAACAATGCTTCAGTGAGTTTTGTGTGCCAACACCGTGCACTTTGTTTGAGACCATAAAGGGACTTCTTCAGAGCACAAACAAATCCCTGTTTTACCTGTACGCCATCAGGTGGAAGCATATAAAGTGATTCACCTAGAGATCCGTACAAAAACGCTGTATTTACATCATGGTGACTAATGTGTAGATTCTCTTCTGCAGCTAGCTTGAGCATAAGCCTAATGCTCTCATATCTCACCGTGGGTGAGTAGGTCTCGTGATAGTCTTCACCTGGTACCTGTGCAAAACCTCTGGCTACCAATCTGGCTTTGTGTCTGACTATCTTGCCATTTTGGTCAGTCTTCGCTTTGAAGACCCATTTGCTTCCAAGCAGTTTCATTCCTGGAACTACTGGAACTAGCTCCCAAGTTTTGTTCTTTTCTAAGGAATCAAGCTCAGCCTTCATTGCATTTAACCAAGGCTCAGCTTCCTTAGAATCCAAATCCTGGATTTCTTGGAAACTTGAAGGTTCAAATACCTTCTTGGAGCTTTTAACAACTGCCACTGCTGTCTTAGCATATTCATCAGCAAATCTCTTTGGAGGTCTGCCTTTTGTGGCTCTTTGTGACCTGCGAATCAGCCTTTGGTCTTCAACACTCTCCTCTTCCTTCTTAGGAGAAAAGTGACCTATTGTGAACAATGGTTCTTCCAATTCCTGATCAGAGCTTTCAGAGGGTCGCATAGAGGCTTTCGCACTCTTGAAATCCTCTGACTTATCCGATTCAGTTTCAGACTCAGAATTAGAACCTTCATCAGTGGGTGTGGGTTGTTGTTGCTTATCCTCAGTCTCATCACTGTCATCAGGATAACATTGAAAAATTCCCACATTCTCCCCCCACTTGGCATTGTACTCAACACTTCTTGTGAGCCTAATTGTCTTAGAGTCAGTCATCATTATTCTGTAAGAACCTTTCTGATAACCTAGAAAGATACCATGCAAACCACGTTTGCCTAACTTGGAGCTTTGTGGTGAGTGAATCCACATGTCCGAACCAAAAATTCTCATGTGTTTGACGTATGGTTTCTTGCCAAACATCTTCTCATAGGGGGTACAACCAATCGCTGAAGATAACCTGCGATTGTAACTGTAAAGAAAACATGAGAGAGCTTCGGCCCAATAACTCTCTGGAAGATTTGCATCATGCAGCAAGGTCTTTAACCCTTGAAGCAATGTCTGATTTGCCCTTTCGCAAAGCCCATTCTGCCATGGCGAGCGAGGACTGGACAAATCGTGTTGAATTCCTTTCTCAGTCAGAAAAGCTTCAAACTGCTGAGAAGTGAATTCTCCCCCGCGATCTGTGAAAAGAATTTTTATCTTCTTACCATGCACATTTTCCAACCAAGCACAGAATTCCTTGAACCTTGGAAAAGCCTCTGATTTCTGCTTGAGATTGTACACGTAAATATACCTGGAAAATGCATCAATGAGAACCATGAAGAACTTATTGCCACCTAAAGAGGGCGATAGTGGACCAACTAAATCAGCATGAACAATCTGGTATGGTTCTGTAGCTTGCCTACTAGACACCTTACCTTTCACAGCCATTTTCACCTTGTTTGCTGCGCATGCCTTGCACTTCATGTGGTACCTGCAGGGTTTAATAGTCATACCTTCAACCAAGGTAGGCATTTTAGATACTGCCTCAAAATGTAAATGACCAAATTTACGGTGAAAATCATGAATACATTCTGCATGCAAACTTTTGTTAGAACCTGCAATGCAACAAGTGTCATTCTGCACAACATCATCATAATACAAAACAAACAAACGATCAACACATTCAGCATGCAATACATAATCGTCTTTCTTTGTGATGGTGCATTTCTTGTTCTTGAAGGAAACGTCAATGTTCCGTTCATTCAGCTGCATCACACTGAGAAGATTGTGTGTGGCATCTGGAACGTAAAGTACATCATGTATCTCTAAGTCCAAACTGTGAAGAACAACAGTTCCATAGCCTTGACTGGGGATCGTGTGGTCATCCGCCTGGTGAATCGCACCTTCCTGCGGTGTAAAAGACACGAACAGTCTCTTATCGTTGCACATGTGGTGTGTAGCTGCTGAATCAACAACGAAGAAAGATCTAGACGTCTTCTGGACCTTTGCAACCTTTGGAGTGAAGCGTGAGACCATTGCCTTGTGCTGCGTTGTCCTGGACACTGGACCTTTGCCTTTGCTTTGGCCTTTTCCACGCGATGAACTTCCGCTGCGCTGCTCTGTCTTGGCCCTGGGATATTTGCATTCCCTCTTCATATGGCCTAGACGTCCACACGAGTAGCATTTCACTGCCTTCAAAGCTTTGGCGCCCTCTGGTGGTTCCACTGCACTCTGGGATGACGTCTGTGAAGACTCCCCCATACCCATGCAGCTAGCACCCCGGCGATCTGCTTCATTCTGGATCACGGCAGTAACAAAGGCTACTGTGAGCTGAGCAGTTGGTTGAACAGCAATCTGAGTGGCAACGGACTCCCAACTTGGACCCAAAGAATGTAGTATCATGAAGGAATACACAGCCTCTGGAAAGTTGAGTCCTCTCTGCTGCAACTCATGTCTCAGATTCTGCATCTCCATCAGGTGTTTACGCACATCTCCACCTTCAGCAAGAGCCATGTCATGCAGCTTGGCATAATAGTACATTGAGGAACCAGCTTCTGTCCTCAAGTGAGCCTGTCTTAAAGTGTCCCAAATTTCTCTGGCTGTGGTCTTTCCACGCAACAGACAGAGCTCTTCTGGGGATACTATCAACGTAAGCGTTCCCCGTGCTTTGGAATCCTTAGCATTCCAATCAGCTGTAATTGGAGCTGGGGGGTTGTCTGTAATAACATTAAACAGACCTTCTTTCCGCAGAATTGCCTCTGCATACTGCACCCACTCTGTGTAGTTATTCTTATCGAGCTTAGGAATCCCAAAAGCATCAACCAGCTTTGCGTTTGCCATTTCTGCTGCTTAAAACGAGCTGCGTCACAGTCCTGCAGCTTTAGCCAAAAGCACTTTTAAAAGTACTTTCGTTTTCCCAGCCATCCAAGCCTGTGAGCTTGTGCCTTTTGGAGCCTTTGCCTGTTACGCGGCAAAACGGCTTTAAAAGTTCAAAGTCCAGCCATAAAGCATAAACAAGGAGCTGGCAGGCTGCTCCGGGAGCATGAGCACATACCTTCATCAATCAAACTTGACGCGCAGAGCAGATAACGCCGATCCGTTCCTCCGTTCCTCTGCCGGCATTCCGACTCGACTGCTGGAGTCTGCATTCCTCAGTTTGATTTACGTCTTTCTGGGCCCGGAACCAAAATGTTGATATAGCAGAGCCTTTTTGCACAACGGAATGATGAATAGTACGTGCCACATGCCTTTTGTTGCTTTATTTTCAGTTCATTGTAGAGAATTTACAAACATGCATCTTGCCTCTGCTGAAGCAGAGAAGCAACCCGTCCTTCTCCTCGAACACCGAGAGAACAGAGAGAAAAACAGGAAACCAGTGTACGTCACATCCAGCTTCCCATTCCCGTGGGAAAACCCAACAGTGCTCTGACTGTGGAATGTAAACATTGTCCTGTGACAAGCACTTCGCTGCACAGTGAAGGAAACAGAAACCAACAGCGGTTCCTCACCAAGCAATTATTTAGAAGCCACTCCATTGATTTCAGTGGAGCCCACTTCTAAATGAGTGAATTCAGCTTGCCTCATCCATCAAAGTATGGTCCAAGGTTTGCTGTGTTATCTTACTGAAATTTGGTCATGGTGCAGATGGAATTGCTGGGTGAGGTAGTAATGCGTGGCGAGTGACCCTAGCCTGTCTCAAACTAGTTTTGTGTGACATTTTTAGCTCATTATGCCAGAACTGGGAATTGTGGTTAATGCTAACTATCGTGTATTGAAAAAGACAGGCCCATAAATCATGGTTTGATGTAAGCTTGTTTCAATAGCATAGTGAGCACAAGCCACAGTTTGCCTGGACATAATAGCCACCTTTACATGATCAAATCCTGGCCGAAAAAGTCAATAAATGCACAAGCTTCATTTGTCCACATGTAGCTCCTTTACATGCTGCTTGTTCCTCTCTTTGTGTGATCAGGGGAGCAAACCAGGAAGCCACAGTTAACCCTAACTTCCCAATATGTGCAAAGCTGGAACTATTCTTAATGGTTTCCAAACGAACCTGGATTCCTAAGCCAATCTTAAAGAATTGCTTCCTGGTTTGTTTTCCCTGCTTGCAGGAAGGGAGGAGCCAAGGCCGGCTTTACCTGGGGGCGCAAGGGGTGCAAGGCACCTGGGGGCCGAATTCTGAGGGGTGCCAAATGTATACCTACTGTATACCTGTCCCTCTCGATTGGTGGCAGTGAAAAGCAATGGAGCAAAAGTCCACCCCCCTCCACTCTTCTGTTAGTCAGGAAACAAAAGCAGTTATTTCTGCTGCGTCATTGTTACAGGTGAGCGATTTTCCTCCCCCCCAAAAGGTGAACAACTTTGGCTCCCCCCCAAAACCCCCAACAACCTTGGGTTCACTCCCCCCCAAAAAATTGGGGGGCGGCTAAACTAAATTTGGGGGCGCTGGGCAGATCTTTGCACCCCGGAGGTGCATACAGTGGTGCCTCGCAAGACGAAAATAATTCGTTCCACGAGTATTTTCGTCTTGCGATGTTTTTCGTCTTGCGAAGCACGGTCCGTCACAACTGCGCCTCTTCAAGTGGCTTTTTTAAAAAAAGCGTTTTCATCTTGCGAAGCAAGCCCATAGGGAAATTCGTCTAGCGAAGCAACGCAAAACCGAAAAACCCTTTCGTCTAGCGAGTTTTTCGTCCTGCAAGGCATTCGTCTTGCGGGACACCACTGTATGCTAAAGACGGCCCTGGGAGGAGCAAAAAAGAGCAAAAGCTTCAAGCATGGGTATATTCAGGATTCAGTTGCATGAATCAGGCCAATGAGTATCCATAGTTAGTTGAAAATGGAAGCCTCAGATCTTCTTCTAATGGTTGCACTAAAGGAGGAAAGGAGAACACACAAACTTGGGACTTGTGGAAACATAGCCTATGCACACCAGTGAAAACACCAATAAGTAACAGTGATCTGATCAAAGACTTGCCATATTGCATAGGAACCTAGTGATGGCGTTCCCCTGGAGATAAAAATGTTGTTACAAGAAAGGCAAATCAATGTTCCTTTAAACTAATATATCAATTGATTTTGTAACTGAATATCAGTTATAGAATATCTATAGTTTCCCTCCTTTCTTTTCTTTATTATATCCTTGTCCCTCATATTGTTCCCATTATTTTAAAGTACAGTGTGTTAAGGATTGCAGCCCTAATCTGAATCTATCCATATAGAAACATTTTCAGAATATACCTCTGACATGGAATACAGAATGAATCATGAATCTTGAACAATCTGCTCTACCCTTCTTAAACCCTCCTGTTTGGCTTGTTAGCTCCTAACACATTTCATTCAGCCAGTCGAAAATTACATGTTAAGGGTTGTTCTCTCCCCCACTTTTTTAATTGACAGATTGAGACCCTGACATATATCAGTCCTATCTCTTAAGTCTCTTTGTAAAGGACCAGAAATAAATTACCAGAGGTCAAGTTCTGTTTATACAGTGGACTGTTCTTGCAGAATTGCCTTCTTGACTTAATAGCTTCCTTTTGGGTGACATTTCTCCCAGAAAGAAGACAAATTGTCTAAGGTCAACCTGCAGATCAGCTCAAAGTGTAGGAGGAAATTGTATGGGATCAGCTAAATTGCACCAGGTCTACCAACCAGCCTTTGGCAGCACGCCGCCAGTCGCAAAGCAAGGAGAAAAACTTCAACCTTGCCTTACTGGGTAGACTAAAACTGAATCCAAATGTGTAAGAAAGGCTTTTGAAATCAGCAGTAAAATATTCTAGTGCTTGAACGTTTTCTGATTTAGGCTCATCTTGAATCTAACTAGGCACAGTAAGTTACAGTAAAATTAGATCATCAAATGTTTCATTATCATTTCATACATTTCCCTCCATTTAAAGAAAAGAAGAGGGGAAAGCCCAACAATTAATGCTTTTGCTTAAAGGAATGAAATCACTCAAAATACACTATAAATTGAATTGCCCTTATTTCCTTTCCTCTCCTCCCAATTTCTCTTTGCTGGAGGTGCAGAATGTGGGAATCTTATGATGAGCAGAGGCTCTGTAAGACTGCAGTGGAGAAGACTTTCTCATAGTTGATGACAACACAATGGAACATTCATCATGGGAGATTTACAAAGCATGCTCATTCTTTTTTTCCTTTTTTCCCTTTTGTACTTCATGCCAATAAAGTGGTTGCATGTGATTTTCCAGTTGCAAGGCTAGATTTACAAAAGCATCCACAAACCACATACCTTGAGAGAAGTTATTTCTCTGGGCTGGATGCAATCTGAATTAGCTGAATTTAGGTCCCACTGAAATCAGTGTGAAAAATTAGTCATGACTCACACAAGTTGTACTGATGTCAACAGAAATTAAGTAAACCTAAGGACTTTTGTGGAAATACGGTAGGGTCAGTGTTCGAATTATGAGTTGGAAAGTACTGGGACCCTTAATGAAATCTGCAGTATCTACCTCCTGACTCCTGCCAGTTTTAACCAAATATTGTGCACCATCCCCATACAGTAGTTAAGGGAGGGAGGGGTACAGCCCCCTCATCTCCTATAATGCAGGCATTGGCTAAATGTGATACAAACACTGTTGCGAGTTGGTGTTTGTAGTTGGTATATTTTCCCCCTTTCTTCCTTACGGCATTTTTGGAGGCGATTCAGATGAGTCATTGAAAGTGATGAAAATATTGTAGATGATTATTTATTTTAGCATGGTGATTGTTATGAAAGTATAGGCATGTCGCAGGCAACATCACCTCCTGGGATTCCTTTGAAATGTGGGCTGAGCCAGAAGGTAGGCAGCTGGAATGTCATCAGCACCAAGCCTGCTTCCACATGGCTGCTTATCATGTGATCAGTGCTCTTCATGCATACAAGTCCGTCCCCCCCCCCCAGCACCCACACAACATTGTCGGCATCAAAACCACTCCATACTTTCTCTGCATTTAGTTTGGATTTATTTACGTTATTGGAAATCCCAACAAACAACAAAAAAATCTGTTACCAATTAACTGTTTGTGATACTTCATCAACAGCACATTTACAGTATAAAAGCCCTGTCTGGAAGCACCCCAGATCAGAGCAACCACAGTAGCAAAACCCTCCACACACGTTTGATGGCTTCCTCTACGGAGAGAGACGAGAGTTTCTTCATTCGAGAAACAAACAGGTGATTATGTGAAGCATAAACCTTGTATGGGCATATTCACACCTACAATACACGTAGCCCTCACTGAAAATGGCAGCACAGTTGACACAAACCAAGCTTCTGGGGATGTCCCAAAAGAGCGCTCTACACCAAGGGCCCCACTTTCTTATTGTGCATTCATGATGATTCGTGCTCATGATGCTACTGTGGCAGACAAACATGATCTCACTTTCATTTCTCTTTGGCTCTGCAAAAGTTTGGTGGTAGCCACATTGCTTCATTTCCATATTGGTGCCTCTCCTGTAACTTCCTGCAGAAATGCCATAACTCTTCATACTACAATTGTCTGGGCATGGGGTTGTGGTTGTTGTTTTTTGTCCCACTTTGGTTGCGCTATAGCCCTTCCAGACAGCAAAAATGTTGAGGGAACATCACAGAACAACTAATATGCCTGCAATAAAACACCTCCCTGCAGGGGCCCTTTAGCCCTATTCAGGCACCCTTCTAATATTGGAGGGGGGCAGTGAGGATGAGCAGCCAGCTCCACCCCTTATCCCTGTCTCCATCATCCTCCATGAGATGAAGAATGTCTCCCTCCAGCAGAGAGCCCATTCCATGGAGGCATCCCGTGTGCTGCATAACTAATTTTCCAGGGTTCTGGTATGATGCATGGGGGAGCCTACTGAAGGCCCCCAGTTTCATGTAATTGCCCATGGCTTTCCCTACCATGTTCTAAATTTCCAGATTAGAAGAATGCCTGAACAGGGTTCTTGTTTCCTATGAAGAATGAGGACATGCACAGCAGTGGTGAAAATAAAGTTTGGGGTTCTGGTAAAAAAATTCTCCCATACTCACTCCTTGCCGCATATCCACCTAAGCTAAGAAAGCTAAGGGGTTTGTGAAACAATCACCTGAAGACCTGCAGGATATAGAATCATAGAATTGTAGAGTTGGAAGGGACCCCAAGGGTCATGTAGTTCAGCTCCCTGCAATGCAAGAACCTCAGCTAAAGCATCCATGACAGGTGGCCATCCAACCTCTGCTTGAAAACCTCCAAGGAAGGAGAGTCAACAACCTCCTGATGGAGACCATTCCACTAATGAACAGTCCTGTCAGAAAGTTCTTCCTGGTGTTTAGTCTGAATCTCCTTTCTTGTAACTTGAATTGGTTTGAGTCCTACCCTCCAGAGAAGGAGAAAACAAGCTTGCTCCATCTTCCATGTGGCATCCCCTTCAGGTATATCTCCTCTGTTCCAGGCTAAACATACCCAGCTCCTTTAACTTTTCCTCATAAGGTTTGATTTCCAGACGTGTGTGTGTGCACGAGCGTGCACATAAGAAAGAAAAAAAAATAAAGAAAGAAGTACATACTAGGGAGAACAACCATATGTTTACAGCAGAGCTATTTTCACAAAGACAAGATAGCAAGGTGCTGGCAATGAAGGCTCAACAAAAACATATGCCAAGATTGTGCTTTCTCATCTGATGATAACAGCGTATCTGTAAAACTGCAGGCAAGGATCCCACTGGCACAGTAACAAGAGAAACTGCTCCAAGATGTGGGCAGTTTTCAGAAGTAGAAGGGGAGAAGTACACATCATGAGACAGGGGGAAAGGGCAATAGTTCAATGGTAGAGCATCTGTTTTGCATGCAGAAGGTCCCAGGTTCAGTTCTCAGCATCAGCTGGCTGGGGTAGGTGTGCCATCTGCCCGAAAACTCTGTCAGTCAGTATAATACAGAGTTAGATAGACCAATGGTCTGACTCAATATAAGGCAATTTCGTACAGATCATCCAAGTGTCTCTATTTTTCAGGCACAGTCCCTGATTTACAGAAGTCATCCTGGTTTCTGATTTGATCCCAGAATGCCCCGCTTTTCCTTAGAATGTCCCTCTTTTCATTGGAGAAATGTTGGAGGGTAGGGAATTATCTGACCCCCGAGTCATCTGAAGGCAACACTGTATAGGGAAGTAGTTCGGTTTTTTTTAAAAAAAATATAACGTATTATTATGTTATTACAGTGGTACCTCGGGTTAAGTACTTAATTCGTTCCGGAGGTCCATTCTTAACCTGAAACTGTTCTTAACCTGAAGCACCACTTTAGCTAATAGGGCCTCCTGCTGCCGCCGCACCGCCGGAGCACGATTTCTGTTCTCATCCTGAAGCAAAGTTCTTAACCTGAAGCACTAGTTCTGGGTTAGCGGAGTCTGTAACCTGAAGCGTATGTAACCTGAGGTACCACTGTATGTATGTTGGAAGCTGCCCAGAGTGGCAGAGTAAAATTATTCTTATAATGGAATAGGATGCCCCTGTTTTCATCAGAGAAATGTTGGATGTTCCTATGCTCCTAAAAGAAACATAGGGTAGATGCTAATATTGCTCATAAAGCATCTGTTATGGTGGCTGCTGTTTGTGTAGAAGAATTAGTGGATGTGAGGGCATGCTTGACCTTTTTACCCTTCACTAACTCTCCACCCGTGTTCCATGATGAGACACAAGTCTGGCTTTGAGGGAAGTGGCCTTGAGACCAACTGCAGGAAAGCTGTGCGTGCAAGAAAAAAAAAAGTTAATCACTTCTTTCTCCTACCTGCTCATCTCACTGTACAAATGCCTGCCTCCCACACCTCACTTCCTATTACCTCAGCAAATGGCGGGGGGTGAGAAACATATGTTTGCCTAGGTACTGAGTAATTCCACCCAGCTGAGGATGAGTGCTGTGAGTTTTGTTCGCTTTTCTGGACTATGCATATTTGCCTCAGGAAAGAAGAAGAAGAAGAAGAAGAAGAAGAAGAAGAAGAAGAAGAAGAGTGATTAACTTAAAACAGCACTATGTATTATGCAGAAATATGCAGAGTTAATGAATTTTATTAGTGATATATCAAGACTATTGACCCTGAAAGTTCAGGGGGAAAAGCATGCAACGCACTCCATTCAAACATTAAGAAACGCTAGCTTTCAAGAGCAACCACTCCATATTTATAAAATCGTGAAGGGATTATAAAGATTTGCAAAAGGAAAAGGGAAAAGTAAAAAAAATAAAATGCATTTTTTCCTGCCATCTTACTGAAAGAGCAGAGTTGAGGGAAGGGGGAGGGAATTATAAAAAGGCTCTTTTTAATTAAGCTTCTTATCCTTTGAAGTTTTCTGATTTTTTTTCACATTGATGATGTAATTTATGTAAATAATCATCTATCTATGAAAGGAGTGTGTCTGTCAAAAGCTAAAATAAAAAACATCCGTCATTTTGAAGTGATTAACATTCTCCAGATGTTTAAATCCTCAGATTTCAGGAGTTTCTCTTTGTTGTGATAATGATATAGTATCCAGAACAAGAATGTTTACTTTTTTTGTATGGGTCAAACACAGATTTTTCACAATCCTATTAAAGCATGCCGTGCATTGTAATTGTATGTACAGATGAAAGCATATTCAGTTATTATTATTCCCCTTTAATGGTAAACTGCTGCTGGTAATTTTACTGTAAGGCTGAAACAAAAGGAGCGTACATGAAAGGGCCACCATTGCTCACTTATGTAATCAATTTATAGATGTCAAGTTTGCGCAAAGATGCTTATCCTTTTCTGTTACCAGACATGAGACATGCTACCACCCTGCAGCACTAGGAAACATACCCTTCGCTTGGGCTAGCCACCCCCTCCTCCGTCTTTCAGGTTGCTTGGAAATACAGTAGATGTAGTTGATAATATTAAATGACAGCTAAGCATTGCTTTAGCCTAGGCCGTCCAGCTTTGGAACTGAAGGAGGCTGACACAACTTAATATGTTCCTCAGTGAGTAAGATTTCAGGCACTGCCACACTCCCTTGGCAAAGGCCTAAAATGCAGAGAAGGTTTTCAAAACAGTGTCTTAAAATTAGTTTCTTGTCAGCACATTTAAAGTTAGCTATGTTCTTTCCTTCCTTTGACATTCTGAATGGGAACTTATATATATATATTTGAAAAACACATAAGTAAATGAAGAGTTAAACCCATTTCATTTGTTTTAACAGAAATTTTAGGCTGCAACCCTTTAGCTGCTGACCTGAGAGCAAGTGCTATTCAAATGGGGCCTACTTCAAAGTAGACATGTACTGGGTCACGCCATTAGTTATATTCATGACTGCAAATCATAAGGAAATAAAAAAGCATCTGAGTGTCCACTTCTTTCTTTTGCAGTGTCCTTTGCTATTGTTTGAAGGAATTTCATTTCCCCCTCAAAGCTAAAACTTTGCTAAATCTATTGGCTTTGATAAAATTCTGCCTGTTTGTATGTTTGTCTTTTTTATATAGTGGTACCTCGGGTTAAGAACTTAATTTGTTCTGGAAGTCTGTTCTTAACCTGAAACTGTTCTTAACCTGAGGAACCACTTTAGCTAATGGGGCCTCCAGCTGCCACTGTGCTGCCACCACGCGATTTCTGTCCTCATCCTGAAGCAAAGTTTTTAACCTGAGGTACTATTTCTGGGTTAGCAGAGTCTGTAACCTGAAGCATCTGTAACCCGAGGTACCACTGTATTAAAGGTAAAGGGACCCCTGACCATTAGATTCAGTCGTGACCAACTCTGGGGTTGCGGCGCTCATCTCGCTTTACTGGCCAAGGGAGCCGGCAAACAGTTCCGGGTCATGTGGCCAGCATGACTAAGCCGCTTCTGGGGAACCAGAGCAGTGCATGGAAACACCATTTACCTTCCCGCCAGAGCGGTACCTATTTATCTACTTGCACTTTGATGTGCTTTCGGACTGCTAGGTTGGCAGGAGCAGGGACCGACAACAGGAGCTCACCCCGTCACGGGGATTCAAACCACCGACCTTCTGATTGGCAAGTCCTAGGCTCTGTGGTTTAACCCACAGCGCCACTGTATTAGGCTTCAACAAAAGCTTCTGGGGAACTTCTCCACTACTACTAATAATATCATAATGAAATATAACATTGAAAAGGAAAACAGCTGCATAGAGCAGATAAAGCCGTGTAAAGAGCCTGAAGATATGTTTTAAAAAGTCTACACCTAGTGCTAAAATGTCAAGTTTAGTATTCGGGGGGGGGGGGTGGAGAGAGAGAGAGAGAGAGAGAGAGAGACTCCAGCACCTGCTAAGAAGTTTAGGTGTGCACAATGAAAGTGGATTAAAGCAGTGGTGAAACTTCATGCTCCAGCACTGGGGGTGGTGGGTGGAGAGCAGGTGGAGGCGTAGCTAGCGTTTGTCCCAGGGGCGGGGCGCACCACCTGCGGGGGCGTGGGGCCCCGTGGGCAGGGGAGCAGTCACGATGGCACCCTACCAGGATTGCGCTGCTGGGGGCGGTGCGCTCCCCCCCGTACTCCTCTTCCTCCACCAGGGAATTAAAGCCCTTGTCACCTTAGCATCACAAATACACTTTAGAAAAGAAACACACAACTTGCAGTTAGGAAAGTGAAGGGGAAACGCATTGTAAAAGTGTGGAATGAACAAATGATTAATGGGAAGACATATAAACAACCCACAAGCAAATCTGAATAAATGGAAGATGAATGTTCGTTGTCAAATAACCTCCCCTAAAACAAATGATGAATGCTCAGTAAAAGACCGGATGCGATCCAAACTTCACATAAGCTATGTGCAAGCAAATTGGGATGAATGCTCAATGAATAGGTCATCTGGAAGAGCTCAAAACTGTATGTGCCAGGTGAGTCTCCCTGGAGAGTTATACTGTCTGAAAGTACACTTTCCCCAGTTACCATCCGCTTCACCTCATGCGTCAAGAGCTCTTGGAGAAAAAGTATAATCATATAAGTTTACCACACTGGGAGGAGGCTTAATATTACTTATACCACTCCACCTTGCCCTCTCAATCTAGTAATGCTTGTAGAACAGGTACAACAGTATGCCCCCATTCAGCATGAGATACTGGGGGGTCCATTTCTCATTTCTATGCACACACTACAGCTTGACATTTCAGTTTTAGGAGCAAAGGTGCTCTGAAAGTTTCTACCAGTCTTTATGATTTCTTTTGACACATTTCAGTTGGAATTCAGAAATGTGTTTAGAGTCAGCAAGCTTCCGAGAGGGTGTATAGAAGGGCACACAGTGAGGCCTGCAGTTGAGGAATTTGCATTCCCAGTGAGCACACAGTATAATAATATCACAGCACTCATTCTTAACTTTTGAATCTGCATGCTTGAAATTGGTTTCAAGGTCAAGTTCAACAACTATCCCCCTACCTGCACCTTGCAATGAAAGGATTTTCAGCGGATCAGATCCTTACCTCTCACCTGTCTTTTTAAAACTGGTTTTTCATCTCTGCCCTTTTCTTTTCCCTCCTCTTAGAACCAAACTAGATTAGATGCATCTGGACCTCTTCCTACAATGTATTTTTTTTAAGTTACAAACATGCAAATGGTCTCTCTGAGTCAGATCAGGAAGTTGTGATGTGCAAGAGGTTTTTAACCCTTCTATCCACAGCTATTCTCCTGATCCAAATAGTAGCATGGAGGATTATTTAGATTAGAACAAGGATATTGCATGCAGAAAGGGGTTAGATACCACCCTTGCCCAGCACTGCTCCCTTGATCCAATTAGGATCTTGCATGGCTGCTTTGAACTAAACTTCTCTTCATGAGAAATCAAATAACAGAATGTTTTCTCTAATCGGGTCCTTATTTCAAATGTAGACTTCAGAGTGGGGCCTACTTGTTTGGGCTTTATTTTATTGAGCAGACAAGACCAACAGTGGGTCCACAGGTCAAGAAGGCAGTTTCTGAACATGCTGTAGAGGGAAGTGAGAGGTAGATGGGGCTTGTCAACCTTTGGAAGGTAGCCCATCTAGCAGAAGGAAAACTGAGCCCAGCTGCTATACTCACTTGTGAAAAAGGCTTCAGAGTAAACCCTGAGGAAAAATCCATACCCGCTGCCTAATAGGACATCTTTGGAGAAGAAAAGGCTGAGTAAACCCTACATAAATTCAGAGTAGGGTCCTTAAGACAATTGGATGGCATCTTGTATGCCTCCTTCTGGTAACTTCTGCAGCCAAGCTGGTGCTGAATGTACTGCTCTGCTTTCCTTTGGACCACATCAGCAAGGCCGAGATGTGGGGGGATTGTCATCTGGGCAACCCAGGACCTCCATACACAATGCCTTAGGCTTGCAGCTCTGAGAAGTCACTATGGTACTGCTAATGCAGCCAAGACAACGTGGAAGACAGCAGTTATGACTTACTGGTCTCTGCAGCAACTGCAGGCACTGTGATTCTCCAGTGGTTTGACATCATCCATTGTCTCTCAAGACAGACGGATGCCAAAAAACAGTGTGAATTTAAGAGAATCCTTAATATTATATATATATTGACAGATAATGCAAATATAATATGGTACAAAAGACAATGCCCTAATTTAGACAATTACAAAAAAAAAATGGTTTATGGGTGATCTATGGTTCTCCAGATATTGTGGGCTCCATCAGCCTCAGCCAGCATAGCCTATGGTCACTGATAATGGAATTTGTAGTCCAGCCTCAACTAGACACCCAAATGTTCCCTGTCCCTAGTTTAGGTGACTCTTAGGGTCCAGGACTTGCTATGGTTCATTCCCAATCTCCTCTCCTCCTGTTTCACAGGAGTGGAAGTTTCTGCTCTTACTCTTAGAAAAAAACCACAGTTTGTTATAAGTTGACATGCTAATTTGGGAAACCGTGGTTTGTTCTAACCACAGTTAGCTAAAAAACCAATGTAAGCAAAAAAAAAAAAAAGAAGAAGTTTTAATCCTTCTTTAGTTTAACTAACTTTGTTAAGAATAAACCACTGTTCCCCAAGTTTATACCATAATCCAGAATTGTGGTTTGTAATAAAGTGAAAGCAGAAAGTTTCATTTTCCCAAGTGAAACTGTTGTTTAGATGATTGCTTGAATCTCACAATGTTTACAGGACAAATGGAAGATGTGACCTTTTATATCTCATTTCGTTTCTTTGCAGTATAATATTTCTGTGGTGAATCAAACAAAGTTCAGAAGAGAGTATTTTATTAGACTATTACCCAGCAAAAAGAGAAAACAAAAGAAATGTCTGTTTAGATAATAAATGACCTGGGAAACAAATGAGCTACAAATCACGCAAACCCACCCACCCAAACCCCCAAAAACTTACCTCTAGCCCCAGAACTCACCACTAGCCCCATGGCTGCTTTGCAGTGGTGGGTTAACTATAAGCCTCTTACCTGGAAGAAACTTTTTGGGTGTTCATCTGCATATGTAGAAGAAAGCAAGCATCCAGTACATGAATCTAGAAACTGAAGGCACCACTATGGCAGAGGCCCTTCTCAGCCACTTTATAGGGAGGACTTGGAATAATGTTTGCATGTTCATTCCCGGACTAGATAATACAGAGGGAGAATATGTTTAGGCCACCTCTTTTCATAAAACTTGTGTTACCATATGGAAATTGGCTGAATGGGAATAGCATTCTTCTACAAGTACAGAAGTTAGATTCAACTTCAAGCAATATATCTTATAACATGGAGGCCACAGTACAACTGGGGACTTTGGCTCTGCTGAGCAATAATTCTGAGCAAAGCATTATACAGTGGTACCTTGGGTTACAGACGCTTCAGGTTACAGACGCTTCAGGTTACAGATGCCTCAGGTTACAGACTCCGCTAACCCAGAAATAGTACCTCGGGTTAAGAACTTTGTTTCAGGATGAGAACAAAAATCGCGCCACAGCAGTGCGGCGGCAGCAGGAGGCCCCATTAGCTAAAGTGGTACCTCAGGTTAAGAACAGTTTCAGGTTAAGAATGGACCTCCGGAATGAATTAAGTTCTTAACCCGAGGTACCATTGTAGTAAGTAAGTGTGCTCATCTTGTTCTCAGTTGTTAGATGCTGAGGGAAAAGCCAGTGTTTGCCCTTGGACAGGTGTGGGTTTGTGCCTGTATCTACACATGGCATCTGGCAAAGAAAAGGTGTGGAAAGTCCTGAAAATGGTTTGTCATTCAGACCCCGTGTTGATAAATCTGGATTAATTTACTGGATCTCTTGATGTGATAACTATCTGTGTAACAGGAAAGGGGGAAACACAATTGTACTAATTAAAGTGGCATTAGATATATTTATCCAAAGGTTAGGTTCCAGTACTCATCATTTTATCTATAAATATTAATACTAGTTCTTATATTTTGAACAACTGCAGTGTTATTACTAGTATAATAAGAACATTGCATGATTAAGATTCAGCATTATTAGTTTGTTTCAAGTTACACCATTATAATCAGTTTTGATAGCAATTCAGCTCTGAACTGATCATCTTTAAGGTCTCTGATGAAACCAAGGAAGCTTGTTTCAAACTGCTTAGCATTCAGAGACCCAGATCATAAATCCACTTTGTGCCAAATTTGAAATAAAAAATAAATTGCCAGCTACTTTCAAAGCAATGAGAATACAGAACAATGTAGGCATTTCCATGACTGCAGCTGCAATTTAAATGGTTTTCCATCTCAAAAGTGGTCTGTGGATTCAAGAGCCTTTGCTAGCTATGGTAAGAATTGTCTGTAAAGTCCTTTAGGTGTATACATTTTCATCTTAAAATCTACTAGATTTATGTTGCCTCACTAGAAAAGAATCAGTAAAGTTAAAAATATATATAAAAATCCGAAATTCTCACTGAAACACATGAGGAGGAACTTAAGGAGAAATGTTCCAAAAACTTGTTTGGCTTTTATTGCTACTGGTTAAACTATTGAGTGTCAGTCTGTGGTGTGTGTGTGTTTTAAAGGCTTATGAAGAAGGTTGTGAATACACACAACCTTATGGCACCTCAGGGAGGGAGTTGGCACTATCTCTGTTGCTCATGGCATAGCAGTACTTTGCTCCAGCAAGAGCACAGATGGTCACTGCAAGCCTTTCACAAGGGAACTGAGTAAAAATATCCCAACTTTTGTCCAGTGATGCACCTAGAAAACTATTCACTGTGAACAAGTGATTAAAACCCAACAACCCACTCTCTAACCTGCCAAAAAGCATGCGCATGGCCACCGACCCACCCACCTGCTTGCAGTACGGAGTCACCACATTCAATGGATTCACATACCCCTAAACTGATCCCAAGACTTCTGTGTTTCATGATATGCCAAAAAACAAACAAACAAAAAACGCATCCCGAGATGATGCTCTAAAAACTTCTCGGTGATGCAAATTCAGCAACGTAATATCGGATAATTTGGAGGAAATCTGCTACAGTTCCAATGCTTGGCATTTAAACTTTACACTTACAGATTATATATATATATATATATATATATATATATATATATATCCCCTGATGGAGGCTAAAAGGTGGCAGCTGTGCCAAAGTAGTGGACCCCAAATCGCTGAGCAGAAATGAGCGGAGAAAGCTTTGATTGCTTCTAGAGCAGTAGCGAGTAGTGTCTCTCAACTACAAATCAAGCAAGCTTCGAGGGGGGAAAAAAAAGACCCAATCAAGGCAATAATGGCCTCCACTTCACAATCAGACAAGTGCTCCTACTTTAGAAATCCTACCATTTATGGCTGATTGCTAAGCCTGGCCTCATTTCTAATCTAAAGGGCGAGTAATAATTTGAGAAAGGAATTATAACAACTTCCCAACAATTTGGTAAATTGTTATTATTTGGAGAGGGTGGGGGGAGGAGGAGAGGTTGTTGTGAAGCTATTGCTGTTTGTAAGTTATTTCAAATGCCCCCCCAAATATGGTATACTCCTATATCTTCCACTCTGATTCTTTTTAGTTTCATCCCAGACATGTTGCATGGAGATTTACCTCCCCCCCCCAAAAAAAAAAATTCTGAAAAAGAATACCCTATGATATTGAATCTTTTAAATATTACATCGAAATGGGGATTAGGGGAGGGAGGGAGAGGCTTGCTGCAGCCTTGGCTACCACGAATTTTGCACTCATAATTATGCAAATATTGCTATTGGGAATAGAAGGTGAGTAGAAAGTGAAGCATAAATTAGATGGTTGCAGAAAGTTGCAGCACCCACCTTGACATTGTGTACCGCTGAAGTTTTATTGCAGTTCATTATATTGTCATGGTTTCTGCAACATGCATAAGCTGATTAAGGGTACATTAAAATATGGGTGCTAAATCTGTTTCTACTTTTAAATGTCACTTCTCAAAAGGGCGTTATATACTGACGTCCAGTTTTGACAACCTGTGTATACTGCTGGATTCTGCTGATTTGGAATAATTTTCAAGCAATAATTTATTAAACTGAGTTATATTATCAAGAGAAATTATTATCTTAATATTAAACTATTAACATTCAATAAAGCAGGTGTGGTACTGCCCAAGTTAAGCGTTAGGATTTACAAGTGCTTGACTTTGGCTGATCATACTGTATATACATCTGCTATAATGCTTAGTATTATTAGTTCAACAAACTGGTGGACAGAGTGATACAATTCATCCATAAATGTCTTAAACACAACTTCAACTTGTACACCAGTAAGTATATTTAAAACCAGAGCGTAGAATGGGTAGGATGAATCTATGCAAGTTGGATGGTTTTCATTCTGCAACTTGGACGGTTTCTATAGTTTCATATTTGTTTTCATAAGATGTTCATAATTCTGAATACCAATCCATATTACCAATGGGATGAATCTGTATATGTTTTAATTTCCACTGCCAATTGCATATATTTCAAGATCCTGTCCTGTCCAACCCAGCTGTCATTCTGTAATAATAATAATAATAATAATAATAATAATAATAATAATAATAATAATAAATTTATACCCCTCCCATCTGTCTGGGTTTCCCCAGCCACTCTGGGCAGCTCCCAATGGAATATTAAAAACACGATAAAAGATCAATCATTAAAAACTTCCCTAAACATTCTGTATTGTGTTTCTGACCAGCTGCGACAACATTATCAAAACTTAATGCAGGTGACCAGTTTCATTCTTCATAATATCATAATTTTATTATAGTTCTGTAAATCACCAGTTTACTTGTGAGGAAGGCACTATGCCCAGGCCAGGCTACCAGCTGTAGGTTCTGTTTTCATAACCCACTGGGTATAGACAGGTGAGACCTGCACAAGTTGAATGGCAAAACTGGGATGCGTGTCAGGTCTACATACAAGCCTGTAAGACTAGTACTGCGAGTAACTTCCCCGGGAAATACATTTCAGAAAATAAGTGCACAAATGAATATATGAACCAGAGGTTTCAGAAATTTCTGGCATTTATTCGATAAGCATGTTGGAACCCCTGCTTTCATTCTATTTCGGTAGGCCCTGATACACTCCCATGCACCTTCTGGCGCTTCCATTCCAAAGAACTGCCCTGTTTTACTTAACGTGAAGTTGGCTTGGAGGCTCTCCTAGAATTAAGAGGATGGAGTCTTGCACCTTCACCCAAATATTCTTAATGTGGAATTTAAGTTACTTCAAAGGAACCTACTTCTAAGTAAATGTGTTTAGAACTGAGCCTTAAGTTAAATAAAATCAGAAACAAGATCAATCATTTTTATGCTTCTGTTACCTTACTTAGTAAAGTAGGGATTAAACACAGTGTTTTAAACTAGGACTGCATTATATAGTCCTTTAATTTCTTTCCTGCATCCATGATTATTTTGGTATTGGGGCGATTGTACACAGTCTTGCTTTTAACGCTGCATTAGGCCACCTAATGCCTGCCAAAATCTTGTAACTTTTTGTAGTATATACATCCTGGTTAATTTGTTGCAGAATAGTGTAAGAGTGCCCCTCCAAAGAGCAATATTGCAATGACGTTGAGGGAGCCATCACAGAACAAGCAATCATCTGGAATGATGTGTGTTATGTCTAGGATGAATCCACCCCTAACATACTGCTATTGCATCAGTAGCATGCTGCAGAATACAATCACGAAAAGCCACCAGTCTGGAGGCGGACGTGGACTTCCTGTCCTGAAGACTTCCTGGCCTGCACAGCTGAAGATTATTCCTTGGTGTTCCTTTGTTTCCTGAAATGATGCCGTGGACTTCAGCAGACAGGACTCTAGCTCAATAGGAAAATCGTAATGCATACATATCAATTTTCTGAAGACCTGACATGAAAGCAAATTTGAAATTTTATAATTCTTGTAAGATAATATTTGTGCCCTAAATATATCCCAGCCGCACAACTCACCTAACTTCAAAATTTTGTAGAAATGCTTTTTGAAGGATAATTCTGCAGATGACAAAGCTTCAAATATAACTTTACATGCAGATAACAAAATGTTGGGATCATAGGGTGATGAATGGCTTCATGCTCTGAATGCCATTTGCCTTTTAAAATTCTAGGTGGTACCCAATGCTAATTGTTCAGAGTAGCTTCACTGAAATCAATGAACAAGGCTAATTTAAGTTCATTCAGAGTAGAATTTAGCTAGCTATAACCTTCTTAATCTATGGTTTGCATAGATTCAAAAAACAAAAAATCTGCTGTAATTTGATAATTCCTATGCAAATGATTTGAGTATGGTGCTATTTCTTGTCATTTAACTGAAGATCTGTGTTCAGTATCTTATACAGCTGCTTGTATAGATCTTTTGTTGGAGAGTTATGGCTCTATGAGTTCCAAGGTAAATAGTGTGTGTGTGTGTGTGTGTGTGTGTGTGTGTGCATGTAGGTACATATGTGTGTGCATATGTGTACTTATAACGCAAGTGAAAGTATATATAATCAGATATTATCGGTAAACTACAAGTAGAAATTTAGCCTCCCATTCCAATAATTGTATGCAATGATATGCATACGTATGTGTTCACTCAATAATATTCAAACCAAGCTGACAACTGAGATAATAACAGTTTATCTGTTATTACTGTAGAGGGAAGTAGTGTGAGAAACACGTGGTGGGTTTTTATTTTAAAGGACAGATTATTCATAATAAGCTGAAAATTAAAAAACAAAACAAAAAACACTGATCAACCTGCATTTTAGCTTCAAATCTTGTGCTCAGTGGGACTGTCTTGCTGCATAAGAGAAGGAAAATTGTGAGAATGGAAATTGCAGATCTAAGCACAAGTCTCATCTGAAGCCTGACATAATTTGAAAAGCTAGCCATGGTTATAAAATACATGCCCTTCTTTGAAATAAATTTCCCTTTTATCACCACTCACCACTGAACTGGAATGTGAGGGCTGTCTCCAGCTAAGCCTTACTCAGAACAGACACATTGAAATTAATGTACCTAAGTGCATCCTGCACATTTATTTCAACTGGTCTACTTGGAGTAGGACCAACATTGGGGACAACCCTCACCATTTAGAGGTATCCAAATGTGTAATGGGTGACTGTTTCAATATATGATCAATATATGATCATCTAACTTAATTCCAAGGGAAAGAAAACAAGAAGAAAAGAAGAAGAAGAATGAATTTCATTTACAAAGAGATTCTGATTTTTGCCAGCAGATTTAGGTAACATATGACAGCTTTTTCAATACTTTCACAAATGCATCGTAAGCAGAAACTCTCTATAGTGCAATGGGATCAATTTACAGACATATTAATAGAAAATTGGCGGTCAAGACCCAGGAAAATGGTTTTCCTAGTACAGCTGTATTCTAGGAAATTTTGTATTCTCTGAATGTTTAGTATTGCACAGCAGGAGTGTAAGCTTAAATGACCCCTAGTGTCAGAAAGCAGCATGCTTAAGATAATTACATGAGCTGATTTTTCCCTTGAAGGATGCACATTGAGCAAGAGAGAAAAAATAATCTAACCTACATGAATAGTCTGATCTAAAAATATAGTGGCAGTCACTCATCCCATAATAAGAAATATTTTAAAACACGCACAAAATGAATGAATTAAAGAAAAGCTGGCCATTTGTTCTTTTTCTTCTCATTCAGTTTATTTAAGCATAACTATTTAGTAAATGTATATAATGTGAATACAAAGTGATAGTGTGCTATGAAAAGAATTTCCTCTCCCAATTGCAGCAGAACTAAGAGGAAGCTAGACGTGTTTGGATGTTTGATCATAACCTTCTTCGGAGTAATTTTGGTACAAATGTATCAAACAAACAAAAAAGCCACCTGTTCATTTCAATAAATGAGAAAAACATGCTTGTTTGTTTTTTCTAATTTTGGAAGCTGGTTTCAAAGGTTGCATGATATTTTTGTAATTCAATTAGGCATGCTATTCCACACCATATTAGCTCTTCTATGGCAACTAATTTCTCACATTAAATATTTAGTAGTAGCTGGGACATTTTCTTAAATCTCTGTTTGCATTATTGGTAAATATTCTTACCTAGTCAGTGTCAGTCATTATAACGAAGAAAAATACATTTCCAGTAATTTCAGTAGATCGGTTGATTGCAAACGCAAAGGGGAAGATTAAGGGAAAGACTCATAAAAGGCTTCTGAGACACCAGTTTGTTTTCTTAAACAATACTTTGCAAATATAACAGAAAGTGGTATCTAAACCAGTCTGGTGCTTATAAGTCATGCATTCAAATGTAGAAAGGACAGGGCCAATGAGTAAAAAAACAGTGGACGTTTGTCCTTCCAGCCTTGCAACAGAAGTCTCTTAGCCACATAAGGTCTCACAGAATTCACTTTTTGTTGCCCATGTGTTAGACTCCATGCTACAGGAAGAGATACCAGTTTATGTAGCCACTTACAGATGGAATAGGTGAACAGTTAAGATCATTTAAATGCTTAAAGAAAAACTTGGGAGGAAGGCAATTTTTCTTAAAAGACGATTTGCCTGACAATAAAAGACAGCGACCCTAGAATGTTTCTGCCAAAAAGAAACTACGTGTTCCTCTGGAATGGAAGAGGTGTATTTATAAATATGTAGGATAGTATCATAACAGCTGGATATAAATAGAACTCCAGTAGATTAGATTAAGGATGTATCTAGTGGGCTTTTTGGGGGTGATCAGAATTGCTTATCCAGGGTTTACATGACATACTGTATGGCTGAACTTCTCCCAACCTTCTGATCTGGTGCTAAATCACCAATCAAGGAAGGAGACTATCCCAGGAGTGCCATTTCAGATTTCATTGCTGAGAGTGCGGAGGCAGAGACAAGATTCTCGGCAAGCTATCAAGGCTTACATTTGGAAATATTCAAAATTAGATTGCAAAAAGCAGTATGCTTCAAGAGCATTTGTTGCGGTTTTGTTTTTATCTGTATCTGTATATAGATACTACAGCCATAGCAATGTTATCAACACAGGTCAAAGAGTCACCCTTTAATTTATGAAACAAAGGGTTTATGGATTTGGCATGCTTGCATATACTCTGTGTGCCTGCATATGTGATTTGATGTGTTAATTCAGTGAAGCTGGCCAGAAAGATAGACACTAAATCTAGTCTGAAACACAGGCGGGGGGGTTGGGTTGCCCTACCTAATATTATCCCCTATGTTGCAGGCAAAATCCTTGTGGCATTGTTGAAAACTCTCTGAAAGAGGCCTCTTCCATGCTGGCCTTGCTAACTGAGATTCTTCAGGGTAGGACTACATTTGTGCAAAGCACATGCAAAAACCCGATACACTGAGCGCTCTTTTTACCCAACAAGACAACATGCCACATATGGTATAATCAGGATATGCAGAACTGCTTAGAGAAATTTCACCAACTGAAACTCTTTCAGCTGCCTTCAGAATCCCTCTTGATATTTTGCCTGAAAAGTAATCATGAAATCTGCTTCAAATGACCAAGCCACGCTTTCCCTTTTCTCAGTAACCCTAGCTGCAGTTTTTAAAACTGCTCTTGGATATCCAGACAGAGGTTTGCATTCATTTAAAAGAAAGTGTGATTTATGTTGGAGTTACATCGATGTGGCTTCATTCTCCCTATTTCTGATGCTCAGTTGTGAGTGCCATTGCTTTATGTAGCCAAAAAGGTACCATTCATGTGCAAGAGTAGCAGGAGCAAGGGAACCCTGATGTTTGCAAAATTACAAAAAAACCATATGGTGGGGGGGGGCCCTAAGGGGAATCCCTCCCCCCAAAAAAGCCCAGTGAGAGTTGAGTGTCCTCAGTGACCACAGAATGCTGCTTGTCTAGGTGTCTTTTTGTACAGTATGTGTAGAAATCTGGGTGAGAGAGGGGAAAGGAATGGAAGCACTTCACATTGCAATATTTTGTTACAGGCCACACATGTAATATCTAGGAGAAATCCAGCTGAAGCAGATGTACCAACTTGGAATTGTCCATTAGGGCAATGTATGTGTTCCTGGAATGTTAGTTTGCTTTGGATTATCAGCCAGTAACTTCCAGCACAGCAGTTGAAGCTCCTAGTGGTTTAGTCCTTGGGATTCTTATTAAACTGTCGGGGATGTAGAGTTTTAAGTTTCAAAATTACCCCTGCTGTCTTGTCTGATTAAGTGAACATCTACTTGCATGTCAGCAGAAGTATCGGTTTTCAGGGGGAAAGATCATTTTCATGACCGATAGATTTTTATTTTTATTTTTTTTTTAAAAAAATGTATAATGCAATTACAAAATATGAGCTACCAAATGAAATATTAGAAGTAGCACATAACAACTCTGCCTTTGCTATGCCACCCACAATTAAGGCAGGTAAACAGCACTTACAATGAAAGTAAGCATATAATTTTGTACTATATGTTGGGGTTTGCTCAGTGTTGTTTTGCTGCAGACAGAAGAGAGAATACAGAGCGGTATAATTTGTTCTCCCGCTACAACTGAAGAATCAAGATGCTTAGGAGTTTTGGTTTCTTATGTAAAATGATCAGGGGGCTCAGGGAGGGATTACCCCCCCCCCCCGGCTTAGCATTGCAATTGGGAAATCAGACAAAAAAGGACAAGGACACCGCCAACCTCCTCAGTCTTGCAACCCACAGTGCGTTTTCCTTGCTACATTAGGATTCGTTTCATTGACTGGAACCAAACGATTATGATGATGCTCTTATGGCCATAAGGTAAATAAATCAAACTGCATTAAAAGAGTGGTTGTGATTAGAAATTCGAATGACCTAAACTCATTACAATACATATAGTGTTTATCAGCGGCAAATTGATGAGAATGCAGAGGTGCCCTTCCAGTTTGAAAGAGTGCAAAATGGAGGAGGAGATGCTTCGGTTTAACTGCAAGGGTTATTTTCAACAAGATCCAAAGACCCACTTTTGGATATAGCTTCAAAGCTAAACTGTGAAAACTTAAAAGCGTTTTATGAATACCTGCTGCAATTGTTTCCTGTTGGTTTAATGCTGGACAGAAGTCACAGTCTTAGCTGGGAAGGGTTGTGTGGAGGTTCCCTGCTTGTGGAGATCTCCCCAGAACAATCTGGTTAAACACCAACACAGTTAGCATCTAGATTCTATGTGAAAACCTTGCTTTCCCTCTAGACCTTTAATCGTTTTAGAATTCTTCTCCATTTTTAAATATCACCCTTAAAGATCTTTGCCAATTATTTGTGGTATTTTTTAATTTTTATTTTGTGAGCCCTTTTGTTGCCCTTGCGGTGAAAGGATAGGACAAAGATGTTTAATGTGAAATAAATATTGCTAACAGAGGAGAAACCAGCACCTTTGGAAACAAAGACATTTTTTAATGTATTTGACAGGCCTGCCTAGAACCACACGGCCATTTCATGGATGACAATAGCCAGGCAGGGTCAGCGCAAAGCATTGCAATTGCAGCAAACAATGGTGTTACTCTAGTGTCTCCCACAGCAAATATGTCAAATCTGGAAGCAATACACTTGAATGCATGCATCTTGAAACATCTGTGTAAACAAATCTGGTAAAATGACCCCGATCCCTTTTGACATAAAACCACTGCAACAGATATAACGTTTTATATTGCACTGCACACACAAAATATGTAAGCTGGCTGGAGGAAGGGCTGAAACTGGCAGATAACTGCATGTCTTCTGAAATTCCAAGGTGAAATGCTGCTCTCCTCTTTCCTAATTGGTACTTCTGCATCAATAGTGACTGCCACATATCAAACACACCAAGAAGATGTTGAAATACTAGACATCTGAGGGCTTGTTTGAATTTTCTTCCTTTTAGCCAATTGAATTACAATGCAAATATTGGGAAATTACTCATTTTGTACAGATAATAATAATAAAAATTTGATACATAACTGTCTATTTGGGGTTTTTTTAAATGCAAAGCTATAGGCACACAGAGAGTGTTATGTTGGGTGTGGATAATATCTGGAAAACAACAGAACAGCAAGGGATTGGGAGGAACTGATTTTTTAAGGATTTGAGGCAAATGTAACTGTAGGTGTTTCAATATTGCCAAGTTCTACTCCGGTTACTTATATAGTTCTAAAGATGTATAGATTGAAACAGGAATGGCTCAGTTTACCCCTCAGAACTTTTGGATACCTTATGGATCCTTACAATATGTATGAAACATTGAAAAGAGAAGAAGAAAAAAATCAGAGGGGGAACCTGTGTGGTAGATAGTGCTGAAATAATATGAAAGCACCAACCCATATAATATATGTATCAGGCAAATCTGACTATAGACAGTAGACAATACTGTACAAAACTTGAATTTAAAACACAACCCTCAAGTACTTTCTCAGTAAACATGATTTAAAAATCAGGTTAAGTTTAAAAACTGACATATGAAATCTTGATATATATTTTACTTGCAAAAACCTCATATTTATTTTCAGTTTGCTCCAGCTCTTGTGCCAGCTCCCTCCAAAGAAAACATACTTTCAGTTTTATGCCCTCCGCCCAAGCTTCAGTAATATTCAGCAGGTCCAGCTCAAATACAACAGCCTCATACACCCTTCCTTTAGGTACAAATGTAAAGCTAAATATTAAGAGGTTTTTTTAAAAGATGTAACATTTTAAGGGTGAATATGTCAGTATTTTCTAAATTTCTTTTGCAAATCCCAGAAAATTTGTGCAGCTTCCTTGAAACTTCATTCCCTGTGCTGTGGCTTCTAAAACATTCAGAAGTGAAAACTGATAATTTACGTTGTTCATTCAACAACTCAAAAAGCTGAAGTCTGAATATTATTGGAAACTAAAAACAATTGTTCTGTTCTCAGTTATCAATCAATTGACAGTCCCTCTAGCTGATGACTGGCAGTGCTATTTTTATTGATTTACTTATTAAATTAATATATATTTCATTTAGAGCTGTAAGCCATTACCACTCCTTTTATTTTATCTTAATCATATTGCAACTGCCTTTGTGACTCGTCCTTCACGCTGGCTACAGAGGCAAAGGATTTAAAAGCTATCACAGACCTTCGAAAACCATGTCCCAATATTTGCCACAAGAGAAACACGAAGACACAAATACCAGAAATTAACAGTCCTGCACTGTTTTGAACACCAAGTTCTGACTAACCCGAGAAGCAAAGGAAAAGTGTTTTCCAGTCATTATGCATTAGTAGGATATAATCCAGTGAGGTACATGAACTGTATGGATTAAAGAATTAAGAGAATGCCAGTACAGTATTGAAAACAGTGCATTAGTTCAAAAGTATGCTATCCTGATCATACAATATTATGTAGCACGTTAATAACATTGGTATCCACCTTTTAAAAAACGCATCTCTTGTTTCTCTCCTATGCATGCTTTACTCCAGTCAATCTTCTCTCCCTGCCAACCCCTCCCCATATGTCTTGGCTCAGTTTTCCATTTTTAACTCCCCCTACTCCTTTCCCATCTTGTGCCTTTTCTTTTCTGCTTTAGAATATGGGCAAGAATGTGTCTATTTCCTTGGCCTAAACAGGGCATTGAGCTGCCGTGTGCTCTCTTGATAAATATTATTATTACTGTGTGTATTGTGGGAACACCCACCATATTTATAATAAGCTATAACCTATTGCTCTTAATAACTGTTTTTTGTTAAACCTATTAGGAGTAGTTAGTTACAGGTAGCTAGCCGTGTTGGTCTGCCATAGTCGAAACAAAATAAAAAAATTCCTTCCAGTAGCACCTTAGAGACCAACTAAGTTTGTTATTGGTATGAGCTTTCGTGTGCATAGGAGTGATAAGTTATAGTATATTAGAAATAAGGCAGGTGTACCCTAACTTGTATAGCGACTGGCTGAGATCCAAAGAGCCCATGGCTTGAGCACAAAGCAGCCCCACACATCCTAGGGAAGGTGCAGGTTTTTCCATCCAGCTGAATTCTCTAGGGTGCATCACATGCCATCTTCAGCAGCGGTTTTTCAGGGGGTGCAGTAGGAAGGTGGATCAAAACAGCTCCAATGTGTGCCATTACATATCGTGCTCTTGTTTTCACACAAATAAGAGGGGGAGAGGAGGAAGATACAACACAAAGGGCTTTTCCCCTCCAGCCCACCGGAACTGAGATCTGGCACCTCTCAGGTGGGCGCCGTTGCCATTATAAGAGAACAAGGGTGAATTCATGGTAAGTTCCAGCACCTATTGTTTTCCTAGAAAAATAACATTGGTTCTAGGTTTAATCTCTGGAGCCTCCAGTTGCAATGATCTCTGATGGCATGGCAGCGGGAAAGATCAGGAGACTTGATGGAGAGATAGCTGTGTATGGTTTGCATCGCACAACCTCTTTGGATGGGGATGTGCCTCCAAATACGGAAGTGGGTGGTTGTGGTAGCTCTCTTCCTTCCTCCCATCCCTTCTCATAAGCCATCTTTCCCACAAGATGTTTGGCACAGCCCTAGCTTCCATGCCGAACTGTAAGTTTGTTGTTGTTGTTTAGTCGTTTAGTCGTGTCTGACTCTTCATGACCCCATGGACCAGAGCATGCCAGGCACTTCTGTCTTCCACTGCCCCCCGCAGTTTGGTCAAACTCATGTTCATAGCTTCGAGAACACTGTCCAACCATCTCGTCCTCTGTTGTCCCCTTCTCCTTGTGCCCTCAATCTTTCCCAACATCAGGGTCTTTTCCAGGGAGTCTTCTCTTCTCATGAGGTGGCCAAAGTACTGGAGCCTCAGCTTCACGATCTGTCCTTCCAGTGAGCATTCAGGGCTGATTTCCTTAAGAATGGATAGGTTTGATCTTCTTGCAGTCCATGGGACTCTCAAGAGTCTCCTCCAGCACCACAATTCAAAAGCATCAATTCTTCAGCGATCAGCCTTCTGTAAGTTTAAACTGTAAATTTAAGCACGTGTAACTCTTAAGAACCAGATTACTGCCTCCCTGATTAGCCTTGCATCCGCTTCTCTTTCTGAATGCCCCGCCCCCCCACGCTGAATTTCAGACTGGAGGTTTTGCTTACCATGCAAAAAACAGCTACCACCACTAGTAGTAGTAATATTAATACTGGATTGCTGGCCTCTCCAGTTCTTGTCTTCATTTGACCTCCCACCCCTGGATGTGATGGCATTCAGTGCAATTTTGTGCGTTGTTCTCTGTGTGCAAAGCTCTTACTGCATGTGATCGTTTATATAAAATATCAGTGGTCCCCACAAAAACATATATTTTGCAGTGGATCTTCCTGTAAACAAAGATGATTTTAAATACACCAATTCTATGCACACATACCTGGGAGTAAGTTCCACGGAGCTCATTGGAGCTTACATCTGTGTTGATGTGTATAGGATTGTACCGCGCAAGTATCTATTTAATCAGCAAAAAGGTCCATGGATCTCTAACACAGTTTCAATAGGCTGGCTCTGTGAGAAAGGTTTAACCTGGGTTATGTTGTGTCTAAATCAGTGCAGACGTATTCTTATTTAACTTTCACATTCCTAATGACAAGGCGACATTTAAGCCTTTCCATTTTCCTCACGCATTTCATTTATCACTCTCCCCAAATGCTGTCAGTTTAATTCCAGGCCATTCTGAGCAAGCTGTTTGAGAAAATGCTTTCCCACAATGCCCCCCCCCCAACTAAGAAGCTTTCCATTATTCTAAAAATTACCAAACTCCCCACCTCCACCCCTTCATGTATAAAATCTGGAATGCAAGTCTCTGTGCTGACTCTATGTTGCATACTGCCACCTGGTGGCCTGCTGTAAAACTTTTTTTTTTTTTTTAAAAAAATGAAAATATGTTCTACATTACAATACATTATTTGCCTGATGGACAGGACTGCAGTCTTCACGTATCCCCACTGCTTGTCTTCTATTCGGACAGATGTTTCCGATAGCTGCTTCAATTCCTAAACTCGTTTCAACCTCATTTAAAAATGCAATTGTGCTGAGGGATACAATATTAAAAACTGAGATCCTTGTCCTTTCCTCCCAGCAAACATTATTTTTTATTAATATGCATTCTGTCAAATATTGTACTTTTTGCATTTATTATGTAGTCCGCAGCGATAAAGAATGCTGCTTTTTAAAACACACAGGGGTCACAAAATATTGTTTCTATGTGCTGTTCAGCAAGTAATAGGATCTATTTGGGCATTTCTGGGATGATTTGAATTACCGTATTTTTCGCTCTATAAGATGCACCAGACCACAGGACGCACCTAGTTTTTGGAGGAGGAAAACAAGAAAAAAAATATTCTGAATCTCCGAAGCCAGAACAGCAAGAGGGATTGCTGTGCAGTGAAAGCAGCAATCCCTCCTGCTGTTCTGGATTCTGGGATAGCTGCGCAGCCTGCATTCGCTCCATAAGACGCACACACTTTCCCCCTTACTTTTTAGGAGGGAAAAAGTGAGTCTTATAGAGCAAAAAATACGGTACATATTCTTTGATGGCTGAAGAGGTCATCCCTGGATCAGCGGGACCAACAACACACATTATGTCTTCAGTGACAGAACACACATTATATATTCAGTGACTGAATTCTGCTTCTTACCCTTTGCTTGTTTAAAAGCTGCAGGATCTGGCAGCCCTGAAGTTCTACTTTTTGAAGCCTAAAAAGTGAATTCACAAATGCCTGGTCTTCCTAATGACTGCAGCATCAAGTGATGACTTGTCTATCAACACACACACATATACAAAAAATTCACTTGTGGTTGATTTAAGTGTTGATTAATCAATTCAGGTGTATTCGAGTATATCGTCCCTTTTATAGCATCATTAGTATCACCTTGAGCAATGTCAACATTTCTTTGGGTTGTGCAGATGTAGCGTTGCCTATTCAATTACCTAAACGGAAATAAGCTACAGTGGAGTGCACTGGTGTTAGTGCTAACCATAGTTAAAACCACATTACAGTTTGGAACAAACCACGATATAGAAGCGGGTTTGCAAAATGTGGCTTGGGAAGAACATAATGAACTCCAGAGTTTGAAGAATGTTTCAGTGAGTTCATTTCACAAGAGAGTCAAAAGCAAGGTCTGGACTAAAAGCTTAGTGCCTGCTATGAGTGAATTCTGAAATCCTATTACTAAAGTGCTGAAAAAACTAAGGAACTAATCAAAGGAACTTTCACTTTTCCTCAGGCCCATCAAGTTTCCTTCGTCTTGTCCCTTTAGCTCCTGGCTGTTCTCATGTGGAAGAGTTTTCTGGCTACTTCTAAAAAGCAATGACTATTATTAGGCTAAAAGCCAACGTTGGCTGTTTATTTAAACAGTATTTCCAGTCAGAAACACCCATCTAAAATCTTTAAAGCAATGAGTGTAATGGTGCTCAGGAACATAAAAGATTTGTATTCAACTAAGCTGTCCCAGTGGTGCAAGGACTTCCAAATGCGGGCTGGAACCGTTGTTCTGGCAAATTACCGTATACTTTAACTGCTGATTTTAGATATTTTGTGGTGTATTCAAGTCATTGTTTTAAACTAGTTTGTTTTTATTATCTACTATTTTATAATTGTTGTTTTTAACTCTGCTTGGCTTTTAGAGTACCTGAAGATACGGTGCAAAGAGTTTACTCTGTACTAAGGGTAGATGCTAAGGGGACGCGGGTGGCGCTGTGGGCTAAAGCCTCAGCGCCTAGGGCTTGCCGATCGAAAGGTCGGCGGTTCGAATCCCCGCGGCGGGGTGCACTCCCGCTGCTCGGTCCCAGCGCCTGCCAACCTAGCAGTTCGAAAGCACCCCCGGGGGCAAGTAGATAAATAGGTACCGCTTACCAGCGGGAAGGTAAACGGCGTTCCGTGTGCGGCTCTGGCTCGCCAGAGCAGCGTTGTCACGCTGGCCACGTGACCTGGAAGTGTCTCCGGACAGCGCTGGCCCCCGGCCAATAAATGTGAGATGGGCGCACAAACCCCAGAGTCTGTCAAGACTGGCCCGCAAGGGCAGGGGTACCTTTACCTTTACCTTTAAGGGTAGATGCTACTCAGTATTTCACCCATTTCCCACATAAATCTGCCATTTTTTATTTTAAAAAGCATGGAAATTCACATAATTTAAAAGCCCATCTCCCCAAGAGACATGCATTTTATTGCATTTCACCCGATAATATGCATTTTTGCAAACATTGACCCTAAATAAAAGAATAACTACTTTATGTCATCAAAATAAATAAATAAATAAATTGCTGTTTTTAAATGCTGTAAGCAGCCTTGAATATAAATAAATTAAATTAAACATTTCTTCTCCTTGCCTCCCACCCAGATGCTTCAGAAAAGATCAAGGGTCATGTTGGAGGAGAAGTTCCATTGCAAAAGCAAAACTCCTTGTACAAATGAGTCTTTATTATGTGAACCCCACTAAAAGATGAAGAAAAATGTGATTTCCGACTAGAAATATCACTGCCTAATTCTTTTATAATCTGATTTTGTTTACTCGTCTGGAGTAGGAAGGAGTGAAAAGTTTACAAATGACTGACACGGCAAAGATTAATGCTTGTGACAATCATTTATTTCAGTAGCATAATCAAGGATGAATTTGTTTCACACTTATTTTCGTCTCGCAAACATTTGAAATTATCTCTACTAAGTGAAGAAGATAAATATATTTAACAACAGAACTTTTAGATTGGGTTTTCAAAACTGGAATAGCAAATACAGAGCACAACTATGGTGGTAGTTTGGAATTAGGTAGTTTGGAATATTGCATATTTTGTGTAAAACAATATTGCTTGAAGAACAAGTTTTACCTCCGGTATTAAAAATGCCATTTCCCCATGTTCATTGACATTTTGTGGCATTCCATTACTTTGCTGGTAACTTAATATCCATAGTAATCTATGTTAAGAAAATGCTACTTTATAGAGCACAGTAATCTATCGGCTAAGCTCTCACAAAGAGCAAAACAAACTAAACATTATACAAACATAATGTGGGTATATATCTACTTCACACAATTATCTGTAGCATATTTTAGTGAAAAACACCAAGACTGTTTTCTGTCTCATCTTCACTTTCTAAGCCTCTGTTTTTCCCAGGAGAAGTACATTCACCATCCTTTTCAGTTCCTTTAGACTTTATTTTTCTTCTGTAGGAGTCCATGGTATTGTTCTCTTCTTTGTTCTCTTCTTTCTCCTCGAGAGGTGAGCTAATGGAATGGTCTCTGCTTTCCAAAGCAAGCTGGAGAGAGCTGTAAAACCTTTAAAAAATAAAATAAAATAAAGGCATATGGACTTGGGTTTCTTCAAGGTCTGCTAGACATTTATGTATTTAACTTGCTGAGTCCAAATAAGTTAATTTTAGCTTTCTATCTGCTAGCTTACCACTTGCATCTTATCTACATCTTCTTCCTTTTCCTGCTACCAATATTTTAACTGCTAGGATTGGTATAAACTAGAGACTTATTGTTAACAAACCTGTCAATTCTCTTCCAATTCTCTTCCATCTTCTGATTAGCAACTTGAACCACAAAGTCAACGTATTCTTCACTGACCATCAGTTTTCCTTTGCTGCTTAGGGGAACTTCTAAGCAGTGAGTGCTTCGGACAGCCTGCAAGTGAGACGAAAACAGAAAACCTAGTGTCATGGGCTCAGGCACTGAGCCACAGGGGAAGGAGGAGATGGAGAGCGAAGGGGAACAATCTGAGGGGAGTTCAGGAGGGTATGCCAGTGATCAGAGAGATTCCATGAGTCTCTCCAGCGAATCAGAGGATTCCCAGAAAGGGGCCCCCAAAGGCAGGGCAAGGGGGGCCAGTGGGGAGTCTCCAAGCGGCAGCTGGAAATCAGGGGTAGCTTCCCCACCAGAGCATAGCGGGGGGGAAGAATCCCAAGGGTTAAAACAAGAGCCTCCTGCAGAAGGAGAGAGTGAGGCTGGACTGACCACGCCTCCGTCAGAGAGTGGGGGGGCGGAGGGAAGAGCAGGTCCGGCCAGCCTTCCTGAAGGAGAAAGCAGTGGGGGGAGCAGTGTAGCCGTTAGGAGGAAAGTAGGCAGCTGGGCGCGCGCGCCAAGTTCAAATGTGGAGGCGCGCGGGCCAGCAGAAAACCCAGATTGGGAGCCAGGTCCTAAAGCCCGCCGGAAGGGTGGGGAGGAGTCAGAAGAATCCGCCTCCGAAGAGAGTAGAAAGGAGGTAACCCCAGAGGGCAGGAGGACCCGGAGGAGAAAGGAGCAAAAGGAGGAGAGGGAAAGGTGGAGCAAAGCTCGGCTCTTGAACTGGTGTATGGGCGGGGAGGAGTCAGACGGAGCTTCGCCGGTCTAAGGACTCAGACGTAGCACTGCACGCCATGGATGTCAAACCAACAATGAACCACAATAAAGACTTTTGTTTATAAAGAGCAACTGGCGTTGGTCCTCTGTGAGCTAGGACCTGAGGCAGCGCTGACACCTAGATTTCACCATCATTTACTGAACTGAAGGCAGCAGCTACCCCCACCAGGGAGGCAAATTCATTAAAGAAAAGTAATAATTTTATCATTGGATTTTGGGAACGAGATGGCAAAAGGGAGGCACTGCATATTTCCACCACAAAGTACATTCACATAGCTTGATGAAAAGTAGCATGTGGTCATATATGTGGCAACTACGATGTAATGACTTTTAGGGCTGTGGCTGCTCTCAAGGTCTGACGAAGAGCATTTGGGGGCACCTCCAGATGGGTTGAAGCTGATTCAAGAATATATATATATATATATATATATATATATATATATCTGAAACCTGCCTTACCACTCTGGTTCTGCTTTATTCTCTTCAGCATTATTGTTAGAACCACAGCATTCTACTGGGTACTGGACTCAAAGCTGTATTCATGCCTGTCATATCAGTGCCTCAGAAATACATCCCTGCCATCGCAGAACCTGAGAAGGCTGCACACCGTATTTTTCACTCTATAAGACACACTTTCCCCCTCCTGAAAAGTAAGGGGAAATGTGTGTGCGTCTTATGGAGCGAATGCAGCCTGCGCAGCTATTGCTGAAGCTAAAACAGCAAGAGGGATTGCTGCGCAAGCGATCCCTCTTGCTGTTCTGGCTTCTGGGATAGCCACGCGAAGCCTCTTCAGGGCAGCAGGAGCGTTCCTCCCGCTGCCCTGGCTTCTGGGATTCGAATTTTTTTTCTTCTTGTTTTCCTCCTCCAAAAACTAGGTGCGTCTTATGGTCTGGTGCGTCTTATAGAGAGAAAAATACGGTAAATAGTACCCATATGGAAGCAGTACTCCGGCTGTGCCTGCCCCCCCCCCCGCTATTGGAACACATAACATACCATCATAATTTTTCCTTTTCGGCCAACAGTTATGCCAGAGTTCCGGAACCCGGCTTCTATAGCCACTTTGTGCTGTAAAAGGCAAGAGGGAAACAGCCATCATCAACCACACCCTTCAACTATGGCCTCGGAGAGATGGACAACAATGAAACAAAGTGCACTGTCAAGGATTTGTTTCCAGTCTAAATGTTTTCAGAAAGAGGGATGGTTATTTCATAAAAGCTGAATTATAAACGGTTGTTTCTGCTTTGAAATACCCCTGAGCTTTAGATAAAACAGCATGCTGTAAATTGTATTGCAACTCTAAAATGTTCATGATTTGAATTCAATAGGGGCGTGCTTGATGTCAGTGAAGAAATGTGTTGTGAATCGGAAAGCTTAAAAGCCGTATGTTACAGGCAATTCGGGGGTGAGGAAGCTCAGACTCAGAAGCCAAATCCAGCCCCCTGGAGCCATCTGAGGCTACACCTCATTCACATTTGTTGCTCCACCCACTTTTCTTTCTGGCCCACCCTCCACTTTCCTACAGCCCCCAGAAGGTTGCTCACAAAGGAATATGGCCCCGCTTCTGCTCTCAGTGCATGAGAGAGCTTGCCAAACCATTTCCAAAGGCTACTTTTGGGGAAAAACATCCAAATTTAAATACAGCTTGTAATATGGCACAGACCAATGTTTCTCAAACGTGGGTCTCCAGCTGTTGTTGGACTACAGCTCCCACCATCCTTAGCTTAGAGGATTAGTGGTCAGGGATGATGGGAGTTATAGTCCAACAACAGCTGGGGACCCAAGTTTGAGAAACGCTGGACGGATGAAGAGTTGCCATTTAGGAAAAAAACAGCAACACCAAGTCTTCTCTAGTAGGCACTTCTCCAAATTGTGGCCATATTACATAATACTCAGCATGGCCAAAAAGTTAGGAAAAGCCAAAGATAGCATTTTTTTCATTTATTTTTTGCTGATGTGAACCAAAGAAGTAGAAAGAAGCTTCCAATAGCTCCTGGAAGATGCATGGTCACAGTCTTAATTATCACAAGTTTAGCCCCAAAAGGGTGCTGGCTATCACACGAAACCATGTCTACAATGAAAGCTGCCAGCCAAACAGGACAGGCAATGTTTCTGAAATTCTCATTCCAACATCAGTGGGATCTTTGCCGTTGATTTTAACCAAACCATAATTTCACTTGTGAGCATCACATCTGCAGAAATAATAAAAATCCCATTTCGCTCCCATCATCGTATTTCCATAGTCCTAGTTATTAAACGCAGAATGCTTTGGGGAATGCTTGTAGGTGTGAGAACTTAGTTAAGAGCCAACTGTTTCTTATGTAGCAAGTATGGAATTTAAGTACAACAGCAATACTTCACTTTACCAGAAGTTGTGCATCTTGAAGGTCTTGACACTGCACATGAAGCACAAATGGTTCAAATTTGAATATGGCATCATCTGTCGCTTTCTGTAAGGCTGTAAGCTGGAAGATCCACAGTACAGTATGTTACTATCAGTGCTGCATCTGTGAGCCATAAAAAAATAGCTAGCCTATTTAGCATCTCAAAAACACTGCACAGCAGAAGCTGATTCAGCCTGCTAATTAAAAATAAATTTCTACAACTCGTACTACTTTACATACTCTGCTTGGTTTATTCCCTTCAGCATAATGGATTCAGCTACATATTCTACTGGGATTTGACTTCCCAAAGATACAGGTGATATCATTTTAGAGCTCTGGAGGCAGCGTTGTGTAGCTGTGACTGTCCACAATGTACACACTCATTCGTAAAGTCTCACCAAAAGCCTCCAAAGAATCTGGTTTTTTAAAAATACTCAATCTAGCAGCAAGGTTAAAGCACTGCTTCGAGAGATGTGTAAATTTTGGGAGGGGGCACATATTCGATAATCAAATTGTGAAACTTTTTTTTTTTTTAAAGGAAGACTTTTTTCTGCACATGTAACCTTTTAAATAGGGAGGGAGAAGAGACCATTATACAACTACTTTTTCCTCTCAGCAGTGCCTTCATTCAGGAATATTATCTCTCCACTTTGGAAAGAGATTGACCAGCACAGAAGCAGACTGAAATCTAGTCTAGTAAATGTCACTATTCTATGCTAGATAAAAGCAGCAGCTCCAGCTAGAGTATAATTTCCCTTCAGTGAGGAATTTTTACCATAGCAGAATTTGTACAGTTGCTAAATTACCATTGTCGGATCATGGCTGGTGCCAAGCATGTGAAAGTTTGTACTCTACAGAAGTTCTTGCCAGCACAGATCAAAGTTTCTCTATTTTTCTGCCCATCCAAAATAAATAATCTGGCCTGAATTTAAGTAATGCTTTTAGCTATAGTTATGAGCCAAGAGTAGTGATTAATCTGTAGTAGGGCACACTAATTCAAACGCTATTGCAAAGTGAAAGGAAAGAATGCATCAATTAAAATAACTACAAATCAAAACAAATCCAACTATTGTCGGTAGGATGTATGTACAGTGGTACCTCAGGTTACATACGCTTCAGGTTACATACACTTCAGGTTACAGACTCTGCTAACCCAGAAATAGTGCTTCAGGTTAAGAACTTTGCTTCAGGATGAGAACAGAAATCGTGCTCCGGCGGCGTGGCAGCAGCAGGAGGCCCCATTAGCTAAAGTGGTGCTTCAGGTTAAGAAGTACGGACCTCCGGAACGAATTAAGTACTTAACCCGAGGTACCACTGTATTAGTTTTTTCTTTAAAATATCATTAGAAATCTTCATATAACATCTGATTTTCTCCCAACCTTTCTACAGGTTTGCAGGTCTCTAATGAAGCTATAGATTCAAGTTAGGCACATAAAATTTCTCTACATAGAAAGGTTACACCTCCAATACCAATTGGTCATATTCAATAATTAATTAAAACTGCTTTTGCCCACTCATTAGCAGAAAAGGTTCCCTGTGCGGCTTGCTAAGGCAGTCCTTAGTGTGGGGTGGGGAAGAAACCAGTTCATACAACAATCAGCTGGGATAGAATGGCTGTCACCAAGTGACAGCTCTGAGGAAGAGCCAAAGGCAGCTTGTCTCTCAGCAGTGATGATTGATGACAACCCTTCTTCTTTTCTCCCCCTCCCTTCTGCTACCTGATGGAATGTCTGCTGCTAGGAGACCACATGGTTGCTAGGACACACAACTTCATTTTCTTTAACACCTTAAGCTCGCCTGGGCTCTTTGACCATATTGCATGGCATATAGATTCAGCACTTCTTCTTCATGCTCTTTCGACTATGGGCTAGAGATCTAAAAATAAGAGCCGGGTTCTTTAACTACCAGCCCCTGAAATTCTATACCAGTGTTTCCCAACCACTGTTCCGCGGCACACTAGTGTGCCACGAGATGTTGCCTGGTGTGCCGTGGGAAAAATTAAAAAATTTGAAAGATTTTTTTTTTAAAGTCAAATTTCCGATTGGGGCGCCGTCACTAGATGACCCCTGGGGTTCCCTCCCTTCCTCCCGCTCTGCGCCTCCCTCCTCCTCCTCCTCCTCCTCCGGGGAGGCCCTTCCTGGCTCTCGGCCAAGGCTTGGCGGCTGCCACTCACTCACTCGCTCGCCCACCCGTCCCTCCATCCCTGCACCCGGCCTCTCCCCCTCCATCCCCGGTGCGGGGGCTGCCGGGATCCATAGTCCCCCTCGCCCTCGGGCTCCGCGCCCGCGCGGGGTGCGCAAACTACGTTTCCCAGCGTTGCCTGGCGGGCCGGGCGTTTTGTTTGAAGCGCTCTTCTCCCGGCCATTGAATGAGCGCAGCGGGGGCGGCCGGGCGGGCAGGGGCTCTTCCGCGCAGACCCCGCGCAGCCTGCCTGTGCCCCCGCGGAGATCGGGCGGCAGGATGGAGCCCGGCGATCCCCGCGGAGGCGGAGCGGCGGAGGCGGAGGCTGCCCCCCAGGTAGGGCTGCATCGGGGTTTTTTTTATTTTTGCAATGCTGCATCCACACCGGAGGGGACGCATCGGACCACGGGGAGACCCCTTGGCGGGCGTGCAAGGCAATGCATGCGTGCAGGCGTTGCATGGAGTGCAGTGCAATGCAATGGCAACGTGGCGCCCTGCAATGCATGCATGCAACTTCCACCGGCGCTCCGGACTTGGCAGGTGAGGGGGGTCCCCAGTGGGCGGCAGAGAGAGCCGGGAGGGCGAAGGGGAGCCGGGGGGGAGCAGCGCTGCTCCCCGAGCCGAGCCCGGGGGAAAACTTCGGCGTTGTTGCGCCGGGTGTTGGAAGCGGAGGCTGGCGGGGGCCCCTCACCTGCAAAACCTGGTCGCCTCTCATATATTTCGTGCATTGCATTCATCGCCCGCTTTCTCCTCCAAGGAGCTCCCGGGGGCGCGCGTGGTTCTCCCCGTGTTATCCTCGCAGCAACAGCCCTGCGAGGTGGGCCAGGCGAGTGGCCCAAGGGAGCACCCAGGGATTGTCCTGGCCAGGTGGGGTGATTTGAACCCTGCTCTCTGCCCGGTCTTCGTCCTCATTTAGCCCCCACATGTGCATGACTGTGCATGACTGAGGTTTTCCCCCCTCGTCTTGGCTATGGTGTGAGTCTGTGCTGTTAATTAATGGGGTTCTGCCTTCGGAGAAGATGAGCCAGCCCTCAAGGAGGTGATTATGTAATTTGCTAGCAATTCATGTCCCTCCCGGCGTGACGCTGCGCGCTGACGTCACGGGGCTGTAATGGTGGTGTGCCTCGAGATTTTTTTCATGAAACAAGTGTGCCTTTGCCCAAAAAAGGTTGGGAAACACTGTTCTATACTAACCTCTTGAGGTAAAAACAAGGGGTTGTATACTATGGTTGTACAAGTGGAAGGCAAAGCATGCAACTCTATCAGAAGAGAAAGGCTGCCGAGAAATCCTCGCCAGAGGGTTGGGGGAGACTCCTGGATCAAGATTCTTTCGCCCTCCTCGCACTGCAGTTGTATGTGATACAGCCCCTAGTGTTCAGGAGATGCTCCCGAACTCTAGCAAGAGTTTCCAGGGAGCCACAGGGGATAGAATAAAGATCAGTTGTATGAACTTCCTCCACTCAGCCAATCACTGGAAATGATAAGCTTAAGTAAGGTCAGCTGGCCTATGCTCTTAAATACGTACTCCATTCAAAATACCCTAATGATGAAGGTGCTAGTGTATTTGAAAATTTACTTTAATTACAGACTCTCAAACATATTTTTCTATATTCCCTCTCCCCCCACCCCCAATTTTCACAGGTAAGTCTGACAGAGCAGTTACAGTTAAAATTATTTATCCTCTATCCCAGGAAATGGAAGCACACAAAATACAATTTAATCATCATCCTAAGTCATAAATCCAAAAAAGGATATAGGCAGGTATGGAAAGAGGAAACCCTAGGTGTACCTAGAGATAAAAGAAAAAGGAATTTGCCACAGTAGTAGCATCACTAGATAAAAAAACCAGCTTCAATGGACAAATACATTTTAAAACACAGCTTTTGGGTATCAGAGCTGCTATGGTACATACTTCAAAGAAAGCACTGGCTGTTTTTCCTCTACACATGCTTACAGTTTCTTTGGCTAAATCTATGGAGACTTACAAATCACGTTTCTTCAAAATATGGTTCTGAAATATGCATTGTGATTGAAGGATATTGTTACCGTATAGCTTCTAGATCACTAATTTCCTGCAAAAGGCTCAACTTTAATATTAAAATACTGAAAGTAATTTCCTATGTACACTCCCGCCTTTCTTCCACAAAAGCCAACTGCCAAATTCCCAGTGGGTGTAGGATCAGGCTCTCAATCAATAAATATGAAAGCATAACTTCTGGAACTGTAATTATATACTGCTGAGGTTGAAACAAGTCCTTTTTCAGATCTCAGAAATACCCATTTTTCATTAAACTATAATAATAATAGAGAGTTTTGGCATGTGGTGTTTTGAGAAAGGGGCGTCAGGGAAATATTTTCACGTATTTAGTTACTGGAACTACAGTCTTCCCTCCACAGATTCAATCAGATCTACAAGTGTGGAATGCTGTATCTTCTGATGTAGAAGAACTAGCCTCCTGGAAATCCTGCATCAGACAGGTAGCAATTATAATATTTGTGTGATAGCATTAAGGCTATCACACAAAGATTATAACTGTTACAAGCAGAAATACAGCAGCAATGGAATCAAATGTCTTGCCTTCTTTAAAAACTTGGTAGTCCACTTTTTTAAACAAGTGAAATACAGCCTATATTACATGCAACTAATATTCATAGATGTTAAAGATCTCTCATACTTTCACTGTAACAGTTCTATTAGCCAAATATGAGAAATCTAACATATCATTCTACAACAACGGCATTTTATTTCTGTGCTAACATCTTGCATCAGCTACCCTAAGTCTGCCCTCACCTGGTAGATATTGGAAACTGCTACAATTTCCAGATCTCAAATCTCAAAATTATTGACTGTATGCAAATAGCACAAACAAGGATTTTCTAAGCATGCATAAAGAATTCACCCTGGAACAGTTCTCTTACCACGTTTTCGATTGTGCATATTTGATGGGTCACCATGAGCCAGGTGCAATTCTGCTTCTGTATCTCAAAGCCGGTGGTAGCCTAGCGGGAAGGCGAAATCGTTTCACAAATCTCTGGATATATAGAAACCAACGCAGAACACTTCCCACAACAAATTTCACACCGCAGGTGAGTGGGAGGAAAAAAGGCCAGACAGAAAAGCACAGCGTGGTGGAACAAATGTGTCAAAGTGAGAGTATGAGATGTTTCAGCGGAAGGAGAGGGAAGGAGACAAGAGAAATAACCAAGAAACAATCTTTTTTGGAACCTGCCACATTGGGCTTAGGTTACACTTGTGCACCAACTGTGCCAGCTCCAGGAGACGCCTGATCTGGCCATGGTGGTACATGTCTTAATTATACCCCATTTGGATTATTGCAACATGCTCTATGTGGGGATGCCTGCGGAAAGTGTCTTAAGATGCTGCAGCCAGCTTTCTAACTGGAGCCAGTTACAGGGAGTATAACTGGTTACGCTTGTTTCCAGAAACACCTCAAAGCACTAGTTATGACTTATGACTTGTGTCTAGGATAACTGAAGGATCAGATCTCTCTATATGAGCCTGCCTGGGCTTTGAGATCTTCTAGGGAAACTTCTGTTTTGGTCCCACCACCCTGACAGGCACATTGGGCAGGTCACAAGAAAGAGCCTTTCTAGTGGCTCCTCCCAGATTATGGAACACCCTTCCAAGGGAGGCTAGCCTGGCAGCCTCTCTCCTTTCCTTTCCTTTCCGCATCAGGCAAAGCCTTTGGCCACTAAGGGGCTCTTGTGGAAAAGACTTCTGAGGGTGGGTTTGCACACATTTATTTCCATCCCCTGCTTTTTTCTTTTAAATGGTTTTCAGCGCTGTTTCAACAAAATTACTCCCCCCCCCTCCAAATCCCTATTTATGCTGACTGTGGGTTGTTAAACTGTTTTCCTTTTAATTCTGTGAATTACCTTGGGTCTTGAGTAAGGCACGAGGTGTGTGTGTGTGTGTGTGTGTGTGTGTGTGTGTGTTCAATCCCCACTTAAACTTCTGTGAGCTGAACTGAAAATGCACAATAAGTTTGGAAAAGGGAGATTTTTTTCCCCATAGGGAGATACAGTAATGCAATTTGAGGAGATGCTGAATCCCAACGTCTAGCGGCTGTGAGTGGGGTGGGGATCGGTAGAAATGGCTGCACCCCTGAATTCCTATTGCTGAAGGTTACCCAGTAGCAAGTCGCACTAAGCAAGGATTTCCAGAAGAGCAGCCACCTTCGTCTCTGACAACAAAAGCATCCCAGAATTTTGCGGCGCCTTAAGAGGACTAATAAATGTCTTATTACGTTTTCGAGAACCTGCAGTCTGAGGAAGTCGATTTAACGGCACAATGGTTTTAATCTGTTTTAGTATTTTAACCTCTCGTATGTTTTAGTGTGTCAAATTCCACCCCATCCCCGCCACGATTTTACGGTTTTATCTTTTCATACACCGCTTTGAGTGTAGTGGTGGGGTTTTCTTTCTAAATAAAGCGGTGTACAAATTTTATGAAATGCATTAGGCTTTAAGAAGCCCGACAGGCTCTGCGCGTTATTTTAAATCCTAAAAATTAAGATTCGCACAGGAGCGTGCGGAACTAAGGTTTTACTTATGAATAAAACCCGGGGGGGGGGGTTTCCCGAAACCTGCACAAAACTCCAGAGGACGCAGGAGACACCCTGAGCCATTTGGGCCGGAGAAAAAAGCTGCTGGGTTTCCGGGTTCCCCGCGTTGGTGGCGGTGGCAGTATCGCCCCAGCCCAGCGCCTTTCTCCAAGGGATCCTTAGCCGCGCTCACCTCGGCGCGGGGAGGAAGGGGCGGCTGCTCCAGCACAACCACGCGCCCCGAGCACGAGCTGGTGGTGCAGAAGCTGTCGCGCCCATTGAGAAGCCGCACGATCCCCGCAATAGGCTCGTCCACGCTGCCCTTCCGGCTCCCGTCCGCGCGCGACAGCCGCTGCTCCTTCCAGCGCTTGAAATCAGCCATCGGCGCCGGCTCTCCTCCATCCCCGCCCGCCCACTTTACCGCTCTATGGGCGCCGCCATCTTAGTCCGACGGCGGCCCGCTTGGGACAAACTTGCGGCCCGTGCGCATCTTCCCGGCGCGGCCAGAGCGAGTCTGTAACTTGAGTTCAACCGGGTTAACTTGAGACTGCGGTCCAAGCGCACCCATTGGGCTTGTTGCTGCGAGAAAGAACGGTTAGGACCCCGCTCCAAGTCTACATAGGATTGCAGCCGCGCGCTTTTATCCTGCGCGTTTTCCTCGGCAGGCTCGCCTGCGTTTCAGCCGGCTTTATTGCGCCCCTGGAAGCGTGCAGGACTCGAGAATGCAGCGGTGCAACCCCGATCCACCCCACGGAGTTCCAACTGGCTCCCAAGCGTCTGCGAAGGGTTGCTGCACTATTGCATTACAGTATTAGCCTCTCGGATTAGGCTGTGGATCGAGAGTAAGGAGGAGGAGATGTAGTCTATGTACGTGTTTGTGCCTTAGCTGCCTAGACTCAGAGGCATCTAGTCTGCTGCTGTTGGGAGACAGAATAAACCTTTCATTGGATCTAATAAGGGCGCCAGTGTTTATGTGCGGAGCCGGAGGAGTTTTGTCCTGGGCGACATTCCGGGAAATAGGCAGGTGCCAGGGGATCCAGAACCCGAAGGAAAGAAGCAAGACAGTGCAAGCACATGCATATGTACTGTACTCGCAAGCAAGTCCCCAGTTGGGCTCACTCACAGGCAAGAAGTCACCGGATTGAAGCTTAACGAGGATTTAAAATCTCCATTGGTCGTAGTGGCGCCTACCTCTGAGTAAACAGCACAGGACCAGGGCTGCAAAACGCTATGCATACTTACTTAGGGTCCTTATTATTGTTACTGCGTATTTCTTCATACCGCGCCTTTTTTCCTGCTGGAACTCAAGACGGCTCGCAGATAAAAATAAGAACTGCTGAAAACACGGGGGTGGGGAAACAACTGAGCATAGTTTTAATATATAGTTTTAATTGTACCAATTACAGCTTTTGAAATGATTTTTATATTGTTATACTGTATTAAAACCGCACCTATAAGTTTTAATTCTCTCTATTAAGAGAGTTGCTAAGCGAGCAGGCGACGCTGAGGATAGACACATCTTCCACTGCGCGCGCCGCCCTGGCAGAACCTTCGCCGGAGCAAAGGTTGCGAAGGTTCCGCCACGGCGGCGCTTGCGCACTCGAACTTACGGGACTCCGAAAAGATGGCTTCTCTTGCGTGAACCCGGAAGGAGCTCATTGCGCAGGCGTGTCGAAGATAAGTAGGCGAACCGAGGCTGTGATTTAAGCGAAGCTCGTTTGGCTAGGCGCGCAAACACGTCGTTCTACAGCAAGAGGGTGAGTGACGTAAAATTGGGTTCCCCTCCCTCCCCCCCCCCACAGTTGGCAAGGAGGGCTTTTAGGGCGTAGCGGGCTGCGTTGCGGAGATAGGATCTAGGTCTGTCTTCCCTGCTGGGCTTTCTGCTTGCAATGGTTTCCAGGCTGGGTGACTCTTGACAGTCCCTTGCAGCACCTTAAAGTTTAACTAGCACACATTGCATTTCATTTCATTGCATATGTGTGTGTGTAGTTGAAAGATTGATTTTGTCAGGGGACTGATTTGTAAATCCGGGGACTGTCCCCGGGAAACAGGGACATCTCGTAACCTAGAACAGGATTGGAGGTTGCATTGCAAATACCAAACGCTCCTCTCTGCAAACAATGTGTCTTAACTAGCTGACCAATGCTAGGGTGTCAGTGTGGTCATCGCAACTGGTTTTTTGGGGGTGTGTGTGTGTCTAAAGCCACCCTTAATAATGTAAAAGCAAAGGAAATGCACAAAAGTACAGATTAGTGTGTTATTTAGGGCGGCTGCTCACAAAAAGGCAAGGTGTTTTGATAGCACAGACCTTGTGGCATTAGTTAGCCACATGTGTTTGCAGGGGAGCAGTGGCGTAGCGTGGGGGGTGCCAGGGGTGCCGGCCGCACCGGGCGCAACATTGGGGCGCGCGCGTTTGGCCGGCCCTTCGCAAGACAAAAGTCCATAGGGAAATCTCCGGGACAGCGGGGAAGCGCAGCGCGTCTTCCCCACTGTCCTCGGACCTCCTCCGAAGCCTGGCGGTGGGGCAGAGAGACCTCCTCCCACCGCCAGCCTTCGGAAGGCTGCTCCGAAGCCTGGCGGTGGGGCGGAGAGACCTTCTCCCCGCACCAGCCTTCGGATGGCTGTCCTGAAGACTTGTGGTGGGAGCAGTGGCATAGCGTGGGGGGTGCAGGGGGGGCCTGCCGCACCTGGCGCAACATCTGGGGGGGCGCGGAAGAGACTCGAGTGCTAAAATCCATGGGTTAGGGGGCGCAAATTACTTGCCTTGCCCCGGGTGCTGAGAACCCACGCTACACCACTGCAGGGGAGTTGGGCTCTTTATTAACTCATTATCTCTTACTTTTTAAAAAAAAACAAAAATAAATGTAGAGCAACCTTGAAAGTAAAGTTACAAGTTATTTTTATTCTGAAGCATGTGACCAGTTGTGTTTTCTAAAATAAGAATCTGGCAAAGTTACCCATTCACACTGAGGTTCAGGAGAAACCTGAATCTGTTCATTCTCCTGATAATTGAGAGTTACAATGTTTCTAACTTAGCTACAACTTGTTGAAGCTATTGAATTTATTTTAGAAAAGACACATATTTAGTATTGTTTGGCATTTACAAACAGCTTCAGAATAGTTGCTTGAAAGTGCCAATTTGATGACAAGTCCAGAAAGTGATGTTTAAAAGAAGAGGTCTTAAAGACTGCTCTCATGTATGGGGAAGAGAGAAAACTGGTGACTTCTGTACATCTGAAGTAGTGTACCATAGTTGCTGAGTAGAAATGTGAGACATTTTTGGTATGTGGTAGGGGCAGTTGGGAATATATTTCTTTTCTCATTGCCATCATTTCAAGCTGATTTGTTTCTCTCCCTTTTTGGCTTGTTTTTCCCCACCACTACGATGACCTTTGTTATGTCTACAGCAGTAAAAGTTAAACATTATTCTCATCTAAATTCTACTGGTTTAGAAGGATACAAAGGTTAATGCTGGTTGCAGTTGAAATGCAGATATTATCATGGATAGATGCACCTATGGTAGCAAATGGGTATACCTTAACATCTTACAAGTGAAAACTGTGTGTGTGTGTGTGTGTGTGTGTGTGTGTGTGTGTGTAAGGAAGTAAAACACCTATTTTTTATATGAAGGCCCACTGTCTGGAGTGTTTGGACGACCATTACAGTATTGCATTTCATTGTAGCCATTTAAAAGTCAAATATTGACACTGAATTTTAAGCAGATACCTGCATCTTTAGATACTTCTCTACAGTTTTGGATTCCTTAAGTACAGTACCTGGTTGTTACGATCAGTGGCAGTGAAATTACATTTCATGGGTTGCTGGCTCGCAATGTTGACAGGGCACAGTTAACCTTATAAAAATAATTTGATCCTCACCCAAGCCCCTTTTACTGGCATTTCAGTTCATATGTAGTTGGGCTGTCTACTTGAAAGGGTGCTCAGGTGGCCTTGAGACCTCTTGCATCAGGTTCTAAAACAGGGATACTAGCAAGGATGGCAATAGAAGGCAGCTTATTAGCTTTCATAAGGCGTTTTCTGTGCCCAGAGATTTTTGATCAAGTTTCTAGAACCTTCTGTCTTTCCCCACTCTTTTTTCCCATGGGTGACTTTACAATTTACAGCCTAAACAAGATATTGTTGATTTAGGCCAGAGTGCAGAGTTTGAATTAATGTCAGTAGTTACTCAATCTTGGAATTCCATGGATAATTTTAAATAGTTTGGGAGCCCTTCATTTCCCCCCCCCCCAACAGATGGTTCCAAGGGCCAGAATTTAAGATCTGTATGGCTGCTTCCTAAATGCAGGTGAACTTGCTCTCAGGGTTCTGATTTCATGCTTATCAATCAGTTGTTTGAGGCTGACGCCAAGCCTTTTCAAAGCAGAAGCAGGTTAGGCAGAAGAAAGCAGCCAGCACAGGTATTAAAATCAGTGCTCAAAATTCCCCAGGAGCCAGGTATGTTTTACAACTGGTGCAGGTCCAGTTGTGGCCATTTGGAAATCTTTGAGTGCCACATTGGCAACTAACATCCAGCTGGCTGGCCCCTCCAGCTTTCTTAAGCAGGTAAGCAGAAGGGCATTTACATCCCACTTTTTTCTCCAAGGAGTACATGGTTCCACCCTACTTCAGTTAATCCCCACAATGACCCTTTGAGGTAGGTTAGAGGCTGTAATTGGCCCAATGTCACCCAGTGAGTTTCATGACTTGAGTTGGGATTTGAACCCTGATCTCCGAGGCCCTAGTTTGACACTCTAACCGCTATGCCACACTGGCTTCCTAGAGTACTTCTATTGGGCAGCTATATAAATCAAGTAGGTAAATAAATATAGGGATAGCAAAATGTCACTTGAAATATTTTCATGGAAACTTGAATTTTGTTTTAGTTCTGATTGTTTGTTTGTTTTTTGATGTTTTAATGTGTTGTAAACAGTTTTGAGATTTTTCCTTTAAACTATAAAGCAGTATAGAAATGAAATGATGGTGATGATGATAATGATAATAATTAATAAACCCCGTTGCAAAAAAAAAAGTGTTTAGACATTCCGCTGTGGCGACTTTAACCTAGGTTTAATGTACCATTTGGCAATTAGCTTCTATACCTGAGTTTCTAATACTGGTTAAAATGGCTGTGAGAGAGAATGAGCCACTTCTATAGAATCCTAAAAGTTGGAAGGAATCTCAAAGGTCATCCAGCTCAACCCCTTGCCAGTGCAGGAGCTCCCTGCCAAAACATCCCATGTGTAAAAACCTAGTGGAAGGAGATGCTCTGTTCTCATAAGATGTCCATGTGAAGCCTGCAAGCAGGACCCAAATGATACAGTGGTACCTCTGGATGCCAACGGGATCCGTTCCGGACCCCCGTTCGCATCTTGAGTAGAACGTAACATGTGACTGCGCGGGTCTCGTTTCGCCTCTTCCACGCATGCACATGACGTCATTTTGAGCATCTGCGCATGCACCAGTAGCGAAACCCGGAAGTAATGTGCCCGAAAATACTTAACTTGAAGCTACTTCAACCTGATGTATGACTGTATAGGATTTTCCACACCTATGATTCCTATGATTTCCATTATTTGGATTTCAAACTCTTCTCCAGGCATAAAGTCTTTATAAAAATGCGGATTAGGTTAAAAAATTTTTTGAAGCTAGTGTAACTCCAGTTGTAAGGTCTTCTGAAGATGTGTCAAAAGATATCCTTTCCAAGCTGGTTTGTGTGTGTATGTGCAAACTTCTGCATATTTGACAGTGCAGTCCTGTATTTGTCCACTAAGATGTAAATAAATGGGGCTTACTCCCAGGTAAGAGGATACAGGATTGCGATCGGATTCATTTGTTACCCAAAGTGAAACTATTAGTTCTCCTTTGCAGGTGAATTTTATAAGTCGAAAAGCCTCAAATTGGCAGCACATTGTTAGAACAGAGTGAAATGCATGGTGAACCTTCCGATTTAAATTTCACCTGAAGAGCAAGTAATTTGATCCTTTCTCTTTGAAGTGGAAAAGAAGGTGGAGGTTAAGATAGTACAGTCTTTTATCTCTGTGATTTTTCAGGTTGCCATGGCAGCCGGGAGAAATGTGATGAGAGCTGTCAAAGTGTTTGAATTTGGTGGACCTGAAGTGCTTAAGCTGCAAGCAGATATTCCCTTGCCAGTTCCAGTAGAGAACCAGGTAAAAACAAAGACCTTGAACTGGATATATAAATACTGTACACCCTGAAATTAGCATTATTGTTATTTAACAGTTATTGGAAACTTTTCTGCTTCAGTCAGCATGCAGAATGAATTTGCAAACAGAGTAAAAATCCCATAGAACACAGCCCTGGAGGGTAATCCTGACATCTGTACCTGCTATTGCTTGCCAGACCAACTGCATAAGTACTACTATAACTTTTGTGCTTACCTTTGACTCTGTTTTATAAAAGATTCTGCAAAAGCTCTATAGGGAATGAACATTGGTTTGCCTGTTACTGGGGGGAAATGGGGGGGGTGTTCTTAATGCTTAATAAGAGAGCCAGTATGGTGTAGTGGTGTAGAGTGGTAGACTAGACTCGTAATCTGGGGAACCGGGTTCGCGTCTCCGCTCTTCCACATGCAGCTGCTGGGTGACCTTGGGCCAGTCACACTTCTCTGAAGTCTCTCAGCCCCACTCACCTCACAGAGTGTTTGTTGTGGGGGAGGAAGGGAAAGGAGAATGTTAGCCGCTTTGAGACTCCTTCGGGTAGTGATAAAGCGGTATATCAAATCCCAACTCTTCTTAATAAGTATTTATGCTGCTTGTATTTTGAACATATTTGACATTCACCAAAAACAACTTGGCATGAAAATGAAGGTACCAGATTTCTTTCAGTTGTTCAACAAATATCCCTTTCTTCTGCAGGTTCTCATTAAAGTCCATGCATGTGGCATTAATCCAGTGGAGACTTATATTCGTTCTGGGACTTATGCTAGAAAACCATCTTTACCTTTCACACCTGGTTCAGATGTGGCTGGGGTAGTACAAGGTGTTGGGGAACATGTAACTACTTTCAAGGTATCCCATTTTTAAATATGTTGCTCATTTGCTATCTTTTATACAATATCATTCCGGTCTTGGTTACTAAACTGGGTCTCTTCATAGTTCCTGTGTCTTGGATATGATTCATGTCATCCCTATACATCTGAATTTCTGCCTTCCTTTCTACAGATTTAAATGCAAACCTTTGTTTGTTAACACACTTTGGCCTACATTCTTTGCCAGATAGTCTTTGGTACTTCACTTACTCCAGACTCAAGTACACCCTGATTTCAAAGTGTTGGATTTTAAGCTAGTTGTTAATTCTGCTTCCTCTAATGCAGAGTTTCCCAAACTTGGGCCTCCGTCTGCTTTTGGACTACAACTCCCATTATCCCTAGCTAGCAGGACCAGTGGTGAGGGATGATGGGAATTGTAATCCAAAAACAGTTGGAAACAATTAGTACAGATTAGATCTGTTGTCTTCTTGTCATGGGTATTTCACCTATATAATTGGGTTTTATTTAACTCTTCTGGAAATGCCTTCATTTTTACACAGGATACAGAAAACACTTTGGCACAACGCTTCACCTTGTGCATTTGTTTTGTCCTACCAGAAAGGAGACAGGGTTTTTACCCTTGGTACCATTTCTGGCGGTTATGCCGAATATACCATTTCATCAGTTGACACAGTCTTTTCCTTGTCTGATAAACTGGACTTCAAGCAAGGTGCTGCAATTGGAATTCCATATTTTACAGCTTACCATGCTCTCTTTCAAAAGTAAGGCAATGACATCCTAAAATTGCTTTTGAGCAATAAAAATGCAGTAACTTTGGGCCTTTCTGCCTTTTCCTTGAGGCTTTTCTGTGTCACATGTTCAGTCAGACTAATTTTTCATGTTCTTTAATGCAGCAAATTTGTTGGCACTTACACACACACACACACACACACACACACACACTTTTGTTTTGAGCCTGAGAAAAAGGGAGTACTTGTGCAACAGAGTGACAGTATTTAAAATCCAGTGTGGTGTAGTGGTTAGAGCAGGCTCCCACAAACTTGGCCCACCAGATGTTTTGGGACTGCAACTCCCATCATCCCTAGCTAACAGGACCAGTGGTCAGGGATGATGGGAATTGTAGTCCCAAAACATCTGGAGGGCTGAGTTTGGGGATGCCTGGGTTAGAGTGTTGATCTAGGACAGGCATAGGCAAACTCCAGCCCTCCAGATGTTTGGGACTACAGTTCCCATCATCCCTGACCACTGGTCCTGTTAACTAGGGATTAGGGGAATTGTAGTCCCCTGGTGGATCTGGAGGATCGGAGTTTGCCTATGCCCGATCTGGGAGATCAGGGGTCAAACCCCTATGCTGCCATGAAGCTTACTGGATAACCTTGGGCCACTCACTGCCTCTCAGTCTAACCTACTTCATAGGTTAGTTGTGGGGAATTACATGAGGAGGGGGAGATCCATTTAAACCACCTTGTGCTCCATGGAGAAAAAGGTGGGATACAAATGCGTTGATTGATTGATCAATGCCTAGGCAAAGTCTGCTTGTGGCTTCAACGCAAGCTTGTTCTGATGGCAGTGTTTTTAACAGGGAGTTATGAAGTTAGTTGGCTGTTTTGCAGCAATGCAGTGGTACTCCAGAGCCTATGTTGGGTTGCTTTTTTTTTAATGTGCCACTGTATTTTCTGCTCATCACTGACAGGATTATTTTGTGGTTACAGCTGCACTGTAACTATTTAATATAAAGGTACATTGACAGTCAACATAAACACTGTTGTTTCCTAACACAGATTCAGAAGAAGTGCATTCTGGGGCTCTTCCCAATTTGAAATTCATTGAATATTGGCTAATTTAGTTTTTTAACTCCTCGCCACAGCTACACTGTTGGCTACACAGCAAGGTACACCCTTGTTTTTCATCCTTCGTTAGCCACTTCGAGCAACTCCTTGTTGGTTATAATTTATTGTATAAATACAATCCAGACAGTTGTATTGAAAATGATTTGTGTGTTTCCCTCCCACCCCCCACCAGAGGATCTGCTAAAGCAGCAGAAACCGTGCTAGTCCATGGAGCAAGTGGAGGGGTAAGTATCATGAAAACTCACCTTATGCTTAAAAGGGGCTTTAGCATGGTAAAGTACAATGGCATGCCACCCCAGTGGGCTGGATCTTTCATCCATATGCATTTCTGAACTTCCATCTCCTCTGCAGCCCACTCGCACTTCCCCAGGTTCTGCCCCAGAGGGTTGGAGTCACTTTGGGAGAGGAGAGAAAGGGAGGTCCCGTTGCGTGAGCAGAACTCCACTTGCCCCCCAACACATGGGGTGAGGTGGGGCTGATGCAGGGCACAGTTTGGGGGCAGGGCTTGCATCTACAACCCAGCTGCGTTTCTTCATACCACTTCAATTGCATGGAGGAAAATGCTGGAATAAGGGTTTGTGTGGAATTCAAATCTGGTCCTGCTTAGGCTTTTAATCCTGAAGTCCTGGAAGTATTTTTTTTTTTTTTAAGTGTCAAACCTCTGTACATTGCCTCTTTTGGTCATGAGAGACATGGCAGAATCCAGTACAGTTGTACCTTGGAAGTTGAACGGTATCCATTCCAGAAGTCCGTTCGACTTCCAAAACGTTTGAAAACCAAAGCGCGGCTTCTGGTTGGCTGCAGGTACGACCGTACTGGCCAAGATTGCTGTTCTTTCTGTTTTATGAAGTGCCTTTTATTGTTTTCTTTTAAAGCAATAACCCTTAGAAAAGTACTTCCTGTTCAAAATTTGACACTTGCTTCCAAAGTATGGCTTGAAATGATGTTAGTGAGAAGTCCCTTGCAATTGCTGCCTTTGAAATGTGAAGACTGGGTGGTTGTGTTATAGTGGTAATTGAGCTGATATATTTTACTGTCTCTATAAAAGAGAAACAGAAGTGTGTACTGCTGGTTGGCTTAATTATTAATTTCCCTGATTTTATTTCAGGGAAGTCATGCTAAGAGAAGCCACATACTGGTTTTGTGTAGGAGATCAAGTCATGCTATAGCAGACTGTTACTACAAGTTATTAAGGGTCACCTGTAGCTCTGTTGCAATTGAAATTTCCTCCTTCGAAACGATTGTTGTCAATAATTGTATAAAGAAAGTACTATGTTAAACTTACAACACTCTCCCCCCTCCCCCACTCTTTTAAAAACCTAGGTTGGAATAGCAGCATGTCAGATTGCAAGAGCTTATGGCCTGAAGGTCTTTGGCACAGCTGGAACTGAGGAAGGGATAAAACTAGTTTTGCAAAACGGAGCCCATGAGGCATTTAATCACAAGAAGAAGGATTATCTCACTCAGATTAAGGTAATTTAGAACACAGACTGCAAAGTGGTAATTGGAATACTAGTTAAGATAGAGGGCAGTATTCTGCTAATGAGTCATGTTAGTGCAAGGATTTCTGCTTGCATAATCTGCTTTCCCCCAACCACATCTCCTCCCCAGATCTGCTCCAGAAGATTGGGGGAATGGCTAGATTTAGGGGTGTGAGAGGAAGAGAAGAACATTCTGTTGGAATGTTCGCCTTAGTAACACGTTGAGTTCCGCTTAGAGCTCCATTATGTTCCTAATTGAGCATTTTAACACCACATGCACCCTTTACTGGGTATACAAATGGGTACCCAATCAACCTTGTTTATTAGAGAAATTGTGAGGGTTTTTAGTCAGGTGTGGCTGCAACTGAATCAGCAGCCTTTGTTAGTCTGACCAACGGCAGGAGTCCAGAGTGTTTTTCTCTTTGCTTGTGTGGTTCCAGGGCATTGTTCCTGGTATCATAGAATCATAGAATCATAGAATCATAGAGTTGGAAGAGACCACAAGGGCCATCGAGTCCAACCCCCTGCCAAGCAGGAAACACCATCAGAGCACTCCTGACATATGGTTGTCAAGCCTCTGCTTAAAGACCTCCAAAGAAGGAGACTCCACCACACTCCTTGGCAGCAAATTCCACTGTCGAACAGCTCTTACTGTCAGGAAGTTCTTCCTAATGTTTAGGTGGAATCTTCTTTCTTGTAGTTTGGATCCATTGCTCCGTGCCCGCTTCTCTGGAGCAGCAGAAAACAACCTTTCTCCCTCCTCTATGTGACATCCTTTTATATATTTGAACATGGCTATCATATCACCCCTTAACCTCCTCTTCTCCAGGCTAAACATGCCCAGCTCCCTTAGCCGTTCCTCATAAGGCATCGTTTCCAGGCCTTTGACCATTTTGGTTACCCTCCTCTGGACACGTTCCAGTCTGTCAGTGTCCTTCTTGAATTGTGGTGCCCAGAACTGGACACAGTACTCCAGGTGTGGTCTGACCAGAGCAGAATACAGTGGCACTATTACTTCCCTTGATCTAGATGCTATACTCCTATTGATGCAGCCCAGAATTGCATTGGCTTTTTTAGCTGCCGCGTCACACTGTTGGCTCATGTCAAGTTTGTGGTCAACCAAGACTCCTACATCCTTTTCACATGTACTGCTCTCAAGCCAGGTGTCACCCATCTTGTATTTGTGCCTCTCATTTTTTTTTGCCCAAGTGCAATACTTTACATTTCTCCCTGTTAAAATTCATCTTGTTTGTTTTTGCCCAGTTCTCTAATCTGTCAAGGTCGTTTTGAAGTGTGATCCTGTCCTCTGGGGTGTTAGCCACCCCTCCCAGTTTGGTGTCATCTGCAAATTTGATCAGGATGCCCTTGAGTCCATCATCCAAGTCGTTGATAAAGATGTTGAATAAGACCGGGCCCAAGACAGAACCCTGTGGCACCCCACTAGTCACTCTTCTCCAGGATGAAGAGGAACCATTGATGAGCACCCTTTGGGTTCGGTCAGTCAGCCAGTTACAGATCCACTGAGTGGTAGCATAGTCAAGACCGCATTTTACCAGCTTCTTTACAAGAATATCATGGGGCACCTTGTCAAATGCCTTGCTGAAATCAAGGTAGGCTACATCCACTGCGTTCCCTTCATCTACCAGGCTTGTAATTCTGTCAAAAAACGAGATCAGGTTAGTCTGACATGACTTATTTTTCAGAAATCCATGCTGACTATTGGTGATCACAGCATTCCTTTCTAGGTGCTCACAGACTGTTTGCTTAATGATCTGCTCCAGAATCTTCCCTGCTATTGATGTGAGACTGACTGGGCGGTAATTATTTGGGTCCTCTCTTTTCCCCTTTTTGAAAATAGGGACAACATTTGCCCTCCTCCAGTCTGCCGGGACTTCGCCTGTTCTCCAGGAATTCTCAAAGATGACTGCCAGTGGTTCTGAGATTACATCTGCCAGTTCTTTTAATACTCTTGGATGCAGTTCATCTGGCCCTGGAGACTTGAATACATCTAAACTAGCCAAATATTCTTGTATTATCTCCTTAGTTATTCTGGGCTGTGTTTGCTTTGCTGAATCATTTGCTCCAAATTCTTCAGGTCGGGCATTGTTTTCTTTATCGGAGAAGACTGAGGCAAAGAAGGCATTGAGGAGTTCAGCCCTTTCTGTGTCCCCTGTTTGCATTTCACCATCTTCTCCTCTGAGTGACCCCACTGTTTCTTTGTTCTTCCTTTCCCGAAGAGGCGACGAGGAGAATGAGGCCGGGCAAAGGCTGTCGCTGCAGCAAAAGCTGCTGAACACGCCCCCTCAGCGGCACCTGGTTGGGTGGCCACCGAGGGGGCGTGAGCGCCAGCCAGGTGAGCTGAAGGCAGGGGGCTATGCCCCCTGCTAGGCGGAGCTCGGGCTCCCGACCACAACCCCTCCCCTCTCTTTCAGGGAGGAGAGTCTTTGCTACGAACATACCCATAAAAGCCTTTTTTGTTGCTTTTAACCTCTCTAGCAAGCCTGAGTTCATTCTGTGCTTTAGCTTTTCTGACTTTGTGTCTACACGTGCTGGCTATTTGTTTGAATTCCTCTTTGGTGGTTTCCCCCCTTTTCCATTTTTTGTACACATCCTTTTTTAATCTTAATTCAGTTAAAAGTTCTTTAGATAGCCACCTTGGCTTCTTTAGGCACCTTCCATGTTTCCGTCTCATTGGTATTGCCTGACGTTGTGCTTTTACTACCTCCCTCTTAACAAACTCCCAGCCATCATGAACTCCCTTTCCTTTTAGTATTGCTGTCCATGGGATCTCACCCAGCACTTCCCTAAGTTTTATGAATTCGGCTTTCTTAAAGTCAAGAAATTGAGTCCTAGTATGCTTGGCTGCTCCTTTCCTGGTATGGAGGAGGGAAACAAGCTTCTTGCAGCTGCTCCTTCTCTAGCTGATAGATGTAGCCAGGTTGTTCTGCTCTGGACTCTTGCTTTTTAGAATGGTGGTATTCTATCAGTATTGCCGCATTGCCTGCCATATTACCTGCCTGCCAGTTAAAAATCATAATCTCTGCTCTCAGTTGTGCCATCATGTGAAATGCAGCAGAGGAGACAGTGCCTTTTCAGTGGTGGCCCACTCTTTTTAAAGTCTCCCAACAGTGCCCGAAAACCTTTGTTTATTTCAGTCTGCTTTTAATATTTGACTGTAGTCCTTCATTTGCTGTTCTCTGCTCTTAGTTTGGTTCACCGTTTATGGCCCATAATGTGTGTCTTTGTCTTGTTGTATAGTGCCTGTGAGCTGCTTTGTGTGCATCATTATTTATTTATTTATTTTACAAAAAAAGCAGGATATGAATAATAACTTGAGAACCACAAAATCAGCTAGGCTTCCATGTATCTTTGATACTGAACAGGTGATTTCTTATGCAGGAAGCTGCTGGTGTGCACGGCATAGATGTGGTAATAGAGATGCTGGCAAATGTCAACCTTGCCCATGACTTGCAACTGCTGTCAAGTGGAGGCCGAGTGATGGTAAGGTTGCACCCCCACGAATGAGAATCTTAATGCTTAGAATTAAGCTGTCAGCATCTCATTCTCTCCACCACTTTGTGTGACAGATTGTGGGCAGCCGTGGTCCCATTGAGATAAACCCCAGAGACACTATGTGGAAAGAATCAAGCATCAGAGGAATTTCTTTATTCTCTGCATCTAAGGTAAAAAAAAATCATCATCATGCAGTATATGTACATAATTCACTTAGAGGAGTCAGCGTGCCTTTTCTGTAACACAGCCTGGATCAGATGCTTGGCTTCAAAACATGGGAAGTTCTGGAAAGCTCCTTTAATCTCTTCCTATACTTTTCTTCGTCCCTGCAGGCACACACACTCCTTTAATCATTTCACAGTCTGGGGAACTTTACATAAGCTCTCGGGAGTCAGGTGCTATCTGTTGAGAAGCTTTGGATTGGCCAGTGAAACTATATTCTGCAATAGCATTAATCTTTCAGGAGCTGGTCTTGCCTCTTCGGGCTTCATATGTCCTGCAGCTTTTTTCCTCCATGCATTTAGAGAGAAACAATTATCTTAAAAACCTCTGTTGCTTGGGTTGAGAGTAGTACAGTTGTACCTTGGATCTCGAACGCCTTGTTACTCGGACGTTTTGGTTCCTGAATGCTGCAAATCCAGAAGTGAGTGTTCTGGTTTGCGAACGTTCTTTGGAACCCAAATGTCCAATGGGGCTTCCAATTGGCTGTAGGAGCTTCCTGCAGCCAATCAGAAGCCATGCTTTGGTTTCCGAAGGGTTTGGAAGTCGAACGGACTTCGGAACGGATTCCGTTCGACTTCCAAGGTACAAGCAAAAATATTCTTGCACAGTGGATAATTCCTGCCTCCTCCTTCTCCACTGTAGCCTGCTGTGTCCCATGGAAAGTCACTGTTGGCAGCGTGGTATTGGGGGAGGGGTGTGTGTGTGGGGGGGTGATTGACTACAGGCATCCATTGATTTCCCAGCTCTCGCTACACATGTGTCATAACCGCCACCGCCACATCCAAGCTTTTCCCCAGCCCTTAGGGACAACTTTCCACGGGGCTTACAGGTAGGGGTTGGGAAATCTCTGCTGCAAAAACTAATTTGTGGAGCCAAGCCTACATTCTTTCTCTACACACACACACACACACACACACACACACACACACACACAACCGGTACAATGTAGAATAATGAATTTGACTGCTGGAGGGCATAGAAGTATTTTCCTTTCGTGCTCAATTTTAAAAATGTTTTCTTCTCCATTTAGGATGAGCTGCGTGAATGTGCAGCATCAGTTCTGGCTGGTGTAGAAGCTGGCTGGCTGAAACCAGCAGTAGGCCCTGAATATGCATTGGAGAAGGTGGCAGAGGCTCATAAAGACATAATACACAGCCCAGGTGCCTTGGGGAAGATGGTGCTTCTCATGTGTTAAATTGTGCCTCCACACCAATCGTATAATCGCTGCTCACAATTGTTAATGTAGCACGTTCTGAATTCTCCTCAAAATGTGGTTCAGGTATAAGATACAATAAGCACTAATATTTGAATATCAGGTTTAAAAAAGATGACATGCTTTTTATTTCTGACTTAGACACTCTGCTGTTTGGGGGTGGGTTTTTTTTCTTGCAGGTCTTTGTAAAAGGTGTTTGTTTTGCACCCAAATGGTATTGCTATATTGCGGACTACCATTTCCACACGTGAACGTGCTAAACGTGCTTTCGGGCCTACATAAGAAAGTATTAGAAACCCACTGTTTTGTTTATAATTTGCTAACTACAGAATTACGTTTCAGAATCCCTCTTTTTTCAAAATAAAGAATACGAGGAAGACAGACCCAACGGTTCCTTTGCTTTTCGTCTTTGGGTAACAATGCCCATACTTAAGCTATGTTACCATTTAGTAAGCCACCTTTCCAGAAGGAGTGCCGTTCTTTGGACAAAGTGCCCAGTTCATTTCAACTGCTGATATTGGGGGAAAGGTGTGATTTGATCAGTACCTGTGTACATCTGTATGCAGCCATACCCAGCCTATGTTGTCTTTGCTCCTTGGAAAAGAGGGAAGGACTGTGCAAATAGGGTTTCCACACGTATGAGAGTATGCACAAACCAGCCACTGTTGTTTGCCGTGCAACAGAAGTAATGGTAATGTATAGATTTAGTGGCTTCATTCTGATGTAAGGCTAAGCCATGCCTTAGTGAATGAATAAATGAATGCCTTAGTGAATGAAGCACAGTGAGCCTCAGGCTTGAATAGTTCACCTCTTCAGTGCAGGTGTGTGTAGGAGAGACCCAAGCCTTTCAGTTTCATTTTAGATGAGCCACATATATATTGCCATGTCATACAAACCTGGGCAAACTGTTGTGAATGTCAACCATGGTTTGTTGAAACAGACAAAACTTCAAACCATAGTTTATGAAACTGGTTTGTTTTCAACTAAAGTTAGTTAAGGTTAACCACAGTTCCCTGCCCCCTATGTTCTTTTCCCTCGCAGTTTTTCAAAAGAACTGACAATGTTGGCATACATTTACAATAACGAAGTGAAACAAATATTGGGATACGTTCCTCATGGCTCTTCTGGGTTGTTGTTGTTGTAATGTGCTCATTTTCATGCATTTGATAGGATACAGGTATATTTTGTTTTCAGGTATGTGAGGTTGGGCCACTAAAGCTGGTTCCAAAGTAAGGTTAATAAGCTTACCATAATCCATCATGAATTTCATTTGCACTTATGCAAGCGTGCCAAATGTTACTAAGGGAGCAGGAAGAGAAAGAGGAATGCAATAGAATCTTGCCACTCAGACTAGCCATCTCGTATTACTATGCAAATGGCCTCCAGCAGTGAGTGTAAACATTTCAGCACTCTTGTAGGATGTTGGTGTTGAGATGCAAGACACATCCAGGCTTGAATTGTCAGATCTTTGCTGTGAGAGCTAATACTGCAGGAACTACACTTTACAAATCTTAATTTAAAATGGGTTTCTTCAAAGAATAGCCCCACAATGCGGTCTTACAGCTACCAAAAAGCAACAACACAAAACCCCTATTGATTTTTTCATTATCATCCCTGTTTATCCAAGAACTGCATTTTGGCTTACTGCTTGCCGCACATAGCCAAGATACTTGGACAGAAGTAGCTAATTTGGGCGTTAGAACCCAAGTTAAAGAGTATGGTTGTCCTCCTGAACCACTACATGTGTAATTTGTACTGGGGCTGTTTGTGACAGATGGAGCATCCTTTTTGAAGTGTTGTTCTGTGATAGAGAGCAGGAACAGTTGCCGTGGAGTTATTACAAAACATATAGGTCACTTTATTACATTTACAGCTCAAAAGGAGCGTTTGAAAATGGCTTTGGTACCACTCTGATTCAAGCTGTTCCATGGCTAATTAGCAAAGGTTTCCAATCCGGATAAATGTCTGCTGCATCTGCAGACCACCTTTCCCCAAAATTAGCTCTAGAAATATATTAAAGGTGCTCGTTCATTGATCTGAGCCTTCTGCTAAATGTGACCTAATGCTGCTGGATTATTTGGTTCATCTGAGCACATGAAATACTTGAAATCTAGCACTGCTGCTTTTCTTGAAAGATGGAAGTATAGAGATTATGGCTGTCAGAACAAAGCACCAGGGAATATGAAATATTACTTATGAAGGCCAGGTTGCAGCTGTTTGGGCTTGTGATGGCAGTAAGTAATAGTGGAAATGTAAGGTCAGATGCATAGAAAGGAGAAGCTTAATGCTACGCTCTTTGCAACAGTGTTCCCTGTGCCCGCCTACATCTGCCTATCCCAGTTCTTTATATCCCGCCTTTCAGGATACAGATCCTCCCAAGGCAGTGTACAAGAAACAGTGCAGTATTACTAAAAGAGCTAACAAGGTGTCCACTAGTTATGGACTAGAGCTCCCATCACACCCAGCCATCCCAGCAAATAGTTAAGGATGATGGGAATTGTTGTCATCAGTATGTAGAGGATACCAAGCTGGCTGTTGCTAATCTACCTCAAATGAAGTGAAGCACTCAAGGATAACTAATTCATTGCCAGCAGTCCTGCACCCATTTACCTGAGTTTAAGCCCCACTGAACTCAGTAGGACTTGCTTCTGAATAGAGACATGTGTAAGGTAGTTTAGTGAATGCAAACAGGACTGTGTCATGTAGCCTTTTCACAGAACCTCAGTGCCATTCAGAATGCAATAGGTGTGGTTAGACTATTAAGAAATAAAAGTTGCCAAGAAATTTTGGGCAGGATTCACTTAATTAAGTTAATTAAGCCTTTGGCTTGGAGCCAATTTGATTCCCTCCCTCTCTTTCTTTTTTCTTTTCCTTCTCCTCCTGCGATGAGGCGACATTTTAATATTTTAATGTTTCATTATTTTAATGTTGTATTTTAATTTTGTTTTTAAGTTGTAATCATTCAACTGGCCGTAATAAATATCAATCAATCAATCAACTTGTTTTTATTATTGCTTGTAAGCCGCCCTGAGCCCGGCCTTGGCTGGGGAGGGCGGGGTATAAATAAAAATTATTATTATTATTATTATTATTAGTAGTAGTAGTAGTAGTAGTAGTAGTAACTGGCAGAAACCCTTCACAAGGATTTCTACTTGCCCGATGGGATTACCCCTCCCTCTGCCCGCATGCTCCACAAAATTGGCTGAGGGTGGGTGGGTGCTGAATGCAGGACCATTCCCTCTGACAAGCTGGAATGCTTGGAAGACCACGATGTTGAATTATATCCTCTGTTCAAAATAAACAATTGCATGCATAAATACAGCATAGGCCTAGCAGTGATGTTCCACTATTTCCTGTTGATGAAGTTTTCAGTGGTGTTGAAAGTGACCATGTAGAGAGCTGCTTGACTTCCCACCAGAAGGGGTCGTGCTACTCCTGTTCCTAACACATTTCTTATCTGCAGTGATGAGATGCATTACGCTTTATACCAGTGAAGGAATGGGGAGATATTCCTCAAGGCATTTGCCAAAACACAATTTCACACTTTCTACCTGGGAGACGCATGGGATATTACCTCAAGAAAGGTGGAAATGGGAGACCTTTCCTTCTCTTCAATAAGTTATTAGCACTTCTGTTTCAACATGTTTCCTTTACCAGGGCTACAGTAATAATAATAATACAAAATCCCTGCTTTGCAAAGAATGGGAGAACTAACTTTTGAAATGCTGGTGGTCTCCTCGGAACTATGTGAAGGAAATAAGCTTATGCCAATGTTTTAAATGTGTTAGGAAAGTGTACCTCAGGCATGGGGCAGGGACCCCACAGTGGAGTCCCATCCTTCCTGACCTCGCTATGCTAGTTAGGGCTGATGGGAAGTTAACTTCTTACTTTGATTTGCCTAAGACAAACAATACTCCCTTCACAAAAACCCCACACAGAGAGAAACAGCACCAGGCAAGCCTTGCTGGGAAGAGAATTCCATAGAGTGAGGCCACAACCAAAAAGGCCCCCTCCCTTGGCGTAATTCTTCAAACTTCTCTCAGACAGAGGACCTGCCGAGGAGCCTGGGATCACGAATGAAGGGTCCATGTATGTTCACTTGGTAAATTGTAGTTCCAAAACATCTGAAGGGACTTCTCTGCCATACACACAGCTAAGCATAACCCATCCCACTACTATGTATAAAGTGCTGAATATTTATTTTGCTGACTACATGGCCTTTTGCCGTGAAATTAAGACAGGTTGCCAGAATCAAATTCTTAGATTCCAACTTAGTTTTGCTTAGCACTCAGTTCTGGGTGGCATGTTCTTGATTCCACAAAGATGGAAGTTTCTATAACATGTAAGCTTTGGGACCCTTGTGGACAGATATGAAAATAGGAGTGGAGCACTATGACTGCCTCGTCTTCCTTGAAATGAAGGTCCAGAGGTTCATATGGATCGAAAAAGGAATACAGAAAAAGCCATTCAAAGGAACAGATGAGAAGAGGACATTTTTGTTAGCAGTAGGAGATGCCAGCAAAACCCATTGGGTGGTATTTAATTGTCATGCTCAGAGCAGACCATAAATAGACTTTAGACATGGCTAACTTAAGTCCATGAATTTCAATGGGTCTAACTGGTATATGATTTAGTTGGATACTACCCGTTGCTTTTTAAAAGTTTCCTTCCCACTGTTTTTAAGCCAGAACATACATTGTAGTTACTATTAATAGGGCCATCAAGGCGGTGTCTTTCTCAATACATTTTTTAAGCCTTCAAAGCCTGTGGCCATCACTACATCTTATGGCAGTAATACCTTAATAAGTTGTGCATTATCTGAATAATTTCTCAAAACATGTTCAAGCCCAAGAGATTTGGGAGACACTTTCTACACCTTTTGCAGCTCGGTGACAAATATTTTTGACAAGAGGCAACTAGAATCATACACTGAAATAAATATTATTCTTGATTCGCCCCTGAATTCGGAGTAAAATATGCATACTTCTTAGTGGCACACCGGACGCCATTGCTTGTCCCTTTAATACGGGTCCCCATCTGTAACATTGCTTTAAGTGTGTACAGTTGTCTACCACTATGTCACTTTCCTTATCCTTACCCTCCTTCCAAAGCACATTCAATGCACGTGACTTCTCTCAGAGAATCATGGGAACTGTAGTTTCACGTGCTCAGAGCTACAGTTTCCAGTACCCTTAACAAACTACTGTTCCCAAAGTTCTTTGGGTGAAGTGACTGAATGTACTTTAAATGGGGTTTTGCGGGGGGGGGGATCTTCCCCTTTTTACCACTGCGTATTGCAGATTGTAAGCACCTTGGAGTCAGTGTTCTGCCCAGGTAACTCTTGTTAGGTTTACATCCGTGCTGATGGCATCCCAGACCCTCCAAGCGTCCCTGTTTTCCAGGGAAGACCATTATTTAAAGAAGCCATCCTGGTTTCTGACCGGGATGTCTGGTTTTCCTTAGGATGTCCCTATTTTCATTGGAGAAATGTTGGAGGGTATGGAGTTACCCAACCTTCAAGCCACCTGGAGGCAATCCTGTATAGGGAAGTGGTTTTTTAAATGTTTAATTATGTTTTTATATATGTTGGAAGCTGCCCGGACTGCTGGGGCAACCCAATTAAGATGTGTGGGGTATAAATAATAATATTAGCATTATGGAATGGGAGGTCCCTATTTTCATCGGAGAAATGTTGGAGGGTATGGCATCCTGCCGTGACGGATCACTGGCTTTCTGCCTTTCCTCCTGTTCCTGTATACGCCTCCTCTCCTCTACACAGCATTGACTAGGTGGCGATTTCAATAAGAGCCCAACAACTGCGGCAAATGCTTCAGATCCTCGCCCAACAGGGGTAGCTGCGCGGGAGCGCAGTGGAATCAAACCAAGCAGTTCCCCTACGACGTAGGTGAACAAGCATTGTGGGTGGTCTGGCCAGGGCATACCAGCTTCCGAACCTTTAAAATGAGGTCGTGCTGTTATCTCCGTTGGTAGAGCGTGTGAGACTCTCAATCTCACGGTCGTAGGTTCGAGCCCCACATGATCGGGCAAAAGATTCCTGCATCGCAGGGGGTTGGACTAGATGACCCTCGTGGTCCCTTCCAACTCTATCATTCTATGTTCTTAAAACGGGACTGGATCATAAATTAGCCTCCATGTCTGAATGAATCACTGGTCTAAGCACTTTGCAAACTCTATGTTCTGTGTATGAGATGGGGAGATATATATATATATTCCGAGGTCCCTGTCTGCAGATCAGACCAGAAGCTCCACCGACGGTGCGTTGTGTGTGTGTGTGTGTGTGTGTATTTGTGTGTGTCGGGTTACAGGCGCCTGGGGAACCTGCTTGCAACACAGCGCAAGTGGCAGCGCCGTTCCTCCTATCAGCTGAGAGAGCCTTCCCAGTTCTCCCAATACATTGGGCTAAAGGAGGTTTTTCTCTCCCCCCCCCTTTTCTTTCGGTCTGTGCGCCCGCCTCCTCGAAAGCATCACCACGTGGCCCTCCCTTAGCAACGGGAAGAGATGTTTTGGCACAGTCAGCTGGGGGCCAGGTTAGGATCCCTGAGGGGAATCCACAGGGTCGCGGGCATCTGGAAGAGGCGAGGAGGATCAGCAGTCGGTTTCTGTGGCGACTGCTGTCTTTTAAAAGCACACGGCCTTTAAGCATCAGGTTTTTTGTTTTGTTTTGTTTTTTGTTTAAAAAGCCATTCTGCAAAAATGAACCATCCTCACCCTGGGTAAGTGAGAAGGTTCCAGATCTTCAGGAGGAGGGTCAGGGGGAATGGAATAAAATGGGATGGGGCAGACAGCAGCTGCATATATTTTGTGTGTCTTAAAAACCTACCTATTCACCAGCTGGGGGGGCTTTTTGGTATTGTTTCAGGGTTCATCTCCTGTTTGAAAATTACATATATGTGCCTTTTCTCCCCCATTACCAAAACGTCATTTTCTTTTCAAAATGAAAGAGAGGCTTTTATGTATAATGATGACATGCGTCACTCTCGCCGCCAGAGTTGCAAACGTCAGGTGCTAAACCTCAATTAATGGAGCAGAAAGATATGTTTAGTGCGAAGTTTGTTAGACAGCAGAGGAATACGAACAGGGAAGTGCCACAGCTGAACTCATTCATATTCTCCAAGAGCGATGTGGTGGCAAGGAGCACGGAGGGGTAATTTAATGTTAAAAACCTGTATCCAAACTAAAGTTACTGTTATCTTCCTCCTTTTGGGTTACCTGCCTAAATACAGATTTGGCAGCGCTTGTTATTCAACCAGAGAAGTCTTTTATGCAACTTAAATGTAGTAAAACTGATATTTTAAAGCAACTGTGATGAGTTGCTTTCTTGTAATGAGCCATCAGAAATAAAGACTGGGAGGCAAAGTATCTCTGAGCTTGTCTTGCATTTAATTTAAGGTTTTCTTTTCCCTTTCCCTTGTATCTATCACCTTTTCAAAGAAGAAGAAGAAGAAAATGGAGGGGATGCAAATTTAAATCATTACAAGTTTTTTGCATTAGAGATGCAACAATAACTTTCAATTCCTGTTGTCAACACTGGCTGGTTTTTTTGGTTTTGTTTTCTAATTAATTATTTGAGAATTGTAAAATCAGCTGTAAGGAAAGCAACAGTAATAAATTCACAGCTGATCATACATTGCTTAACTTGCTAAAACATCCAGCTTTTTATTGGGTAATATTCACACTTGTTTTGAACTTGGACAGATGATTATGATGATTATTTTTAAGTGAACTTTGAGTGTTTTAAATGCATGAGCTTTAGTGAAGATAACCCCTGAAGCTGTGTGTATAGATTAACTTAATGAAGACAAATCCACATATCTTGTTTTTGGCAAAAAATTATCCATGCCAACTGAAATGCTGTATCTGGCTTCGTTCTGGGAGGACTATTACACAAATCTGATCCACGGAGTGCTCCGATGCTCAATTAATGATGGACCTATTATGAATTAAGGGATCCAGATTAAGTTAGTTGCGCTTGGTTCTTATTAAAACCAATGGCATTTACATAATGATTAACTTACTCCATTGATTTCAATGTGACTTAAACTTAACTGAGGATACAATCCTATACACACTTACCTGCTAAGTCCCATTGAACTCAGTGGGCGATATCCAGGAAATAGCAAAAATATGCAATGCAGCTTTACATAGTGATCATAAATAGAATGTGCAGAGAGAGGAACAGGAAACTAGGCTAATCCTCTACGATTTTCTACAAAGCCTCTCCACATAGTTCAGGCATACCTTTTTGACAAGGTAGTAGTGACAACTAGAAGCCACAGTGGACAAAATTGTCCTTCTGTGTAACTCTGAAAGCTGCTATAGACCTATCAGGGTATATACTGGGGGTGAGGAACATATGGTCTTTGCAGATGTTGCTGGAACTCCCATCATCCCTGACTGTTGGCCATGCCATCGTATCTGTGGCTGTTGGGTACTGAGGCTCAATATTGCAGAGGGCACTGCATGAGATGACTCTTTGGGTCCCTTCCAACTCTGCAGTTTGAAGATTCAAACATTGGGAGGGCAGCAGGTTCCCCACCTGTGGCCAATGCTGGATCACCGGCCTTCAGCTCCAGCCCTACTTTTCTCCCTCGCTGCCTATCAATACTGCTGCCTCCTGTGATCCTTGGCCGTATGAAGGTGTTTGTGTCAGAGACCCATCTTCACCTTGGTTCTTCAATCCTTCAACTCTATCTCTTGACCATTCCCAATCATTGTTTTATTAGCCCACTTGCTACTCAATCACCTAAGCCTCTTTCTCTTCCTACAAGGCTCTCCAGACCTCAGCATTAACATTTATTCAGCACCCATCTCTTATTAACCCCTTCTTGCCTGAGAGACCCTGGCCTTCCTTACCCTTTCCTCAAGCCTCCTCTCCTCCATCTATTCTGGGTTCCCTATCTTCTAGAACTTTTTTTCAGTACTCATTGTGCCTTTGAAAAATAGTTCTGATTTTGGCTCCAGGTCCCATGTTGAGTTGATTTTTAATCCCAGCCAGACTGGCAGCTCTATTTTATCACAGAAGGCACATTGCAAACTTCCTCAGAGTTTTGCTTCTGGAAGTTAAATGTTTAGAAACATTCCATACTATTAGTCTTTTCTCAGCCAATCAGTGCCAGAGGCTTTACAGCCATCAACACAATGCAACGTCTATTTAAATTATTTACAACTCACTTTTCATTGTTCACGGGACGCGGGTGGCGCTGTGGGTTAAACCACAGAGCCTAGGACTTGCCGATCAGAAGGTTGGCGGTTCAAATCCCCACAATGGGGTGAGCTCCCGTTGCTTGGTTTCTGCTCCTGCCAACCTAGCAGTTTGAAAGCACATCAAAGTGAAAGCAGATAAATAGGTACCGCTTCAGCGGGAAGGTAAACAGCGTTTCCGTGCGCTGCTCTGGTTTGCCAGAAGTGGCTTAGTCATGCTGGCCACATGACCCGGAAGCTGTATGCCGGCTCCCTCGGCCAATAAAGCGAGATGAGCACCATAACCCCAGAGTTGGTCACGACTGGACCTAATGGTCAAGGGTCCCTTTACCTTTGCCTTTTCATTGTTCACACAACCCTAGCGTGAGGAAAAACTTTAAAATACACTAAAACAACATTTCCTTTAAATAGAACTCAATGTAAAACCAAACACCATAATTTAATAGTGATTATTGGAACTTGTGAAATATATATAACTTTGCAAAGTCAACCAAATCTTTGTTCCACTTCCTATGCCTTTGCATCATGCATCATGCTCCATGCCTTACTGTGAGGCTGGATCTAGACACATTCAAAAAAAAGAAAGCGTTTGAGGGAAACACGTTGTAAACCTCAAAGAGGGAAATAATGTTGGCAAAAGACAGAACTCGACAGCACCACCTGGTGTCACAGTGTTATAATGCATATAAAATGCTTTCCCTTTACTAATGTAGCTGAGTCCTAACATTCACCTGCCATTTGACCAGTTAAAGCCTGGGTAAATTCTTCCATAATTTCTCCTGGCAGCATGTGTACTGTGATCATTTTCAGATTCAGATATGGCTCTTAAAGGAACAAAAGCAAGCATTCAAAAATTAACTAAGAACTCAAGAGTGATTGGTCAACTAGCCTTGACATGAGACTTCATGTATCTGAATGGGTTGTATATAATATGCTGGGACTTCCATATTACATGAAACATTCAGTTTCCTGTTAAATGAAGGCTCTGTACACAACACCAGCTTAAATGCAGCTACGTTGCTCTTTTGTCAATTCAGATCAAAGCAGGTTTTTGGGAAACTGAGTATTTCATAAGAAACAACAGGATATATACAGGATAGATATGGATTGTGACTGATGTTGAGTGTACACCACTTTCCAGTGGGAATGTGCTGGATGCAGAGTAAACAGGAATGTGTGTACACTATTATATATTTACCCAGGAGTAAGACCCATTTACCTTAATGGAGTTTATTTCTGAACAGATGTATGTAGGATAATGCTGCTATTCTGTTTGCAAAGGTGTCAGTTTTCTTTATCACAACTGGAAATAAAGGCACATTGGTTACTGTATTAAAGCTATTAAACCTGGGAAAATATCTCGGTTGCGGTTGGGTCTCATTTCAGCTTAAGTGTAGAATTGGCAATAAAGTGCAATTGTAAACTATAAGGCAGAGATTGTAACTCCCTGTAACTGGCTCTACCGATCAATAACTAGGATCTTTCCAGATTGTTTCTTTGGTGTACCATTGCTAATTTAATTGCACCATGAACAATTAACCGTGAAGATTTGTTTTCTAAAAAAAAAGTTAGAGACTTACGGAGTCTTATGTTCAAATCTACCTTCAAATCAATAAAAAGTCACAAAAATTTGCTCTGAAAGGCAACGCTGTTTACAGGACATAAAGTACCATGACAGTAGTAAAGGGCAGATAATGTATTTGGATCTTGCATCATAACCTGCCAAGGGAGCAGGTCTTTGGTTTGATAAAGCCGTAAGGGTTATGGGTTCTACGTTTCTGCATAATTAGGCCTTGATGGCTGGTGGCCTCATTGTGCCCTTTTCTGACTGGAGGTGTGTGCTGGTTGGAGCTGTGCATTGCACACCCTAACAGGAGGCAGTGAGTTTAAGCAGAGGAATGGTTGGGACAAGTAAGGCTCAGGGCTTGTAGGACTTACAACTGTGTTTGGGGAGCGAGCCCTTCAGGAACTAACGAGTGATTGGGGGAATTATTCCAGTGCTAGGAGGAAGCTCTTCTCATTGCTGCCTGTGGTTGTACACTTCACGTTTCCACCCTCTTCTATCACCACCCCAATGAAGATGCTTTATTCTCTTTTGTCTCAGGTATGGTTAGTAAGCTTGTGGTAAACAAACAGTGCTTCATGCATTGCCAGGAACAGGTAACATAAGAAGAATGTTGTTCGCTTGTGGTCTTTCCAGTGTTGAAAACATAATATGTGTACTATGGTTTGCTGTTAACACTTGGAAATAGAAACCTGGTCTAGGCTTTCAGTACATAGTGTGTGTGCACGCATGCATTGTTTGTTTGAATGAAAGGCATCCATTTCTTTAACAGGGTGGAAACCATGCCCACACGTAACCAGTGATGTCATACTAAATTTTATCATATTGGACCTGCTGGGTGGGAAAGGAGCCCATTTCTTTCTCGTGAACTACAGACTCTCATGAGATGTGCTTCAAAAGCAAAAGGCTGGGGTCTGAGTCTGCCTAGAAGCTAGATCATCAAAGCTGGAAGCCTTTCTCTGTGATCCAAAACACCTGTTGAATCAGGGTTTGGGGGACTGGCCTGGCTTGGTTGGATATAGAAGTGTCTCTTTGTATGGTTAAGTCCCTGATGTCTGTCCCTGTGCATATTTACCAGTGAGGGGAAAGGGGAGGCACGTGATGATGCATGGGGATGAGAAAGAATGGGGACCAGTAATGGGCTTCTACTAGCACATGATGCTCAGATGCTAAACAGTGTTTTTAGCAGCAAATAGAAGCCAAATATTGTAATAAGACCAACAAATTGCATATCTTCCAACTAGACACACGTAATTTCCTTAATCAAAAGAAACTCAGGGTTTCACTGGATCTGAATCTGCCCCATTCTTGCCCGTGGGGAGTAATGCTGCTTCCTTACAATCATACGCTGTGAATGCTAAGCATTCACTTATACTGTGTAGCTGACAGACTGGCCAGCGTTGAGTTATCTGATCCAGAGAGTAGCCCAGGGATCTTCATGGAGAACTCTAGGTTGAACCCAAACTGTCCAGGTCATGATCTATGGCAAGTGTGGGGAATGTTGGGCATTGGCAATGCTTGATGGGGCTGATGAGAGTTGCAGTTCTGCAATATCTGGAAGGCCAAAGATTATCCACCCTTGATCTACGGGTATTCATGAGCAGGTGCATGGCAAAAGGTCAGAAGTGAGGACTCCCATAGCTAGCTAACATCTCTCTTGGGATTAGTAATAATAATTGCTCGTCAGAGAAAAAGAGCATGACATTTATTCTATTGAGCACTGCAACCTTAAACCTGGCTTTTGAACAAAGTGCTCTTTGAGCCTATAATGAATTTGGACGTTTTGCTGAAATGAGACTATCCACAACTGAAATGTAACACAGTAGTTCAGCAGCTAGCATTGCTCTGTCCCTGTGATATCTGTGATAGTTGAGATATCTGTGTTTTAACTTGTATCTGGCCCGTGAAATACTGAGAAGGAAGTAAATGAAAGAATATCGGGGTAGGTTAATTCCCCCCTACACCTCTATTCAGGCAGCACACTAGTGCCAGGAGACATTATAAATCAATGCGTGGCATAATTGCTGTAATCTGGCAGTTTCAGATGCAAATGCAACTACTGTGATAAGGAAAGTAACATAAAACAGTTGCTATAGCGCCAGTGTTTAATCACCAGGCATAACACGTCAAACTAAATTGTCTGCTTAAAGATCAATTTATCTGTGGAGGCTGTGGGATCATTGTGAAACCAAAAATAAACTTCCTGTAAGTCTTTGGCTTTTGTCGATGTTCTTTTCTGAAGAGAATATTTTTATGCCACCCTTTCTTCTCACCAAGAGACCTTTTGTTTACCATCACACAACATCCTGATAGCATATCCACCTGCTAAAAGCCACAGGGTTAACACACAACAAGAGAACTGAGGGAAAAGAAAGGTGAGCTAATAATAATTGTATTCACCATTTCATTTAAGCTAAGATGGCATATGTTTCCTTGGCTTCCTTGGCATTTAAAAGAGGGGTTAAAGGTAAAGGTAAAGGGACCCCTGACCATTAGGTCCAGTCGTGACCGACTCTGGGGTTGCGGCGCTCATCTCGCTTTATTGGCCGAGGGAGCCAGCGTACAGTTTCCGGGTCATGTGGCCAGCATGACTAAGCCGCTTCTGGCAGACCAGAGCAGCACACGGAAATGCCGTTTACCCTCCTGCCAGAGTGGTACCTATTTATCTACTTGTACTTTGAAGTGCTTTTGAACTGCTAGGTTGGCAGGAGCAGGGACCGAGCAACGGGAGCTCACCCCGTTGCGGGGATTTGAACCGCCGACCTTCTGATCGGCCAGTCCTAGACTCTGTGGTTTAACCCATGGCGCCACCCGCGTCCCACAAAAGAGGGGTTACTTAGGCTTATTCCCACTATGCCTTTATCTCAGGAGGTGTGCAAAGAATCTAAACCAGGTGCACCTCTTTAAATGCTCACGTGTAGATATCACCCTTGTTGGGCCAGGGCAGGTCTTTAAGGACACACATCATAGCTCTGTGAGCACCTTAATTAAACACACCAGCTGTGGGAAGTGCTGGTGTAACTGCAGCAGATACAACTTCCAGCCTTCCTCAACCTGTACTGGCTGGATCTGATGGGAGTTGTACTCCAAAACATCTGGGGGGCCCCAGGGCGGGGAAGTTGTCATAGAACCTCTCTTAGCCCTGACAAAAGTTACCTAGGTAACTATGTGGGTTGTTTTGCCAGGGTGTTGTGTATATGTGTGTGTGTGTTCCTTGCATTTTAAGGTAAACAGTTCTCTGGGTTGTTGTTTTTTACGACTGTTTACAAGTGACTCTTTTGGTTTCAGATTACTTGCAAATTACAACAGTCTAACAGACAAGCACCTGGCAGGCTACTTCAGCAACACCCGGATTAGACGTCACCTGCGGAGATCAGGGCTGGTAAGTATGCAAATATTTCTTGTCAGTTTCCCTGCTTTGAGCCCTGGAGTGAGGAACCCAAGGCCCTTCACTTATTGAACTACAACTCCCATCGTCCATGACCATTGGCGATGCCACTGGGACTGATGGGAGCTGAAGTTTCTCATTCCCAAATTAAGCACATCTGTTTATTGAAATGCATGTTATCCAACCCTTCCTTTTAGGATCTGAGGATGGCATGCATTTATTCCCCCTTACCCTTTATCTTGGTGACAACCCTGAGAAATTGGCTTGGCTGAGAGAAAGTGAGTGGCCCACGATCACCCAGGGAGCCAGCTGAGTGGGAATTTGATCCACATACAGTGGCTAAGTGGTGACACTTTTGGCATTCTGTTTCATACCCTAGCCTCTTGCCCTTGCCGCCACCCAAGAAAAAGCATTTGGGGCATACAGTGGTACCTTGGTTTATGAGCTTAATCCGTTCCAGAAGTCAATTCTTAAACCAAAGCATTCTCAAACCAAGGCGTGGTTTCCCATAGCAGCGGGGGACTCAATTTACAAATGGAACACACTCTCAACAGGAAGCAAAAAATTCTTACTCCAAGGCAAAGTTCACAAATCAAAACACCTGCTTCCGAGTTTGCAGCGCTCCTAATCCAAGTTGTTCATAAACTAAGCTGTTAGTTAATGAAGGTACCACTGTATTTCATTTACTACCTGGCCTGGGTGCCGTGGCTTTCCTAATAATGTATGGCAGCAGCACCTGTTATTACTTTGGCCACACCTGTCACAAATCATTGTGACAGCATCCAGAGTTGACCAATTAATGTGGCAGCATTACATGGCATGCATTTTGCACAAAGGCTGGACACTTCCTTGGGAGCATCCAATTGAATTTTGTGGGACTTACTTCTGAGTAAACGTTTGTAGGATTGAGCTGAATGGACCCTCTCACAGGTGATGTGGAATGGGTGTCTTCTATTCCAGGGTTGTCATTATTGGCCAATTGACCTGTCACTCACATTTACAGTGACTTGAGTCCACTGTACAGAAGTGGAAATCAAGCAGCCCAGGTGAGAGTGTACCAGGTGGGCAACCACCATTTGGAATAATTTTGTGCAAGGTTAATTTTTATGGATCAAAAACAAGTTGCTTCTGACTTTGCTGAAGTGCTGGAAAACAGAAGACGTTTCATTTTGTTTACATCAGTAGGATATTCTAATTCTGATCTGAAGGGTTGCTTGTGCTGGACTTCACCTATCGATAGAGCAGTAGGTGAGAGGGACACGAAATAATGGCTCCCATGATGGAATGTTCCATTTGTGGTTCCTTAACTTCCTTTTCCTCACTGAACAACCCACATTGCCTGGAAATCTCATCTATACTATACATTGAAAGCCACATCATACCAATTTAAATGGTTGCGGCTTCCCCCAAAGGATTCAGGGAACTGTAGTTTGTTAAGGGTGCTGAGGAAACCCCTATTCCACTCATAGAGCTACAGGGTTCAGCGTTTCCTAGCAAGTGGGGTTCATTGTTAAAAGACTCAGGGAAATGTAGATTTCTAAGGAGAATAGGTGTATCCCAATAACTCTTAGCTTCCTTTACAAACCATAGTTCCCAGTTTCTTTAGGGAGAGCCATGTCTGTTTAATGTGGTATATTACTGTTTAAATATATAGTGCAGATGAGGTCTGACTGTAGGCAATTGCCTGTTTTGCACCTAATATTTTTAAAACACAGAGAAACTCAGTGACAAATGCTCTCTTTTGTGAGGAGCTGGGGGATGGGGTGTGTTTGTGTGAATTAAACCTGAAAAACAAAGAGATGCAAAATTGAGGAACTGCTGCTTACAGCAGCTAGTTATGTAACATCAACCATGAAGGGCTAAAAAGAATAATGACTGCTACAAAATCAGGCATCATGAAAATAAAGTAGAATTGCTGAGATAAAATGTGGTGCATACTGGGAGGGTGGATGAACTGAAATTGAAACGGTGTACTTTTAGGCTATGGTTTTCTTGATTAATAGAAGAACTGAAACTTGGTCACCAGTTAATGAAAGTCTTGCCCCATTTGCTAGAAGCCCCCACTCTCTTTAAATATCTAATATTATATATGAGTAAGGCAGTAATAGGTCAATCTGGCATGCTGGTGCTTTTAAACTGTCTTGCTCTTGTGACTTAACACTGCAATTAATGGAAGAGTTCTGTGGGGTCGTCCCCCCTTTAATGTAGTGTTGTTCAAAATATTCATACTTCTTCCTTCTGGTTCTAAATATAGGTGACAATACGAATCCCTATTAACAAAAATCTGAAACTTAAGGTTAAATGAGATCAGAATTGTAGTTACAGATATTTAATGTGACCATGCCTTCCGGCAATGCAACATGCACGAAAGTTAAAGTTTCCGTAAACATTTTTGCACCTGCCCACTAAATACTGCAGACCTCCCCTGCACTCATTCTTTGCGAACTTTTTCCAGTATTAACATATCCTGTAAAAATAATACCTCTAATTTTATTTACTTCCTCCCTTCCTCTTTTCTCAATGAAAGCCTAACAACGCAATGGGGAACATAACTCCATCTAAGCATACATTTATATGCATCTTAACTCGAACTAAGTCCCGCTGATCTGAACAGCATTTGCCCTTCAGTAGTGTGCATGGGATTGCAGCCTAAGCATGTCTACTCAGAAGTAAGCCCTCCAGTCATACCTCTTTTTGCCAACGCTTCATGTTGCGTTTTTTCGGGTTAAGAACGCGGCAAACCCAGAAGTGTTTACTTTCGGGTTTCACTGCGTGTGCACGCGCAGAAGCGTTCTGCACAGTTCACTCATGCGCGGAAGCGCTCTATCACACTTCGCACGTGCGCAGAAGCACCGCTCTGGTTACAGACTTTTTGGGGTGTGAACGGCATCCCAGAACGGATCGTGTCCACAACCAGAGGTACCCCTGTATTAAGGTCAGTGGGACTTGCTCTGAGGTAACCAGGTATAGGACCACAGCCTTAATAGGGTATTTTCCAGTGTAAGCATTCAGACTAAACTATCTGATGTTTTATCGTATTTTTAGTTTGATGTTTTATCGTGATTTTACTACTCTGTTGGTAGCCGTCCAGAGTGGCTAGGGCAACCCAGTCAGATGGACAGCATACAAATAATAAAATTATTATTATTATTTATTATTATTTGGCATAGAGATTGCAGAAAGGAAAGTGGATGTGTATATACCATATGTTTAAAGCACATTTAAAACATGGGATTTCCCCCAAAGAATCCTGGGAACAGTATTTATTAAGGATGCTGGAATTGTAGCTCTGTGAGGGTAAACTACTGCTCCTAGAATTCTTTGCGGGAAGTCATGTGCTTTAAATTAATGGTGTGTCATAGTTCATCCTCCTGGCCATCAGAGGGCAGTATACAGCTTCCAGGTGGGAAAGGCAGTGTTCCGATGAATTGCTTTTGAGCTGTAGACTTTGTCCGTTCATGGAATACAGATAAATGAGAACCCATTGGGTAATCTTGGTAATGTGGAAGAGTGGACTCCTTGGTCACAAGGCATTTGAATAAAAGCTATTTAGAGGAGAATCATGCCACCTAATGAGGCACTTAGCATTTTCAAGTGACATTTGAAGCAAAATAAGACTGTTCCGTGCTCAAGACGTCTAACACTGGGAATGACTGATGAAGAAGTATTAATGGAAACTGGAGCTTTGTTCCATCTTAATAAACATGACTTACTATCAGTAATACAGCAGCAACCCATTTTAATGCTACTGGAGACCTTTTGGTGACATAGATGGATTAGGTCTGCATATACTTGCTATCTTGGCATAGGGCTTGGGCTTCTGAGCGTAGTTGTATCAAGTCATTCCTACCCACAAATGGCACTGAAGAGTAAGCCTGCTTTTAAGCCGTTTCTTCGTCCTCTCTTTTAACCGAGCTTAGCAGCTTTAAACTATCACTCTTTTTTATTAACTGCCAAAGGCCTATTTTTATCCGAAGGAGGCTCAGCAAGCCGCCCTATCTTCACGAAGCTGGTAATTAGCAGACGGGGGAGGCCAACTACTCCTTCGGAAGACGCCGAGCTTTCTATCTATAAAAAAAAAAGGGAAGGAATTGAAGCTGCTATAACCCCAAGAAACACAAGGCAAGTTCAACCCGATAATTATTACAAGGGACTTTTGTTTTCTTTTTTCTGCTTCGTTAGACTGCCTAGCTACCTTATTGGTTACGTCGTGAGGTTGTTGAATGAGGGAGAAAGACCTAGCTGAACTTTAAACGAAACAAGGCACAATATAGAAGCTTAAGACCAGTAATATTTTCTAACATTTCAAATGATTGATTCCTCACAAGTCCCGATGTAAATAGCTGGAGAACTAAACAGGTTGGAGAGGTTGGAGAGGTTCAGGAGGCAACTTCCATAAACTTCCATAAATCGGCACCTCTACTACTGTTTACTCCAGCTTAGAACAAAAGATAAGCCGCCGGTAAGCAAGCACCCCCCTACTATATATCCATATATACCCATATACCCACTATGGTCCTCACCAGGAAAAATTACAAGGACCAAGGAATTCTGCCTAATTCACCACAGAGGCCGATGGAACGACGAAGGAGACAAAGTAAAATTACCAGCTACTTTCCCCAAAAAGACTCGAGCAAGAGAACTCTGAATGAGAGTATCCTAGATGTAGCTATGCCTTTGCCACTTACAGTGCTGGATTGGTCAACACAGTTAAAGGACTTGCAAACAAACAACAAGTGGACAAACCATCCAACAAATCTGGCTCAAGAACTTGCCATAGCAGAGAATGCTACAAAGGCTAACACAGCCAACACATCCGATGCCAATCCTCATTTGTCACCGCTGGAACTTGGAGGTAATCTTTCATCCCACTGGGTGAAAGCCAATGACTGTGGAACAGAAATGTGGGGTGATCATCTTCAGGAGCAGATATACCAGATCTCCAAGGATCTCCTTAACGTTAAAAAATTTCTAGCGATAACAAACGGGCTGCTCCTGACCCTAGTGGATAACTTCAAACAACATGTGAGCGCTTCAGACCAGAATACAAATCCCCTAGCCAGCCCGGATCCACCACTCCCCAGCAAACCCCGGAGGAAAAAAGCTGAGCCTAAGAGGAAGAAAAGCAAAAACATGAAAAACCTAAGGCGGCTTAAGACAACTCACCGTACCTGTAAAAAATATTGGCAGAAGCTCTTTAACCTTCTTCCATCCCTTTCTACAAGTGGAAAAAACAAATCCAAGTCGAGTGCCATCAAAGAGACACGTAAAGTAGATACTCCCATAAAAGAATCTAAATCAAGTTCTGAAGAATCAACACCGAGCTGGGACAAAGGAACTGATCCATCTGCAGTCATATCGCCCCAGAGTCCTCTCATGGCCAGCACAGAATCAGTAGACAGAGGTGAGCAGGCGACCCAAACTATCGAGGGGAACCACTCCTCTCAAGTTCGACAGATGTTGTGTCCCAAAAGAGAATGGAGTTTAGTCCTAATCCCACAAAAGCTTGTCTTTGCTAATTACCCTAAACCGCCTAGATTTTACGCAGGGTTGGACCGTACAGACCACTTTCTGTCTATTATAAGTGGCATTTTACCGGGGGTAGTAAAAGCAACTGACATAGCCGCTATAGAGTATCTACATCAAGATGATTGCTCGGTACGAGCACTGATTACTTTTTTAGATCATAATCTGGCCAGTTTCATTTTTAGAGCTAAAAACCTATTCAAAAAAGAAAGAATAGTTCTGTTAAGAATATTTGAAAATAGAGCACCTGCAACCCCTCTGATAGGGCCCAAGAGCATAGGAGTGGAAGTTCACAAAAGGGAAAAAACCAACCACCAAAACCATCGAAATAGAAAGCATAAGTTCCAGCAGGATCATCCCCACCAAACAGCACCAAATGAAAAAAAGGAAGCCTCACACCCAACTGGCGTCGAGCCTCCCACGTGGGACAGTGAGGACTCCGTTTGGGAGGAAGAACTCTCGCTGATAAAGCGATTCTGGTCACTGCATTCTCCAGCTCAAACTGAGATCCTGAAAAGATTTGATTTACTTCGAAGCAGACTAGAAAAAAAGGATGATCAAGGTGAGACAATGAAGGACCCTTATGTGCAGCCTATATCTCCCAAATGTCTGGTGGATAAGAAGACAGTGGGAGGCACCTTTAAATGTGTGGACGTGGAATTACAATCAGAGCCCCCTGTGATGTACAATAAAGTAAGACCAAAGCAAGGTGTGAAACCTCAAAGCTCCTGGCACAGCTATCTTAAATTGTCTCCGAATGAATTAGCTTCCCCCCCAACTCCAAAATCTAGCCCCAAATCACCAAGAAAAGAGGATCACTACACTCTCTCCAAGCAGCCAGCCTCGAAAAGAACCAACGGGTGTGTTTTTTTAGACACCAAAGAATTGCTGGACATGGTGGTGACATAGATCCAGCCCCCCGAAGGGCCCGGGGCCTAAAAGTGCTGTCCTGGAATATCGCGGGCTGGCACGCCAAGAAAAATAATCAACAATTTTTGGGTTACCTTAAGCAATTTGACATCATCTTCTTTCAGGAGACATGGCAGAATGACCCTATATTTCTTAATGGGTATAACTGCCACTACCTGCCTGCCTCTCCATCTCAAAGGGGCGGCAGATCTAGTGGTGGCCTAGCTTGCTTCATTTCCACGGAGCTAGCGCACTCCCTAACAGCCCTACCCAGCTGCAACTCTTTAGCAACAGCCGCCCTACTTAGCTTCAAGAGAACTATTCTCTTGCTGGTCAATGTCTATATCCCCCCAGGCCAAAAAAAACCCGTTGTTAAGGCTACATGGGCTGAGCTAGAGGCGTTTTTAGAGCCACTCGAATCTATTTACCCGTCTGCCCTGACCATTGTGTGTGGAGATTTCAACGCTCGTATAGGAACAGATGACAACAGTCTACACACTCATTTCAACCAATTTTTGGACACTGAAGAACAGATGGATATTGGCGCGACACGTCTGTCCAAAGATAGTAGAAGTAATTTCCCAGGTCTCTGCTTAGTGCAGGCTGCTAGACGGAGGGAACTGCTGATATTAAACGGCAATATAGAGGGGGACCGCCCCGGGGAATATACCCATTTCTCCAAGGCTGGGGGAAGTGTTATAGACTATATCTTAATCTCAAGATTTGCTCACAGCTTTATAAGGAAGTTTCAAGTGGGCCATAATACTCTGAGTGATCACCTACCTCTAATTTTAGAGCTTGCAGGCGGGCCTTTTGACCATTCTATTGCCGAGCCACAATATATACCTTCTGCAAATTTGGATATACCAGCCCCCAAAAGACTCAAATGGTCCCCAATATTGAATGAAAACCTAACCCTCCTTCTTCAGTCAGTGGAGTTAAAGCTTATTCGCTCCGCTATTGTATCAGGAAATTCAGCAGCTGCGATTATGGAACGCTTTAAATTACTCTTGGAAAGATTGAAACCCCATTTAACAACAGTGATACATAGCTCCGCTACAAAGAGGGCAAAGGACGGAGCTAGCTGGTTTGACCGGGAGTGCAGGCAATCAAGGAGACAAATGAGAACAGCATACCGGAGATACAGGAAATCAGGGACTGCTCTCCTACTTAATGCTTATATTTATCTGAGACGGTCGTATAAACAATTATTAAGGAGAAAGAAACTGGAAGCTGAAAGAGCCGCATGGCACAGGTTGGTTAAGGCATCGCACGAGAAAGATACTACTTGCTTTTGGCGAACCATATCTGGTCTACTGGACCAGGAGCGCACGAATTCCATCTGTACAGTGGAACCAATGGAGTGGTTGCGCCATTTTCAATCTTTGTTCTATGACCAGGAAGCCCAACATTACAAACTATGCATTCAACTGGAGGACCTACCTCATTGGCCAGCAGTAACTCCGAAGGAAGTTGAGAACTTAATCGTACAATTAAAGAACAACAAGGCCCCAGGGAATGATTACATCCCTGCCGAACTTCTGAAGTCCAACATTGGCTGGTGGGCCCCCCTGCTGGCGTCTTTATTTTCTTGGATCGACTCAACGGGTTTACTCCCAGATGGTTGGACTGAGGCAATAATTATTCCAATCTACAAAAAAGGCCCCATGACAGATCCGGCGAGTTATAGACCAATCAGCC